>NW_027271096.1:0-1200000 GCF_040938485.1 Diadema antillarum
AACCACACACGCCCATACACGCCAGTTGACCCTTGTGCAAAATTAAAATTTTGTACAGAGGGATGAAATCAGAGCAAAATCTGAAAGCTAACTTAAAAATAAATCTTGAATTTAAAGAAACTGATTTTATGCTATCATTTTTAATTTACCTGCAACAAAATTGTACACTATTCAGCAATTGCTCATATCAATGTCAGTGTTATGTGATATGTTTTATTGAACTATTAAAGGACAAGTCCACCTTCATAGACATGTGGATTGAGTGAATGCAGCAATGTTGGTAGAACACATCAGTGAGAGTTTTGAGGAAAATTGGACAACCTGTTCAAAAAAGTTATCAAATTTTGAAGTTTTTGCTCAGTCACTGCTGGATGAGAAGACTACTATAGCTTGTGGTGTCACATGTGTACAATGATATAAAGAAAACAAAGAAAAATTCGACATATTTTCACTTTTCTCGCATAATAAAAGAATGCTTGACTTGCCTCTTTCAGAAGGCAGGGGGAATAAATATTACCCTTAACATGCATCAGTGACAGGTTGAGGAAATGTGCACTTTATAAAAAAAAAAATTGAATTTTGTGAAAATTCTCTTTATATTTTCCTTATATTGTTGTATGCATGCGATATCATACACTGTAGCAGGCCTTGAAAGAGGATTTTGGAGGGGCAAGGCCATTTAGAAAAGGGCACTTTTCCAAGAGGCCAGCCATGAAAGGGCACTTAGGTCAGTCAGAGGGCACCAAGGCCACATTGAAAAGGGCATGTTGGGTGTTTTTTTAAAGGGTGATTTTTGCGACGTTGCAAGAATTTTATGTTTTTTTTCATATTCTAACAACAACCCCCCCCCAAATACATAATATATATACGCGTATAAAACCTTTATATTAAAAAGGCTGTAATCAAGGATGGTGCCACAGGAGGGGACAGGGGCAACCTCCTTAACGAATTTTCAAGTATTTAAAAAAAGCAAAAAAAAAAATGAAAAGAGAGAAGAAAAAGAAAAAAAGACGAGGAAAAAGGATAGAAAAGTGTAAAATAGCATTCTGGATCGTGCATTACTTTCTTTTTTTTTATCCCCGCTTATCACAAACACATACAAAGTAACGTCATCTTGCCACCTTCGCCGGCCCTCCTACCAAAACACCCTGATTCCTATAGATAAATATATCAGATTACTGTTTGCCCTTTGTTTTGTTGGTTGTTGTTGTTTTTATTTTGCTTCCTTTCATTTCCCCCTTTCACCACATTTCCCCATATTTTTCACTTCTTCAAAATTCACTCCTGCCCCCATCCTCGTGGTACCGCACGTGCCACACACTTACTAACCACCCCGTGAAACAAACTCTCAATCTTTTCATTGATGACCACTGTCGCCAACAATGAGAATATAAGAGGTTCTTCCATGAATTCTGTGTTATCTCTAGGCCTACTAACTCTGACAATCTTTGCATTAAAAACATTATGACGTTATTGTCCGCCTGGATGTTTTTTTAGCCCCCTTTTAATGAAGACTATCCAATTTCATTAAAAGAAAAATAATCATACAAGTTATGAAATGCCCCTTTTCTGCCAAACCCTCTTTTTTTTTCAACTTTACTCCGCCTCATTTTCATCAAAGAGTGCCTTATTTCCCCCTCTGGAAAATACCTTTAGGCAAAAGGGGCACTTCTTGCCAAAGCATGGGCAAAGAGTCAAGAGAAAAAAAAAAGGCAAACAATTGGCCGGTTTGCTTTGTTCCCTCTCATTTCTTTTTTTTTTTTTTTTTGATGTGTTGGCTCACTTTCTTCACCCTCTTGCATTTTTTGCGAAAATGAATTTTTCACAAAAAACTCACTCTCTTTGCTCACTTGCATGGATTGAATATCTCCCTTTGGCCATTCAACTTACAAAGTGCCCCTTTTCTGCTGTACCTCCCCACTTCATCCTTAGTTGACGTGATGTTCACATTCAAGGGCCGGACGTCTCTATAGGGGCAGGGGGCACATACTCCCCCCCCCCCCCCCCCCCCCCCCCCCATACTTTTTGGGGCACCATCAAAATGTGCCCCCTTTTCTGGAATATGCCCCTTTTTAGGAGAATGGGACCGATTTTGCACTAGAAAGGGCAACTGAAAGTACAAAAAGGGCCTGGAAGGAGCACAGGGGCAGCTCTCGGGGGGGGGGGGGGGGGGGGGGGGGCAGGGGTACACAGTGCCCCTCCACCTTTTGGAGGATCAACTAAATGTGCCCTTTTTTCTTTGAAGGTGCCCCTTTTTTCCTGTAAAGGGGGGCACACTTTTTCCTAAGGGGCAGTTTTAAGAACAAAAAGGGCACTTTGAGGAACAAAAAGGGCACTTTGAGGAACAAAGAGGGCACTTTGAGGAACAAAAAGGGCACTTTGAGGAATGCAAAGGGCACTTTGAGGAACGCAAAGGGCACTTTGAGGAACGCAAAGGGCACTTTGAGGAACGAAAAGGGCACAATTTTTCTTGCTCGTACCTTTCGGCAAAAAATTATTGATTTGAAGAGCAAAATCATGTTTTGTTTTTTTTATGCCTCTGCCACGAAGTGGTGCCGGAGGCATTATGTTTTCGGGTTGTCCGTCCGTCCGTCTTTCCGTCCGTCCGTCCGTCCGTCCTTCCGTCCGTCCTTCCGTCCGTCCGTAATGAATTTTGTGGACAGGGTAACTACCAAAACCTTTTGAGGTATCCTAATGAAAATTGGCATGTATATGTATAAGGGGGTGAAGTTGTGCCTATCAACTTTTGGGTGCACATGCTCAAGGTCAAAGGTCAAAAGGTCAAGGTCAAATGCTTAAAATTTTACTATTTCCCCCATATCTATGCAATGCCTGAAGATATTTTCTTGAAACTTAGTGTATACATGTACTACCCAATTAAGATTCTCTGGTGAAAGTTTGGGGTCATGAGGTCATAAGGTCAAAGGTCAAAAGGTCAAGTAAAATGTTAAAATTTCACTTTTTTCTCTGTATCTTGGAAATTGTTCAAGGTATCTTCATGGAACATAGTATATATATGCATCTACTGACTGGCAGTGGTTATCTAGGGAATTTAGGGTTCATGGGGTCAAAGGTCAAGGGCAATACTTCAAAATTTTACTATTTTCCTTATATTTATGCAATGCCAGCAGGACTTCTTTTTTTTTTAACTTGATGTATGCATGTATAACCCAATAGAGATTCTCTGGGATTTTTTTTTTTGCCAAGAAGGTCAAAGGTCAAAAGGTCAAAGATCAAGTGAAAGTGCTGAACTTAATTCTTTCTCCATATCCCGGAAGTGGCTCAAGTTATCTTGAAACTTAGTACATGCTGAATTTATGTATGTTCTGCCTGACAGTGATTCTCTTATAAATCAAAGGCCAGATGAAAATGATAACAATTTACTGTTCAATACAGAAATTGCGCTTTTTCTCCATACCTTTAAAATTACTCAGTGCATAAACTTATGAAATGGTCAAAGTCAAGTTAAAGTTCTTAAATCCCCAAATACATGCTCTCCTATTCATCCAATTAAACATAGGTCAAGGAAGGTAAACATTCAATACATTTGTGACAAACATGTCATTTTAATATTTTGCCAATTTTGTGAAAATGTAATCACACATTGTCCACATGTACTATAGACCTATTAGGAGAATCATGCATTATGGCGGAGGCATACCAGTCGCCATAGCGACATTTCTAGTTTTGCTATTGTTTCACAGTTTTTCGGCTGACTCGCAATTTGTATGGAAGCTATCAACTTTCTTCATTCTTCACAAATATTTCAAGCTCGCTCACTTCGCTTTCTTGCATAAATAAATTTCACTCTGCCGCCCCTAAAGGGGCACTTTCCTTTTAAAAGAAAACTGTACTGACATTTTCTAATTGTCTGATAATTCTAATCTACATTTTTTTATGCCTACTACTGGAAAGAGAGGATTGTAAAACCCAGGATAAGCCTGTAATGATTTTTTGAAAAAAATGAAAACGAGCAAGCCATGGAACGACCCACACAATTTGGCCTACGTCACAGGTGCTCTTGGTGCACAACTCCGACATTAGCAAGACGAACTACATAATGCCACTTTACTGATGAAATCTCTCACGAAGTACTGCAAAAGCTGTTATTTAGTATAATTGCAATATGGAGCTATAATAAACATGTTAAACAATATCTATTAATCTTTAAAAGCTCTTCTTTAAAATCTCTTCAACAGCTTTTTATTTAGATAAAACTTGTGGGGAAATTCCAGATATGCAAAATGAAATTGGCATCGTTATCCGAACGTGCTGCCCATAGAAGACTGTGTGTAAGTGACGTTACGCATTGATGATCATGATCGAGCGATGGTTCGCCAGTTCAAACTATCTAATGTAGATGAGGGCTGAGTGAATCTAAATCCAAAAAAAATGTATAGACTCTCTTCAACGGCACGCACGATTTACGCTTAGTAAGATGAAAACGGTACCCAGTACACATAGACTCTGAAATACTAGAACTAAGACTAGGACTACTGAGCAGTCAAGGCATAGGTTCTACGTGGCAGTCCAAGTTTTGATGAGTAGGCCCTACACCCACTCACCGTCGACATTGCAGCTGTAGGCCGTATGTGCACAGCGCTAGTAAGGCACAGCGTAACGTTACATACTCCTGCTGCCAGAACTTGAAGAAAGTCCAGACGAAAGTCCAGACTCCAGATCTAGATCTGGACCCTTGTCCTGCAGGCACTGTTGTTCCTGTGCTGGATTTTTCAGGTAAGGTATCTGCTTTATGGATTTCCGATGTTTTGTAGTGGAGATAAATCTCATAGTGGTGTTATTTACACCAAGGACTAATGTTAGATCTAACAATTTGTTTCAGTAGGCCTACTAGGACCCATATCTCGGAAGAGTGGCCTGACCACGTAGATTCTAACACAGTGTCGCCGCTTCGCGATCCCAGCGCTGGTGTAGGTATAGTGCTAGCGTACTTCCGTATTCATGTAGATATCTCAAAATTCACCTTGCCAAATGGCACCAAACTCACAGGAAATACTTTATGATTCATATCCAACAGCTCACGTTAATTGGAAACAAATCACATGTCGGGAGGCGTAAGTGTAGATGTCGACTTTCCTGTCGGCGACGCTAAAAATAATCTGCTCTACGACTAACACGAGTGATTGCGGCCAGGCCCTACCTACCTGCTGCTCACGCACAGACTGAAGTTAGCCATTTAATATCATGAGACAAATCTTTCAAGTAATCGGGGGCAATAAATAAATTTACAAATTATTTGTGGTAAGTTGAATGAAAAATGTAGTTCCTATATCACACAAGTCGCAAAAATCATTACACTTTTGAGTTTAGTTCTCGCGTAAATTCCCCGTTCGCACAGTACTAGTCGGCTAACTTCAGTTCTAGATTGTGCATTTTGCGTTCGCCAAGATCTCTCGCGAAGAGTGAGTTTTTTTTTGAGTGACGACTTGAAAGTCGACATCAATATTGATACTTCTCGATTACTGATTTCGTTCAAATATAAGAGAATACTTTGAAATATGCTATGAAGTATATCCTGTAATTTTGGTGCGTTTTGGTTTAGTGAAATTTGAGATATCTACATGGATAGAACAGTACACAAGCGCCGCCTGCTAGCTAAATTAGGCCTAAGCGTCGTCTGCTACTCGATACGAATTAACGCACGCGTATGCCAGCACTTGTAATCAGTAATAGTGAGAGCACCTGTGACATCATAACATCCGGGCTCGTCAGCTCATTAGCATAATCCTCACCTAGAAAATTCCATTTTTAACATTAAATTACGGACTTAATCGTTATGAAATTTTGATTCTGTTTGTACTGCTGGGTCTTTTAGAATTAAAAGAACAAAATATAAAAAAATAAAAAAACGGTACAATGCCCTTTTAAGTGAAAAAGGGCGACAATTTTTCTCGCTCATTTCGCCTACTTGCAACTTTCTTTTAAAAGACATAAAGTTAGAAAATGAGCAAAATCATGTTTTTGCTACTATTATTTCTCTCTTTTTTTTGTTGTTTTCCTCGCGCACAAAATAACCATTTCAAATCAGGAAATACCCCCTTTTTGGCTGTGCCCCCCCCCCCCCCCTCCGCCCTGTCCCCACTTTCAACTAACCAGCCAACCCGTGTTCACATACAGTGTTATGGGGGTGGGGGATCTGCACAATTTTTAAACATTTTATTTCACTTTTTTCGCATGCGTGCCCTCGATCACATTTACTTTGAGCATGCGGGCATGAATGCAGAGCGAGAGAGGTGGCAATGCTCGTAGCCGTCTGACATGCCTGGCACATGGCTTGCGACCACTTGCTCCAGACGATTTTAATCTTCCGCATTCCCCACAGTAACACACGCATGCACATACTGCACCCACCCAACGCGCTTAACCGCTGATTGCGACACTCGACGTACAGACACCATCAACGTACTTCCGTACGTACGCGCGGGCACACTACGAATACAGTGGACTACTACCTAGCTAGTAACTCTATGGCCGCTGCGCTACGGAGGCAGTCGGAACGGTCAAAGCCGGTCGGCCGTACATACATAAGTACAAGTGTACGTACACGTCGTCTCGTTGAGTTTGAATCAGATATATTGGGACGCGAGTGAACTGAACAGAAGGTATGATATTTGAGATGAGGAAATTTGTTCAAGCTTATTGAAGTGTAGACTTTGAGAAAGGGCATATTTTATTACGTAAGTCTCCGATCGAGACTACATGTCTCATCGGGTGTAATATGAGATCCTGCTGGTCACGTGTGTGGCAATTCGTTGGCGCGTTTTGTGTGTGTGAAAAGGATTGTTCACAACCCTCGAATATTCAAGAATTTCGCGGAAATTCTTCCTTTCGGACTTATCAGAATAATGAAAGAACAGAAGGATAGAAGATCCGCTGGCGTGCCCGCGGAAAAAGAAAGCAAAGAGAAGAAAACTGACCGCGCAGCGGCAGAATCTTCGGGCGAAAACAGAGCAGCAATGGAGTCACAACAGGCGGTGAGTGCTAGCCAAGCTGACCGCGCAGCGGCGGCGAAAGGTACGGCTGCCAACACTGGCCGTGGACGGGGAGTACCGGCGGTGATGGAGGCTGGCGACCGCGCGGCGGTAGCGGCGACTCGGCCTCGGATTGCTACGAAATCCAACTCGTCAAAGTTGACAAATGATAACTTTGGGACCGTAAACAGTCGTCTTGATAGACTCGTTGGCTTGCTCTGTCAGTTCATGGAAGCTCTTCCCAGTAAAAGGGAAGGGGTGGCAGGCATGGGACATGCACAGCCAGACCGACATTTTGATCGCAGTGGAAGTGATTCAGCCTCTGCTTCAACTTCTAGCGTTAGTGCAGATTATGACTTGGCACATACAGAAGAAATGGATATTGAGGATGATGACATGGTGCATGCCTTGAGTGCAGGGCATAGCTCAGAGCTGGAGTCGTGCGTGGATAGGGCAGAAGCACAGACAGTACCAGCTTTTGCTGCTAAATTTGCGGTGGCATCAGATATTGGACAGCCTCTTGATGAGGAGCTAGCAAGCTCTGTCAACTACTTGATGAGCCATCATCTGGAAGAGAAAGTGCTCGATGAGATAAGTAGCAAATACCCAGTGCCGTCGAACTGTCGAGGGATCGACACCCCGAAAGTGAATCAGACGATCTGGGACAACCTCTCTGCCCCTGTTTGTACGAAGGATGTGAAACTTCAGAGGGTCCAAAAATCCCTAACAAGAGGTATCTCGGCTTATGTCAGCCTGCTCGATCCAAGCAACATATCTTCCGAACAGCAAGACGTTCTAGCTTTGTTGTGCAACGCAAACTTTGAGATGAATGCTCTTCGTAAAGAATTGATCAAGCCGGATCTGAACACGAAATTTACTCATCTCTGCAAACCAACAAACCCTGTAACCAAGTATCTCTTTGGGGATGACTTGGGCAAGCAAGTAAAGGACTTGCAAGACCAGCACAAAGCGGCGGCCAGAGTGATGAGAGGCGGGTTTAAAAGACCCAAGCCGGCCTATCACCCCTACCCAAGCCAGGGGTCTCAACGCAGATACAAGGAAGCTGGTTGGGTGTCGCGGACATCCTACGCGGATTCGTCAGGGAGCACATCTAGGCCTTTTTTAGGCCAATGAAACCAGTGGAGGAAGAGGACCCCACAAGCTCCCCATACGTTTACCCCGACAGCGTCTCGAGGGGGACGCCAAGCCCCACAGTACCGGAAGCTCGGCCAAGGGCAGGGCAGGATGAAATAGAGCAACTCCCAAACAGTGATGAGGTAAGGGAGACGATAACATCTAATGTCAATGATATTGCAGTCGGAGGTCGACTGAAGCTACATGTGCACAACTGGGGAGAGCTTACATCTGATACATATATTTTGCAAGCTGTACAGGGCTACAAGCTTGAATTTGACCCAGCTAAATATTCCCCTTGTAGGGAAAAACCCCTTCATGAATTCAAAAGAAATTCTGAGGAAATGGCCTCGATTCAGGAAGAAATCAACAAGCTGGTTGGGAAAAATGTCATAGAAGCATGTGAACATGTAGAAGGGGAATTCATATCAAATATTTTCACAAGGCCAAAGAAGAATGGCGGCCTCAGGGTCATCTTGGATTTGACAGAATTAAACAAGAGTATTTTGTATCAGCATTTTAAGATGGATAATATCAAGACAGCTCTTCCTCTTATTTCTCCGGGAGATTATTTAGCTTCAGTCGATCTCCGAGACGCATACTTCACGGTTCCTATCCACCCAGATTCTCGAAAATTCCTGAGATTTACATGGCAGGGAAGGTTATGGCAATTTCAAGCACTTCCCAATGGGCTTAGTTCAGCACCAAGGCTCTTTACAAAACTGCTAAAGCCTGTTTTGGCAACGCTCAGGGAGCAGGGCCACATTGTAATTGCATATCTAGATGATACACTTATCATTGCAAAAACTGCCAAGGAAATGCAGGCAGCAGTGAGCGCAACTACTAAGTTGCTATCAAATTTGGGGTTTATTGTTCACCCTGAAAAATCAGTTTTAGAGCCTACTCATGAGATTACCTTTCTGGGTTTCAATCTGAACACTCTGGATATGAGTGTTAGGCTTCCAAAAGAAAAACAGGAGAACATAAAGCAGTCTTGTAAAGAACTGTTGGCTACTGAGAAACCTGTTATCAGAACAGTTGCGAAGGTTATTGGACAACTAGTGGCATCATTCCCAGCAGTACAATATGGCCCTCTCTATTATAGAGCCTTAGAGAAAGACAAGATTCTTGCCCTTGCAAGGAACAAGGGACATTTCGATAGGCATATGACCTTGTCAAGAGAAAGCATCCATGAAATTCAGTGGTGGATATGGAACCTTGAGTCACAGTTTAGCCCAATGCAGAGGGCAAAACCAGATGTGGAAATCCACACAGATGCCAGTGGTAAAGGCTGGGGGGCAACAAATCTGTGCACTTCAACAGGTGGCAGATGGAATAGTGATGAGTTGAAAGAGGCAAATCAGAATAAAATTAACCTGCTAGAAATGGTAGCAGTTAGTCATGGGCTAAAAGCCTTTTGCTCAGAGAAGAGGAGCAATCATGTACTTGTTAGAGCAGATAACATAACGGCTGTCGCATATCTGAACAATATGGGTGGCACAAAATCTCCTGAATGTAATCAAATGGCCATTGATATTTGGGAATGGTGTATTAGTAAGGACATCTGGCTTACAGCTGCTCACCTACCTGGGCGATTGAATATTGAAGCAGATCGAATGTCTCGAAAATTCTCGGACAGCACAGAATGGATGTTGAATAAGAGCATATTTCAACGAATAATCAGGAGATTTGGTGTGCCTGAAATTGACATGTTTGCCTCCCGCCTGAATAAACAGGTAGACCGATATATTTCTTGGAGGCCTGAACCAGAGGCCTGGGCAGTAGATGCCTTCACAGTTGATTGGAGTCAGTGGGAGTTTTATGCCTTTCCCCCATTCAATCTAGTGCCAATGTGCTTGCAGAAAATTCAGAAGGATAAGGCATGTGGGATTTTAGTGGTGCCCAATTGGCCAACACAGGTTTGGTACCCTATCCTTAAGAGTATGCTGGTTGAGGAACCCATGTTAATTCGAAAGAGTAAGACATTATTATGTCAACCAGTTTCAGGCACCCCACATCCTTTGAATAATCACTTGTCTCTATTATGTTGCAGGCTTGGAAGGGACTTTACGCAGAGCAGGGCCTCACACAAAGGACAATAGACATCATAGCTGCGTCGTGGAAAGGATCCACTAAAGCACAGTACCAGGTGTACATCAGAAAATGGAAAAGATTTTGTGCAGAGAGACACATTAATTATTTGAATGTCCAAGTTTGTGATGTCCTTGCATTTCTTACAAATATGTTAGACAAAGAAAAAGTTGGATGCAGTAGCCTGAATACAGCCAGGAGTGCCCTTTCCACGTTTCTCATAGTTGATGGTGGACGACAGCCTCTTGGGTCGCACCCACTTGTAAATAGGTTTATGAAAGGAGTTTTTCATTTAAAGCCGCCTGCTCCTCGCTACTCTTCTATCTGGGATGTTAAAGTCGTCTTGGACTACCTCAGAAAGCTGTCTCCATCCAAGGCACTTAATCTGAAGCAACTTACTCAGAAATTGACTATGCTGATAGCACTTGTTTCTGCACAAAGGGTGCAGTCTCTTCATGTTATCCACCTGGACAGGATGAGGTGGAAAAAAATCATCTGTTGAGATTTCTTTTGAGAACACACTGAAACAAAACAAGCCTGGAAATACGGGATTCAGTGTCACACTAAATGCGTACCCTCCAGATAGGAGATTGTGCATAGTGAATTATATGAAAGAGTATGTGCAGCGGACACAGAATCTAAGAGGGATGGAGAGACATTTGTTAGTAGCTTATAAGAAGCCTCACTGTCGTGCATCAAAGCAAACAATTGCACGTTGGATTAAGACTGTCCTACATGATGCTGGTGTCGATACACAGATCTTCAGTGCTCACTCCACAAGGGCGGCCTCTACGTCAGCAGCACAAAGGAGTGAGGTGCCTGTGTCAGAAATCCTCTCAAGGGCTGGATGGGTGGCTGAGAAGACATTCCGAAAGTTTTATTGCAAGCCCTTACAAGATACTAGCCAATTTGCCCAGGCTTTACTGAAAATGTGACTTGGCAACTTCAGTCTGCATATGGAATGGCAGTCTGCACAGAGTGCACAGGTATGTCTGTCTGTAGTGATGCCGTTGATGGCTTACAGATGTATTGTTCTGTACGTGACTACAGGGCTTTGAAATCTCATATTACACCCGATGAGACATGTAGTCTCGATCGGAGACTTACGTAATAAAATAGGAAGATTAAATGAGAACTTACCTGTTTGAAATTTAATCTTGATTTTATAAGTAAGTCGTAGAGAAGAGACTACATCCCTCCTCTTCCCACCCTGCGACTTACGTAGCCTTATGCAGGTAAAGTTCTCAACATCTTCATCTTCCTATCAATATATCCTGTAGTCTCGTACAGCTTTAAAAAATTGCCACACACGTGACCAGCGGGATCTCATATTACATCCGATGAGACATGTAGTCTCTTCTCTACGACTTACTTATGAAATCAAGATTAAATTTCAAACAGGTAAGTTCTCATTTAATCTTCCTATTATACGTCATAAACAAGAACTTTGATTCTAAAAGGGCACCACGGCCACAAGAAAAAGGGCACATTTTTTTTGGCCGTAACTTTGATCACGGAAGAAAGGGCATTGCGGCCAACGAGAGGGGCACCGACGGCCATGGCCGTCGGTGGCCGTCGGTTAATTGGAGGCCTGCTGTAGTAGTCTTCTCATCCAGTAGTAACTGCACAGATAATTAAAAAATTCATAACTTTTGAACGGATTGTCCGATTTTCCCTAAACTTTCACTAATGTGTTCTAATAATATTGCTGCATTTACTTTAATCCACATGTATATGAAGGTGAACTTTTCCTTTAAGGATCAAAAGTGGGGAATTTTTTTTTGCAACATGTAGTACATGGCATGATGTGTATCTGCTTGTAGTAATGTGGTGTAAAGATCATACCCCTAAGTGTCCTATGGTCTCGAAGCACCTCACAGTTTCTTCAAAATTTGTAATTACACCCATTTTAA
This sequence comes from Diadema antillarum, assembly GCF_040938485.1. Lineage (NCBI taxonomy): Eukaryota > Metazoa > Echinodermata > Echinoidea > Diadematoida > Diadematidae > Diadema > Diadema antillarum. Next base: position 12,131 of record NW_027271096.1, read on the forward strand.
ATACTCCCTGTTAGAAACTACAAAAATAAATGTTTGTCTGGAAAATTTCTACCTGTTTAACCAAAATGCCTACCCAACTATCCGTTAAATATAACCTGCATTGGAACTGTTCCCCCCCCCCCTCCATTTATACATCAAATTGTCATTTCCAAAGTGTAGGCCTACTCAGTCCGTGGGAGGGGACTGAGGAAGAGGAGAGTTTACACACATACATGTATACAGGGTTCTCCCAGGAAGTTCTTCACGCTTGTCGGGGATTGACATTTATATCGGCACTTATATGCGCTGTTCTGGCGCGGAAGCCTTCGCTAATGCTCAACACAACACAGATAAATCGCCACTAAAATGCCTCTAAATGCGACTTTTTCACGGAGATGTAATGAGCGTTGTGAGGGGCATATTTTCACAGAAACAATACAGAAACTCCATACCTTTTGTTGGCAGCAGTTCCTAAATAATAAATGAAAGAGAAGTAGGTGCCGATGGTGAAGGTTCCGTTTTCTTTTAGGCCTTTCCTGTTTTACTGTGACAATATTAGCTGTCTCTGCATCGCAACAACGCGCGCCGTGTACTACTACTATAGTAGTGTTTTTGCTTTCTCGCCGTCTGCTCGACCATGTGGTAGGCCTACTGCATGCAGATGCGCGAGAAGCAAGAACTTTCGGGACATCGTTGCACTTCCCTTTCTGGGTATACTGCGGTAGTTTGGCCGTGACATCAAAGAGGTATCATACAAAAATGTTTGTACATCCCTGATTACACGAGTGATGGTCGTTATTCCGAAGGTTTGTTTAATCATAAAATGAAACAATTCATTACTGAGTACTCCGAGGGTTTGTTAATCGAAAACAACACCAAAGGTCGGTACTACAGATGAATGTTCAAAATAAACAAAACTAATTTCGTTCGGAGATTAACAAACATTTTTTTCTTTATTATTTTCCGATCAACAAACCTTCAGAAAAGAATCTAGTATTATCTCTCATCGTTATTGTTTCGGAATAACAAACCATCAGAGTAAGAAAACTGTAACCGTTGTGGGGCCGTTGTTTTATTCCGAAATTATGCTGGCAGAACTTTCGAAATAACAAAACTGATTTCGTTTGGATATAAACAAACATTTTCTTCTTTATCGTTTTTCCATTAACGATCATTCAGAATTAAGAATGTAGAGTATTATTTTATCATTATTCTTTCGGAGTAACGAACCCTCAGAGTAAGAAAACTGTAACCATTTTGGGGCCGTCGTTTTATTCCAAAATTATACTGGCAGAACGTTCAAAATAACAAAATTGATTTCGTTTGGAAATAAACGAACATTTCTTCTTTATTGTTTTCCGATTAACGATCGTTCAGAATTAAAAATCTATAGTATTTTATCATCATTATTCTTACAGAGTAACGAACCTTCAGAGTAAAAGAAAACTGTAACCGTTTTGGGGCCATCGTTTTATTCCGAAATTTCACTGGCAGAATGTTCAAAATAACAAAACTGATTTTGTTGTGAAATTAATGCAGGCCTCGAATTTTGCCAGTTTTAGGGGCAGGCAATTTTTGGTTTTGGGGGCACTCTCTTGCAATATTTTTTTAAGGGCAGCAAGGCAAGTCAGAGGGGCACCAAGGCAAAACCCAAAAATTTGAAAGGGCACCAAGGCAAAACAAAAGAAAAAAAAAAGAAATGGCTTCCAAACTTTCGCATAAGCGAACATTATTTTCAATCATTCATTGCTGTACTTTACATGGTAAGGGCTCACCTCAGTTTGAGTTTAATTAGTGTAGACCACATTTAATTACGTCTTTCAAGAAAGAAAGAAATATGATAAAAATGGTCCATTTAGAGAAGAGAGAAATACCATAATTCATTCACAGGTAGGCCTACATGTCCAGTAGATTTAGTGGACTCTGACTGAAGCGCAGCTGTTCAGTTGGTGGAGAGAAAACACTGTCACTGGTTGAGATCAAATCTGGAAGATCATTTTATTACCTGTACAGAGCTGCCAACCTTTGGAAGCACAAATTAGTACTCAGCAGCTCCAAAATTTGTATTCCATCAGAATTCATATTTTTTCAATCTCCCTCTTTTTGCTATTTGAAATAAACTCGCCAACTTATGAGGCCTACAGGCTCTAAACATAATATTACGCCACATACTGAAGTACCGAGTTGGTCATCAGCACGATAAAGATTCCAAACTACGCAATGTTCTGTGTTGATTGATTGCTTACTCGCTTGCAAAGAATTTGTACTTACTACTGGTGCATGTATGTACCTCTAAAAACTTGCTGGGCTGGTTGTGGAAACTTCCACTACATAGCAGGGGAGGGGGAATGCTTTCATCTTCTCAAGAGAGCTTTTGAGTGAGCGAATGCGAAACTCTGTTGGGTGTTTCCAATTACTGTATACTGTAAAACATAATCATCCGTCGTTTTCAGGCTTTTTCATTTCATTGGATTTTAAACATCATCATTTTCCGAAGTATTCCAATTTCTTTTCCCCTGAATGGAATCGGAAAGTCTGCCATAACGATGATCATTAATGCCGCGCTGTGTGTCGATGTGCCGATGTGCAAAACACGTGGTTTGACTTTCAAGTTTAAAGGAATGCGCCATGTGCTTACTGCAAGTTCGATGGATCGAATGCGCCATAGCTGAGCTTAATGGCTTGGTTATGGTAAACACAATACGTTCAATACGAAGAAGTCATTAGGTCTTTCACGAGGAAAAAAGGCACAAAAAAAAAAACACACCCACGAACGAATATTGACAGCCAAAACTTTAAAAAGTAACGAGAGATTGTAATTTGTCATCACTGACAAATTAAGGTGATCCGATTTTTTTTTTATCAATGATTCGAGTACTGATCGCAATAGGCATGACCATACAAGTTTCATCTGTGTTTAGAGACATTGGCCGTGTGATGTTTGGATTCTCATTTAGCAAAGGGAGTCATATCTGCCATGTTTGGTACCAAATTCTGTATACACTATAACGAAGAAACAGCAACAAGTACATATGACCTTTGACCCACCTTTGCACTCCCAAGATGGCATCTGATGAAATAGTGGTTATTTTGTAAAATGATTCTTGCGACATCGTCTATACATGTGAAAAATATGGGAAAGATAGGACTGGTATTCACCAAGATACAAGATGAAACATTTATGACCTTTGACCCTAATTTACATACCCAAGATGTTGGCCGATTAAGTAGTTGTTATTTTATGAAATAATGTACATGACATGAACTAAACATGTGCAAAATATGGGGGTGATAGGGTTTTTTTCTTGAGTTATTGCAAAGAAAGTAGCAGAAAGAAAGAAATATCTCAATTCATAGAAGATAAGCTTTAATTTCAACCAAGTTTTTTAACGTGATCCCGACATCAAATGAAAAACGAAGGGCAATCTAGCGATAGCGCAAAGTCTTAGCTACAACATATTAAAATCTGGGAGAAATTCACCGAAGGGTAAGTGAGCTAGTGCTCGATAAAGACAATCATGCCAATTTACACATCTAGAGAAATACCTTCCCATAGAGATAACACGTCATAACGAAGATAGAGAAAAAAAGTACATATGACCTTTGACCCCAATTTGCACACCCAAGATGGCGTCTGAGCAAAAAGTGGTTATTTTGTGAAATGATCTTTGTAACATGGTCTTTGTGTGTGCAAAATATGGGAAAGATAGGACATGTATTCACCAAGATACAGGATGAAACATCTATGACCTTTGACCCTAATTTACATACCCAAGATGGCGTCTGATCAAGTAGTTGTTATTTTATGAAATAATGTACGTGACATGAACTAAACATGTGCAAAATATGGTGGTCATAGGGTATGTTTTTCTTGAGTTATTGCACATAAAGTTGCAAAAGAAAGAAGTATTTCAATACATGGAAGATAAACTTTAATTTCAACCAAGTTTTTTTACGTGATCCCGACAACGTATGAAAAAACGAAGGGCACACTTGTGATAGCCCTACGTCTCAGCTATAACATATTAAAATCTTAGAGAAATTCACCGAAGCATAAGTGAGCTGGTGCTCGATAAAGATAGTCATGTCAATTTTCATTTCCATAAAAATTGCACTCCCATAGAGATTACACGTAAACTGGTCAAATTTGACCTTCGATCAATTTTTTCGAGGTGATGTCGTCATCTAATCAAAATTGTGTAATTACACTTATGAAAGAACATTTAATAAGCTACAACATATTGAAATTTGGGTGAAAATTAGCTAAGGATTAGTGAGATACGCTCGAGTAAACTTCAAATTTGATGACGTCATTTTGAAAATTTAGTTTTTTTACTTTATTAAGAAATTTGATATCTTTTAATCGTTTTGTCAGCATAGCCAGCCCATGAAATGACATGTACAACTCATAAGCTTTCAGAATATGTAAAGAAAATGGGGGGTCACCGTCCATCCTGAGGAGTAAAATTGAATTTAAAATTGGCGGTTTTTTGGCATAGTTGCACTGTGTATCCCCATTGACGCACGCGCGGAATTTTGAATTTGACGGGCCCGTATGACGTCATATTGAATCGGATCAACTTAAGACTTGGTAGAAATATTCCTTGACATTTCGGACATCCGATCCGTGTGAAAAAACTGAAAATTTCTATTGTATATTAGCTGTGCGTGCGAATATGTGCGCGCGCGTACGCGTCCGTCCAATTTTTTCAATTTTTAACAAAATGCTCCAAATGGTCTGAAACGTGTGCAAAAAAAAAATTGAGCTCGATTGGAGCATACAAATATTTCAACGCGCGCGTTTTGATATAAAAATGAAATTTGAGAATATGAGTAGAATCCACTTGACTTGAAATATATGTGACGTAAATTTCATTGAAATATTCCATTCCATTAATGAGATATGCATGAAAATATGTTTTCATATAATGACGTCATAGTGACGTCACGGTCTACTGATCACTATGATTTTACTTGCGCTGTCGTCTTTGCGACATGATGCATGTATGGTATAATTTTGACATTGAGAGGCAATGCACTTTCTGAGCTAACCTCTGCACAACTTTTGTCCAGAAATAAACAATCAGTACAGATACAGAAGGTGATCCGAAGGATATTCGGATCACCTAATAAGCAGTTTTGATGAGCTTGAAATTAATTGTCATGATGTTGCTGTCTAAGCGGGTGATGGCTGCATCTCATAGGACCTACTTATAAAGAATTTGTCTGGGCATACGAGACCTTTCATGTATTTCTGTGATTGCATTTTTAGTCGAATGATACTTGATTAATCAATCATTTTGGGTTTTTTTTATCGTTCTGGAAACATATAAGATATTTGATTCAGTACACTATAATCGACTGTTCGATGTTTCCTACTATGTGCCAAAAGAAAGGCTATATGTGACCGTGCACCTCAAAACGAACATAAAGTCGCACACACTGATTTTGCGTGAGGACTGAAAATAAGTGAAATGGGTCAACCTAGCCGAACTTGACTTTTCCATACTTTCTGAAAGAGCGGGTCTTCTTTTACATTATGCTAAAATTTGGTATCATATAACAGGCAGGAAAGTGTGTTTTTTTAGCAGTTTATCTCGAACATTTTTGGTAGAATAGTGTGATTAGGTGTGTCTTTAGAATCCCTTTTTCATTTCTGAAAAATCCTGTCCACACTCTTCACTTTCAACTCTAATAACTTTTGAAAGGATAGTGCTACTGCTTTGAAAGTTGGCATTAATTATGGACAGAATGTGTTAATGAGGCGTGCTTAATTTCAGTTTAATCTGATAATCCCTTCATTGCTGTTACTCTGGTGGTTTACTTCCTGTTTTTTGTCCCATTCATCTCACAGCCAGCACGGTTTGGTAAAGATTAAGCGCTTGAATAGACACTGTACTTCAGGGCCTCTTTTCTCAGTTCACACTTTTCCTGAGTTTGTGCTTTCTTTCCAATATTTAGATAGGTTAGGAGAGTCCATTTGATTTGAGTTATACATCATTTTAAAGCTTAAAGTCTGCTCTTTCAGAATATGGTCTTAACTAAAAATTTATGTCTGGCGACTTTTTGTTTGTTTTGAGGTGCAGGGTCACATATAGAATCATGATATCTTTGCGATGATTCCTTTAATTCAACTCTTGAGCTAGTTCTTCGATCGATATTTCCAGGATATTTACATGCTGTTTATTCCAGTGCGCGCATTCTTTCGTCTGGCACCTGGGTCTGGCACCTGCTTTTGTGGAAATTTCCACAAGGGGAGAGGGGAGGGGTGTCAAGTTTCTTCGAGCCAAAGAGACTGCATACACAATCTCCTTGCTTCTATTAGTATTTACTGTACTGTCATTCGTGTTTTCCTTCTATTCTTTGCTGGTTATGAACATTTCGATTTCACTTTATGAAGGTTGGTAGCATGTGGTTCATTTAGTTGTGAGGGGTATGTATTTTTTGTTTTATCATTCTTGGGAGGGGAAAGAAGAGGGAAAATGAAATAAAATGAAGGGCAAGTATGCTCAGCATTCACAGCAAGCTGTCTTTTATACCTGCATCGTTAATTATCATCACTATCAGGCATCACTCTGATCATTTTGACCTTTTCCTATCAACATTTTATAGAAACACGATCACCATCATCACTCGAGATAAACGCCTAGGAATAGAAAGTAGAAAGTATCAACAACCTCCCGACAACAACACAAACATTACAAAAGATAACACACAGCACACCGAAGCGGCTGGGATCAAACTCGCTTCGAAATATTGCAGCAAAACAGAAATCGCCGTTACGAAAATGCATGTACAGTGCTAGACACTGAAAGAATTACGTTTAAATACTTCAAACTATAAATGGAACGGATAAAGTGATATTAAACGGAAGAAATCGTACCAAACGAGGCATGAGAAATAACAGAAATAAAATGATAAGCAGGCCTATAGGCCCTAGCAGAAGTTTCCCGCACCGAAAGCTACGAGAGAATAAATGTAGGCCCCCTACATGACAGTAGAAACTCGGTATTACGACGAGATCCTTGACCTTGGGATCAGCAGTCAAACGATACAAAACAAAGGCAATTAATTCATTTGGACCGGAAAAATAGTTTGTTATAAGTATTTTGTAATATGAGATCTCCTTAATAGGCTTAGAAATACATTGAATCACAGGAAAGAAAATTTGAATGCTTTTCACCTGCGCTAGGCCTACTGCCGTACTGGTACTGCAGTGCACATCAACACATGAACAGAAACTCACCTCTTACTTGCAGAAAAATGATGCAATAACGTTTAAAAAAACACACAACAGTCTAAAAGTCATTTCGTACTTGGGAGACAAGGGAAAAGCGGATGAAAAAGAACAGAAAAAGAAGCAGACATTGCTTCTACCCCACCTCAAAAGAAAACGAATTAGGATACAACTACTAGTAAGTATGTGGCTGGAAACTGGCTAATGTGTAGCTCGGCCGTAATCTGGCAGAACTCCCTAAGTCGATTTTGGTCGATTTTCAGGTTTTGAGTGTTTTGTGTGTTTTTTCTCATGCTCTTTCAAGTGGGCCAAAAAATAAGTTGTGAATCGGTACAGAAAGTTATTTTTAGAAAGTAATTTTGGCAAAATTCCTGAGGAGAGAGGGCGATTAATCTAGCAGAACTGCGTAAGTCGAGATTCGAAATGAATTTTCCGATGTTAATCAGGCAGCACTGCGTAAGTCGACTTACGACAACGCTTGGACCAAGGTGTTCCTGCATCCCGCACGGACATGGTATATCTTAACACGCGCGTGCGCGACCTTGGTAGTGACGAACGCGCTGCGCGTTCAGGCTAGCAGTGCCTAGCTAGCTAGCTAGACACGTCGTACGGCTACGTGTATTGTACACGACGACAGACGCGCTAAAGCAATAACCCTCGTTACTCTTGGGGGAAATTGCCACTTTCTTTCCCTTCATAGACTGGCAGGCTTCAAAACAGGTCAATATGCGGTATGCCTTACTATTAAGTTTTGCTACAATCTAATGCTTTTTAAGCCTAGAGCATTTCTAGATCTAACAAACGTTATAGTTTGCATCTTGTCTGACATCACGTTCCAGTCAACTTTAGGCCTACTTAGTACTGCTGCAGCACTTGTCCATTGTTAGTGTACGTGAAATCAATGTACTGTGCGGTAGCATAGGTCACGCGAACAACAATATCTGTAATGCATTGACCATAGCTTCTTATTTTGTTTTTCATTGTAATAAGCGGTTAGTGGGCTTGGATCTATGGGATTGATCTCGAGAAGTTTAATGAATATCTGGGATACCGTCCATAACGATGGCATTTTCGATCCAATCCTACAGACGTCAGAAATTGACCAATACTAACACTTTTAAAGTTTACTTTTTAATACGGGTACCGTAACGGTACTCTCAGTAGAGTTGTGCAGTAGGGGCCTACTAGACTACTGGGGCCTACCGTTACTTAACTTAGGCTGAATCGCTGGTTATTCTGTCTTTACTCAGTTTTCAATTTTTCTAGATTTGATTCGGCCAGACATTCTTGAAATCTGTAATATGAAGAATCTAGAATCTACAGGTTAAACGCTAAATTATAAACATTTAGCCCTAGAAATAGATCTGAAACTTAGATTTAGATCCGTGTTCTATACATTACTACTAGGGCCTAGTACTACTTGACATTATAGTCTATAGACTTTATAGTCTTACCGTTAGTCATTATAGATAGGCAGGTTAGGCTTTACGTTGTTCTTAGATCTACTATAACATTAGTACCTTCTAGGCCTAGATCCCCAATAAACAGTCTAGCTGTAGATTTAGCCCCTACCTGGATATAGAGTTGAGATCTAGAGTCTAGACTAGAAAATCTAGAAACTCATTTTTATTGATCTACTAGTCTGTTATAATGACGCCCCAAAATTGACGTCTGGATGTTACATAGACCTAGACAATCGAGTAGACAGAGTTCGAGAGTTCTCGTACGTTTTTAATAGGCCTGCGTAGATAGTAACGGTTAGAACACTACTACCCTAACGTTAGTACTGTAGTTACAATAAGGCCTACAGTAGGAGTCGACACAAACGAGAACTAGGGTCTATTTTTTTATTTTCTAATAAAGCTGTAAATAAACTTTTAGTCAGGCCTAGCTCCTAGTATTCTTTAGTTTAAATAGAGTTTAGGCCTTCAGCCAAAAGGGTCTAGGCTTACTCTTACTTTGGGCATAGAGTAGGAATACTAGGATAATGAGATCAGTAGGCCTATCGTATGCAGATTCCTACGTACCGCTCTACTAGTCTCTAGATGTCTAGTGTATCGTTTATAGGCCTGAATAGACTATGGTCTAGACGGTCTACAGTGTAGTACCTGTAGTCTTCATGAACAATATAGCTTAACATCTAGAACCTAGTCTAATAATATTCTTAATCCAAATGCAATGCTTCATGAGATCGACAATAACCCAAGCAGCAGCCAGGCTTTTGATGTAGCAGTACTTCTTGTGCCGCTAAATAATACTGAAACATGAACACAGACTGACAACATTTGGGGAAAGCAAGTTATTTTCCACATACAAATGAATGGATAAAATGAAATTAAATGTGAATCAATAATGATGACTTTATACAATACAAATATTTCAACAAAATTGTACTCGATCTAAAATATTCATTGTTTTGACACTGCATCCGCTGAATAGTGAGAGGATGGATGGTAAAATACGATAGACAACCCGCAGAAAATAGACCGAGATACGTAGTTCTGGTTGATAAACCACGTGTTTATCAGCCAGAACTGCGTATCTCTAGGAGATACGCAGTTCTGGCTGATAAGCACGTGGTTGACCACGAAAAGAGATACGTAGTTCTGCCTGATGAAACACGTGCTTATCAGGCAGAACTGCGTAACTCCTAGAGATACGCAGTTCTGCCTGAAAAACCCCCCGCATGGCCGAAAACTTACGCAGTTCTGGCTGATCAACCCGGGCACGTGACCAGAGATACGCAGTTCTGCCAGATTACGATCGCAAAAATTTGGCGACGATTAATCTGGCAGAACTGCATAAGTTTTTTTAAATTGGTAATTTTTACTACTTAAAAAGGTCAAATTGTCATTTTTTTGCTGGAAATAAATTCTTTAGACCAATTATGACCGAGAAAAGAGGAAAAATGCAACTCATCGTATCTCAGTTTAGAAAGGTGTAACATTGAATCTTTAAACCCGATTTCTGGCGTAATGTGTTAAAGGAGATACGCAGTTCTGCCAGATTACGGCCGAGCTACTCGCGCTCCCCAGCTGGCCACACACACACGGGGATGCCACAGCGATCGATGTAAACATCCTAGGGGCCGGCGGTGGCAGGGATTCACGCACGCGAAGTTCCGTTCGGTGTATAGAGTACGCAAGCAGCGATTTGCGTGTGCGCCCACTTTTTCTATTCAGCGCTTTCTACATTCAGTGCGTACGCGTTGCGTCGATATCCCAGCCGAGTACACTACAGATGGCATGACACATAATGCGATGTGCGTTTATCAATATTTTACCCATTATTTTTCCCCACTGTGACTTCGTTCTTTCTAAGGACGTTTTCGTATTTTCGTATTCCGTTCGAGTTTTCATAACAAATACACATTTTTTGAGCTGTATTTCTGATGAAAGGGCGTCACGGCAGACCAAAAATAGGGGACGGCAACAAGTTGCCGTGAGCATGGCAATTTTGAGAGGGGCATCGCGGCAAGTAGATAGGGCATTGTGGCAAATTGCCTTTTGCCGCCCGGGTAATTCGAGGCCTGTTAATGGACATTTTTTCTTAATTATTTTTGGATTAACGAACCTTCAGAATGAAGAATCTAGCATTATATTTTATCATTATAATTTCTGTTGGAGTAATGAACCCTCAGAGTAAGAAAACTGTAACTGTTTTGGGGCAGTCGTTTTATTCCTAAATTTCACTGGCAGAATGTTTGAAATAACACACTGATTTCGTTTTGAAATTTATGGACATGTTTTCTTTATTTATTGTCGGGTTAACGAACCTTCAGAATAAAGAATCTACAGTAAACCTCGGATAAGTCGACGTCGAGTGAGTCGAAAATCACTTAACTCGAAGCAAAATAAAAAGTCCCGATTTTTCCCTATGTGTTTTTTCTAAGAAATATTTGGATAAGCCGAAGTGCGAGAGTCGAATTTCGGCTGTGTCGAAGTAAAACATTCAGTCCCTTTTGTACAAAATACACGTAGTTTACATCGCTTGAGCCGAAGAAAATTTCTCTGGCATTCTCATTACATTTAGAGGAGAATAAAAAATCGGCATGTCGCAGAACCCCGTCCCTGACCTGCTGCAGGTAAGCATGCACACTCACCGTACTGCTCCGCACGCATGTCGAATACATACACATGTATACATGTATACACACAGCACATCGATCCATACTTTATCCATACACACAGCACATCCATACTTTATCCATGTCAAGCCAGAACTCCTTGGTCAACCAATCGCTGCTTTAATATTTTAGTGACAGGCCAAGTGGGCGGAGCTTGTTTGTGCGTGCCCGGCTGGCTGTATAGTTTTGTTCAATGGAGGTGGGATGGGCCTGGGAGAGTGTTTGTCTCATGGTAGGTTTATGGCTACCTATGTTGCACCATGGACATAGCACATGCACGTTGCCACATTAGCGCAGACATTCTCAGAACTACGTTTAACTACGCTAGTATTGATACAAATTCCATGTTCAATTTAGAACAAAATAAGAACATTATCTTCAAGAACAGACAAATTTGAATGCAAACACACACACGCAAGCACACACACACACACATGCATGCAAATGTACTATAATACATGTACATAACTGTGAGTCGAAAAAAAATCGACTCTCGCGAGAGTCGAAGTTCACTTAAGTCGACGCATTTTTGTCAGTCCCGAGAGCTTCGACTCATGCGAGGTTTACTGTAGTAATATTTTATCATTATTATTTCTGTCGAAGTAACAAACCCTCAGAGTACGAAAACTGTTTTGTGCCGTCGTTTTATTCCGTAATTTCACTGGCAGAACGTTCGAAATGACAAACTGATTTCATTTTGAAATTTACGGACATTTTTTCTTTACTATTTTTTGGTTAACGAACCTTCAGAATATAGAATCTAGTACTATTTCATTATTATTTTTTCTGTCGGAGTAACGAACCCTCAGAGTAAGAAAACTGTTTTATTGTGAAATTTCACTGGCAGAATGTTCGAAATAACAAAACTGATTTCGTTTGGAAATTAACGGACATTGTTTCTTTATTATTTTCCGATTAACGAACCTTCAGAATAGTAAGGAATGTAGTATTATTCTATCATCATTTCTTTTGGAGGAACAAACCCTCGGAGTAACACCGTTTTGGGGCCATCGCTTTATTCCGAAATTTCACTGGCAGTGAACTGAACACTGGCTAACCAAACTGCCTTGTGTGAATGTGAAAAACATTGTTAACTTTCACTAAATCAAGAACTGATCTGGAAGGAGAACAATTCATGTGTTAACGAAAATCAAAACTGCGTCACAAAAATAATATGTATGCCTAGGCCGTCATTGCTAAAGAGAATAACATTTTGCTCTCTCCCGTAAAAAAAGAAGAAAATGCTCGACAATTATAAAGCGCATGAAATGTCAAAATAATATTTTTTACATTACGTGAACAACCAAACATTCTTTATTTCATTACAAAAATAAAGAATTATTATAAATAAACCAGACTTGGAATTTGTCAAGACTGACAAATTAGGTGATCCGATCTTTTCGAAAATCAATGATTTGAGTCCTGATCCCAATAGGCATGACCATACAGGTTTCATCTGTGTTTAGGGGACATTGCAGCCGTGTGATGTTCAGGATCTCATTTAGAAAAGTGAGTCAGACCTGCCATCTTTGGTACCGAATTCCGTATGCACTAACGAAGATACAAAACGAAGTATATTTGACCTTTGACCCCACTTTGCACACCCAAGATGGCGTCTGAGCAAAAAGTGGTTATTTTGTGAAATGATTCTTGTAACATGGTCTTTGCGTGTGCAAAATATGGGAAAGATAGGACATGTATTCACCAAGATACAGGATAAAACATTTATGACCTTTGACCCTAATTTACATACCCAAGACGGTGTTCGATCAAGTAGTTGTTATTTTAGGAAATAATGTACGTGACATGAACTAAACATGTGCAAAATATGGTGGTGATAGGGCCTGTTTTTCTTGAGTTATTGCAAAGAAAGTTTCAGAAAGAAAGAAATATCTCAATACATTGGAGATAAGCTTTAATTTCAACCAAGTATTTTACCGTGATCCCGACATCGTATGAAAAAAAACAAAAGGCTTACACCCGATAGCGCAAAGTCTCAGCTACAACATATTAAAATCTCGTAAAAATTCACCAAAGGGTTAGTGAGCTAGTGCTCGATAAAGACAATCATGTCAATTTTCACATCTAGAAAAATTCCCTCCCATAGAGATAACACGTCATAACGAAGAAAGAGAAAGAAGTTCATATGACCTTTGACCCCACTTTGCACAGACAAGATGGCATCTGAGCAAAAAGTGGTTATTTTGTGAAATGATTCTTGTAACATGGTCTTTGCGGGTGCAAAATATGGGAAAGATAGGACATGTATTCAGCAAGATACAGGATGAAACATTTATGACCTTTGACCCTAATTTACATACCCAAGATGGTGTCCGATCAAGTAGTTGTTATTTTATGAAATGATGTACGTGACATGAACGAAACATGTTCAAAATATGGGGTTGATAGCCATTGTTGTTGTTGATCTATTGCACAGAAAGTAGAAGAAAGAAAGAAAAATAAAGAAAAACTTAAGTTATTTTATAGAAATTTGAAGGAGAAGCATAAAAAAACCCAGAAAAGGATAAAGTTAGGAAGGGAGATTAAGACTAACTAAAGAAAAAGAAGAAAAAAAGTGTTTAAAAAAATCAAAAAAAATATTGGCAGGGGTGAGCCTCGAACCAGGGACCTTAGGATTACGAGTCGGATGCGCTATGTACTGACCTATTTCATGCTCCATAGGCCCTGTGTATTAAGCAAAATGACGCTGCATCGAAGCCACGTACCAATTTCAACCAAGTTTTTCGACGTGATGCCGACGTCGTATGAAAAAACGGAGAGCACATTACGATAGCCCAAAGTCTCAGCTACAACATATTAAAATCTGGGAAAAATTCACCGAAGCATAAGTGAGCTATAGTGCTCGAAAAAGATAGTCATGTCAATTTTCACTTCCAGAAAAACTGCTCTCCCATAGAGATAACACGTAAACTGGTCAAATTTTACAAAGATACTTTCAATCCATTTTCACGAGGTGATGACGTCATCCAATCAAAATTTTGTAATTATAAATATCAAAGAACATGAAATAAGCTACAACATACTGAAATTTGGGTGAAAATCGGCAAAGGATAAGTGAGATACGCTCGAGTGAACTTGAAATTTGATGACGTCATTTTGAAATTTACTTTTTTTACTTTATTAAGAAATTTGATATCTTTTAATCATTTTTCCAGCATCGTCAACCCATGAAATGACATATACAACTCATCACCTTTCAGAATATGTAAAGAAAATGGGGGGTCACCGTCCATCCTGACGAGTAAAATCGGATTTAAAATTGGCGGTTTTTTTGCATTGTTGCACTGTCTATCGCCATTGACGCGCGCGCGGAATTTCAACTTTGACGGGCCCGTATGACGTCATATTGAGTCAGATTGACTTGAAACTTGGTTGAAATATTCCTTGACATTTCAGGCATCCGATAAGTGTAAAAAAACGGGAAATTTCTATTGCATATGAGCTGTGCGTGCGTATATGCGCGCGCGTATGCGTCCGTCCAATTTTTTCAATTTTTCAAAAAATGCTCTAAATGGTCTGAAACGTGTGCAAAAAAAATTTGAGCTCGATTTGAGCATACAAATATTTCAACGCGTGCGTACGCGCACGTTTTAAGAGAAAAAATGAATTTTGAGAATATGAGTAGAATACGCATAACTTGAAATATATGTGACGTAAATTTCATTGAAAAATTCTATTCCATTAATGAGATATAATTGAGAATGTGTTTTCATATAATGACGTCATAGTGACGTCACGGTAGACTGATCACTATTATACATTAGATCTGTCGTCTTTGGGACATGATACATATGTGGTATAATTTTGAAATTGATAGCAAGAGGACTTTCTGAGCTAACCTCTACACAAGTTTTATCCAGAAATAAAGAAGAAGAAGAAGAAGAAGAACTAGAACCGGAATTTGTCAACACTGACAAATTAGGTGATCCGATCTCTTCGAAAATCAATGTTGAGTCCTGATCCAAATATTCATGACCATACAGGTTTCATCTGTGTTGACGGGACATTGGCCGTGTGATGTTTGGATTCTCATTTAGAAAAGGGAGTGAGACCTGCCATCTTTGGTACCGAATTCCGAATACACTAACGGAAATACAGAATGAAGTATATTTGACATTTGACCTCACTTTGCACACCCAAGATGGCGTCTAAGCAAAAAGTGATGATTTTATGAAATGATTCTTGTAACATGGTCTTTGCGTGTGCAAAATATGGGAAAGATAGGACATGTATTCACCAAGATACAGGATGAAACATTTATGACCTTTGACCCTAATTTACATACCCAAGATGGTGTCCGATCAAGTAGTTGTTATTTTATGAAATAATGTACGTGACATGTACTAAACATGTGCAAAATATGGGATTGATAGCCATTGTTGTTCATCTATTGCACAGAAAGTAGTAGAAAGAAAGAAAAATAAAGAAAAATTATGTTATTTTATAGAAATTTGAAGGAGAAGCATAAAAAAATCAGGAAAAGATAAAGTAAGGAAAGGGAGATTAAGATTAACTAAAGAAAAAGAAGAAAAAAAGTGTTTAAAAAAATTTTAAAAAAATATTGGCAGTGGTGAGCCTCGAACCAGGGACCTTAGGATTACGAGTCGGATGCGCTACGCAATGACCTATTTCATTCTCCATAGGCCCTGTGTATTAAGCAAAATGACGCTGCATCGAAGCCTCGTGCCATTTTCAACCAAGTTTTTCGACGTGATGCCGACATCGTATGAAAAAATGGAGGGCACACTTACGATAGCCCAAAGTCTCAGCTACAACATACTAAAATATGGGAGAAATTCACCGAAGCATAAGTGAGCTAGTGCTCGAAAAAGAGAGTCATGTCAATTTTCACTGCCAGAAAAACTGCTCTCCCATAGAGATAACACGTAAACTGGTCAAATTTGACAAGGATACTTTCAATCCATTTTTACGAAGTGATGCCGTCATCCAATCAAAATGTTGTAATAATATTAATGAAAGATCATTTAATAAGCTACAACATACTGAAATCTGGGTATAAATTGCTTAAGGATAAGTGAGATACGCTCGAGTGAACTTGAAATTTGATGACGTCATTTTGAAAATTTACTTCTTTTACTTTATTAAGAAATATGATATCTTTTAATCATTTTGCCAGCATCGCCAACCCATGAAATAACATGTCCAACTCATCAGCTTTCAGAATATGTCAAGACAATTGGGGGTTACCGTCCATCCTGACGAGTAAAATCGGATTTAAAATTGGCGTTTTTTTGGCATCGTTGCACTATATATCGCCATTGACGCGCACGCGGAATTTCAACTTTGACGGGCCCGTATGACGTCATATTGAGTCGGATTGACTTGAAACTTGGTAGAAATATTCCTTGACATCTTAGGCATCCGATAAGTGTAAAAAAACGGGAAATTTTTATTGCATATGAGCTGTGTGTGCGAATATGTGCGCACACGTACGCGTCCGTCCAATTTTTTCAATTTTTCAAAAAATGCTCCAAATGGTCTGAAACGTGTGCAAAAAAGATTTGAGCTCGATTTGAGCATACAAATATTTCAACGCGCGCGTACGCGCACGTTTTAAGAGAAGATATGAATTTTGAGAATATGAGTAGAATGCGCATAATTTGAAATATATGTGACGTAAATTTCATTGCAAAATTCTATTCCATTAATGAGATATGAATGAAAATGTGTTTTCATATAATGACGTCATAGTGACGTCACGGTCGACTGATCACTATGATTTTACTTGATATGTCGTCTTTGGGACATGATACATATATGGTATAAGTTTGACATTGAAAGGCAATGCACTTTCTGAGCTAACCGCTGCACAAATTTTGCCCAGAAATAAAGAAGAATAAAAAGATGAAGAACAAAGAATCAGTACAGATACAGAAGGTGATCCGAGAGGATACTCGGATCACCTAAGAAGAACCAACAAAGAATCTGTACAGATACAGAAGGTGATCCGAGAGGATACTCGGATCACCTAATAAACTAAATAAAGAATATTTTGGTGTTCACGTCAATACGTGGGCCTCTGCGTGCGTTATCCATTATCAATTTTACATGGGAAAAGCGTAGCTCATTGAAGCAAGAGCATGATAAAAAAAATGAATATACACACACACACACACACAAACCAAACTTCCATGATTAACATTAATATAATACATTAATACATTATGTTCATGAATCCCAAACGGATCCATTTTTCACACATTTGCAGTGATTGGGACAGAGAAGGGATGGAAGTACAAAGTGGAAAGGAGAGCAAACGTCATATCGGTGATAGAGAACAAATATTTCAATAATGAACTAGAAAAGAGGGAAGAGAGAGGGGTCAGAACTCCACCCATCTACGGATCATTATACCTAAATTAAACTATTTATTCCTTGCATTATCAAAATTTCTTAGAAAATTGAATTCAAGTCCATTCATAACTTTTTGAGTTATCTCGCCAGAAAAAAACCCAAAAAACATGAACCTCTGGTGGTGATATTAACTGATGCTAGTGTAGAGAAAAAAGGAAAACAAAGACAGCTTACTCAAAAGATGCTTCCTTCTTTCAGTTTATTTTCTCCCCTGTCATTCCTATCTTTCTCCTCCCATGAACCCCTGCCATGGACGATGAACAAAACAAAATGTTACCGACGCTGCAATAAAAAAAGAAAGAAACACGTGCTCGCAGCAAATTATATACACTTTTCAAGTTGATCAAATCAATGTTCGTAATGAAGAATAACAAAAAACACGACCACAGGCAGTGGGGAAACTTGATATCATGGCTTGTGGAAATTTCCACAAAAGCCAGGTGTCAGATAAAGGAATGCCGCGCTTGCTCCCACCTCACTTCAGTGGTCATAGACAGCGTGTAAATAGCATGTAAACCAGCAGGGAACAGCAATGAATGTACTGTATTTTCTGCCCATGCAGGCCCCCTATTAAACCCTGTTAATAAACCAAGCCCTGTTAATAAACCCTGTTAATAAACCAAGCCAGAAGCACGTGGAGCATTACGTACGTTGAACTTGATAGACCATCATGACAAAATTACTAATTTCGGCCAGGAGAAGGAAAATCGAATATTCATGAATGACGTTTACGAATCCATGGAAAGTGAAAAGGCTCAAATGGAACGCATGGCTTTTTAAATAAAAAATAACCTGCTGAAACTACAAAAAGAAATAAACAATTTGCATTTGCTTACTCCATCGCACTTTTTTTTTCTTTTTTCTTACGAAAGATGGAGGTAATTTTCTCTCTGCGGCAATGCTTTGAACGCATCTAATTTTGCGTCATTGCCGATGGCCAGCTTCCTAAACGTAAAAGAATTGATACGAATCCTTTCAAATATATGAAACAAAGTAATAAAAAAAAAATCCTGGATCCTGGCGGTGAATTCTGCTGGTAATCCTGATCACTACCAAAATTAATCATCTGTTCCTTGCGCCATTCTACCAACCAACTGTTCCTGAAAATTTCATCCTAATCTGTTCCCAAATTGTGACTTATTTTGCGAATAGAGAGACAGACAGGCAGACAAACTAACAAACAAACCAAAGCAGCCAAAAAAAAAAAAAAATACAACCTTTGGCGGACGGGGGCATGCATTTCATATTGTTTGTTTTTGCGTAACCCGACAACAAGCGTGACAACAAGCGAGCACGTGTCAGCCTCCCTCGTCCTCCGACCCTCTCTTTCTGTCCTCTCTCTCCCTCTCACAATACCGTCATGTAGTGTACACACAAGACGCGAGTACAGGGGTGGGTGGCGGGACAAGGCATGCGGGCGGCTGTCTCTGTGGCTAGGTGCAACTTCACACAGATTCTCGCTATCGCCAATGACGTAAAAAGTACCGGGATGTTGATTTAAGCGTCATTTACAGTGCATTATGGGATAGTCCGGTAGCAAAGTCACTTCCGTTCGTATGCTCGTGATACGTGACTAATGCTATTTACACACACAACCTACTGTATTCTACGTGTACGTACTGTTTTCTCGACTTGAATTTCAGCTTTAATATGATTTGAAATTTCTCCATTCTTAAGAAATTGCGGTTAATAAGACTATGGGTTGTTACTGCGAAGCTGCCATGTGTTGTTCGCACGACAATAAGTGAACAAATTCTACAGAAATAGGTCCCTTACTGGCATGCGAGACGTGACGTGGCTGCGTGGGTGAAGTTTGCAGGTACTTGCTCGGAAGAAATTGCTTCAGAGACAGGATAAGTTCAAGATCACGGTTCGTTCCCGATTGTGTTCGCGACACTTCGACAGAGAACGAATAAAAAAAGATGGGCATTCCATGACGATATCCATGTGGGTGAATATTTTCCAGCATATTTTCAGCGTATGCAGAGATGACTGATCAGTAATATGCACATCGATCGCATGATCAAGGAGTACGATGTACCGGTATGTGGTAGCTTAACTTGTATGCGTGCGGTGGTGCATGCTAATGCAAGGCCGGCCTAGGGCAATGCGGGGGGGCTATAGCTACAGTGTACGAGTATGACACAGGCCTGGCCACTGGCTGGCATGGCTCGGGTACAGCCGCCTACTGTACTAGTATCCGTGGTCGGCGCGGTGCTATAGGTAAGGTACACGTACGCGCACGCTAGTGCTGTGCAAAATATGCCCCGCGTCGGAAGTGCTCTAGCCCAGGAAGTGCACTAAATCTTGACGAAAAAGCCACATCCGGGTACTTTTTACGTCATTGGCGATAGCGAGAATTGTACTACCTTAGTGTTTGTACCCGACAAGGTGTTGCCATGATAACGGTAAATTTTCTCGAAAATCTTGTGGGGTGAACTACTTCCACAATTTTGAAGCAATTGAACTCAAATTTGGTGTACATTATGACATTGAGGTATAGATGTGCAAGACATGTATTTTTATGCTTGTCGGAGAAAGCATTGCCATGGTAACCACAATTTCCCCAAAACCTTGTGGAGCGAACTACTTCCAAAGTATTTAAGCAATTTATTTCAAATTAGGCATGTTGGACCTATAATGATCTGAGGTGTAGTTATGCAAGACACTCTTTGTGTTTGTAACTGACAAGGTGTTGCCATGGTAACTGCATTTTTTTGTTGAAAATCTTGTGGAGTGAACTACTTCTTTCACAATTGTGAAGCAGTCAAACTCACAAGGTACTCACAAAGTACTACACACAGACACACACACACAACCTTTGTCAAACCCTGGTTCAATTCTTTTTCATAGGAATCTGGACTGCGGGAGCAGGGGTATTAATCACCTTTAGTGATACTCTTAGGTTCTTTTGATAATGTATCTTTTTGTTTTATCCAAACAAACAAAAATGTCTAGGTGGTGGCTTCTTCCGAACAGTGCCAATTTGACAAGCCTACACCCTACAGAGAGAGCTGCTGGGGAAACAGTCTGCAGGCCAGCTGCCCAGAAGGCCAAAGAAAGGCAAGGCCATGCATCGGAACAGAAAGGTATTGTACACACTAGACACAATTTTTGAGTGTTACTCTTAAGTATAAAAGGGTCTCTGTAATGCAACTGAAACACATTGTCATGGTTTCAATGAAAGCTCTTTCATATATAAATATATCATATTTGGATATATCTGTAAGGTGCCTCAGTTAAAGGGATCGTATAGTTTTGGTTGAGACCTAATTTCAGGTTTCTAACATTTTTTGGTGACATAATCAGAAACCTCTTATGAAATATGAAAGAGCATGCAATTCTATGAGGAATTCAATGTTTATTTGATGAAAATTGGTTTTGAAATGGTTGAGATATCAAAAAAGAGCGATTCTACTAAAGTGTGGGACCCACACTTTATCACGATCGCTTTGTTTTACTTTGTTTTTGGATGTTTCAGTCATTCCAAACCTGATTTTCATCAAATAAACTTTGAATTCCTCTTAAAATGGTATGCTCTGTACTATATAATAAGTGTTGTCTTGGTATCTCGCAAAAGCCCAATTCTCATCTCCACCAATACTGTATTATCCCTTTAATGATGCATTTCACATAAATAAAATTTAGGCATTTCCTTGTTCCTAATCCCTGCCACTGGAAAGGACAATCATATGTCATGAGGGAAAAGGGACAGCCTATCATGGTGTTTTATAAATGTTTATTAGCTGTACTCATAAATGAAGGGGAAAATGTCCTAATTTTTATCAAAATTGATGGATATTTTACCCCAGAGGTCTTGGTACAATGGTATTCCATTCACCTGTACATACTGGATGCACTTCATTATATGGAATCCAGTGTGCATGTGTTTAGTTCTTGCTGTGTTAGGCAATCCTCAAACAAGTATTCTGGTTATCGTACAGGAACAACTTTTGTTCTAAAGGTGCCGTATTGAGTAAAATTTGAACTTGTCATTAAGCTGGTATATTCCCTGTGACATGACTATAACATGATCGGCCCAGCATTCTTCAAATGACACATCTGAGATGGTGTTCACCTATTCAAATCCTTAGCATTGATTGGTACCATGTTATTCATAATTAGGTGATCCGAGTATCCTCTCGGATCACCTTCTGTATCTGTACTGATTCTTTCTTTCTTTCTTTCTTTCTTTGTTTCTCCTCAAAAAGTTGTGCAGAGGTTAGCTCAGTCCTCTTCCTATCAATTTCAAAATTATACCACATATGTATCATGTCCCAAAGACGACAGATCTAATAAAATCATAGTGATCAGTTGACCGTGACGTCACTATGACGTCATTATATGAAAACACATTTTCATTCATATCTCATTAATGGAGTGGAATTTTTCAATGAAATTTACGTCACATATATTTCAAGTCAAGCTGATTCTACTCATGTTCTCAAAATCTATCATCTATACCCTTAAAACGTGCGTGTACGCGCGCGTTGAAATATTTGTATGCTCCAATCGAGCTCAAATTGTTTTTGCACACGTTTCAGACCATTTGGAGCATTTTTTGAAAATTTGAAAAAATCGGACGGACGCATACGCGCGCGGGCATATACGCACCCACAGGTCATATGCAATAGAAATTCCCCGTTTTTTTTTACTTTGATCAGATGTCTGAAATGTCAAGGAATATTTCTACCAAGTTTCAAGTCAATCCGACTCAATATGACGTCATACGGGCCCGTCAAAGTTGAAATTCCGCGCGCGCGTCAATGGCGATGTACAGTGCAACTATGCAAAAAAAACCGCCAATTTTAAATCCGATTTTACTCGTCAGGATTGACGGTGACCCCCCATTTTTATGCCTCCGCCAACGAAGTGGCCAGAGGCATTATGTTTTCGGCTCGTCCGTCCGTCCGTACGTACGTACGTCCGTCCCGTTTTGTTTTTGTCGATATCTCAAGAACCGTGTGGTGGTTTTACATCAAACTTGGTCTGAGGGTATATCCTGGGGGGATAATACTTTGTTTGGATTTTAGGGTCACGGGGTCAAAGGTCAAAGGTCACAGGTTATTTTGTGAAAAAAAAGGTTGAAAATTCATGTTTTTCTCCATATCTCGCAAATGGTTCAAGGTATCTTCAATTCAATTCAATTCAATTCAATTCAATTCAATTCATTTATTTTCATTCTTCTTGTTTCTTTTTCAACAAAAACATAACACAAGATAGATCAGGTTTTACATCATAAACAAAGAACATTTGTCCTTGCAATTGATAAACGGTATCAATAAACATAGGAGCGCATACTGGCAAAAAAAAAGTAATACAAAGTCATGCTTTAGTTGAAAAAAAAAGGAAGAAAGAATAGAGAGGTCCACTAAAAAGCAAAGCTTGTAGATTGTGAACCACTCATAAAACCTATGAATTACTTATTTACAAACACTTGTGACGAATATAATATACGACAGGACAGGACAAAACAGAAGAAACACAACAACATGACACAACTTGCCAGAATAGATGAAAAGTATGGAAGGAAAGAAAGAAAAAAAGAGAGAATACCTACACGCTGAACAAGGGAAATGGAACAGAGGATGGTAGAGAATGTGCTTCATAGAGTTGGTGCTGCATGCAGCTGAGCAAGGATTGTAATGGCTACTTCTTTACGTAATAATGAATTCGGTGATTGAATAATTGGTTGAATAATTGGTGGGTGGATGATGAACCCTGAGGTTAACAAAAACTATAGCTATTAATGAAAAAAAAAACATATCAGGGAGGATTTAATAAAAAATGTTTCAACTTGCGCTTAAAAGAATACAAAGATGGGGAATTTTTTATTTCACAGCTCAGTGAGTTCCAAAATCTAGGACCGGTGTATATAAATGTATTCTGAGCCAATAAAGTTCTCGGGAGGGGTAAATGAAACTCATTAGATTGTCTAGTGGGATAATCATGAAAAGACTGGTTCCGTGGGAACATTGAATTGAAAATACTGGGAAGTGCATTTACATTGTAATTAAACATAAACTGACCAAGTTGAAAAAAGTGCAAATCCTTAATTTTCAAAATCTCATGTTTAGTAAATAATGGCTCTGTATGGGAACGTGGCGGGACGCCACAAATAATAAGAATTAACTTTTTTTGTAAGAAAAGTAATTTATCTAGTAAGTTTTGATGGGCACTACCCTACGCTAGGAGTCCGTAATTAAGATAAGGTAAAATTAGAGAAAAATACGTCAACAAAGAGGACAATGGAATATGAAACTTGAGTCTATTAAAGGATAAGTTCACCTTCATAAACATAAGGATTGAGAAAATGCAGCAATATTAGTAGAACACATCAGTGAAAGTTTGAGGAAAATTGGACAATCGATGCAAAAGTTATGAATTGTTAAAATTTTTGTGTTGGAACTGCTGGACGAGGAGACTACTACAGCTTGTGATGTCATATGAGTACAACAGTATAAAGAAAATGTAAAGAAAATTCAACATATTTTCATTGTTTTCGCATAATAAAAGAGCATTTGACTTGCCTCTTTCTAAAGGTAGGGGGGATAATATTACCCATGACATATGTCGGTAACGAGTCCAGAGAATGTGTACTTTTTTCAAAAGATGAAATTTTGTGAAATTCTCTTTATATTTTCCTTATATAGTTGTACGCATGTGACATCGTACACTGCAGTAGTCTTCTCATCCAGCGGTTACTGCACAAAAACTTCAAAAATTCATAACTTTTGAACGGATTGTCCGATTTTCCTCAAACTTTCAATGATGTGTTCTACTAATATTGCTACATTTTCTCAATCCTTATGTTTATGAAGGTGAACTTGTCCTTTAAAGGACAAGTTCACCTTCATAAACATAAGGATTGAGAAAATGCAACAATATTAGTAGAACACATCAGTGAAAGTTTGAGGAAAATTGGACAATCGATGCAAAAGTTATGAATTTTTAAAATTTTTGTGTTGGAACCGCTGGATGAGGAGACTACTACAGCTTGTGAGTCATATGCGTACAACAGTATAAAGAAAATGTAAAAGAAAATTCAACATATTTTCACTTTTTTCGCATAATAAAAGAGCTCTTGACTTGCCTCTTTCTAAAGGCAGGGGGAATAATATTGCCCATAACATTTGTCGGTAACGAGTCAGGGGAATGTGTACTTTTTTCAAAAGATGGAATTTTGTGAAATTCTCTTTATATTTTCCTTATATTGTTGTACACAAGTTATTCATACACTGCAGTAGTCTTCTCATCCAGCGGTTGTTGCACAAAAATTTTAAAAATTCATAACTTTTGAACGGATTGTCTGATTTTCCTCAAACTTTCAATGATGTGTTCTACTAATATTGCTACATTCTCTCAATCCTTATGTTTATAAAGGTGAACTTGTCCTTTAATAATACCAATATTGCGTGAAATTATTGTACTAATGTTATTAATATGCGGCCTCCACGAAAGTTTATCCACTGTGATACCAAGGAATTTTATATGAGAAACTCGTTCTAACAAAGTGTCATCAAAAGCAATACCTGTGCCTAAATCTTCTAAAGAATTACTAAAAAGCATATACTTAGTTTTCTGAAGATTAAGAGATAATTTATTAGCTCTTATCCACTGAGTTACTTTTTTCAATTTGGAATTAACGATGCGTACAAGAGTATCTGAATTTTGGTGAGAAAAGAAAATATTTGAATCGTCAGCAAAAAGTATAAATGAGAGTATGTCAGATGATCTGCAAAAGTCATTAATATAAATGATAAAAAGTAAAGGTCCTAATAAACTACCCTGTGGGACGCCACATTTAATGAATTCTAAACTCGAGCTGTACTCGTTCAGAGATACATTGTGTTTTCGGTTTTGTAGGTAACTCTTCATGGAACTTAGTATATATGCTTGTTCCAATGGGCAGTGATTATCTAGGGAAGTTGAGGGTCATGGTTCAAAGGTCAGGGGTCAAAGGTCAAGGTCAACTCCTCAAAATATCACTACTTTCCTTATATTTATGCAATGCCTGAAGGTTTTTTTTTTTTTTAACATCATGTATACATGTATTACCCAATATATATTCTTGGGGAAGTTTCTTGCCAAAAGGTCAAAGGTCAAAGGTCAAGTGAAAGTACTGAATTGCACTTTTTCCTCCATATCTAAAAAGTTACTCAAGGTATCATCATGAAACTTACATATTTATGCATGTTCAACCTAACAGTGATTCTCTTTGG
Source organism: Diadema antillarum (assembly GCF_040938485.1). Lineage (NCBI taxonomy): Eukaryota > Metazoa > Echinodermata > Echinoidea > Diadematoida > Diadematidae > Diadema > Diadema antillarum. The sequence goes on from NW_027271096.1 coordinate 38,091, forward strand.
AACTGTGAGGTCAAAGGTCAAAGGCCAGGTTTAGATAATGCTATTTTCCCATTTGATACTGAAATTATACTTTTTCTCAATACCTTGAAAATTATTCAATGCATAAACTTATAAAAGGGTCAAAAGTCAAGTAAAAATCATCAGTTCCCCAAGTACCTGCACTCTGACATTTTAATCATTCATCCAATTGAGCCTAGTTCTAGGAAAGTGAACATTCAGCACATTTGTGTCAAACCTGTCATTTTAATATTTTGTCAATTGTGTGAAACTGTCATCACACATTGTCAAGACATTGTACTATAGACCTATTAGGAGAACCATGCATTATGGCGGAGGCATATCAGTCGCCGTAGCGATATATCTAGTCTTTACATATTTTGAAAGCTGATGAGTTGTACATGTCATTTCATGGGTTGGCAATAATGAAAAAATGATTAAAAGATATCAAATTACTTAAAGTAAAAAAAGTAAATTTTCAAAATGATGTCATCAAATTTCAAGTTCACTGGAGCGTATCTCACTTATCCTTTGCCGATTTTCACCCAAATTTCAGTATGTTGTAGCTTATTAAATGCTCTTTCATAAATGTAATAACACAATTTTGATTGGGTGATGGCATCACCTCGAAAAAATGGATTGAAGGTATCCTTGTCAAATTTGACCAGTTTACGTGTTATCTCTATGGGAGTGCAGTTTTTCTGGAAAAGAAAATTGACATGACTATATTTATCGAGCACTAGCTCACTTATGCTTCGGTGAATTTCTCCCAGATTTTGATATGTTGTAGCTGAGACTATGGGCTATCGTGAATGTGCCCTTTGTTTTTTCATACAATGTCGGGATCATGTCAAAAAACTTGGTTGAAATTAAAGCATATCTTCGATGTATTGAAATATTTCTTTCTTTCTGCAACTTTCTTTGCAATAACTCAAGAAAAACATACCTTATCACCACCATATTTTGCACATGTTTAGTTCATGTCACGTACATTATTTCATGAAATAGCAACTACTTGATCAGACGCCATCTTGGGTATGTAAATTAGGGTCAAAGGTCATAAATGTTTCATCTTGTATCTTGGTGAATACATGTCCTATCTTTCCCATATTTTGTGCACGTAAAGACCATGTTACAAGGATCATTTCACAAAATAATCACTTTTTGCTCAGATTCCATCTTGTCTGTGCAAGTGGGGTCAAAGGTCATATGTACTTCTTTCTTTATCTTCGTTATGACGTGTTATGTCTATGGGAGGGAATTTTTCTAGATGTGAAAATCGACATGATTGTCTTTATCGAGCACTAGCTCACTTGCATGTACCCTTCGGTGAATTTCTCCCAGATTTTAATATATTGTAGCTGAGACTTTGCGCTATCGTATGTGTGCCCTTCTGTTTTTTCAAACGATGTCGGGATCACGTCAAAAAACTTGGTTGAAATTAAAGCTTATCTTCGATGTATTGAGATATTTCTTTCTTTCTGCAACTTTCTTTGCAATAACTCAAGAAAGACAGGCCCTATCACCACCATATTTTGCACATGTTTAGTTCATGTCACGTACATTATTTCATAAAATAACAACTACTTGATCGGACACCATCTTGGGTATGTAAATTAGGGTCAAAGGTCATAAATGTTTCATCCTGTACCTTGGTGAATACATGTCCTATCTTTCCCATATTTTGCACACGTAAAGACCATGTTACAAGGATCATTTCACAAAATAATCACTTTTTGCTCAGATTCCATCTTGTCTGTGCAAAGTGGGGTCAAAGCTCATATGTACTTCTTTCTTTATCTTCGTTATGACATGTTTTCTCTATGGGAGGGAATTTTTCTAGATGTGAAAATTGACATGATTGTCTTTATCGAGCACTAGCTCACTTACCCTTCGGTGAATTTCTCCCAGATTTTAATATATTGTAGCTGAGACTTTGCGCTATCGTATGTGTGCCCTTCTTTTTATACCCCCACCCACACATAGTGTGTAGGGGGGGGGGGGGGGTATATAGGAATCACTCTGAGGTCGGGTGGCCGGTCTGTCGGTCGGGAGGGAGGGCGGTCGGGCGGTCGGGCAGTCGTTCCGTTGCAAAATCTTGTGGATCGAACTCCTCTCTCATTTTTTGAGCAATTGACCCCAAATTTGGCATGTGTGACCACTATCAAAGGTAAATGTGCAAGACACCTTTTTCGTTAGTATCGCGTAATGCGTTGCCATGGCAACGCCATATTTTCATAAAAACTTGTGGATCGAACTCCTCTCTCATTTTTTGACCAATTTACCCCAAATTTAGCATGTTTGATCACTATCAAAGGAAGATGTGCAAGACACCTTTTTCGTTAGTATTGCACAATGAGTTGCCATGGCAACGGCAAATTTTTAAAAGATCTTGCAAAATGTTGTGGATCGAACTCCTCTGTCATTTTTTGAGCAATTGACCCCAAATTTGGCATGTGTGACTGCTATCAAAGGTAGATGTGCAAGACACCTTTTTCGTTAATATCACATGATGCGTTGCCATGGCAACGGCAAATTTTCCTAAAATCTTGTGGATTGAACAACTTTCTCATTTTTTGAGCAATTAACTTCAAATTTGGCATGTGTGACTGCTACCACAGGCCGATGTGCAAGACACCTTTTTCATTAGTATTTCATACTATGTTGCCATGGCAACGGCAGATTTTCATAAAAATCTGATAAAATGTTGTGGATCGAACTACTCTCTCAATTTTGTAACAATTCAGTTTGAATTTGGGATTTGTGATCAATGTAATGTATAGTTGTGCCAAAACATCTATGGTGTGTGCATTAAAAAATCTGTTACCATGGCAACAGCAGTTTTTTTAACCAATCATACACAAATGTGTGGATTAATCTAACTCCTTCAGTTTTTAAGCATATGGCTCGAAAATTGGCACATGTGACCACTATGGTACGTAGACGTGCGTACTTACTCTTTCGTCATTGTTGATCAATGCGTTGCCATGGTAACAGCATAGTTTGAATGAAAATGAAATGAAAATATTGTAGATTCAGATAACTCCCTCAGTCTTAGAGCATTTGGCTTGAAATTTGGCACATGTGACCACTATATTATATGGATGTATAAACTTAATCTTTCGTCAGTGATGAACAATGCGTTGCCATGGTAACAGTTTTTTTCTACCGAAAAGCATAAACAGAAATATTGTGGATTCGGCTAACTCTCTTAGTCTGTGAGCATTTAGCTGGAAATTTGGCACACATAACGACTGTGGTACGTAGATGTGTAAACTTAATCTTTCGTCAGTGGTGATCAGTATGTTGCCATGGTAACGGCATATTTTGAATGAAAATCATACAAAAATATTGTGGATTCAGTTAACTCCCTCAGTCTTTAATTATTTGGCTTGAAATTTGGCACATGTGACCACTGTAGCGTATAGATGTGTAAACTTGATCTTTTGTCAGTGGTGAACAATGCATTGCCATGGTAACAGCATCTTTTCACTAAAATGCATACAAAAATATTGTGGATTCAGGTAACTACCTCAGTCTTTGAGCATTTAGCTTGAAATTTGGCACATGTGACCACTATAGTACGTAGATTGCATACGTAATCTTTCGTCATTGTTGATCTGTTTGTTGCCATGGTAACAGCATATTTTGAATGAAAATCATGCAAAAATATTGTAGATTCAGTTAACTCCCTTAGTCTTTGAGCATTTGGCTTGAAATTTGGCACATGTGACCGCTATAGCATATGATGTGCAAACTTAATCTTTCGTCAGTGGTGAACAATGCGTTGCCATGGTAACAGCATCTTTTCACTAAAATGCATACAAAAATATTGTGGATTCAGGTAACTACCTCAGTCTTTGAGCATTTAGCTTGAAATTTGGTACATGTGACCACTATAGTATGTAGATGTGCAAACTTAACCATTTGTTAATGTTGATCAATGCATTTCCATGGTAACAGCATATTTTGAATGAAAATCATACAAAAATATTGTGGATTCAGGTAACTCCCTCAGTCTTTGAGCATTTGGCTTGAAATTTGGCACATGTAACCACTATGGTACAGAGATATGCAAACTTCATATTTCATTATTGTTGAACAATGTGTTGCCATGGTAACAGTGCATTTTGAATGAAAATCATACAAACATTTTGATTCTGCTAACTCTCTCTGTTTTAGAGCATTTTGGCTTCAAATTTGGCATATGTAACCTCTACATTGCCTAGATGTGCAAAAAATCTTTTGTCAGTGTTGAAAATGTGTTGCCATGGTAACAGTATATTTTGAATGAAAATGATACACTAATATTGTGAATTCAACTCAGCCCCTCGGCCTTTTATCATTTGGCTTGAAATTTGGCACATGTAATGGCTATTGTGCAAACTTCATTTTCTCTTAATGTCCAACATTGTGTTGCCATGATAACACACAATTTTTAATGAAAACCATACAAAATGTCAGTTTATTTATCTTGCTCACTCAGTGTTTGAGCACTTAACTTGAGATGTGGGACATACATATGACTAACAGTGAGTAATTCATTTATTCACTTTTGAACAGTGCATTGCCATGGTAACATTTTTTGCCCTTAAAAAGTAAAAAAGAAATTAGTCCTGGTTGAGCTAATTCCCTCAGTTGTGGGTGGGGGTATATTAATCACAATGAGTGATAGTTCTAGTTTTCAAACGATGTCGGGATCACGTCAAAAAACTTGGTTGAAATTAAAGCTTATCTTCGATGTATTGAGATATTTCTTTCTTTCTGCAACTTTCTTTGCAATAATTCAAGAAAGACAGGCCCTATCACCCCCATATTTTGCACACGTTTAGTTCATGTCACGTACATTATTTCATAAAATAACAACTACTTGATCGGACACCATCTTGGGTATGTAAATTAGGGCCAAAGGTCACAAATGTTTCATCCTTTATCTTGGTAAATACATTTCCTATCTTTCCCATATTTTGCACATGCAAAGATCATGTTACAAGAATCATTTCACAAAATAACCACTTTTTGCTCAGATGCCATCTTGGCTGTGCAAAGTGGGCTCAAAGGTCATATGTACTTCTACATGTGTCTTCCTAATGACGTGTTATCTCTATGGGACAGAATTTTTCTAGATATGAAAATTGACATGACTGTCTTTATCATGCACTAGCTCACTTATCCTTCGGTGAATTTCTCCCAGATTTTAATATGTTGTAGCTGACATTTTGGGCTATCGGCTGAAAGCCATCTATATTTTTACTGGATGCCGGGATCACATCGAAAAACTTGGTTGAAATTGAAGGTTAGCTTCGATGTAGGGAGATATTTCTTTCTTTCTGCAGCTTTCTTTGCAATAACTCAAGAAAAACAGCCCCTGTCACCCCCAAATTTGGAACATGTTTAGTCCATATCAAGTACATTATTCCATAAAATAACAACTACTTGATCAGACAACATCTTGGGTAGGTAAATTAGGGTCAAGGGTCACAAATGGTTCATCCTGTATCTTGGTGAATACATGTCCTGTCTTTCCCATATTTTGCACACGCAAAGGGCATGTTACAAGGATTATTTCACAATATAACAACTTTTTGCTCAGATGCCATCTTGGGTGTGCAAAGTGGGGTCGAAGGTCAACTTTCATATACTTCATTCTGTATCTTCGTTAGTGTATATGGAATTCGTTACCAAAGATGGCAAGTCTGACTCCCTTTTCTAAATGAGAATCCAAACATCACACGGCCAATGTCTCCTCAACACAAATGAAACCGCTATGGTGATGCCTATCGGGATCAGGACTCAAATAATTGATTTTCGAATAGATCAGATCACTTAATTTGTCAGTGTTGACAAATTCCAAGTCTAGTTCCTCATGTTTTTAATTTTTCCCCAAGAAAAATGGAGTGGCATATGGATTATCCATTGATAATATAACCCAGCTGCTTCTTGTACTTGCATTACTGAGAACAGCAGGTGGGGTTAGTAAATATTTTGCTTTTTAGCAATTTTGATGAAACCTGGTGCACATAAAAAGTGTGGATTTTCTGAAAAGAATTTGATAAGGGATTGCTCCACACACGCTTAATTAGCTCAATGGAAGATCATCACAGTTTCAGTTGATCGACGCAAATAATCATGTAATGTCACCTATTCACCTCCAAATCCAGATGATTCCAGACAAGTCACTGTGGTCTTGTCACCTTGCTGGATCTCACTTAACTGACTTCTCTTTCGTTTTATTGTCTCGCCCACCGGAGGTGAAGGCGAGACTAAGGGATCCAAATGGCGTCCGTCCGTCGTCCGTCCGTCGTCCGTCACAAATGTTAAAGTTTACCTGCAAGACTCTCTTATGATGTATAACTTGGCAACTGTTACAGCAATGGCAGCCACACTTGGGTGATAGAAGCACTAGGAGTATCTTCATGTTATGATGTTGTCGGAGGTCATGTGATGATGTCAAAGGTCATTTGAGGTCATATATTAAAGAGTTTGTGCAAGACTCTCTTTTCTATGTTAAAGTTTACCTGCAAGACTCTCTTTTGACAAATAACTTCACATAAGTAGCTTGGATTACAACCTAACTTGTGTCATAGATGCACTTGGGGTACCTTCATGTTATGGTGCCGTTGGAGGTCACAGGAAAAGGTCAAAGGTCATTTGAGGTCATACGTTAAAGTTTACTTGCAAGACTTATCACACGTAACTTGACATACACATGTATGTTGCTACAATGGCAATCAAACTTGGGTGATGGATGCACTGGGGGTACCTTCATGTTATGGTGCTGAAGAGGTCACATGATAAGGTCAAAGGTCATTTGAGGTCATACGTTAAAGTTTACTTGCAAGTCTGTCACAGACGGGTCAACGAACTTTTAGGGCCCAATGTTAAGTTTTTATGGCGCGTTTTGATTATGGCTCATAACTTTTGATCCCTTTGTCCCTTTGTGACCAAACTTGCATGGTAGATGTCCCTTGGGGAGGTGAAGGTCATCACAAGGTTAAAGGTCACAGACAGGAGTCAACAAATTTTTAGGGCCCAATGTTAAGTTTTTAAGGGCGCGTTTCGATTGTGGTTCAGAACTTTTGCTCCCTATGTCCGTTTGTGACCAAACTTGGACGGTAGATGTCCCTTGGGAAATTAAAGGTCATCACAAGGTCAAAGGTCACAGAAAGGGGTCAACACATTTTTAGGGCCCATTAAGTTTTTCTGGCATGTTTCGATTATGGCTCATAACTTTTGATCCCTTTGTCTGTTTGTGACCAAACTTGGATGTTAAATGTCCCTTGGGGAGTTGAAGGTCGCCACAAGGTCAAAGGTCATGGGCGGGTCAATGAACTTCTGGGAGTTAGAAAAATATTAATTTCTTGTACGCGAATGGGCGAGACACAATTTGGCACTTGCCTTGTTCAAACTATGTTTATATGAATTTAGTTTAAATTGTTTTTGAGTCTTGTTTACGATGTGACGTAACGCAATACAATTTTGCAAAACATAACGAGGCATGGGAATGTTCACATACACTGTTGAGACACAATTTACATAACAGTCCAAAACAGGCACGCCTACAAATGTATGTCACAATCCAATATACTACAGTTCATCAAGAGATACTTATTGTGTATGTTAGGAAAGTTGTGTTTACCACTTTTTATTGAACCTGGGATACATGAACTACAAGTGAACCATGAATACTGATGAATACAAAAATGGTTTACAAGAATAGCAAAAAGAATACTGTGCCTAACCCAGGAGATCAAAGAGTGTACAGTTTAAGTGTTGATTGATCCATTGAAAAAAAATGTAATGGGCAGCAAACTACCAGGGAGAACTATATTTACAGTGTTTGAGCAGTTTGATTGAAACTTGGTGCACAAGATGAGCTGAACACTAGGCATGTCAGAGAAGAGTTTGATTTGCAATGACAGTCAGGGTATATTGCTTTTAAACTTGTAAAGAAAATGAGAAACTTCGTCCATGTGTGAGTGAATTAGTTTGAACTTGTATGACCTGTAGCCTGCGGTGAAAGTGTAGATGTGCAAGAAAAACTTTCTGTTTATGGCAAGTATAAGTTGTGCCCTAGCTGTAACACTGTATCCCATTGTCAGGCTTATCATAATCAGTTTGAACAGTATTGACCTGAAGAGGTACATGCAGGTACAGTAGGTGACGTAAGTGTGCAGAGACATATCAGATGATATTGTGCTGCTGATGTGAAACCTTTTGTTTATAAATGATGATACTGACAACTAGAAAAGCACTGGGGAGAGTGCAGACCTCCGCCAGACAGCTCATTTGCACCCATACACACTTGCTGAAAATCACCCAATTTCCACTGATAAAGATGCTTCTGTTTACCCATGGAGCTACAGCTTTCTGCTTCTGCGCGATGCTTTGAGCAGAGCACACGCTTTGGTGTGCATGAATATGCAAACCTCAATAACATGTAGCTTGAACTTCCAAGTTCATTGACCCTATTTGCAAAAAGATTTTTAAAAAAAAGTTCATTAAAAAAAAATCATAAAAATTCTAGATTACTACCAAGATGGAATCATGTTATCCTTGTGTCATTATCAACATTTCCTTAAGTTTCACCCAAATCTGTTCACTACTCATTGAGTTATTTTGCAAACAAACCAATACCAACAAAGAGATAACCTCCTTGGAGGAGGTAATAATGACAAAGGGTATCAATAATGCCGCTTGTGTGCTCAAAAGGCAAGAAAAAATGAAGGGAAAAGAAGTGCAACATTCATGGTGTGTGAATTGTTTATTAACTGTAGCCGAATAGGAATTATGACCTTCCATGGAGAAGAACTAATTGATTTCCAGGAAGGACTCTAATAATTATCATTTTATTTTTTTTTCACATGAACACACAGGAAAGTCCTTGCCTGTGTGCCGTGTGAAGATGGCTTCTTTCAAGAAAAGCCGAATAACTGCACAGTGTGCAGTCCCTGTTCAGAGTGTCCGTCGGGTTACATGTTATCTCAAAACTGCACAGCCATAAGGGATACGGAATGTGAGCCTGAAGTGACATCCACTGCCATAATTCCAGATGTCGTGCAGAGGCAGGATGAGGCATCCACTCAGTCTCTCATAGCAGGCTCTGCAGCTCCAAACAATACTTGGCATGGTGACTTGCAAGGTATACTATAACTTACAATGAGTTATATCCTTTATTTCCTGCTATCAAAACAGATACACACATCTGTGCAAACACAGTATACATGTAATACAAAGACCCCAAAATGTTTCTCATTTTCTTGTAACAATATTTTAGTGCTCACAAATTGCCTTTCCAATCCAAGTTGCAACTGAACCTTCCTCTCCGGTGTTGTAAATTTTGAGGTGGGTTACAACAAGTGATTATTCACTTGCATCTTACATATTGTTTAGCAATGATTTCAGTCTTATATTTTCATTTATATTTCCATCCCTATACCTTTTCACATAAGCCAGATCTCATTCACATGATTACAAAAAAAAATCCCCTAGATGTGCATGCAAACTACCACCCCAAACACACATACACACACACAATCACAAACAAACAAATACACACACACCTTGGGTTGGGCTTAACTGATTAGATTTTTGGCAAAATCCATCAAGGTTAATACCCTCAACCACACATAGTGTGTATGGGGGTATTATAGGAATCACTCTGAGGTCGGGGGGTGGGTCGGTTGTTCAGTTGTTCAGTGCGTTGCAAAATTTTGTGGATCGAATTATTCCTTCATTTTTTGAGCAATTGACATAAAATTTGTAATATGACTAACTGTTATCATAGGTGCCCAATAGATGTGCAAGACGACAACTGTTTCGACATCATCATGAACTATGTTCAATTGTTACCATGGTAATGGCAGATTTTCATAGAAATCATGTCAAAATGTCGTGGATCGAAATATAGGTGTACTCCTTAAAACAAGATTGCAGCTACATATGTTATCGTAGAAGACTATTTTTTGTATCAAGATCAGTGTTGCACATGTGATCAATGTACTGCATTTGTGTGTGTGTGTGTGTGTGTGTGAGACACCTTGTTTGAGAGTTTCATAGGGAGGCAGTCCTCAGAATTTTAACTGTACTGACAATTATGAAAGGTAAACAATAAAATATTTCACCAGTTTTTATGCAAGGAAATCCACCAAAGTCTCCGTACGCAATTTTTGAAAAATACAAATGTAATTCTTGCAAGTGATCGTGCAAGAGTCTGCAAAATGATGCAACGAAGGCAATGCCCAACTTATTGGTTGGAGGTAGCGCCTTGAAAAACCAATTTAAATGTTTCAAAATGGTCTTACATGATTCATCATAAAATGCAACAATGATTTATTATTATGGGGTTTAATCATTTTTGTCGAGCCCACTGGAGGTGAGGGGAGACTAAGGGATCGCCTGCAGCGTCTGTCTGTCTGTCGTTCGTCCGTCTGTCGTCCGTCCGTCGTCCATCTGTAATGCTACAAAAACTTACATTACTTTGTACTGAGTGCTTCAATTTCAATCAAACTTGGAGTGAAGAGTGTTTATGCAAAGTTACACATGTTACCAAACAGAAAGGTCACCTTAAGGTCAAAAGTCATAGACAGGGGTCAACAAACTTTAAGGGGCCAATGTTAAGTTTTTAGCTGACCTGAGCCGAAGGCTCAAGTGAGCTATTGCGATCGCTCTTCGTCCGGCGTCTGTAGTGCGTCGTGCGTCATCCGTCGTGCGTCATCCGTCGTCCGTAAACTTTTTACATTTTCATCTTCTTCTTGAGAACCCCTTGACCGATTTTCACCAAACTTGGCAGGTAGCATCCCTAGGGGGATAGGATCTCAATTTGTTCAAGAGGGCACCATACCCCACCTGGGGGGCCCCAGGGGGCCTAAATTTTTACCGAAATTTTAGATTTTCATATTTTTCTTGAAAACCTATCACAAATTTTCACCAAACTTGGCAGGTAGCATCTCTAGGGGGATAGAATCTCAATTCCATCAAATGGGCACCATACCCCACCTGGGGGCCCCAAGGGTCCCATCCTCCCCCCCCCCCCCCCCCCCCTCCTGTAAGGAATCTTTACAGATATTCTCTGGAAACAGAAGTGATTGAGCTAAGTTGATACAATGAGTCAGTATATCGATGACTGTTGTTTCAAGTTTGTTCATGGGAAAATCAGGGGTGCCCCCCCCCCACCCCCTTGGGACCCAAGGAAGCGGGATGGGATGGGGGGGGGGGTCCAAATGTGGGCCTAAATTTTCATCTTCTTGCTGAAAACAACATAATGGATTTTCACCAAACTTGGCAAGTAGCATTCCCGTGGGGATAAGATTTCAAAGTGTTTGAATGGGCACCATGCTTTCCTTGGGGGCCCCAGGGGGTCCAAACCTCCTAAATTAATGAATATTCAATAATATTTTTCTATAGTTCTAATCAAAAGTGATAGGGCTTTAAGTCTCTTTTCCCAAAGCTGCATAATCCAACATTCTATAAAGTACAGTGTACTTGGTAGGTATTTTACCAATGTGATGGAATATTGATATGTAAATGGACCCAATGCCCCCACTCTCAAAGCTACCTCCACCAGAAGTTTCCAATGTTCTCAGGTAAGAGTCTGCAAGAATGCATGGAAGGTGAACATGCGATACTCAGGTGAGCGCGTGACCCCCGGGTCTCTTGTTATAGTACATTTCGATTATGATTCATAACTTTTGATTGGTATGTCCATTTGTGACTAAATTTGGATGGTAGGTGTCCCTTGAGGAGTTAAAGGTCACCACAAGGTCAAAGGTCAAAGTATTGGGTCAACAAGCTTTTAGGGGCAATGTTAAAGGGGAAGGCTAGTAACTGATCAGTGGGAATCAGTGGAAATGCTGGGAGATGATTGTTCCAATCCTTATGGGATTCATTCAAGAGTTCATTGTATATCTATTGTTGTATGAAAATGATTTGCTTCAGAACGGTCTCATATTCAAGTAATGTGCAGAGTAATGCCCCGTCACTGACCAGGGACGCTAACCTGGAAGCATTAAACTGCACATTACTTGAATATGAGACCATTCTGAAGCAAATCATTTTCACACAACAATAGATATACAATGAACTCTTGAATGAATCCCATAAGGATTGGAACAATCATCTCCTAGCAGTTCCACTGATTCCCACTGATCAGTTACTAGCCTTCCCCTTTAAGTTTTTACGGCGCGTTTCGATTATGGCTTACAACTTTTGCTCGGTAGGACTGTCTGCGACCAAACTTTGGTGGTAGATGTCTCTTGGGGAGTCAAAGATCACCACAAGGTCAATGGTCACAGACAGGGGTCAACAAAATTTCAGGGGCCAATGTTTAGTTTGACTGCGTTTATACCTAACAGAGTATTTTTTCTTTTTTTTCCCATCGTGTTCTTTCTAACAATCAAATTGCATTTACACCATTTTTTGTCAATCATATGACATTTTCACAGTTATTGAAATATAATGTTCCATGTTCTTTTTTGGGCCATTTTCTTTGCAAATAATTCTTGTTTTACAAAGCTCTTGTACTAACACTTTGCCTTGATTCCACTTTATAACAATCAAAGTTAGATTTTTACAAATGTGTTGTGGTACATTTGTGGGCAAGACACAATACGGCACTTCCCTTGTTAGATAAATTGCTTTAAGCTTATACATATATATATATATATATAACAACTATAAAAAGTGATTTGAAAATGAATATAATTATAAATAAAAATGATAATAATAAAAATGCTATGTATTAGACATCAAATCGGCATGGTCCTTTCTGAGCTGACGTGCGTGTTGCATACTACTTTGCATAAAAATCATACCTGCGTCCATTAATACCTTGTATGTAGTTGAATGGACTCAAATTCATCAAAGAAAATTGTTTTATTTTGTATAATTATCACTCTTCTATCTCAAGAGGACAGTGGTGTAGCTGCTCATGTTGCAACATTATGCCAGCATCAAGAGAATGCAAAAAATGTCAGTCAGCCAATGACAGAGACATTGTGTATCACAGAAGTTAAATGCATACCACATACAACACAATTTGGAGAATGTTGGTAAGTTTTATGTTCACCTTGGTTGTACAGAGGTTTCTCGACCAAACAGCCCACCTTTCATGCTCGTTTTTATGCCTCCACCACGAAGTGGTGCCGGAGGCATTATGTTTTCGGGTTGTCCGTCCGTCCGTCCGTCCTTCCGTCCGTCCGTAATGAATTTTGTGGACAGCATAACTAAAAAACTCTTTAAGGGATCCTAATTAGACTTGGTATGTATATGCATGAGTGGGCCAAGTTGTGCCTATCAACTTTTGGGTGCACATGCTCAAGGTCAAAGGTCAAAAGGTCGAGGTCAAATGTTCAAAATTTCACTATTTCCCCCATATCTATGCAATGCCTGGAGGTTTTTTCTTGAAACTTGATGTATACATGTAATATCGGATAAAGATTCTCCTGAGAGAGTTTCGAGTCATGAGGTCAAAGGTCAGAGGTCAAGTGAAAATGTTAAAATTTTACTTTTTATGCCTCCGCCACGAAGTGGTGCCGGAGGCATTATGTTTTCGGGTTGTCCGTCCGTACGTACGTCTGTACGTCCGTACGTCCGTCCGCATTCGTTTATGCGATAACTTGAGTAATATTTACTGGAATTTTACCAAACTTGGTCCAAGTATGAAGTATGATGGGGCAATTACTTGATTAGATTTTGGGTGAAATCGGCCAAAGGTCAAAGGTCAAAAGTCAGGTCAAATCATGAAATTGTATCTGTTTACGCGATAACTCAAGACTGGATCAAGCAAATTTCACCAAACTTTGTCCAAGGATGATGTATGGTGGGACAATAACTTGATTAATTTTTTGAGTGAAATTGGACAGAGGTCGAAGGTCAAAGATCAAGGTCAAATCCTAAAATTTATCTTTGTACGTGATAACTCAAAACTGGAAGAAGCAGCTTTCACCAAACTTGGTCCAAGGATGGTGTATGATACGGCAATTAGTTGAGTAGATTTTAGTGACATTGGCAAAAGGTCAGAAGGTCAAGGTCAAATGCTAAAAATGTTGCCATTTCCCCATATCCATGCAATGCCCAAAGGTATTTTCTTGAAACTTAGTGTAGACATATCTACTGCATAAAGATTTTCCAGAGAGAGTTTCATGTCATAAGGTCAAAGGTCAAAAGGTCAAAGATTAGGTGAAAATGTTACAATTTCGCTTTTTTCACAAATGGTTCAATGTATCTTCATGGAACTTGGTACATACACATGTACTGACTGGCAGGGATTATCTAGGGAATTTAGGGGTCATGGGTCAATAGTCATGGGTCAAAGGTCAAGGTCAACTCGTCAAAATTTTACTATTTCCCTCATATACTAGTATATGCAATGCTTGCATTATTATTTTTAAAACTTGATATACATTTACATGTATTACCTAATGGAGATTCTCTTGGAAATTTCCTGCCAGAATGTCAAAGGTCAAAGGTTAAGGGTCAAGGCAAGGTTTAAATGCAGAAAAAAAAAATCTATTTCATACTGTAATTACACTCTTTCTTTATACCTTGAAAATTACTCAATGCATAAACTTATAAAATGGTCAGTCAGAAGTCAAGTAAAAATCCTCAATTCCCCAAATACATGTACCTGCACCCTTTAATAGACAATTATAGCAAACGTAGTTCAAGGAAAGTGAACATTCAACTTCAAGATATTTCTGACAAACCTGTCATTTCAATATCTTGCCAGTTATGTGAAACTGTAATCTCACATTGTGAAGACATTATACTATACACCTATTGGGAGAATCATGCATTATGGCGGAGGCATCAGTCTCCATAGCAACATTTCTAGTTTCTCCATAATCTTGGAAATGGTTCAAGCTATCTTCATGGAACTTAGTCCATATACATTTACTGACTAGCAGTGATTTTCTAGGGAATGTGAGGGTCATGGGTCTAAGGTCAAGGTCAACTCCTCGTAATTTCACTTTTCCCTCATATTTAAATGCAATACTTGCCGGATTTTCTTCAAACTTGATATTATATACCTGTATAACTTAATAGAGATTCTCTGGGAAGTTTCTTTCCCAAAGGTCAAAGGTCGAGTGAAAGTGCTAAATTTCATTTCTCTGTCCATATCTTGAAAGGTACTCAAAGTAAAAATCCTCAAATCGGCAAATGCCTGGGCTCTTCTTTGGCAGTATAGCCATACATCCAATTAAACCTAGTTCAAGGACAGTGAACATTCAACACATTTGTGACAAACCTGTCATTTTAATATTTTGCCAGTTATGTGAAACTCATGACACATTGTCAAGACATTGTAGTATAGACTTGGAATAATTACGAGAACCATGCATTAACGCAGAGGCATACCAGTCGCCATAGCGACATTTCTAGTTTTGGTCTGAGATGGACAACAAAAAAAGAAAACAAAATCTCACTTGTGAGTGTATGCGTAACGAGCAGAACACAGTGTTCTTACGGTTGGTCGTCAGTGACATCAGAGTCTCCACCAAGACTTGCTCATTAGCTTATTCACCATGCAAATTCACACTTTTTCAATTGAAATATACACACTTGTTTGGTGATTTGAAAGTTTGTTTTTGGTGAAAGTAGTTCATTAGAGATATCAACAACATTTTTCTTCTAATTTGTGAGGACTGCCTCACTTTAAGAAATCTGTTGCAATGACAACAGCAATTCCATACAAGCTTTATGGATTGGACTGGTCAACCAGTTTTCAAGCAATCAAGTTTGAATTTGTGACATACGTATGATCTCTATCATATGTTATCATGCAAGATACCTTTTTTGAGTGTTAGAAATGTGTTGCCATGGCAACATTTTTTGTACAAATTATACAAAAATATGTGGACTGAGCTAATTCTCTCTGTTTTCTGCTTTGAGCAATTGACTTGAAAGTTGGCATGTGTGACCACATAGTACGTAGACAACCCTCATCTTCCGTCTGTCAGACATTGTGTTGCCATGGTAACAGCACTTTTTTTTATGAAAATCTTTTAAAGATATTGCGGTTTAAGCTAACTTTCTCAGTTTGTGAGCATTTGACATGAGATTAGGCACATGTGACCAACATAATTATTAGATGTACAAAACATTTCTCTCCTCAATGTTTGAACAATGGGTTTCCATGGTAAAAGCAGATTCTCAGTGAAAAGCATACAAAAATATGGATTGAGCTGACTCCCTCGGCTTTTGAATATTTGCCTTCAAATCTGGCACATGTGACTGCTGTAGTATGCAGATGTAAAAACTTATCTATTGTCATTGTTCAAGAATGTGCTGCTGTGATCACAGTAGTTTCTCAATAAAAAGCATACAGAAATATCATAGATTGTTGCCATGGTAACAGCATTTTTTAATGAAAAATTATTTTAAAAATATTGTGGTTTAAGCTTGCTCGCTCAGTTTTTGTGCATTTCGCTTGAAATTTGGCACATGTGACTGATATCATTAAATTTGCAAAATGTATCTTTTGTCGATGTTGAACAATGTGTTGCTGTGGTAACAGCATTTTTCAATAAAGTGCATAGAAAAATATTGTGGATTAAGCTTACTCCCTCAATTTTGTAGCATATGACTTAAAATCTTGGACATGTGACTCCAATAGTACAACTGCTGTACGTAGATGTGGAACCTTCATCTTTTGTCAGTGTTGAATCATGCATTGCCATTGTGACAGCATTTGTGAATGTTTGAACAGTGTGTTGCCATGGTAGCAATTTTTATGCCTCCGCCCGAAGGGTGCCGGAGGCATTATGTTTTCGGGTTGTCCGTACGTATACGTCCTCACTCGTTTACACGATAACTTGAGTAATATTGAGTGGAATTTTACCAAACTTGGTCCAAGTAAAAAGTATGATGAGGCAATTCTCGCTATCGCCAATGACGTAAAAAGTACCCGGATGTTGATTTAACCGTCATTTACGGTGCATTATGGGATAGTCGGTAGCAAAGTCACTTCCGTTCGTACGCGCGTGATACGTGACTAATGCTATTTACACACACAACCGACTGTATTCTACATGTACTTCCGGTTTTCTCGACTTGAATTTCAGCTTTAATATGATTTGAAATTTCTCCATTCTTAAGAAATTGCTGTTAATACGACTATTGGTTGTTGCTGCGAAGCTGCCATGTGTTGTTCGCACGACAATAAATGAAAAATATCTGCAGAAATAGGACCCTTACTGGCATGTGAGACGTGACATGGCCGCGTGGTTGAAGTTTGCGGGTGACTCCACAGCGCAGTGTACATGCACACGCGACTTACTAGTAGTGGTAGTAGCACTAGCTAGGTAGTAGGCCTATAGTGCCTACGTACATTGTACGTACTGTACTTACTGGTAAGAAGTTGCTTCGGAGACAGGATAAGTTCGAGATCAGTGTTCGTTCCCGATTGTGTTCGCGACATTTCAACAGAGAACAAATAAAAAAAAGATGGGCATTCCATGACGATATACTGTATATCCAGGAGGGTGAATATTTTCCAGCATATTTTCAGCATATGCAAAGATAACTGATCTGTGATGTGCACTTCGATCGCATGATCAAGCAGTACGCTGTACCAGTAGAAACTATGTGTTACTAGTAGCTTATGCGCTGCGTGCAGTGGTGCATGCTAATGCAAGGCCGGCCGCCGGCGGGGACTACATCCTACAGTGTACGAGTATGACAGGCCTGGCCACTCGCTGGCTCGGGCGCGGCGGTATATACAGCGGCCTACTGTACTAGTACCCGTGGTCGGCGCGGCGCTATAGGTAAGGTACACGTACGCGCACGCTAGCGTTGTGCAAATTATGCCCCGCGCCGGAAGTGCCCTTGCTACCAAGTGCACTAAATCTTGACGAAAAAGCCACATCCGGGTACTTTTTACGTCATTGGCGATAGCGAGAATTACTTGATAAGATTTTGGGTGAAATCGGCCTGGGGTCAAAGGTCAAAGGTCAAGGTCAAATCATGAAATTGTATCCATTTACGCGATAACTCAAGACTGGATCAAGCAAATTTCACCAAACTTTGTCCAAGGATGACGTTTGATGGGGCAATTACTTGATCAGTTTTTGAGTGAAATCGGCCAGAGGTCAAAGGTCAAAGATCAAGGTCAAATCCTAGAATTTATCTGTTTACGCGATAACTCAAGACTTGATGAAGCAACTTTCACCAAACTTGGTCCAAGGATGAAGTATGATGGGACAATTAAGTACAGTTCGACCTCGATTATCCGGCCATGTCGGGACCGGCGCTCATCCGGATAAGCGAATTGGCCGGATATGGGAGACACAATGTTAATGTATATAGCTGCCGTCCAAGCTGCCGTCCCAGTGCACTGGCAGCTAGGCAGGTAGCGTACCCCACAACGGTGGTGATGACTGCTTACTTTTACGATGATAATGTGGTGTGAATTTATGTTAGTTCTGTCGGGAATATTGTAGGTAAATCGTGTGAGTTTTGTAGAAATTTTAATTGAGTTTAAAGTCACTGTTTTTTCTCAATTTTTGGATGAAAAAAAAGTCCTTCACTGCGTGAACGCATCCGGATAATAGAGATTTCCGGATAAAAGGAGGCCGGATAATCGAGGTCGAACTGTAAGTAGTTTTTGAGTGAAATTGGCAGGAGGGTCAAAGGTCAAAAAGTCAAGGTCAAATGCTAAAAATTTTGCTGTTTTCCCCATATCTATGCAATGCCTGAAGGTATTTTCTTGAAACTTAGTGTAGACATGTTCTACTGAATAAAGATTCTCCAGAGAGAGTTTGAAGTCAAAAGGTCAAAGGTCAGGTGAAAATGTTAAAATTTCACTTTTTTTTCCATATCTCGCAAATGGTTCAAGGTATCTTCATGGAACTTGGTACATATGCATTTACTGACTGGCAGGGATTATCAAGGGAATTTAGGGGTCAGGGGTCAAAGGTTAGGGGTCAAAGGCCAAGGTCAACCCCTCAAAATTGCAGTATTTTCCTCATATATGCAATGCTTGCAGGATTTATCTTGAAACTTAATAAATACATGTATTACCTAATTGAAGCTTGAAAATTAACTGGCACTCAGCAGTCGGAATCAGTTACTCAGATTCAGATACAGACTCTAACTTTGTGAGACTGAAAAAGGAATTGTAGTTCATTTTTAAGTTACTGTAAAGGGATGGTATAGTTCTTATTGATAGCCAAAAACAAAGATGTCCTAATAAATAAGAACTACTTTGTTTTACTTTGTTTTTGGATATTTCAGCCATTTCAAAGCCAATTTTCATCAAATAAACTTTGAATTCCTCTTAAAATTGTATGCTTTTGAATATTTCATTATTGGTTTCTAAATTTTATCTTGCAAAAAGTTAAAATCTGAATCCGCTATCTCAACCAACCTATACCACCCCTTTAAAGAAAAGATTAAAATTAAATAAGTAAACTACAAAAGTTTTCTGAACTTTGGATGCAACATTGGACAGAACAAGAAACTGTGAACATCGTACGTTAAGTTTTAATCTCTTTCCCTGAAATAGTCAGAGTCATTACAATGTAAACAAATGAGATATAGTGATGATGTTACAGTTGTACTGCTCTCCCATTTGTCTGTACTGCAAGAGTTAATATTTTCGCACGACTAATTTTTCCTCAAACTTTCAATGATGTGTTCTACTAATATTGCTACAATCGCTCAATCCTTATGTTTATGAAGGTGAACTTGTCCTTTAAGTTTGACTCAAACATGGTTTTGACTTGTTTATCTACTTACAGAATGGCTGTTGCAACCAGTGCAAGCAACAAATTTAGCTTGTCAGGGTGGTGTATGCTATTTTGTGAAATTAGTGGTCTTGTGCCAATCTGCAAATGACCGATTTAACCATAAACTTTGATATGGCATTGAAAATTGGTCTTCTAAGAAAGCAGTTTTGTCTCTACAGTTCTGTGTATTCTAGCCATGTGCTGAGTTCTTCATATTTTACTGAACAAGGGTGGACACTTATCGTGATTATATTATCCAGTTGTGATTGATGCTTTATAATCATTTCATCTGTTGTCTCTGTGATTTCCTTCCATTGACGTGTTGTGTATGTTATTTGCAGTTGTTATGTCATTTGTTTCTTTACAGGAGGCGGTTTATCTTCTGGGAAAGTGACTTCAATTATATTGATTAGTGTGTTTATTAGTTATATCATTGGCCTGCTGAGCGGTTTACACTGGAAGCCACTGATGAGGATCTGCAAGAGAGAAGAAATATCAAGTGAGTGCTGTGTGTACTTCATATTGGCAATGGAGGCATCTTCCTTCAAAACTGCATTTAATATCTTAAACAGGAATGGCTCATTGTTGCCAGTTACAATAGCTGATTAGGTAGAACTACTCCCTTCATTTGAATGCCCAAACCTGCATTATAAGTATAACATCTTCTTCATCTATGTCAAAAGAATGATTTTATGATATGTATTCTTCAAAATACTAGAGATGCTGCAAAACTTCAGATGCCTGAATATGCTACAGAAATATTCACAGGAAATTTTTGATATTTTTAAAGCACTTCCAATTCTCTCTGCTGATTGCTGATTGTATTGAGTTGAAATTTTACTAATGCAAATGCGACGCCAAATTTCTTCATCTGGCATAGTAAGTCTGCAGAAATTGGAAACAGGGAAGGCGCATCACTGCATAATTGGGATAGGATGGGAGTAGCAAATATGACCCCTTTAAGCGGGTGCCCGATTTTGCGATGAGCATGCACCATACACTCAAGGCTTTGATAATACATTATATTATCAAAGCCTTGAGTGTTTAAAAACATGCTACAAAAGTGCTACACATGCATGTACATTGTATGCACCACCCCACTGTTCATTTTATACCCCTTCCCCTGAATTGATTACCATGGAGTAATCACATCAGGGTTCTTCTCTCACCTTCGTTTGAACCCAAAAGACATGCTTTGAATAGTTCACACTTTCTTTCAAAAGAAGGGCCTTCTTAATTCTGTTTTCACATGCCTTAAGGCCCCCTCACGCCTGAGCGAATTGTCTGAAATATGACTTGCTATGGCTGGCGAAAGGTATTTTTTGAAAAATCGTTTTCAGTGGTAATTGATAGTAAATCATATTTACCCTTCGTGTTTAGGTTCGTACACCTTCTGAACTAACAGTTGCGATTATTCAAATTCGCATGGGATTTTTGAACATGTTTAAAATTTCCTGACGAATTGGAAAATCGTCTGTCATTTGCTTGAATTTGCATCTCTTATTTAGTCTGCGGTAATCGTTCGTTTATCAATCGTGTGCTATTGTCACGCATAGTCCCTCATCGCGCTTTTGCCAAGGTGGACCGATCTCAAAAGAATCCTAAACGAAGCAACACAATGACTAAATATGACTTGCGCATAGAAATGAAGATACTATGACAACTGTATTTGCGCTTGCCATCTTCTATGCGAAGGGAAACCAAGATTGACTTTTACTAAATTTGAATAGCGATGCATACACGAAGGCAAGTCTAAGAGATACTATAATGACAAACTGGATTGCGAAGTGATACAAATGCGAGCGAATGACTTGACAAAAAAATTGGCGAAGGCTGAGCTGCTCTCTGTGACCAGCCACTCACCATGCTACTCATATATTAACATTCCACCCAAAAGTTTCAAAGTTTCTTCAGAAAAATGGAAGATGCAGCCCGCCTCAGAGTCCAGTATTTACTGGCAATGGCTCAGAGTGAAGTTATACATCAGCAGCTGAAACTACACCAGTTCATCAGAGGCCGCGTCAGGGGGGCGTTTCATCAACGAGTTCGTCGGGGGTTTTCACCGACGAATTTGCTATCAGCCAATCAGACGCAAGGATTTACACTGACAACTGTTAAAAGCTAATGAAATCCTTGGTCTGATTGGCTGATAGCAAATTCGTCGGTGAAAACTCCGACGAACTCGTTGATGAAACGCCCCCCAGATGGAGACGAGGCTTCAGACGACGTCGTATCTGGAGAAGGACGTGGCTGAACCCTGTCAGAAGAAGGGTTTTTGGAATCCACGACCAGCTGTTGGTTGAGCTCCGAAGAGAAGACCCTTCGACTTTCAAGAAATTTCTCTGCATGCCCCCTGAACTCTACGATGAAATCCTAGAGAGGGTCAGAGGAAGAATCGGGAGGCAGTACACCTGGTACAGGGAGCCGCTGGAAGAAGGTCTCAATAAGTTGGCAGCTACTCTCCATCATCTTGTGTCTGGCACCAAGTACTCCGACATGCAGTATGGGTGGAGGGTGCCTGAAAACACCCTTATCTGTAGTGGTCAGGGAAGTGTGTCAGGACATATGTGACGAGTATGCAGATGAAGTCATGACAGCCCCTTCAACCCCTGATGGATGGATACAACTTGCTGTTGGATTCTACAAGCGGTGGAATTTTCCCCACTGTGTGGCAGCTATTGATGGCAAGCATGTGGCCATCAGGAAGCCTCCTCTGTCTGGCTCGCTATACTACAACTACAAGGGCTCTTTTAGTATAATCCTGTTGGCTATAGTGGACAGTGACTACAAATTTGTCTGGTGCGATGTTGGTGGTAGGTTTGATACCATAGGGGAAAGGGGGTAGGTCGAGTCAATTTAGGCGTGAATGAATGAATGAATGAATGAATGTCAATTTATTCAAAAACCAAACATGAATAACAATATAACACAAATCGCTGATACAAAAATTTACATGGTTTTTAGGACCCCGAAAGAAGCAAGGCTTGTGAGTGGGGCCCTATGCAAAGTACAAATAAGTTGGGACTCAGCAGCACAAAGGCCAACCGCCAATGATGTAAAGTGACATTCCCCATCATAATAATCAGTTGAGAGAACATTCAGATCAGTCCCTGAAACCCCCGACATGCTAAAATGATAGCAATTGGGGCAATTCATCTCAGTTTTTGCTTGATACCCTTTTTCTTCTTCAAAAACGTGCTCTAAGAATAATTAATAATGTTGGATACTTATTTCACTCAAATAATCTTTTGTGTAGAAGCAAAAATCTGAGATTGATTGATTTGTTTCATTATAATGTTGGTATTTTTATGTTTAAATTTTTAGCTCACCTGAGCCAAAGGCTCAAGTGAGCTATTGCGATCGCCCTTCGTCCGGCGTCCGTCGTGCGTCGTGCGTCGTGCGTCGTCCGTCGTCCGTCGTCCGTCGTCCGTCGTGCGTCGTGCGTAAACTTTTTACATTTTCATCTTCTTCTTGAAAACTCCATGACCGATTTTCATCAAACTTGGCAGGTAGCATCCCTAGGGGGTTAGGAACTCAATTTGTTAAAATGGGCACCATGCCCCACCCAGGGGGCCCCCAGGGGGGCCCAAACCCCCCAAAATTAAGGAATCTGTAAAAATCTTCTTCTCTAGAACCAGAAGTGATAGAGCTAAGTTAATACTATGAGTTAGTACATTGATGACTGTAGTTTCAAGTTTGTTCATGGCAGAATCAGGGGTGCCCCCCTTGGGACCCAGGGGAGGGGGGTGGGGAAGGGTTCTAATGGGGCCTAAATTGTACATTTTCATCTTCTTCTTGAGAACTCCATGACCCATTTTCACCAAACTTGGCAGGTAGCATCCCTAGGGGGTTAGGAACTCCATTTGTTAAAATGGGCACCATGACCCACCCAGGGGGCCCCCATGGGGCCCAAACCCCCCAAAATTAAGGAATCCGCAAAAATCTTCTTCTCTAGAACCAGAAGTGATAGAGCTAGGTTAATACTATGAGTTAGCACATTGATGACTGTAGTTTCAAGTTTGTTCATGGCAGAATCAGGGGTGCCCCCCTTGGGACCCAGGGGGGGGGGGGGGGTGAGGAGGGGTCCTAATGGGGCCTAAATTGTACATTTTTATCTTCTTCTTGAGAACCCCATGACCCATTTTCACCAAACTTGGCAGGTAGCATCCCTAGGGGGTTAGGATCTCAATTTGTTAAAATGGGCACCATGCCCCGCCCAGGGGGCCCCCAGGGGGCCCAAACCCCCCAAATGAAGGAATCTTTAAAAATCTTCTCTAGAATCAGAAGTTATAGAGCTGAGATAATACTATGAGTGAGTACATTAATGACTGTAGTTTCAAGTTTGTTCATAGGAGATCCAGGGGTGCCCCTCTTGGGGGTAGGGGGGGGGGGGGTGGTTGGAAGGGTCCAAATGGGGGCCTGAATTGTACATTTTCATCTTCTTCCTGAAAACCTCATGATGGATTTTTGTCAAACTTGGCAGGTAGCATCCCTAGGTGGTCAGGATCTCAATTTATCAAACTGGGCACCATGCCCCACCCAGAGGGCCCCAGGGGGCCCCAATTCCCCCAAATTAAGGAATCTTGAAAAAAATTGGGCCCTTATTGTACATTTTCATCTTCCACTTGAGAATGCCTCGTCAAATTTTGGTAGAGCTGTGAATAATTTAGATTAGTGACTGCGTGAAAGGTGAACTTGCGATACTCAGGTGAGCGCTAGACCCGCGGGTCTCTTGTTAATTGATGAGCTGTCAGGAGGAGGTGGCACTTCTTTTCAGACTGTGGTTGTGAGCATTCCGAGGTTGTGGATTTCTTCCCGGTTGATGCAGTCTTTCGTGCATTCCCTCTGCCTTTGCCTCTTCCTTTCATGTTGCGTGGATGATTTCTCTGGCCGCACTGAAATCTGGATGGACCTGGTCGCTTTTATACTCCCCGAGGACGCACACACACGTACGAGAACGCCTGATCTATTCTTTCGTCTTTGTTTCCAATCACGCGCCATATCAAACCATTGCTCATTGTTCGTTCATCTTATCGAGTCATATCAACCCTTTGCTCACCTTCGGCCACTATTTACTCAAAGCAGTGAACCGAAAAATCGTTATCCTTCGCATGTCATATTTATCCTTCGCTTACCGTTCATTAATCATATTTGACTTTAGTTTATAATCGAATGATTTGAAGGCAATTTTATTTGAAATCGTTGAATCCGAGCGCATTTCGTGCGTTTTTCCCATTCGTCCCCCTTCGTCCCCCTACATTCGCTTAGGTGTGAGGGGGCTTTTACCAATTCTTTCTCTGCGATCATTCATAGCTTGGGCATGTAGGATGCCCTGTATAAATCCATACCCACAGGCAATGACCACCCTGAATTGATGTTGGAACATCAGAGAAACATTAGTTCAATCACCAAGCCTGATTAGCAGCAACGAAAAGCTCAGCCCTTTTGGATCATGAAAAGTAGCTTTCATGACATGGTACCAGGCTCTGGCCGACTAGTGCATGTGTGTATAATTGACCGAGTATGTGTGATAGTGTTTGATTGAATGTTCATCAAGCTAGCTCACGTCACCACATACACACAGCAAAGCTTTATGAAGCATAAAATAGCTAAGTCAGTGGTGTTAGTGGATGGAAGTCATGAAACTGACTTGTCTGAAACTTGCTTTGTAAGTACAATATGCATATTATTCAAATTCATGAAATATTTACGTCGATGCAGGGCAATTTGTCAGTCAGTTGCAAAATACATATTACCAATAGGGAAACTTTGGAAAGTTGTATTGGTTTTTGTTAGCTTTTTTGTGTAAGATATGAAAAAAAAAAGAATTAAATTCCACGACAAAATAGTGTCCCGTTTAATGGATACAGTGCTCACCGCTTATGGTTGGGAGACAAGTTTTTCTCCCATTTAAGTGGTACTCCCGCTTAAGCGGTGGCTGATATTGGCCCGTGCAAACCACACAACATGAAGCCCAGTATGTGGGCATTACACTAAACCATGCACAGTTATCAAACCCGCCGATAACCACAGCAACAAGTACATGCGTGCTGTGACGTGCAGACACAAAACGTCGATAAGAAAAGACACAGCAGCCTTATTACATTTGCAAATGCATTATCGGAACTTATCCTCCATTTGATCAACAAAATATCCTTTTTTAGAGTTACGTAAAGTCACAATGCCTTCCCTATTTCCTAATATTGCATAGAAAGAGGCAGCTATTAGTAGGGCAGATATGTAGCAAAAATTGGTCGAGATGCTCACATCCGGCGGAAAGTACGAAATTTTGCATATAGGGGTATTTGGGGGCGCTGATTTCAAATATTGCCGGATCCAAGAGATCTGACCACGGGATCGGCCGCCATTTTGAATTCCAATACGGCCGCCATCACAAAACAAATTTAAAGATCCCTATCTTCAGTTCTGAATGACCTGTGGTGGTACACATGAGCGTTTTGACATATTGAATTTGATGACAGAAGGGCCGCCATTTTGAATTCCAATATGGCCGCCTCGACGAAATATTCAAAATCCCTACCTCGATTTTTAAGTGTTGAGTGACGCTGAAATTAGGTGTAAGCAAGTATTTTAACATGCTGAGTTAAAATATTAACTAATTTGATGTGTCTGACAAACGCAATGCCTGCTATTTTGGATTCCAATGTGGCTACGAAGACAAACATCACGACTAACACTCACGGGCATGTCAAAAAGTGCAGCAAAAAGGAAGCATAATGCACCTTTCACTGACGTCACAATGTAAATACAGCAGCACGCACTCAATCAGTTACAAACGCGCGCTCAATCAGGTAGCCTTATTTACAAACCCGAGATAGAGATTTTCAACACTCCAACATGGCAACTGTGTATAAAAATTCAAATTGACTGCCGTGCAGCTTGTCAGACATATCAAATAAGTCTGTTATTGAAGTCATCATATCACCATGCTTTTATGTATCAAATTCCAATGGCTTATGTCATTCAGAACTGAAGATAGGGATTTTTGACGGCGGCCATATTGGAATTCAAAATGGAGGCCGACCCCATGGCCAGATCTCTTGGATCCGGCAATATTTGAAATCAGCGCCTCAAAATACCCCTATGTGCAAAATTTCATACTTTCGGGCGGATGTGAGCATCTTTTTCACATATCTGCCCCACTATATGCTATATTCCACACACGCTGTTTTAACATGTCAACAACATGCACATTACGACGACACTGATTGCTGGGGCGGATCCAGGAATTCCGTAAAGGGGGGGGGGGGGGGGCAAACAATATTTCTGCTGCTATTTCCGGGTTTCATCTCGTTCTTTATGCCTCCACCACGAAGTGGTGCCGGAGGCATTATGTTTTCGGGTTGTCCGTTCGTCCGTCCGTACGTACGTCCGTCCGCTTTCGTTTACGCGATAACTTGAGTAATATTTACTGGAATTTTACCAAACTTGGTCCAAGTATGAAGTATGATGGGGCAATAATTTGATTAGATTTTGGGTGAAATTGGCTAAAGGTCAAAGGTCAAGTCAAATCATGAAATTGTATCCGTTTACGCGATAACTCAAGACTGGATGGAGTAAATTTCACCAAACTTTGTTGGAGGATGATGTATGATGGGACAATTACTTGATTAGTTTTTCAGTGAAATCGGATAGAGGTCAAAGGTCAAAGATCAAGGTCAAATCCTAAAATTTATCTGTTTACGTGATAACTCAAAACTGGATGAAGCGGCTTTCACCAAACTTGGTCCAAGGATGATGTATGATGGGTCAATTAGTTGATATGATTTTAGTGACATTGGCAAGAGGTCAAAGGTCAAAAGGTCAAGGTCAAATGCTACAAATGTTGCAATTTCCCCCATATCTATGCAATGCCCAAAGGTATTTTCTTGAAACTTGGTGTGGACATGTACTACTGTGTAAAGATTCTCCAGAGAGTTTCATGTCATAAGGTCAAAGGTCAAAAGGTCAAAGGTTAGGTGAAAATGTTGCCATATCACTTTTCTCGCAAATGGTTCAATGTATCTTCGTGGAACTTGGTACTTACGCATGTACTGACTGGCAGGGATTATCTAGGGAATTTAGGGGTCATGGGTCAATAGTCATGGGTCAAAGGTCAAGGTCAACTCCTCAAAATTTTACTATTTCCCTCATATACTAGTATATGCAATGCTTGCATTATTAGTTTCAAAACTTATTACATGCATTACCTAATGGAGATTCTCTTGGAAATTTCCAGCCAGAAGGTCAAAGGTTAAGGGTCAAAGGCCAGGTTTCAATGCCCCCCCCAAAAAAAAAAAAAATCCATTTTGTACCGTCATTACACTCTTTCTTTATACCTTGAAAATTACTCAATGCATAAACTTGTAAAAAGGTCTGTCAGAATTCAAGTAAAAATTCTCAATTCCCCAAATATGTGTCGGATCTGCACTCTTAGAAAATTAAAAGCAAACCCAGTTCAAGACATTTCTGACAAACCTGTCATTTCAATATTTTGCCAGTTATGTGAAACTGTCATGGATCACACATTGTGAAGACATTGTACTATACGCCTATTGGGAGAATCATGCATTATGGCGGAGGCATCAGTCGCCATAGCGACATTTCTAGTTTCTTTTTATTATACCCCCGCCACACATAGTGTGAAGGGGGTATATAGGAATCACCGCGATGTTGGTCGGGCGGGCGGTCGGACGGTCGGTCGGTCTGTTGCAAAATCTTGCGTCGCGAACTCCTCCTACAGTTTTGAAGCAATTTAAATGAAACTTAGGGTAAATGATGATATTGAGGTATAGATGTGCAAGACGTATTTTTTGCGTTTGTCGGACAATGCGTTGCCATGGTAACCATAACTTTACCAAAACCTTGTGGATTTAATAACTTCCATAGTATTTTTAAAGCAATCAATTTCAAAATTGGTATCTATGATGATCTATAGGTGTAGTTATGCAAGACACTCTTTGTGTTTGTACTTGACAAAGCGTTGCCATGGTAACCGCATGTTTTCTTCGAAATCTTATGGAGTGAACAACTTCCACAGTTTTGAAGCAATTGAAATCAAATTTGGTAGGCATTGTGGCCTTGAGGCATAGATGTGGAACACATAATTTTTGTGTTTGTCGGACAAAGTGTTGCCATGGTAACCATAATTTTACCCAAACCTTGTGGATTGAATAACTTCCACATCATTCAAGCAATTAAGGTCAAATTTAATATGTATGATGAGTGGGAGGTGTAGTTATGCAAGACACCAATGTATTAATATAAAAAAAATGTGTTGCCATGGTAACCACTCATTTTTGTATCAAATTGAACCATTTAATCTATGAAGGTGAAGTTTGGTGTGTATGATGCTCTTTAAGTGTAGATTTGCAAAATGTCCTTTCTATTTGTATCGGACAATGTGTTGCCATGGTAACCATATTTCTTTATGCCTCCGCCACGAAGTGGTGCCGGAGGCATTTTGTTTTCGGGTTGTCCGTCCGTACATACGTACGTCCGCTTTCGTTTACGCGATAACTTGAGTAATATTTACTGGAATTTTACCAAACTTGGTCCAAGTATGAAGTATGATGGGGCAATGATTTGATTAGATTTTGGGTGAAATCAGCTAAAGGTCAAGGTCAAATCATGAAATTGTATCCGTTTACGCGATAACTCAAGACTGGATGGAGCAAATTTCACCAAACTTTCATGGAGGATGATGTATGATGGGACAATTACTTGAATAGTTTTTCAGTGAAATCGGACAGAGGTCAAAGGTCAAAGATCAAGGTCAAATCCTAAAATTTATCTGTTTACGTGATAACTCAAAACTGGATGAAGCAGCTTTCACCAAACTTGGTCCAAGGATGATGTATGATGGGACAATTAGTTGAGTAGATTTTAGTGACATTGGTAAGAGGTCAAAGGTCAAAAGGTCAAGGTCAAATGCCAAAAATGTTGCTATTTCCCCCATATCTATGCAATGCCCGCAGTTATTTCCTTGAAACTTAGTGTAGACGTGTACTACTGCGTTAAGATTATTCAGAGAGAGTTTCATGTCCAAAGGTCAAAAGGTCAAAGGTTAGGTGAAAATGTTGCAGTATCACTTTTCTCGCAAATAGTTCAATGTATCTTCATGGAACTTGGTACATATGCATGTACTGACTGGCAGGGATTATCTAGGGAATTTAGGGGTCATGGGTCAATAGTCAGGGGGTCAAAGGCCAAGGTCAACTCAAAATGTTACTATTTCCCACATATACTAGTATATATGCAATGATTGCATTATTAGTTTTAAGATTTAATATATGTACATGTATTACTTAATGGAGATTCTCTTGGAAATTTCCAGCCAGAAGGTCAAAGGTCAAAGGTTAAGGGTCAAAGGTCAGGTTTAAATGAAAAAAAAGAATGTATTTTGTACTGTAATTACACTCTTTCTTCATACTTTGAAAATTATACTCAATGCATAAACTTATAATAAGGTCGGTCAGAAGTCAAGTAAAAATTTTCAATTCCCCAAATATGTGTACCTGCACTCTTTAATAGACAATTATAGCAAACCCAGTTCCTGGAAAGTGAACATTCAAGATATTTTTGACAAACCTGTTATTTCGATATTTTGCCAGTTATGTGAAACTGTCATCACACATTGTGAAGACATTGTACTATACACCTATTGGGAGAATCATGCATTATGGCGGAGGCATCAGTCGCCATAGCGACATTTCTAGTTTTAATCCTGTGGAGTGAACTTCTTCCACAGTTTTCAAGCAATTCAAACCAAATTTGGTAGGCATTATGGCCCTGAGGTATAGATGTGGAACACATAATTTTTGTGTTTGTCACACAAACCGTTGTTATGGTAACCACAATTTTACCAAAACCTTGCAGATCAAGTAACTTTTCCATCATTCAAGCAATTAAAGTCAAATTTAGTATGTATCATGATCTAGAAGTGTAGCTTTGCAAGACACCAATGTGTTAGTTTAAGGAAAATGTGTTGCCATGGTAACCACTCATTTTTGTATCAAAATAAACCATTCAAGCTATGAAGGTCAAATTTGGTGTGTATGATCAGGGAGGTGCTAGAGAAGGAGAGGCAACTAAAGCTCTCCTTTGAAGTCATGCGCGGCACCGCCGAGAAGTTATGCGTTCATCTACAGGTGTTACCCGTTCAACTACAGATGTTACCCATGTGCTTTGACAAAAGAGAGCATCAATAATCGGGACTAGCGCCGTCACATCTAGAAATATTTGCTCCTACTGCAATTCGCTCTCTCTTTCAATGTGATGGCTACAATGAATTTGTGTACCTTGAATTGGAGCAGCGAAGCAAAATGCAGTGTAAAACTGACAATTTTAACAGCAAATAGTGTAAAAACACGTTGGAACACGCTTTATCGGAGTACTTTATTTGAAAGATCAAAATATCCCCTTATCAACAGATAGAAAATTAACATGCGGAAATGTGTGCATTATAGAAAAAATTAGGTTTTTAAGAGGGCCTAATTTTCATTTCCTTTCGATTTGCGAATTACGAAGAAACTAGAAATATATGTTAATGATATTGAATTCTTTCCTGAACTATTCTAAATCAATTCGAGTATTTCATTTAAAATTTTGTGGTGAAATAAAGCTTGTAATTCAACGAAAGGTGAAATGCGTTCTTCGTCTCCGAACTTCGTCTTGCAACTAGAGCGGTGCCGGACATGACTTCAAAGCGTAATGGAATGCTAGACATCCCATGGTAACACCTTGAACCCAAACATGTGTTTGCATGAATTACGAAGAGTTGCCACTCCATCTCTGTAACACCTCCCTGGTATGATGGTCTTTGAGTGTAGTGATGCTGGGGGAAAGCATGTTTCCATTTGCTGTAAGTTTTATACTCAGTGTCAACTCTGTAATTGTACAGTAAACTAAAATTATTCTGTTTCCAATTCGACAAATGCACAAACTTAATTGGTATTAACGTCATTGCCCTCGTGACATCACATACTATAAAGTAACACTAGGGGCGGGGGTATTAATCACCTTCAGTGATAATTCTAGTTTCTATTGTTTTAACAACAAATAAAGAGGGGACGCGTGCCCGGTGCGCCCCCCCCCCCCCCCCCCCCTGTGGATCCGCCACTGCATTGCGACGATCGTACAAACACATTTTTCTCATATTCATGCCCCCATGTTATGCTGTCACACACAAACACAAGCACTGCATGCAGATGCATACTATGCACGAACAGGGAGAGTATGAGCCGCACGCGGGGAAAGGTTACTGTCTGTCTTGCACTGAAGGGGTGATAGGTTGTACATGTATAAGTGCATGAGTAGAAGCCGACGATGCTCGACAAGATGACCGCCTCTGCGCTACAGTACGTCTCACTGCCTAACGGCAAATGTTTAGATTGCAGTCAACATAATCTATCGGGAACTGGTTAGAAAATAATCCTTCTGGTAAGGAAATGAAATCCCTGCAATTATGTCTAAGGATTTATTTATTATTTTAGACATTAATGACGAACAGTGGAAGTGTTTAAGCCAGATTTGACCCGATAAAGCAGTTCATGGTTCTGATTAAGTGGTGGAAATAACACATGAAAAATTTGTAACATCAAGTTTTGTTCCCGCTAAAGCTGTTCCTGTTTAATAGGTGAGCACTGTATCTGCACCCGATTATCCAGTGAAAATAGGGTTCACTGGAAATGTATCTGGGATGAGTATGTCATTTTAGCCGATGTTCCTGACTATAAAGTTCTGACATCACATATGAAGAATGATTTAAAGAAAATATAACAAAAATGTAACAAATTAGATTTTTTAATGAAACGTACTCATTTCCTCCATTTGTTACTGACATATGTTAAGGTGATATTACATGTATCTCTGATACCAGAAATGGGAAAATATGTTGAATTTCCATGTATATTCCTTATATTGTTGGTCATGTGACATCACTGACTCTAGTAGTGTACTCGCCCAGCAATGGCCGCACCAAAATTTTTAATTATTCATAACTTTTGAACAAATTGTGTGATTTTTCTCAAAATTTCACTGATTTGTTCTAATAATATTTCTGCATTCACTCAACCCACATGTATGTTTGTTTTTATTCCCCTATTTAGCAGTGAAAATTTCACAGAATACGTGTGACCCGCCACAACAAAAGGATCCAAAAGTGGCGGGAGGTCGATTTTCTGAAAATGGCATGACATTATTCCCTCATAACTCTTCTGCTTTAATTTCATGTATAAGATGACTCATAGATTAAAGTACTCGGTTGCAGAGATATCCATAATTTTATGAGAGCATGTCGAGTTGTCTTGGAAATCAGCGTTTCGAGAAAACCGCCGTCAAAGTTTTCCATCCGTTTCAATTGTGATCAAGGGGAGGTAAGACAGTTTTTACTTCTTGACAATAGAAGGTACGCTCCTAGCAACCTCTGCAATGCTCATTCAAGCTTAGCGCCAGCGGTCTATGCACGACCAATCAGTGACCAGGATGCCAGGCACTGACCAATAAGATCACTCCCTCGTTGCAAGGGGTGAAGTCTCTCTGCAGTGCTAAATCCAAATCTTCAGACACATTTCTGTTCCGTTGAAAGTCAAAAAATCATGGCTCAGAAAAATGCTGATTTTTTGCTTTTCCTTTGATCATTTAGCTTTGAAACTTCAGCAGATGAAAGACAAAACATTAGGTCTAGACTAAATAATTCTGCCAAAAACAAAAAATTGATGGTTTTAACGGATTTTGATGATCTGACTTCAAACTTGGGTTTTCTCGGCTCAGCCGTCAGTGACTTTCGGATCCTTTTGTCGTGGTGGGTCAGTTATATATGTTGTATCTGCTGTATACAGATGCCATTACAACTATCAGGGGTGAATAACATGCAATGGGATTATTTTTCCTATTTCCATGTCAAGTAAGCTGAGTTGCTGCTTATCGAAGTGCAGATTATATGGTGAGGATTGTATGAATGTACATATTATGTGTACATGCTAGTATGTTTTTATGCCTCCGCCCGAAGGGTGCTGGAGGCATGATGTTTTCGGGCTGTCCATCCGTCCTTACAAATAAAACGTCCATCCGTCTGTCCCCATTTGTTTATAAGATAACTGGAGTAATATTGAGTGGAATTATTCCAAACTTGGTTCAAGTATAAAGTATGATAGGGCAATTACTTGATTAGATTTTGGGTGAAATTGGCCAGGGGTCAAAGGTCATGGTCAAGTCATCAAATTGTAGATCCATTTACGCGATAACTCGAGACTTGAATAAGCAAATTTCACCAAACTTTGTCCAAGGATGACGTATGAGGGGGCAATTACTTGAGTAGTTTTTGAGTGAAATCGGGCAGAGGTCAACGGTCAAAGGTCAAGGTCAAAGTCAAGTCCTAAAATTTATCTGTGTACGCAATAATTCAAGACTGGATGAAGCAAATTTCACCAAACTTGGTCCAAGGATGAAGCATGATGGAGCAATTAGGTAGTTTTTGAGTGAAAGCGGTAAGAGGTCAAAGGTCAAAAGGTCAAGGTCAAATGCTCAAAATGTCACTATTTCCCCCGTATCTTTGCAATGCCTGAAGGTAGTTTCTTGAAATTTAGTGTACATGTATGCATGTAGTACCAAATAAAAAATCTCCATATTTTCTCCATATATTTCATTTTTTCCTTCATATCGAAAGTGACTCAAGGTATCATGAAACCTAGTACATATTTATGCATGTTCTACCGGACAGTGATTCTCTTGGGAATTTTAGGGTCAAAGGTCAAGGGTCAAAGGCCAGGCTAAAATGCAAAATTTTTTATATTTGATACAGAAATTACACTTTTTCTTCATACTTTGAAAATTGCTCAATGCATAAACTTATCAAAGGTCAAGTCAAGTAAAAATCCTCAAATCCCCAAGTACGTGTACCTGCACTCTTAAGACAATATAGCAAACCTAGTTCAAGGAAAGTGAACATTCAATACATTTGTGACAAATAGTTGGGGGCCTAAGGGCTCAAAATGGGTTGTTTGGTTCAGATTCTTCCAAAAGCACCAAATTTGGCTCATAGGTCCCTTGTACCATACTCTTTCGATTTTTGATGGGGGCCAAGACTAAAAACCCGTGGGGCTGCCATATTGGTGGAATCCAATATGGCCGCCATCCAGGTTAAAGGGAAGATAAACCCCAAGAGCAATGAGGATTGAGTGAAAGCAGCAACATTAGTAGAAACATCAGTGAAAGTTTGAGGAAAATCGGACAATCGATGCAAAAGTTATGAATTTTTAAAGTTTTGGTGTTGGAACCGCTGGATGAGGAGACTACTAGAGGTTATGACGTATGAGTGGACAACAATATCAAGAAAATCTAAAGAAAATACTACAAAAATCAATTTTCCATGAAGATTACAAATTCCATCAACTTGATATTGACATATGTTAAGGGTAGCAATTACTCCCCCTGCTTTCTGAAAGCGGTTGGTCCATTGCTCTTTCATAATTCTAGAAAAGTGAATTTTTGTTGAATTTCCTTTATATTTTCTTTGTATTGTTGTCCACTCATACGTCATATCCTCTCGTAGTCTCCTCATCCAGCGGTTCCAACACCAAGACTTTAAAAATTCATAACTTTTGCATTGATTGTCCGATTTTCCTCCAACTTTCACTGATGTGTTCTACTAATGTTGCTGCTTTCACTGAATCCACATTGCTCTTTGGGTTTACCTTCCCTTTAAAGGTCAACTGCAGTTTACAAATTGAAAAGGTTGATTAATGTTATGAATCCCATGTGGAAGATTTTACGGGGTTAGAGGATGTGATTCTAAATATCATTTCTGCAATTCTAGGTCACTATCACCTCTCAAGGTCAAATAAGGGTCAAATCAGTCATTTTGTGCATTTTTCGAAATGGCGTCTGTGAGCATTCAACTGCAATTCACTGGTACCCCTATTATTTTTCGTAATCTCCGTTGTTCGTTAATATGAGATCCCACTCGTACGCATGCGCAGTCAATTCATTCGTTGCGTGTGTTTCTTAGCGGTCAAGTCGCCATTTTGAGCTCTAAATTTCGCCGATTTTCTTTCACTTTGCGATCTTTCGCGTTCTAGTTTTCGGGGTTTCATAGGTTATTTTACCTCCCCGATCGTTTGGTAGTATTTTTGGAGAGTGATGGAAGCGAATTCGGGTTCTTCCACGAAGCCGAATTTCCCGCACGAGAAGCTGGTTCGCGATGCGGGTTCCACCAGCATCGCCAGCGGACCGCGAGCGGGTCCCTCCCCCGGCAGCGATCCGGGGGGAAAGGGTAAGACGGCAGCGGCGAGCTCGGCTAGCCGCGGTGGTAAAGGCACGGGGAAAGCCAAAGGCAAAGCACAGGCGAAGATTACTTCTCCTCCTCCCGTGATTGCACGGAAGTTCGCCAAGTCGGCTGCTACCTCTGAGGTCTCAGACCCTTTGATTAAGAAGCCCTCGATCATGATTGACTCTGAGTTATTAGCCAAAGATTCTCGGGCTGTCCAGGACTGCATTCGTGCAGATCCTATTTCAAAGAAGGACAGTCAGGCCTGCATTCGTGCAGAGCCTCCACAGACCACGACCTCGAAGTCGGGACCAAGCACTAGTGTTGGTGGCTCAAATTTTGAACATCGTCTGAATAAACTGGAAGAGATGCTGGGAAAATTGGTGGATCATTTGCCACTTTCTCATCCACAGACTCGTAGTAGTCATGACACGAGAAGTCTCGGAGATGAGGATGATAATCTCCTTTTATCTGACTATGAGTATGACTGCGATCAAGATGATGGGCCTTTTGGCTGTAAACTTACACCAGCGTCTGACTCACAGACTTCTGATTTCAGTGCTGAAACAAGCACTGAAGATAGTAATGCTACTCCTGCCTCTGGCAAGAATGTAGCAATCCCAGCTATCGCAGCAAAATTCGCAGTGCCTCTCAGCGTGGGGAAACCCTTAGATGAGGATATTGCTGGGTCGGTATCCTACCTTGTCAGCCACACTCTTGAACAGGCTGCCCTAGAGGAGACTGGTAAGAAGTACACTAGCCCAGAAAACTGTCCACTACTTGACGTGCCCAAAGTCAACTTGACAATTTGGGAGAATCTCAACCCTACTACCCGGGCTAGGGACCTGAAGCTACAGCGTATTCAGAGCGCTCTTGTAAAAGGCATCACTGCTTTTGCGCAGACCCTTTCTGCTTCGGAGCTGTCAGAAAAACAGCAGGACGCTCTCGGACTCCTGTGTAGCTCTAATTTTGAGCTGAACGCTTTGAGGAACGACCTCATTAAACCTGGCTTGAATGCAAAATTTGCACACTTGTGCAAGCCTCAGAACCCTGTGACCAAACAGCTGTTTGGTGATGACTTAGGAAAGAAAGTCAAAGACATCCAGGAAGAACAAAGAGCAGCAGCCGGTGTTGTGAAAGGCTCAAAACCTTTCTCAACAGGTAACTCCCGTCAGCGTCCATATTCGCAGTCACAGTCTCATTATCACCCTTACCGCCGACAGACGGAAGCTAATTACCGTAGAATGAGATCAGCGGGGTGGACCACGCCAACCGTACAGGCTGGGTCGGTACAGCGGCCTTTTTTAGGCCAGCGTTCGTGGAAGCCACACACTGCCACCCCGATGACCAGACCCAACAAGGGCAGCGGCCGACAGAGCCCTCAATACCGGGGGTTTGCGGGGGCCCGCAAGTAACTGAGCATGTTAAACCAACAGTCTCCTCATCCTCTGCAGAGGTGAGTACATGCCCTCTCATAAATCTTGCTTGTTCAATGGTGGGTGGACGACTGAAAAATTTCTATGACAAATGGAGAAGCCTGACTTCAGATCCATACATTTTGAATGCTGTCAAAGGATACAAACTCGAATTTGATCCTAATGAATTCCCTACTGTAAGAGGGAAAGAGTTGTATAATTTATCTCGCAGTTCAGAGCTTAACAGTCAAATAGAGGAAGAGATTTCTCGCCTCTTAGCTAAAAATGTGATTGAACTTTGCGAACATGAGAATGGAGAATTCATCTCCAATATTTTCACGAGACCCAAAAAGAATGGTTCCTTACGAGTTATCCTTGATCTTTCTGATCTTAATACAGGCATCCTTTATCAGCATTTCAAAATGGACAACATACATACAGCCTTGTCACTGCTCAGCCCAAATTGCTACATTGCATCTATTGATTTACAAGATGCATACTATTCAGTTCCCGTCCATCCATCATCGAGAAAGTTTTTGCGTTTCTATTGGCAAAGTAAACTGTACCAATACAAGGCCTTACCTAATGGTCTCAGCTCGGCTCCCAGACTGTTTACAAAAATGCTGAAGCCAGTGTTTGCCCAGCTTAGAACAGAAGGACATGTAGTTATGGGTTATCTTGATGACACTTTGATAATTGGGAGATCTAAGGATGCTACCCAAAGGGCTGTTTCAGCTACCACTAAGCTTCTAACAGAGCTGGGGTTCTTAATTCATCCTGAGAAGTCAGTACTTAGCCCAGGCCTAGACCTAGAGTTCCTTGGGTTTCTTTTGAATACTAGGTCAATGCACATTACTTTGCCAAGGGAAAAACAAGATGACATTTATGAGGTTTGCACCTCCCTCTTATCCCTTGCCACCCCATCCATTCGAAAGGTTGCTAGGGTCATAGGGAAAATAGTTGCCACGTTCCCTGCAGTACAGTATGGCCCACTGCATTACAGATATCTAGAGAGAGACAAGGTACAGGCCCTTAAGGCAGCTTGTGGTCATTTTGATAGGCCCATGACTCTTTCCATGGAGGCACGACATGAATTGATATGGTGGAAAGAACATATTCATGAGTCATTTAATCATGTTGTCAGACAAAAGGTCAATTTGGAGCTACGTACAGATGCCAGTGCAGAGGGATGGGGTGCTTCAGACTTAACCTCTCACACAGGTGGCAGGTGGACCACAGAGGAAGTACATTCAGCTCAAACATCGGGTATTAATTACCTAGAAACACTGGCAGCTGGACTGGCTCTGAAATCCTTCTGTGCAGATAAGAGAAATGTACATGTCCTATTGAGGATTGATAACACTACGGCTGTTGCCTACCTTAATAACATGGGAGGGCTGAAATCAGAAACGTGCAATCAGGTAGTGTTAGACATCTGGCATTGGTGTATAGAACGCAATATATGGCTGTCAGCAGCTCACTTACCTGGGTGCCAGAACAACGAGGCAGACTTCATGTCTAGACACTTTAATGACAGAACAGAGTGGATGCTAGATAAGAATAGCTTTGAGAAGATTGTGGCTAAGTATGGTACACCAGTAATTGATTTGTTTGCATCCAGACTAAATGCTCAGCTACCTAGGTACATTTCATGGTTGCCAGATCCCAATGCAGAGTCAGTTGATGCTTTCACACTAGACTGGGGAAAATTTGCACTCTTTTATGCCTTCCCTCCTTTCTGTTTGGTAGCAAAATGCCTACAGAAAATACAAGAAGACAATGCACATGGCCTGCTTGTGGTACCAAATTGGCCTACACAGGCCTGGTTCCCTCTCTTGACAAGTATGATGAGTGAAGAACCTTTGATCTTGAAAAGAAGCAAATCCTTGCTGACACAACCAGTATCTAAGGCTACCCACCCACTCTGCACTAAACTCGATCTTCTTTGTTGCAGGATTGGCGTTCACAGTTCGAGATAAAGGGACTACAGGACAGGACTGTGGACGTGTTGTGTGCATCTTGGAGACTGTCTACACGCACACAATATGGAACTTACATTAAGAAATGGCAAGAGTATTGCAGACAGGAAACTTTGAACAGTCACTGCACTGCTGTAGAAAGTGTTATAGAATTTTTGAGTTATCTGTTTCATGTACATAAGTTGAGTTACAGTGCTATTAACTGTGCCAGAAGTGCTTTGGCCTCGGTGGTGCTGTTGGAGAACAGCAACTGTACAATTAGTACACATCCTTTGGTGACAAGATTCATGAAAGGTGTATTTCATTTACGAACTCCGCTGCCACGGTACAACCATATCTGGGACGTTAAAATCGTGTTAGATCATCTCCGCAAAATGTCACCAGCCAGTAAGCTATCTTTGTGTGAACTTACTCATAAGCTGTGTATGTTGCTCGCACTCACTTCGGCACAAAGGGCACAGACTTTGTTCTACATTCATATTGATGGCCTAGAGATTCATGTCAGTGACTTGGTAAAACAGAACAAGACCTCCGACAGAGTAGGGAGTACGACTACAATTGAAGAGTATCCTTCAGAGAAGAGACTCTGTGTGGTACGCTACCTGAAAAAGTACATTGAGCGTACAAAAGTGATGAGAGATACGGAAAGGCACCTGTTCATATGTCATAGGAAACCTCACAAACGAGCCAGTAAGCAAACCATCTCCAGGTGGATAAAGGAGACAATGAGTGCGGCGGGTATCGACACTAGAATTTTCAAACCGCATTCTACAAGGGCTGCAGCAGTCTCTACTGCAAAGACAGCAGATGTGCCCATAGCGGACATTCTGAAACAGGCCGGATGGTCTAATGAGGAAACCTTCAACAGGTTCTATGATAAGCCGTCGATCAGGGCAGGACCTACATGTAGGTTCTCCATGGCGGTACTGGATAATCATTGAAGAGAAAGAGTATTATTGGTGAGCTACTATGTCATTCTTATCACCATACATTGCTTGGTTTTTGCAGAAATGCGACCACTTGCTTCAAAATCTCATATTAACGAACAACGGAGATTACGAAAAATAATAAATAAATTAAACGAGAACTTACCTGTTTGAAGTTTGATTTTTATTATTTGAGTAATAGGAGTGTGAGTTAATATGCCCTCCACTCCCACCCTCAATTCAAACTTCAAGGTAATGTTCTAATTACTCCGTCAATTTACAGTGTATTTCCAGATTGTGGGATTGTGACAGTGGTCGCATTTCCTCATGGATCAGGCAAATCTCACTTGACCCAGTTGGGTCTTTGGTTCAGTTCTCTCACCTAAGTTGACATTATGTATTAGACGTCGGAAGACAGTCCGATTGCTTAGGTGGAGATTTGCCTGGGCGACGAATATTGACTGCGCATGCGTACGAGTGGGATCTCATATTAACTCACACTCCTATTACTCAAATAATAAAAATCAAACTTCAAACAGGTAAGGTTGAAATTTTGAGCACAGAAAATGGGCTTCCATCGGTTTCGTTTTCTTTTCTCATGTTCTTTGCTCAAAGTTTTCCCTATTTATCAATTGTTTGTATGGTCAGTGTTTCCTTTCTTTGTTTCAATATATGTATATATATATATATATATATATATGTACATGCTTAAATACGGCCGCCATCCTATTCCAAGGTGCCGAATCAGGGTGCAATGGCAAAGAGGGTAATAAACACGCCTAATCTTATTTTGTCTTCGTTATTCCTTCTGACGAGATAGAGGATAGCCCGTATGCAACTAGCTGGTCAGTTGTATGTACTTGGGGTGGACCACTTTACCGGTTAATGCACCTTGAGTTTTCCGACAACGGAATGCCAATTCGGGATCTTTTCATGTGTCTGGGTTTGTTATTCTTTCGCACAAGGGTCCACTTTTATATCCAAGTGATGAGGTGCAAAGTGTTGTGCCTCTACTAGAGGGGACGGTATGACAACACACACCATTGCTCAGCTAGACTTGAGATAAGTGGGATTCGAACCCGCGCCGGAACACAAGTCTTTAGACCGCAAGCCGTACGCTACCGACTGAGCCACCTCGTCACCTTTCATGGTCAATTATATAACTTTCCAGTTGGCAAGCGATATGATTCTCCTCCTGCTGAAATTGGTGTATGCCTGTTCTCCCTTGCTTCCGGGGAATCGAGCTCCTCAATCCAGGTCATACCAGTATTCTAGGGGCAGTTAACTAAATTCGATCATTAAAATCCTTTAATGGCAGTATCGTATCAGAGTAGGTGAAGACAATTCAGCTGAAGGTTTTTTCTTATCTGTTTTTTATTCTCTTTTTAACAAACGAAACCGTTTCTTTATTGAAAGCGCAAATGACTAGGGAAACTGAACACCTATTGATGTTGTATGGGATACTGATCGTGAAGAAAATAATCTTAACATTTTTTCGCAGCAACACTTTGCAGTCCTCTGAGAAGAGATGGTGATGGCACCACTCAAATCTCAGATTATGATTGGAAGAGCGTAGCGGCTTCCTGAAAATTAAGATTGAAAAATAAAGAACTGCCCTCATTTATCAGCGCACAGATATCCAAGAATAAATGGGACGGACAACTCATCCTGAGCACCTGATTCGAGACGGAAATATCCAACAGGAATTGTGATCTCACAACCCTTCAGCTTTCCAACAACTTAGATGCGATCTACGCAAAGATATCCTTACAAAGGATGACATATGTTTTCTGAAAGCATTTTCTGAAAATAGTATACAATTGCACGGATGAGCATAACATCACATTTTCGGTAGTGTGCTTTTTTTTTAATCCCTTTGATCTGAGGGAG
The DNA here is from genome assembly GCF_040938485.1 of Diadema antillarum. Taxonomy (NCBI): domain Eukaryota; kingdom Metazoa; phylum Echinodermata; class Echinoidea; order Diadematoida; family Diadematidae; genus Diadema; species Diadema antillarum. Next base: position 80,292 of record NW_027271096.1, read on the forward strand.
TTACGGGTGGGTCGTGGTATTGAAAAGATAAAGGCCTTTTCAGCTCTTTCCTGTACAGCATACCTCTCTTCCAGAGCCCAACATCAGGCACTGTCAGGGTGCGACATTACTTCAGACTTGCTTTGATGTGGCATGCAAAATGCCTAAGTAGTATGGGTCAGCAAACCAGAGCTCACTGACACATTAACTACTTTAAAGGACAAGTTCACCTTCATAAACATAAGGATTGAGAAAATGCAACAATATTAGTAGAACACATCAGTGAAAGTTTGAGGAAAATTGGACAATCGATGCAAAAGTTATGAATTTTTTAAATTTTTGTGTTGGAACCGCTGGATGAGGAGACTACTACAGCTTGTGAGTCATATGCGTACAACAGTATAAAGAAAATGTTAAAGAAAATTCAACGTATTTTCACTTTTTTCGCATAATAAAAGAGCACTTGACTTGCCTCTTTCTAAAGGCAGGGGGAATAATATTACCCACAACATTGTGTCGGTAACGAGTCAGGGGAATGTGTACTTTTTGCAAAAGATGGAATTTTGTGAAATTCTCTTTATATTTTCCTTATATTGTTGTACGCATGTGACATCTAAGTTATTCATACACTGCAGTAGTCTTCTCATCGAGCGGGTACTGCACAAAAATTTCAAAAATTCATAACTTTTGAACGGATTGTCTGATTTTCCTCAAACTTTCAATGATGTGTTCTACTAATATTGCTACATTCTCTCAATCTTTATGTTTATGAAGGTGAACTTGTCCTTTAATAATCGTGCTCATGTCCAGCAAGGACTGATGAGTAACAAGGTTTATGGGGCAGCCTGCGTCAACAAGGGTAGGCATCATCTCGTCATAACGTGGGAGCAGATCATCAGAAACCACCCTATCTGATGTGATTCCTGACTTCAGGGAGTGGAGTTGGAGGAAAGATGGCACAGGTACATGGCAGTTACTAGTACTATCAGCCACTCTCCGCAATGCTTCAGTACCAAATTTCATTCTTCTGCACCACAGCTGTTTCAAGGCATGCATTGGGAGGTGGAAAACATGGAAATGGAAAAAAAATAATGAAATGAATGAATGAATGAAGGTGAAAATGCACAATGTAGAGCAGGAGTCAGACGAGCCATAATCAGTAGTTTGATATTGCTGCAAACTTAAAGTGGGGGGAGGGGGGGAGGGGATTGAGGGCCTATCTGACAGGAGGAGACATTGTCGCAATGCCAGCGTCTTGAAGAAATTATCACTGTCACAACTAACGCGATTTCCAGGGCGACGTCCAAGACGTCTTCAAACAAAGGGACAACTTATTTGCTTGGAAGTCACGGGGATGTTGGCACAGCTTTTGCAGTCGCAGGGACTTATCAGAGACGTCTTTTCTCAGCGATTTCTCCCTTTCGTCGCCATTTATGTTATTACGGTCTCCACAAGATGCGGGGACATCTCGAAGATGTTGCAGACAAATTAAGTCCCCACGACATGGCCACAGTGATGGAGACTTCGCAGAGACGCCTAGGAGACAAGCTGGAAGACGGCAATAGTCTCTGCAAAAATCGGAAATGTTCGATTCTCCTGCGAATCCTGGAGATTGGGCTCGTCTCCAGGAGACGTGCGTCGTAGAGATGTTGCGGAGAGTAGAGTTACAACCTATAGTCTTCAGACCGACGAGATACCAACTTATAAAGTCTTGTGATATCATACCAATTTGCATTCAAGCACTTTGGATAAAATCTTAATAGACCCTAGAAGGTGTCATGAAAGTTGTACTATAGCATATCTAATCTGAGCCCTGTTAATGGTGTCACTGTGGCACCTGTGAAGTATGCTTGTTCCCTACATGGCGCCACCAGGACCGTCATGTTCTCTGAACGGCATATTTAGCTGTGGAGGCACATAAATTTCCTATAAGGACTTTAGAATCGAACTTTCTTACACAAGTTCGAAAATAGCAAATTGATGCCAACCTGATGTACTAAAAACTCTCTTAAACACAACAGATTTTTTTTTTCATCCAGATTAGGAGTGATCTTCATAATTATTATTCCATTGAATTTAAATCTGAATTATGAATATCTATTGTGATTGAGGATCCCTGAACTGCAACAGAGAAATAAAAACACTTCTCTTTTTAGTGGCAACGTCAAGGACGCTGGTAATATAGAGAGTAGCCCCCCCCCCCCCCCCCCTTATTGCTAAACGATTAATATATTAGGTTGCAATAGGATTCTATTTCTCATATATGTATGTTATTGCATTCCTTGCAGATGAAGATGAAAATAATAATCCAATAATCAAATCTTGAAAACGCTTTTAAAGGGCATTACCCATTATTCTAACTAGCTCTTTTGGCTGTCATTAAAGCAAATGCAAATATATTGAATTCCGCAAATATGACCAGTCGGTGAGGACATTTCCTCTACTAATAGCGCCTGTAATGTAAAAATAATCAATGGAATGATTGTGACATGAACTATGATATTCCATAGCTTTGGACAGAACCTCACTTAAAAGCTTGTGTAGCCATATTATAACAGGCCATAATTTAAATGATGCAGAAAAAAAATTACCGTAAGTAATCATTAAAAATGAAATTGAAGGGTTACCAAGTCTTCAAATTTGATTGTGAAATAAGGATCTGAGTTAGATCCCTTAAACCTAATTACTCTAAGAAAGGGGTTCTTATTATAATTCATGAGTGTATACCTAGTGTTTGAAATCTTAACACGCAAGCAGATATATTGATGTTACTCGTGGGAAAGCCCACCTCTCCCTCTCCCACAGCCCTCAACAACTGCAATTCTATTAGCAGGGCTGGCATTCCTCCTATATTGACTATAGGCAAGCCATTTTCTAAATTACCTCTTGTGAATATACTAGTAATGGTTTGACCCCAAATGACCTTTAGGGAGACCTTATAAGGAAAAGTTGACATCAGACCATAAAAACAACTTCAGAATCGAATTCCTTGACCCATAAAACCTCTAAAACTGACTTTTCAAATTGTTGTAACACTTTAAAGGTTTTTTGTTATGGACTGGCCTTTAAACGTAGGTGGCAGCCATATTGGATTTTGCAAATATGCCGCCCCTGAGGGCGCCCTTCACAAGAAATACGCCCTTTTTTTTTAGCCGTTGACAACTGTAATTGAGTATATGAATATAAGAACGACCCAAGTCCATGGAAGACCATTTCGAGTAAACTAAAAAAAAATTCATATCTTTTTTGTTTGTCCAATAATATTCTATTTAACTGTGATGGGAAGGCAACATTGTATGTACAAGTTAGAACATATATTATGACGATTAACATTAACATTAATTGTGGAGAGGCCATTTTGTGTGATGGACTTGGGTCGTTCTTTGATTCATATGGACTTGGGTCATTCTTTGATTCATATACATGATATTCTGCTATAGAGATGAGAGAAGGACGAGAGAGGGCACTATAATATGAATGTAAGAATGACCCAAGTCCTTCATTCTTACATTCATATAAGATTTAACTCATTTATTTCAGGCACTTCCAGGGGTAATTAGGATTTATCATTTATACACAAGATGAGTCCATGCATAAGCTACACTAATTTCCCATGTCAAACTGAATTTGGCCAAAAATTGGACTTGGGTCGTTCTTATATTCACATACTCAATTCTATTACTAAGGCTGGCATTCCTGGAATATTGACCATGGGCAAGCCATTTTTTTCAATAAACTGTTATGATTACAATGGCTTGACCCCTAAATGACCTTAAGGTGACCTTATAAGGAAAAATTGACTTCAGACCATAAAAACAACTTCAGATTCGAATTCCTTGCCCCAGAAAACCTCTTAACCTGACTTTTTAAATGATTGTAACCCTTATGTTTTCAAATGCAAGTGACCTTTAAACCTATATGGCGGCCATATTGGATTTTGCCAATATGGCCGCCCCAGAGGGCGCCCTTCTTGGCGCCCATCAAAAATCGAAATAGTATGGTTTGGGCTACATGTGTGCCAAATTTTGGTGCTTTTGGAAAAATTTGAACCAAAAATCCCTTGCGCCCCCCCACTAAAACCTGTCATTTCAGTATTTTGCGAGTTATGTCAAACTGTCATCACACATCTTCAAGACATTGTACTATAGACCTATTAGGAGAACAATGCATTATGGCGGAGGCATACCAGTCGCCATAGAGACATTTCTAGTTGCTTATGTGAATGTGTGTATAAAATTTTATGTAACAAACTATTCTTACAATTAGAGTTTTGAGAACACTCTGAAAAGGTGATATGTATCAAGGGCTGGATAAATACTCACACTTTGCATGGCTGTAATGCTTTACCCTCCAATAGTGTGTCCTTTCAGCCAAGAGAAAAGGCAGCCAGTGAAACAGGAGGTCTTACCAACTGAAATGGAGATCTTACCAGCAGAAGATGTCTGCTAGGTCTGCCCCTGAGGTCTGCCCCACTCAGACTGTGTGACAACCTGACAAGATGATCCTCATGGTGCCTACAGACTGCTCTTAATTCTTCAGCTCACCTGAGCCAAAGGCTCAAGTGAGCTATATAATTGCGATCGTTCTTTGTCCGGCGTCCGCCATGCATAATTTGTGTACATTTTTATCTTCTTCTTGAGAACCCCTTGACCAATTTTTACCAAACTTGGCAGGTAGCATACCTAGGGGGATAGGATCTCAATTTGATCAAGTGGGCACCATACCCCACCTGGGGGGCCCCAGAGGGGCCCAACCCAACCCCCCCCCCCATTAAGGAATCTTAAAAAAACTTCTTCTCTTAGAACCAGAAGTGATAGAGCTATTAGTTAATACCATGAGTTAGTACATTGATGACTGTAGTTTCAAGTTTGTTCATGGCGGAATCAGGGGTGCCCCCCTTGGGACCCAGGGGAAGGGGGTGGGGAGGAGTCCTAATAGGGCCCAAATTGTAAATTTTCATCTTTTTCTTGAAAATGCCATGATGAATTTTTACCAAACTTGGCAGGTAGCATCCATAGGGGGATAGAATCTCATTCCCATCAAATGGGCACCATGCCCCCCCCCCCCCCCCCCACCTGGGGGAGGGGGGGGGGCAGGTGGGTCTAAATTGGGACCTAAATGGTAGATTTTCCTCTTTTTCTTGAAAACCCCGTGATGAATTAAAGGGACTGTACAGTACTGGTTGAGGGGAGGATTCTTGTTTATAACATTCCTAAGTGAGATAATGAGAAACCTCTTATGAAATATGAAAGAGCATGTAGTTTTCAGAAGGATTCAATGTTTATTTGATGAAAATTGGTTTTCAAATGACAGAGATTTAAAAAAAAAAAGTGATAATAATAAAAGGTGACAGGCCATGCCTTTTATTAGGATCTCTTTATTTCACCTTGTTTTTGGATATCTCAGCCATTTCAAAACCGATTTTCATCAAATAAACTTTTGATTCCCCTTACACTCATGTAGTTATGTACTGTATGTCTGTCGAGTTTTTCGCGTCCTGATTGCCTAAAACCCTACAGCTGTTCCTACACTCATGTATTTATGTATGTCTGTCGAGTTTTTCGCGTCCTGATTGGCTAAAACCCGACAGGCATTCCGTAATGCATGCAGGGATGTATGGTTGTTCGGTTAATGGCACTTCGGCCGTACGAGTGACAACCATACAGGCATTCTAGGGCTGCACAGTTGCACTGTTGCATAGTTGAACAGTTGCATAGTTGTATGGTTTAAATTCTTGCGTTCTGATTGGTTGAAATCTGACATCTATCCATGGCTGTAGGCCTATAGTTGTATGGTTGTGTTGAATTCCGGCACATAAGGCCCGTCGTACACATGAGCTAACTACGAACTGGCTTATTGTGTTAAAGGAATGGTACAGTATTGGTGGAGATGAGAATTGGGCATTTAACTTTTAGCGAGATACCAAGAAAACACTTATGAAATAGTGCAGAGCATACCATTTTAAGAGGAATTCAAAGTTTATTTGATGAAACTCGGGTTTTGGAATGACTGAAACATCCAAAAACAAAGTAAAACAAAGTGATGGTAATAAAAGGTGGGTCCCACACTTTATTAGAATCACTCTGTTTTGGATATCTCAGCCATTTCAAAACCAATTTTCATCTAATAAACCTTGAATTCCTCATGGAATTACATGCTCTTTCATATTTCATCAGAGGTTTCTCATTATCTCACCAAAAAATGTTTGAAACCTGAAATTCGGTCTCAACCAGAACTATACGATCCTTTTAACAAATGTCATGCATGACTGAGCACATTAGCTTTAAATTTAGGACCTGAATTTTTACTTCGCTGTAACAAAATCTTTGTTATAACCATGTTTGTTATGATGGGAGGACGGCTGTGTGCAAGGTGGATTTGTATCCACAGTTGTAGTTGATACCATAATGTGTGTACAATATATGTATTTTTTTTTAACTGTAGTTATTTTTATTTGTTTATTTAGTTTTTGTTGTTGCTTTGTTGAGGAGTCTAGTTTGTATGCAAAATGCATTAGTTACTATGCATGTAGTTTGTACTATGTACCATTTTTAAGTTCTTTTTTTTAATCACCAAAGATATTGAAAGAGAATAAAGAAAGAAAATGTTTTAACATTTTTTTGCAGAGAATTATATTTTCTCTTTTTTTTGGGGGGGGGGGGGGGTGGGGAGGGGGCTAGGTTAAACATTTATTGTGGTGCCTTATATCAATGTCTTTCCTTTTTCCAAGTGCTCTAAGAACTCAGGAATTCAAAGAGTTCAAAAAGTACTCGGTTACTTGTTCTTTTGTAATTGTGGCATTTTTTTATTTGTTTGTACAGTAAAATGTATATATGCCAATTTGAGGAGATGGCCCTAAGAGAATATTTTATTTACACTGTATTTCCATTTGAAAAAAAAAAATCAAACAAAAAGGAAAACAGCATAATAATACAAATGAAAATAGTGGCCAGGCATGACCCTTATGAGTAGGTAGAAGTGACAGCTTTTAATGTTTTATATACAATGTAGAAATTAATGCTACTCCCACTGTGTTTAGGGAAATGATCAAAAGAATAGTCTTTAAAAACATTGTATTTGTTTTTATGATGATTGAGATGAATAAATGAATTGAATTGAATTGAATGTTTTCTAGTATGTAGTATTTTCATAAGTGTTACACTCAGGTATTTTCATAAGTGTAACACTCGGGTATTTTCATAAGTGTAACACTTGGGTATTTTTATAAGTGTTACACTCGGGTGAATGTTTTGTTTCATTCATGATTTAAATACTGTATATAACATGCATGTATTCTGCACCTTTAATTGTACAAATGTACATAATCCTATACTGTGTCGCAGCCTTATGTTAACACATTGGCCCCATAATTAAGCCCTTGAACACATGCATGTAGTGTTTTATTAGCACTGTGCTTTTCCTCTGAAATTCTAAAACTATATACGGGGGAATCCCATTATAAGGAAATAGGTACAATGAGAATACACCTATAACGAGATAAATTGTCCAGGCCTAAATAACTTTGCGTGTTAACCTTTCACCTCATGCGAAGACTTGTACCATTGCACTCGTGACCATTCACTATTTGTATACCATTTGTATATATTGTATGTATATACTATTTGTATGTATAATTTATGTAGCAACTCCATGCTGCTAGATAAAGCCAGACACCTGTCATTGATAATGTATTGCAACTATTTCTCTGTTGAGATTGACACGCTAGTTTAACTTATTATATGCGTGGTACATTTGAATATATGTATTATTTGTTGGCCAGGAGAAAGGCAATAGAAAATATAGATGACTTTTTATGAAGTTTATTAGCTACTAGTATATGAAATTTCTTATAGTGAAAGTGAAAAAAAAAATAAATGAGAACTCTTGGAAAATGTGTCCAGGTTATTTTGTTCTATAAAGTCTCATGCTAAGTACAGTGTATTGCATAATTGTTTTTCTGAAACTCTGTGTACCTAATATACTTTCCAGACAAGAACAAAATAATACTGAACTAGAGTTGCTCATAAACAATGACATATTTGATTTTCTGTGTAGTAGTCTTGCAAATGTCGCAAACTATATACCACAACAAACAAAAAAACAAACATTGAAAAAAGAAACATCTCCAGTTTATAACCTTTAAATTTTGTGAGAAATTCAACTGATAATGTGCAACTGTTCACACACAAACACACACACACACAAATATATATTGTTCTGTTTTGTGCGCTACTTGTATATGTGCGCAAATTATTATGGGAGCACTACCACTTGATGACACATCTTTTATTTTGACTTATACATCTTCAAAAAAAAATCTTCCATTGACTTGACAAAGCCCTGGGGGTGAAAATTTGTTAAAACAATGTCTTTCACATAGATTCCTTTAATAATTACTACTGTTGTGAGCCAATGTCTTAGACTCCGAGCAGAAACATTTTACTGTTAATGTATATACTGTATATATAAGTATAAAAGTGTCCATAGGGGGAATATACATGTACTTCTGAAAACGAGGTATCTTTAAGGGGAATTAGTTCCAAAGGGGAAATTTTTTATTCCCTTTGAGGTTTAGACAATGTTTTTCAGAGCTTTATCATTGATCTGGGGCCTCGGGATTACTCCACAGTAGGGCACAGATGGCATAGTGTGTATTGATTGAGAACTGTACCATCAATACAATTTAGGGGAGATTGGCAAGGATGCATAAAAATGGGTGTACAATGTATATATTGGATGTGCATAGAAAACGGGTCATAGGGGGAAGTTAGGTATAGCTGCTTTTTCTAAAAAAAGGGTTGTATTTTCTCATTTACGTACAGAGTTTAGAAGTATAAGATGCATTTTGCGCTCTTGTCAGTTAAATTCTGCATTGAGCACATATTAATACATAATTTTTCAAAAGGGCAATATTTGCATTTTTTCTGAATATTTTCATGCTTCAAAATTCTCCCAAATTATCATTCCACATTTCCCCGTGATAGGGCTGGAAATAGTGTTTTATTTATATATATATATATATATATATATATATATATATATATATGTATATATATGTACATGTATATATACTGTATATATATTATATATATATATATGATTATATATGTATATATATATATATATATATATGTATATATATATATATATATATATATATATATATATATATATAGATATAGTGACAGCAAAGGACTTTACCTCAACATGGCGGGGCGGTGCAAGGACAGTTGATGTAATTGGCATGCAAAATTTGCACATATAGACGTGGCTGATGTCGGGTTGCACCCCTTTATTCAAGCTTTTGGGCGAAATGCCCTTCTTTAGGATCTACACAGTCAATGACAACAAAGTATATACAAAATCAACCTAATTATTAAATCATACTAAATTTCAGTATTATACATTCCAAAATATTCTCAACATATCAATAAATACAAAACATACATAATTACAACACATTTTTAAACAAAAAACAAACGATCATACTATTACTGAATACAATCTCGGAACAAAACTTGCTGTATTGGTGCTGAGTGCAGTCTTGTGATGTCTGTGTAAAAATTACGGTAGGATGTATCTTACATGTGTTTGTGTGTATGGGGGGCTCGTTCTCATTTAGTCAGTCAAAAACTACCAGTACTCAATTTTCAACCATCCGGCAATATAAAAACTTTCAAATTAACAGTTACAATTTCTACATACATGTATTAATACACTTCTTATGATACATACATACATAAATAATTCATACACATAAATCTATTTACCCAAATACCTATACATACACCCACATTACTTTAACAACAATTCAACCTTCCCAATTACATGTATCATAATTACATTACATATTATATCTACATATATTCTCAATTCCTATCTACCTAAATAATATTCTTACCATCTCAAACAAAATATTTATTATATACATTTAGGTTATCTCTACTCATCTATATCTATGTAATATACCTTCGTACAGCATCTACTCAATACTCCCCAATAATTCAAATAATTAATTACAACACAATGTATTTACATACATACATACTTACATCCATTTCTACAATTACTCATACATATCAATTTCTAACAATTGTGGTGAATGAGGTGATGTGAAGTGGTGGTATAATGATTCCATATTGATTCCGTTTGGGTGGAGGGTCTTTAACTTATCAATCCAGAAGGATTCTCGGCGTTGTGTTGTGTTGTGTGTTTTGCTTTCAATTGCTTCGCTACGATATGTTGGTGGAGGTTGCATTTTCGTGAGTTGAAGCGGTAGAATCCGTTAGGTTTGCGTGATGGCGTGCTGGGGGAGGGGTCTTTGGCCCGAACTAAGAGGTCTCTTATTGTGCGTCCACAGCGGAAGGAGATGGTAGGGGGTTTGGGGAATAATTCCCAGGTGTTGTCAGATAGTTGTAGAGTCTGCATGGTGGTGTTTGTGTGTGATGTGGGGTAGTTTGGCGGTGGCAGGTGAGTATGTTATTGGACAAGTCTCTCAGTTGACAGGATGCTTTGAATAAGATGGATTGCCATTGTTCCTGTGAGCTGTTGTCAATGAAGGCAGGTGTCTTCTATAAGAGGAGTCCTTTGGGGACAATGCCTCTCTTTCTGTATTTGCTCAGGAATTCTGCGTGCAGTTGATATCTGTTTGTTCACGTGTATTGTATTCAGTAATAGTATGATCGTTTGTTTTTTGTTTAAAAATGTGTTGTAATTATGTATGTTTTGTATTTATTGATATGTTGAGAATATTTTGGAATATATAATACTGAAGTTTAGTATGATATAATATTTAGGTTGATTTTGTATATGTGCGTTGTTGTCATGCATTGACTGTGTAGATCCTGAAGAAGGGCATTTCGCCCGAAAGCTTGAATAAAGGGGTGCGATCCGACATCAGCCAAGTCTATATGTGCAAGTTTTGCTGCTAATTATATATGTATATATATATATATATATATATATATATATATATATATATATATAATATTTATATATATATATATATATATATATATTATATTATATATATATATATATATATATATATATATATATATATATATATATATATATATATTATATTTATATATATATATATACATATATATATATATATATATAAAGAAAACAAACAAAAGGGAAAATTAACAAGAGACAAATGATTTATTAGTAACAACTGTGAGCGAAGAAAATCGGTTTGCATTGGGATTCAAACCCGAGACCTCCGGATCGCTGGACCGGTGCTCTACCGACTGAGCAATAGAAAGCCCTAGTAGTGTCGTCCCATAAACCCTTGATTCTCAATGCTTGTATGGTCAGAAGCTACAGTGCATGTGTGATACACACACACATAAACCCGAAGGATGTGAATCCGTAGGTCTCGGGTTCAAATCCCGATGGAAACCCATTTTCTTTGCTCAATGTTAGACCATATGTATATGACTACGTATATAGGCCCTACATACATGTACACAAATGTATGAACGACAAATACTAAATTATCCCAAGTGCCGTTTTGTTTCACAGAGGCTGCAGGCCAAGGTGAAATAGAGCTGAGCAAGACATAATTTAGTATTGTTCCATAAGAGTTCCATAGTCTGGTACTGGTGCATAAATAGAAAACACACAAACTGTTATAGACCACTCGATCTACATGCATTTTCCGAAGGTGTAGGCCATACTAGATGGAGACTCTGCTACTGATTTCATGCATGCAGAGTAAAAATGTATAAAGACAATCTTGTTTATGAACAGCAGCGAATGCATAGTGTTGAGCAGACTTGTATATATAAACTGCGTACTTTCTGCATCCTGTGCTCTACGCATACACTGAAAGGCATTAGACTGGTCCTACACCCGTGTCCTCCCATTGCATATTTGCTGCAGAACAAAGCATGGCCACGCGCTGCTACTGTGTTGAAGCACGACTGTGCACTACAGTATATCAAAAAAAAAATAAAATTACAGAGTTTGTGCATTGATAATTTTCAAAATAATTAGAACAATCTAAATGCTATTTCAGGGAATGAAACTGTAACTTGTTACGTACATCTTGCAGAAGAAAACCCCATTCAATTTGGTTCAGTGGTCGTGGAGAATGTGGATAATTATAATTCATAATTCATGCTATGGGTTCACTTCTCCAAAGATTAGCACTTGGATCGATATGCACTTGGCATCCATATGACTGAAAATATTCAGCTCACAACTAACAGGGCAACCCACAAATAAATTCAAATTTTGTGCATAACAATATGTGAGTATACAAATTTGTAAATATACATTGTTGTCATGATCGATCATCTTGATGGAAAAAAAAAATAATAAGAAAACAGAAAGGCAGAAAGGAATAAGACCTCAATCTAGTCTTCAATGAGTTAATAAATTCATTTCTTATTCAACAAGTCATTTATTTTCACACCTCACTAATACCTGCAAATCTCAGAAATCTACATCCTCTTTTATGTAATTTATTTTTCATTTCTTTAGTTGAAAATGAAAAACAAGCTGTCACTTTTTCAAGAGATTTTTGTCAGAGAACACAATGAACACCTTGGTATTTGTAAGGTGTGAGCGTATCTCACAAAACTTGGAGGGAAGGGACTTCTGACATGCTTTACAAAGATCCCCTTTCTCTGTGACAACTGAAGCAAAGTAAATAGGGTTTTCTGCAGGATGTAGATAATGAGTTATAGTTTTGTACCCTGAAATTGCAGTTTGACTGATTCACTACTTTTACACTCTTAAAACATCCGAGTCAGAATTGACCCGGAACTGGGTCCGTTGGGGTCACACACCATTCCGGGTCAGAAATGACAAGGAATGGGGTCAGATATGACCCATTCAGAGTCATGAATTGGGTCAGGGTGACCCCATTCGGGGTCTTCATGACCAAATTCCAAGTCATTTTTGACCCGGAACGGTGTGTGACCCCAACGGACCCAGTTCCGGGTCAGTTCTGACTCGGATGTTTTAAGAGTGTAAGGTTATCATTGCAGAAAGTCCCATTGTATTTTTTTTTTTTTTTTTGGAGGGACATGTGGCATACTAACATTTTTGCACGATCACATGATGCAATCTACCAATCACAATGCACATTTTACTTGACCTGCATGAATTACTGAGTAGTTGTTGACCAAATCTTGGATAAGCTTGTCATGAACATTTCATAAAGTAGGCCTCATACTGTCCCATAGTTGAGCAAAGACAGACAAACAATGAAGGAAATGCGCAAATTTGGCTGTGGTCGTATATAGATACATTAGATTATTTGGGAGGGCATTTAAAGTCATCGTATGAATGCCAGTGCATTGTCTCAGGCTGCTAACAGAAGATCGTACTTGCTTTGGCTTTAGATCGGCTTTTAATCAAGTTCACAGATAACTCCATAAAATTGACAATCCCATATTCCTATGGCCATCTTGAGGCAACCTCAAGACAGTGTGACGCCAACCTAAAGGGAATGAACCCAAATATACATGTGGATTGAGTGAATTGTTTAGCGATACGATATTAGTAGAACACATGCCAATGAGAGTTTCAGGAAAATTGGACAATCGTGAATCCGTAGAAAAGTTATGTACTGGAAGAGAAGACTACAACATTTTGTGGCGTCATGTCACTTAGAAATTAAGACTATAATGGATGGGAATGATTTACCTCACTTTCGCTAATATATTCTGTTAATATTACTGCATTCACTGAATCCACATGTATATTTGGGTTTCATTCCCCCTTTAAATAGCCATACCAGGGCTCGACATTAACTTTTTCATCTGGTAACTCATTAGGGCCACCAAAATCTTAAAATCAACTGAAGTATTGGTGACCAAAAAAAAAAAAGATATACAGTGGCCCAAAATAAAAGCAAAAGTGACAAACCATTTTGAATCTTACAACGTGAAGTTGCCTGATCAGGCCATCAAAAGATAAAGTGTAGGTAGCCCGACGCCAACTTTTAGTGGCGCCGGGCTACCCAATATCAAGCCCTGGCTATACACTGGATGTAATTTGATAAATTGTACATACAACTTATGTGTATGTATGTCTATGTATGAATGTATGTGTGTGTATGTATATATATATATATATATACACTGTATAGATATATAGATATATATATATATATAAATGAAGGAACAAACTGGAAATGCATTTTTGGCCAATAAAGCACGAGTTTATTTGACTCAAATTTTCGGCGTCCTTCGCCTTCTTCAGGAGTCTTGACAATGGTCAGATATGCTAGTGCACTCGGCCTTAGGTGCAGTGATCATACAGGGAGGCAGACCGCGATAGCTTATATGCCAGCAGAGCTCTGAGGGATGCTGAGTTGCGGTACTTTATCGAGAAAGAGATGCTCGCAATAGACTTCGCACTTGAGAAGTGGAACCAGTTCATGTTCGGTCAGGAAGTCACAGTCTAGACCACAAGCCTCTGGAGAGCATCATCACAAAGCCATTGGACAGAGCACCCAAGCGTCTTCAAGGAATATGCTGCTCAGGGCAATGGCATATGACATTGACGTCCAGTACTTGAAGGGAAAGGACAACTATGTAGCAGATCCACTGAGTAGAGCATTTCTTCCACATCGGAGTGGACAGGAAGACCTTGGGGTTGTCAACTCACTCACTCAGTTGTCACTGCAAGATGAACAGATTCTTGAGATGAGAAAACATACTGCTGATGACGCAAGTTTCCAGGAACTGAAGCAGACTATTCTGAATCAGGGCTTGCCTGAACACATGCAAGAGCCAACTATTCCCCCTAGTAACGCCGTATTTCAGAATGAGAGATGAATTGACAGTTGTAGACGGTCATGTTTTCAGAGGAAAGCGCCTCATCGTCCCAAAGGCAATGTGGCGAAAAGTCAAAGGAGATCTGCATGTTGGCCACAATGGAGTAGACAGAACCAGGGAGGTGAGACCACACCTCCTTGACAGTACCTTGAGAAATTGCACGAGAATATGTCTACTAGCCAGACATGAAACAGGAAATCACCGAGTGGATTCAGACATGTTAGACGTGCATGAAGTATGCCAGTGCACAGGAGCTCAACCTCTCACGTCACAATGATGTGCCGGACCGGCCTTGGGAGAAAATTGGCATGTAGACTTGCTGAGTCTGGAAGGAAAAGACTACATGGTGACGGTGTGTTACCAGTCTAACTTCTGGGAGCTAGACAAACTTCACAAGACTACTGCGATGCAATATGAACAAGCTCAGGAGCCATTTTGCGAGGTATGGTCTTCCAGACACCATTGTGAGTGACAATGGTCTGCCATTTGCATCCAGGGAATTCGATGCATATAATTGTGACAGAACTGGGAATCAAGCACCACACAATATCGCATTACAACAGCAAGGCAAATGGGAAAGCAGAGGCAGAAAATGCTGAGAAGATGCCATTCATCAGAAGATGAAAGCCCACCTGTCACGACATGGTAGGTTACATTGTCCATGTGAAAGTCCCACTGATAATCTCATCAGCTCTTTTACATCAAATGTATGTTTATGTGCAAGGCATCCATTAAAATGAGTTTACACTGCACAGGAAGCAAGAGGGAAGTAACCCCGCAGCCCTTCATTACGTCAGGGGCACGAGGGTAATATAGCGTAACATAAAGGGAGAGGGTGACTCACACCAAGTGGGTGACTCACACCAAGTGGGGACCGCTACCAGGAGCGAGGGTCATAAACCTGCCAAATGTCCACCAGTGGGAGGACAGCCCAGAAGAGGCATAGGTTAAGAAATTGATAGTCACACCCAGCTGCAGTGGTCAGCTAATGTCAGAGGAATATCCTCCTTCTTTGGAAATCATGTTCAAAAACAATTCTTTGAAATTAAGGAAAAGTCACTCATAGGGGTGTGTCCATTCTGACCAATTGGTAGAAAGTTTTCTGAACCATCTCACCCCCTCCTCCAATAAGATAACTGATGTCTTGTTTAATAAATTAATATACAGTGATTGGTCCTACATAGACAAGTGTAGTTAAGAAGGAAATTTTGGAGAATAAAACCGGGATGCAAAACCCAAAATTCTTCAGACCAGAGCACAAAATTGTTTGTGAAATCACTACGTGTGTATCCAGTTCGTCGGGAGGGTTCGGTGTACATCAGTGTCGCCGACATACTGGTTTACCCTTTGGAATTTGGAACAAGGAGAAAAAGGTTGTGGTGGCAAAAGGCCACATTCAGTGTACGTTTGACAGTCTGAGCACCAGAGAAATCTCTCAACCCGAAGGAGGTTGCGGCAGGGGCCAGGGAGAAAGTAACTTGCACAGAAAGGGGAGAAACGCCAACGAAAGTTGTAAGTTGACCAATCTTTTTCATTGTAATTTTCATGTAATTATGTAATCCTTCATAAGATGAAGAGTCAAGATATAATATTTTAATGTCATTATTGCCTCACAGTATTTTGTTACATGCATCAGTGTAAGAGTGAGGGAATGTTTAATAGTTTAGCCAGTACTAGCTACTACAAGCCATTTCAGAATACTCAGCTAAAAGACCGTAAAGATTTATTGCACCAGTGGCCTAGCACTAGGCCTATAGGGCCATAACTGGGGACACAGTTTCCATGACAGTATTAATCCATGCTGGCTAACCCAGCGTTGACAGATTTGTTGATGTAAACATACAAGCCGAAACCTGTCTTAAACTCATGAAATGCAGGTGTTTCGTTCATGAAGGAACAATTTCATTGAGCAATTGTTTAATACTGTTTTGTTAAGATTACTGAACTTATGAGTGTATGTCACTCATTGTAATTGACAGGGCGGTTAATGTCGGAGCAAGGATCCGAGTTTAAGGTGGGAGCAAGGAGTTTTAGGCTGGAGTAAGCTCCAACTGTATTGGACTGCAGAGTATGCTAGAGAGGGATTGAGGGGACTGTTACGGCACATTTTGGTAAATCGGCACATTTTGGTAAATTACCAAAATGTGCAAATGTGCAGTTTAACGGCACATTTTGGTAATTTACCAAAATGTGCAGATAGTGCACCTATACCTGACGGGATCAACTGTTACCAAAATGTGCAGTTAAAAGTGGATTTGCCTGCACATTTTGGACAATCTGCACATTTTGGTAACTGAACTAAAAACCCATGGATGGGCTTGAGATTTATGATACGGTGAAGGAGGTAAGGTGATGGTCCTGCAGTAAAGACAGGCAAGACACTTATTTAGCTCACCCGAGCTGAAGGTATGCTGTGTGACCTGCGTGCCAGGTGCGTGGGGCTGACAACTCAGTGAAGGAATTCCTCTGAAGGAATGGCAGAAGTACAACAGAATGTCATTAATTTGGCCGCATACGGGGACTGCGAAATACCTGCGTGGGAGTTGCCTGCGAGGTGCTGCCGCTAAGGGCCTCCTACTGGCATTCTGCATGTACCTCTGCGGGCAATTCTCACGACTCACCCGGAAAAAGTTTTGGTCATGCTAAACTTAGCCAAATCGGACTTGCGTGCGCACCTATGGGCAAATACGGGCGAGATACGCGGTAGGTACTGTCAGGTGCGGACCAACTGCGGAGAGCTCCGGGTTATAGTAAATTTGCTTCCCCGCAAGTCAAACTTCCCTAGATACAGTATGACAAGGCCTTGAGCATGTTCAAAATATGTTCCGAGTGAGTCGCGGGGGTTGCACACAACTCCAACGCAGGAAGTTCGCAGTATCCCGTAAGTCGCTCGTAACAGAAAACGGATCGGTTTCAAAGTTCTCACGCAAGTCAAATGGAATACATGCAAGTAGAAGGTAAGTAGCACGCGTCTAGCAAATAAGACACAAGTGCGAAACTCGTAAACATTCTTGTCCGCCGCAGAAAATTTTCCTGCGTGCTGGAAAATCCCTACTCGCAACAAGTTCTTCTTGCTCTTCTTGTTCTTCTTGCGGGTATTCTGTGTGACCTGAGTGCCAGGCGGGTGGGGGCTGACAACTCAGAAATTCATCTGAAGGAATGGCAGAAGTCCAACAGAAATGACAGAATGTCACTATCTTGGCCGCGCTGACCGCATACGGGGACTGCGAAGTACCTGCGTGGGAGTTGCCTGCGAGGTGCTGCTCGAAACTTGACTGCGGGTAAATCGGACTTGCGTGCGCAGCTCCCGGCAACTACGGGCGAGATAATTTTCCTGCGTGCTGGAAAAACCTTATTCTCAACAAGCCCGCGTAGCTTGCCCGGAAAGGTGTGACACGGCCTTTAGGCTATATCGAACTCATTCGGTGGGGACAAAAACCAACTGCACTTACAATTAGTTTTGATTGTGGAGGAGCAGAAAGTTACCAAAATGTGCCGTCAATGTCCTGTACATTTTGGTAAATTTACAAAAATGTGCAGTTACCAAAATGTGCCATAACTATGTTACGGCACATTTTGGTAATTTACCAAAATGTGCAATTTACCAAAATGTGCCGTAACAGGGACTCCGTCTAGAGGGGACTCAAGTTTAATGAAACTAAGACCCATGGGCAAGGACAGATGATCTCATCCCGAGAACAAGAACCAACTGACTTTAGCGATAACATTTAAATGTATCTCTTAATTGGCAATAGTTTTGACAATGATTGTTAATCGCCATTTTTATTCCAATGTTGTAGATATGTTTCAAAATTCAGTACAATAAACTACGCAATTATTGAACTGAAGAAGCATTTGTTTCGCCTACTTTGTAGACTCTCAGAAGAGAAAGCCTTTGATCCAGTTACGGGGCGGTGCGGCGGCAGCGCCCTGTGACACCACCTTCTCCCGAACTTGAGAAACACACCAAGCCAAGGTGTTGACTCCAGTGCAGGCCCCTGGGAGCAACTTTTTTCGCAGGGGTGCTGAACCCCTGACCCACCCGTTCGCTGCCGGACCATATTAGCAGCGTCTCAGTATTGTTGGGGGGGGGGGGGGGGGGGGGGGGGGGGGGGGGGGGGGGGATACATAGGCCATACCAGCACTGTCCACAATTGTGTTTTTTTTTTTGGGGGGGGGGGGGCAGCGGGAGGTGAAGGGAGGGGATGGGGACATTGAAGTGAGGGTGAGAAAGCCCCTTGCCACACAAGGAAACTTTTGCATTTTTAGTGAAATTTTACAATCTTGTGCACGCTTTATGTGGTAAATTTTGAAAATCTTCAATCAAAACAGAAAGAAAAGTGAATACTCATGGACTATGTTCATGGATGAAATGTTATTGAAAGTGGTATCTGTTACCTCTTGCTCCATGTGTGGGTCTTCACTTTGTATAAGTTCATGGAAGGGGACCTAAAGGGGGAGGACCTAAGGTATCCCCCTCCCACACGAGGGAGATTTTGGATTTTCAGACCTGAAATTCAGCGATCTGGCGCACACTTTTGGTGAAATTTTTTACAAAGTATGAAAAATAGATATTCACAGAAATGTGAATGACCATTAAATTTGGGTATAATCAGCTCTTGTTCCGCATGTGCATCATCACTGTGTTATAACTATATGGAAGTTGATGAGGCAGGGATGGGAGGGGCAGCCCTCCCCCTACACACACACACACACACGACTGAGCTTTTGCATTCTTAGAATTGAAATACAATGTAGAACGATGTGATGCACACTCTTGGTGGGATATCCTGAAATTTGTATCAGAGAAGTGTCATAAGTCATCTATGGAGGGAGACCAAGTGGGGGAAGGATGTGATGGGAGGATGTATCCCCCCTCCTACATCAGAGAGCTTTTGCATCTTTATGATTGCAATTTAAAGATATGGAATTTCTGGCGCACGCTTTTGGTGGAATATGTAATGTAATGTAGCCATAATCAATGCATTGGGTGGAGGCTAATATAGCAAGGGGGAGGGTTTTGGAAAAGGGTGTCCCCTAACCCCTCCCATTCGAGGGAGCCTTTGTATTTCAAGGATTGAAATGAAAACATATTGCCTATACACAATTATAGTCATTTATTTATGATGGAATATTTGAAAGACTATCAAACAACGAAGCATAAGCCTACTAAATGTAGTGGGGAAATAAAGGTAAACTGAAAGAGGATATCCCCTTCCATGGAGGAAATTTGGAATTTGTTTTAATTGAAGTGACAGATCCGATGCGCACTTTTTGATGAAATATTCCGAAAGTGTCAATCTCAAAAGTCTACTAAGTGTATGGAAGTTGGCCTAACGGGGGAGGGTGTGGGAGGGGGTATCCCTCCAAGCTAGGGACATTTTCCATTTTCAGAATTGAACTTAAACAATCTGGTGCACTTTTGATGAAATATCTGGACAGTTTCTATCAAAAACAAGCAAGAAAATTTTCCGCATCGTGGGGATTTTTTTTTTTTTTTTTTTGGGGGGGGGGGAGGGGGATGGGGAGGATGGGGGTAAAGTGATGTGTTTGCATAGCCCCTCACCCAATATTTTTATTCCAGGATTGAAGGCATTTAATACGAGGAAACTGTGACATTTTTAGAATCCAGTTGACATTATCTCGTAAACACATTTTTGATGGAATTTGGGAAATTACCAGTCCCTGAAGTGTACTGTGGTATACTACGTGTATGGAGGGAGAAATGGTTAGGGACTAAATGAAAGGAGGATATTATATTCCCACACGAGGGATCTTTTGCATTTTTAGAACTGAAATGACAGATCTTTTGATGAAATAATCATTTGGAAATATGTCAATCTAAAGATATGCACTAAATCTATGGGAAAGTAACAAAGGGGGAAACTGTGGTAGGAGGTATCCCCCTCCCATGTGAGAGAGGTATTGTATTTTCAGAATTGAACTGCGACAATTCCGACAGTTTTCCATCAAAGAAGCAAGAAAATCTCCGACATCCCGAAAATTATTGGGAGGGGGGTAATATCATGGCAGCTGCCCCTCACCCATGCATATGAGGGAGCTTTTGCATTACTCTAGAATAGCAAGGAAAATATCGTGGGAGGGGGTATTTCCCTCCAACACAACACCGATATTTTTAGAATTGACTGGTGCACACTTTGGCCCGAATTCACCAAGGTGGTACAAATGAAACCATGGTTTAAACCATGGACAAAACCATGGAGCACCAAGTGTCGCATGGCATATCTCGTTACGAAATCAGTCCTTTTTTCCATGAAATGATTATTTTGTAACGAAATGACAACATTTTGTAACTAAATGAACATTTCACCCACGAAATTATAATTTCGTTAACCCATATCCGCCAATCTACGGGATTTCCCGTAGAAGCCGCGAACGGTGCAATCACCGAAGTACGGAAAATTCCATAGTCGAGCTTGTGTGCCGCTGAAATTACGTCATTTTTAACGTCATTTTTGCATTTGTAATTATGACATTTGTTTACATATATTTGTGAGATATTTTGGTCACAAACTGATATTATTTCTCCTGAAATGAGATGCAATGATTGGGATGGATGTGGTAATATCTCATTTCAGAGAAGGTTGTAAAGAACAGTCTCTTTCCATCAGTCAATGATATTTTTGCATATATGGAAAATACCCATTTGTCATAAACAAAGCGATTGCATTATATTTTTACTTCTCCAATCATTCCTACTTAAAAGATCACAATATGCATGTATCATATATCACTGTAAAGCTCTTGCTTTGAATATTTTGAAAATAATATTCAAATCTACATGCAAAGGAAGAAAATATTTTTGATTTATGAATAAATATCAAATATGATGTCTATTCATATTTTCATAAATCATGTCTGATTTCTGTCAACTGGTAAATTTTCTGATTGGTCAAAATGCATGAAAATTTATATCATAATAAAGGAAATTTTATGCTCTTTCTTTTGATACATAATTTGTCAACTTTTCTTTATTCTTAGTGCCTTTGAAAGAGATGTGAAGTTGAAAATGCTTTGAGTGCAAATATTTGTCTGTAGTGGCTCGGTACAAATGACGTTTACTAAGCATAACGCAGTAGGCAGATATAGGTTAACGAAACGGTCATTTAGTCGACGAAATGACCAATTTCGTTACGAAATATTCCGTGCGACACTTGGCGCTCCATGGTTTTTGTCCATGGTTTAAACCATGGTTTCATTTGTACCACCTTCGTGATAAAGATTGGGACAGTTTCGAATTAAAAAAAAAATAATCATATCTTGGAAATTACTGTGGTAAATGATGTTTGCTCCCCTTCCCCCTCCATCGACGCTCCCCTGGAGGGGATACCCTCCCCCTAAACGAGGGAACTTCTGCATTTTTAGAATTAAAATTCAGCAATCTAGTGAGCCCTTCATGCAGGTAGCATATTTGAAGCATTTTTCAATAAAAAGTAGGAAAAGTAAATATCCTGGGACAATGGGAATGCTTAAATAGTGCTATCTGCATTTATAAGCTTAGTGTGGGAGGGGGACACACCTCCCACACTGTGGAGATTTTGCATTTTCAGAAGTGAAATTCAGCGATTTGATGCACACTTTGGATGGGATATTTGGACAATTATCTGAAGAAAAAAAAACCCAATAAAAAGATAAAAGTTGGGGGTGCAGAAGCACCCCCAACGTTTATTTTTCATAGGGGTGCTATGCCCCCCTGCTCCAAAAAGTCAGGGGTGCTGCAGCACCCCCAGCAGCCCCGCCTCCCTTGGGCTTGCTCCAGTGCAGCACAATTCCTCGAGACGACGAACTAAAACTGTCATCCCTACAAGTCGGTCTCTCCTACAGCCTAGCTCGTAACATGAAAGCAAGCATGAAAGGCAGCAACTAGAGCTGAACAAGAAAAGACAGGCAAAATATTTTGATAGACACGCCAAGACACTGCCTGATCTTGCTGAGGGTGACGTGGTGAGGATGGAGCTATTTCACCCAGGAGAGGTTCGCTGGAGGAAGGCAACAGTACTCCGCAGACTGGATGAAGGATCGTATGAGGTAGACCACCGATAGACGGAACAGAGAGCATCCGAGGGCCAGCAGAGAACCACCTGATCCAGACGACCCTGTGCTGGTTACCACTAAGCCAGAGACAGACTCGCGACCAGTGGCAAATGTTTCCCGTGATGGTGCCGGTTCCAGCTCCGGTTCCAGCCAACTCCTACCCGTTCCCGAGACCAGCCCCGTTCCCGCAATAACCAGGGTGACATCACATCTGAGGTCTACAGGCCACAGGGGAAACCACCCACCGTTCCAGTCAGACGGTCAGGCCGCCAGAGAAGAGCCCCAGCAAAGCTGAACGATTTTGTACCGCATTAAAGGGGAAATCCAGTCCAAATATAAGTTAGACTGATAAGAAAGAGTAAAATATAACGAGTTCACTGAAAATTTTTTTGATAGAAATCGGATGAAAAATAAGGAAGTTATGACATTTTGAAGTTTCGGTAATTTTTGAGGAAACAGTTCTTGAACGGTCAATATGAATATGCAAATGGCAAAGTGAGCATGTCATCCCCTCACAACTTGCCATATAGTTTGTACATAAAATTTTGAAATTTCTGGTTTTTCATTCAAAAGCAATTATGCCCGAGGCTCAAATCCTGATATATCTAACTGATCACTATTCTGAAGTTATTCAACCAGGAATAACATTATGTTTCAGACTTCAATGACAGAAACATCGAATTTTTGTCATTTTTTGTACACGATCAATGGAAAATTGTAAGGTTATGACATGTCAGCTCACTAATTTGCATATTCACATCTACTGTACAAGAACTGTTTTGCAGAAATTAGCAAAACTTCAAAACTTCATAACTTCCTTATTTTTCGTCTGATTTCAGTCAAATTTTTACTGCTGAACTCGTAAGATTTTCCTCTTTTTTTTTATCACACTAACTTCTTTTTGGACTGGATTTCCCCTCTAAGACATTCCAAAAATTATTTTGGCCTTGTTTTTAGTTTCTTTTTTTTAAAGTTTATTAAAAAAAGACGTAATTCGTGTGGTTTTTGGTATTGAAAAAAAAAATAGACAAAAAGAGGAGAATTGTCGCATTTTGGGTACAACTATTTGTGAAAATTGCGCAGATTTATGCAAAAAAAAAAAAACAAGACAGTTTTCTGTTCATGCATGCATGGAAAATTTGATTATTTGCATCGGTTTGCTTTGAATCACTCATTGAAGCAATATCTTGATGGACTGTCACGAAACATTTTTGTGGACTGTCGCGAAACAACATATCTGATGGACTGTTGCAAGATCTGCCATTTGTTTGGACTTTCGCGAAATGTGCTGTTTGTTTGGACTGATAATATTTACCAGGATTTTAAACCGTGAACACAACACAAACTTACATGGACTCGCAGTGAACGAATTGCATTATTGCAAACAATACTTCTCAATGTTTCATGCATATGCATGTGACTGATCTAGCACATTGTAAAGGTCATGTAAACATTATTGGTGATTCATTTTGGAATTTCTGTTTTATCATTGGTCTATATTGACCACCAAAAATGCATGTCCTTCACTCAAACTCCAAAAAAGGGAGGATAGACAATATCCTGCTTATGTGATCTGGCTAAATGCCTAAACTATGTTTTCGTTGAGAGAGGAAGACAATTCAGAACAGGGACTCCCTCACATGTAGCCAATAAACAAACACACTGGTCCAGTTGGATCCTGAAAATAGATATACTCAGCTACGATGTTGTTCTGTTGACTCCCTGACTTCTCATCATCCAAAAGATGTTACACTGTACACCGAGAATGCAACACACCTACAGGAAAAAAAAAGAAAATGTGTTCCAAATGGCAACAGTTCCATTGAGGCCAAATTACGCACACATGAGTCTTGGAGTTTGAGCCGACTTCAACCCGACTAGTGCACTGCACCTGATCTCCTCCTCTTGCCACACATTAATTCAACATGTAGGCCATATTGTATGCAAGGCATATAATAAATACACGTAAGATTACTCAGGAAGGGCGCAACAACACACAGGACACGCCTGAATTGCATTGTGGGATAAAAAAAAAAATAAACGATGTAATTTTGTACAGCATTCGTCTACACACTTATCGCACCGAAAATAATTGCAACTACAATGTATTCACAAAAAAGCACAACTATTTCAGGATAATTACACTTTTGTTGGTGCGAAGATCGCGATTTGAATCTTAATAGGATTATATGTCCACACACATAAAAAAAAAAAATGTTTTTTGCATTGCGATTTGAATTGGGACCCAAATAATCGTGACTATTGGTGGCTGTGTGAATGGGCCTTGATCAGCACAGTAGAGAAGGAGAGCTACAACCCAAGTATAATGAGTCTGCAACAATGCTACTCAAATGATTAAGAGATACATCGTAGCTGTATTGAGCCTCTAAAAATGCTACATACACTGTATATGCAAACAGACACAACCACTGTATTGAACTCGTGGGCAATGCAGAGATGTATTGAGCCTCTACTCGCACTGCTACAAATTTACTGACTGAAAAACACACAATGACTATCATTGAAACCATGCACGCCAATGCTATACATACATTGCCTGAGAATGAACCATAGAGTCAAGCCATTAGCAGTTCTACATAACATTCTTTGAGTAAAAGGTGTTGAATTGAGCCTGAGATATTTTTTTATATTTACGATGAAGTGATACACCCACAGTCTGCTAAGCCTGCAGTTATAGTTCCTATTGTGCAGCAGATTATGATAAACTTCAGCGATGACATGAAAAATACATGAAAATTCATACAAAAACATTAACAATATTTTTAACCAAGGCAAGTAGAAGTGATAATCATAAGACTGAGATATATTCTGAGTGGACATCGCAATTACAATTTCTTCTTTGATGATACCGATATCAACATTGTAACTGGTTTCAACTTTATCATAAAAATAAGGAAACCTATAACGGTATCAGTAAGAATATTGGTGATGACAATTTCAGAGATTTATTCAACCTTTGAGCAATGAAAAATGGTAGACTCCATATGAACACTTTAGTGGGTATTTTTTCTACCTATCCTTTTTGCTCATGATTATGGTTTTTGCTTGCGGAGAGACAAAATATAGAGAGTAGAGAGCGAGTGATGGATGACTTACTTTATATATGGAGTACTGATAAAAAACAGCCTCAAATACACTGATTTCAGAGTCTTCAGTACATACACACACATATATACAGGCATTGCATCTACTGCATGCAGCATTTTCTGTTCTTTTTTGTGTTTTTCCCCCCCGAGGTCAACTGATAGTTGATGAAGAGATATAAGGTATACATACACAGGCACTCATGACTTTTTTTTTCATATATGGAGGTTGAAGTTCATGTGTATGTCAATTTCACATTAACACACAAAAATATTGCTAGGGCTAGGCATTCTTATTTTTTAGCCTGAGCGGCGAATTAAGCAGGAGTATAAAACCTGCTTTTGTATGAAATGCAACCAAATTTTCATCCTGTAAAGGATGACAATGGGCTTTTTATAGGTTGTGTGTGATTTTAAAATGATGCTTGTCCTGTAAGAATGGTGTACTCTGCAGTGATGCAATGAGAGATAAGTTTTCTATCTTTAATAAAGAAGAATTGTTTATGCTTCCAATGCATTCTGTTTACTGCAAACATGCCAAATATCTTGCTGAAAGGTTGCATCAATTCATATGACAATATCACACTAGCAGCAACTTGAGAAGACTACAGACTAACAGTAACAGTAAAGCAACATGAGAAAAACTAAATGACATCAGGACTTCATGAGGTAGGAACATGATATAAAACTTGTATCAAAGATGATTTCATTGAACTGAAGGGGTGCAATATGTGATTTTTTATACTAGCTTGTGCTGGTTAATCAACTTGACTAATTTAAAGGGATGGTACAGTTTTGGTTGAGATGGGACTTAAGGTTTCACACGTTTATTGATGATAATTTTTTGAAATAATGAGAAGACTCTTATTAAATATGAAAGAGCATATGATTCTAAGAGGAATTCAAAGTTTATTTGATGAAAATTGGTTTTGAAGTGGCTGAGATGTGCAAAACGAAGCAATCCTAATAAAAGGTGGGTCCTTTTTAAGGATCACTTTCTTTTCCTTTGTTTTTGGATATCTCAGCCATTTCAAAACCGATTTTCATCAAATAAAAATTTAATTCCATTTAGCATTGTTTCCTTTTTAGCATTTCATGAAGTGTTTTCTAGGTACATGTATCTCGCAAAAAAAAAAGTTAAAAAGCTGAATTCTCACCTCAACTAATACTATACCATCCCTTTAAGACTGTAGGTCAACCTAATTAATATATCTAATTCAAAGCAATTGTCATAAGAGGGTCACATTAATTAGGATTTCCTATAAGGCCTGAGAAAAGAAAATACAGACATAGCTGTACTTGGTATGAAACAATGAACATACATACAAATTTGCAACTTTCATGCTTATAGTTATTGGGTCCTGAGACTTTGATGTGGAATTACCATACATAAATTGTTCAGTGACAGCTCTTATAAAGTATTAAGTGGTTTAATGTACATGACAATGCAACATGGAAAATAGAAAGAAGATCAAAAAGTGTATGAACATGACACAAAGTATGCTAAAAAGAAACACATTCTATGAAGACAGCTCATGATGTAAACATGTACATGAGTGATTATATATATCATAAAATTGACTTCAAATAGTTATATCCTACAAGCAGGTTTACAAAGCTGAAAGTTTTCTAATAAATAAATACACCAATCTCTGAAAAAACTGAACTGGAGAATGCATTTTGAAGACATATTGCCCCTAATGGGCAACATAAATATATCTAGATATCAACTCATACAACAACTAGTTATGAGTTAATAAGCCTCTAAAACGTGAACAAGGTAATCTAACTGTATGATACAGTTTGAGGAATTTCATTTAAACTTTCAAATTGCATTGATTCACAACTGAGTAATACAATGTGCAGCCTTTGGCACCAATGGTTGAATACATCTTTCATACAGTTGTAAACTCCTATCACGTCGTTCATTAAGTGAACAAAGCCCATTTTGGTCACTGCATCATTCAATGTCACCACTCGCAACTACCATGCACTTACAACTAACACCCCCATTTATATATTATAGGTCCTACAGGGTGCTTCCGTTGAAATAACATGTCATAATGACATGTTGTTACAATGAAGTAAAAATTTGGGTCTCAATTTTATCACCTTGATATGTCTACATACTTTATTTGTTTGGCTACAACAAAATGTTCATATAGCGAAAGGAAACTGCCTGTCACAAGGACTGCAATATAATGGGAGTTGCCTGTACCCCATAGGTGTATGTGCTCATATACCATTTGGATATGAGCCCCTTGGCATTGATGAACCCGTGCTTCTGAAAATCTGTGAAAGACTGATAGACTAAAGAGTGAAACAAAATGTGACAGTGCATCCACGTCTGTAGCAACAGCAGCAGCAGCAGTTTCTTTGGATTATAGTGAAATTTCAATACAACAAAAGAAAACTGCCTGTCCCAAGGCCTCATTATAATGGGAGTCGCCTGTACCCAACATGCGCTCTATACCTCTGGAGTTTGATCCCCTTGGTTATAATGAAGCACTGTTTCTGAAAATCTGTCAAAGATTGATGGACAAAACAAAACAAAAGCTCAAGCAATGCAGTGTGACAGTGCATTCATGTCTGCAGCAGCAGAAGCAGCCAAGGGTAAACATTCACTTTCACAATAGTAGCTGTTCTTTGAATTGACAGCTGCTTTTACAGAAAATCCTCAGACAAAAGTCTTTCCATTCACAGCAGCAGATTTTTCAATCTGTTTACCATATTAGTTCCTGGAATTTTATATTTACTTGTAGTCTTTCAGCAGATGCAAACACACCTCTGCCAAAAAATATTACAGTTAGTGTTGATAGAACATACCTATCTTCCACTTTGTATAAAACTATATACAGACATGTCTTTTAACTCTTATTCACAACTATATATAATGTTTTAAAAGTCACAACTTAGTTGACAACCAAAGACTTTCAAATTTGCCAGCTTTGCAAAGTACTTAGTAACATGTTACAAAACATAGAGAGAAAGCAGCAAAAGTGTTAAAATTGATCGATGTAGATCCACATGACAATACCATCGATACATACCCACAAAAAGAATAATTGCAATTAATAAGGTATACAGTATGAAGTATTATCATACCTTTAGAATGAATACCCAAAGAGTCATATGTCTAAAACAATATGACAAACCCGTTCTAAGGAAAAAATAAATATAGCATATCAGATATTAGATGCCATGAACAGCAAAACAACTGCTGGTGAAAAGAATGTGAAAGACATACACTAGGCAAAAAGATTCTATGCATTACAAATCCTCTTTGCAAAAATACTGTGTGCTGTCAATTCTTGCTAATCCACGGACAAGGTCTCTGGATTATAATCAAAGAAATTCATTTAACGGCGGATTTGCACAAAGCTCCCTGAGTTCTTCATTCCACTATGATTTGATGCTGGAAAGAATCTCCTTGGTCCACTCTTCAATGTCCTTGAATACAACCTCTCTCTCTCCCTCGGGCTCCTTCTCCAACTCATGATAGTAGCCCTCGTACCTCTGTGATGAGAAGACATAACAATGTCATAATATATTAAAACAATAACGACAGAGATGAAAGAAATTGTCATCTACATCCCTCACAGAGTGACACTATACAAATAATGCACAGGACAGAGTGGATCAATAGGATGTACGAGTTTAATTATGGAACCATTTAAACCCACAAGCAAAACGAGTGGGTTTTAGACTGCTTCCGAAGTGATATGAGAGCATCCAATTCTCACTGATCCACAAAACAGGCCTTTGCATCATTCGTTTTACAAGATTAAATTCATAAAACTCAACCTTTTTCCCCATCATGCATCCTGTACACCTACAACAGTCACTATACAAGGCTTGAGCTACGCGTTCAGATTTTACCAGATGCGTGGCCATGTGTTCGAATTTTACAGATGCAAGGCTCAGTGTGGATCAGTAAAAATCAATGCATGATAATGGACCAATCAGACTGCAGAGATTCTTGAGCCCATTTTATACTACAAAACGATACAAACACCTAGACAGCATTGTCTAGGGATACCTTACTTTGTAAATAGCACTGCAGTATTCTGAGGGTTGAAAATGTATAGTCAACCTGGCATACCATTTCATTCCCTTTTCAACAGAAAAGTCAACCTCACATAAGTTGGAGAATCGTGTAAAATTTGCGAAAATAAAAACCTCAGGAAATATTCAGTGTATACAGTACACATGTACTTCATTCAATGAATCCTTGATTCTGATTAGTTGAAATGGGGAGCATAATTCAACACTTTCCTTCAAATGTTCACAAATAGTACTAAACTGCCCAATAGTACCCAAACTGCCCTATTGCACCAAACTGCCCAAAGGTACTAAACTACCGTATTTTGGTTTGTAGAGGCACAATTGTACATGAACAGCAAACAACTTTTGAGACCAAATCTGTGACGTCTGCCTGTACCATTACGAAGTCACGCCATTTTTGTAACTGCATCCCAAAACAGGCATAATTTTGTGATTTTTTACACACTTCCTATAGAAAATAGTGCTCTGTCAGGAAACTTGTAAAAACTTGAATTTTTTCCCTATTAATCACTTTTATTGATAAATCTTATGCTAATTATGGTAGAAAACGGGTCAGTGGCAATTTCCAATGAAAAACAAGGGAAAAAAAAGGTCCAAAAAATAAAAATCGAAAAACAGAGAAATACATAACAAATTCCCAAAACAGCAAAGTACATAAGAATTGAAATGACTTTTGAAAGTTTGTGTGATGTACAATATTGTTGAACATGTTCAAACACATATACAAACCAAAAATCAGACTATCAATGTTTTTAAATAGTGTTTAGCAGGCTAAAATAAGATCTTGGGATTAACCTGTATAATCAATAATATTAAATTAGAAATTTACAATTCAAAAGAAAATCATAAGACACAATCTTGTAGATTATGACGGAGGTATTGTGCGTGCCAAATTTCATCGCGATCGCCGCACTGATGGCCAAGATTTTTTTTTTTGGGGGGGGGGGGAATCTGCCCCCTGCCCTTTGTATGTACCTACCTTGTAGACCTTGCGCTGACTTGCAGCCTTCTTGGCAAAGAGATCAGAGCCCTCAATGATACAAAGTTTGTCCTTGGTGCCATGGAGGAGGAGGAATGGATATGTGGCCTTGTTGCACTCAGCCTGGATCTTCCTACAAGCCTTTGCAACATTCACAGCCAGGCGTGCCTTCACCTTACCATGCCACACCAGTGGATCTTTGACATAGTGTTCCACCTGGCAGAACAAATCAACATTCAAAAGGAATACATACAGTCTGTATTCTTATGTAGTATCGTGGTCTACAGGTCAGCATATTGGACTTTTGATATATCTATCACAATGGCAACTGCATCAAACCTGTCTACAATGACCACCTGTCTATGATGAAAACACATCATGTATCCTTTGAGCAGTCACTATAAGCAGTTTTGACAGTATGGATACATACATAAATACATACATACATACATACATACATACAGGTGACTCCCATTTTAACAAGTCCTCAGGACAAGTAGTTTTCTTTTGTAATGTCAATCTTGTTTCAACTGAAGGGAACTTTGCATCATAGGGTGTGTTCGAGCGCTCAAAAGTGAACCAAAGCAAACTGAACCAAAGCGTACCATACCGAACTGTGCCAGTTTTGGAGCGTTCGAGCGCTCTGTTGAGAAAGCGTACCTCATGAGTTATTTTTAGAAAAGGTCATGCTTGTTTGTAGCAAGAATGTCATCCACCTGGCGCTTAAACTACTTACACCTGTCCTGAACAAAGAGAATGATATCTTTGCATTGTGACGTATGCGCACGATATGCGCATGCTTTACAGCGAACTTTTAGTACGCTTTGGGTACGCTTTTGGTGCACATCGGGAAGTGGTCCACTTTTGGCTCGGTACAGTACGGTACAGTACACTTTAGGAGTATTCGAGCGCTCCCCTGGCACGGGTACGGTACGGTACAGTTTGCTTTAGGAGAGCACTCGAACGCACCCATAGTTGGCCTTGATAATATTCTGGGGACTTGAATTTTCACTTTGTCGTAACGAAATTTCATCATAGAACCATGTTTGCTGTAACCGGAACATTTTTGCGGCATGAAATTTTTGCGAATTGGAGCCGACGGCCTTTTTCGCGGCATGACATTTTTGCGAGTTGCCTCTAACGCTCAATATATGAAGTGTAGACAATAACTTTCACATGCATTTTAATTTCATGAGTCTTGGCTCTCGCGAAATTAAAATGCATGCAAACATTCTTCATTTTACAGTATATGTTCAGGGACATCTGGGGGATGGGGGGGGGGGCTACTTACCACAGCTGGATCACGACTTAAGTTTGAAATGTCAAGTTGTCCAATGGGCATATGTGGGGAGATTCTGGTCATCAGTTCACCCATGTATATCTACAAAGAAAACAAAGAGTGCACAGAAGACCATCAATGTGGAGGTTATACTTTTCAAGCAATGTTGAGAAAGGTGAATTTCACATATTTCTTATTTTACTGATGATAGACTTGGTACTGGTCATATATGTAGTGCCCACTACAGTAAACCAAATATTTGCAAGTACTTTTATTCGGATTTGCACTAGTGTCAAAATACACAAAAATGCATGAAAAAGTCCATCCTAATACTGCAAGGTAGTGGTGCTTGTGGCTCCTTTGGCTAGCAAGTTGTAAAGAGTCTTTCTGATAGTGTAAGAATAGTCCAGTGATAAATGTCAACAAAACAATTTTTTTTTTTCATGAATTGACCATCCATTATGAGCAAATAAAATTGACATACTTCAGGTATCACTTAATATCTCACATGTGATTCAGAAATGAACAGTCACAAATTGTTAAAACTATTTAAAAGCCAATTAGGGCATATCACTATATGAATTATGCAGAGTTAGCAACAACCCAGTCACATCGGTGATAAGCAAATGCTAGCTAGTATCAAAGTTTCTCAGAAAGAAAAAACACCAAACAAGTCCATGAAATTTGGACAACAGGCAGCACAGGATTTGCCAAGATTTATTCACCAGTTTCCTCATTTCATAGTATAAACAGTTGGTCATTAGGATATGGGGTTTCCCTCAATCAAAATTCTTTGAAATGAAACAAAAATAAATTCCTAACATGAAACCATGCCATGATTGTATTGGTTTCAGGATAATGAGGTTGCTACAGCTGCTAAATTCATGACAAAAGCTGATTTTCATGCATTTTTATTTCTAATCCAACGAGAGAAATGCAAAGCGGTGTTTTCATCACTTCATTTAATTATTTATGTCTTTGTGACCAATATCAGTGCCAGAATACACATTAAAATACTGTTCATTTCAACAATACTAAATTTCTAATCTGAGTATTTTATGAGACTGGTACATTTGTGTTTGATTGACTTGACTATCTGTACCAGTGTCAACTTTATAATGGAGTAAAATTTCCTTTGACTCATACACCTTTATCCTGTGTAAGATTTTTACATTGTGTCTTGTGGTGAACACCTTTCCTCTTATGTTGGCAAAAATAAATATAAATAAACAAATAAATAAATAAATAAAAAACAAGACAAAACATATAAAACTTACAGCAGCTGAAGATCCTTGAACACCACTCAGTTTAGTTGCAGGAGACATAAAGATTCCACCGGCGTACTTCTCAGGGGCCGAGTTCATCAAGAGAATGGCTATAGTGCCTCCCTACAATGGGGGTAGAACATGATACCTAGTGATTCCTCCCTACTCTGTTAGATCCCTGTAGTTTCAAATACAAGTTTTAAAGGCTTTAGATATTCAGCTATTACCATGTAAACACTGCTTATACAGTTAATCTGCTCATCTCAAGGAAATAAGAATGCTATAAACTGATTTTAGAATGCTGTACTTAGGTGAAAGACACCAGTATCATCCTGAGAAATGGGGAAGCTATCAAAATGTGATATGATTTCCTCCAAATTTTTCCTGAATTTTGCAAGCAAACGTAAACATGCTTTGATACACGATTGTAAAAAAGATAAAAAGGAATGCACAACTATGATCTCACATAGTATGTAATTGCATATAAAAGCATTTACCAATACAATTTAAATATGCTTCCACTGAAAAAGCAATGGAGACTATCTTGAACAGCGTATTTGCTGAATTTAGTACCGGGGGTATGTATTAGTACCCTCTGAAAAATAATGAACAAAATTTAGGCGAGCCTAATTATGACTACGATATGTACAAGAACTTCACTACTATATGATTTCCACTGTGCACTACAGCTAAACCATGGTTTTCATTGGATTCCTACCCTCGTGAAAGTACTTCAGATAGATGTGGCAAACACTTCCCTCTCTGTTAATTATGCCCCAAGCAAATCAAAACAAAAATAGAGAGAGAGAGAGAGAGAGCAGTTTCACTTCTTGTTTCATGTGATTCTTGAACACTTCACTATGGCAGGCATTCTGTGGTTTCATTTAGTTAGATTCTAACTGGAAAGGTTGCAGCCACACTCAATATTCCGTAGAGGAGTCCTGTTTTGCTTTCCCTACCCTTGTTTCTTTTGACCCTTTGACCTGACAGATGAATATACCTCGACTTCAACAGCTTTATGCCTGAATGGTCTTCTTTCATTAATCTTACAGCATTTTTCATTTATTAATTTCAACTGAGAGGAAAGTTTTTATTTGCCTTTAGTATAACTAATGATAACTTGAGTATCTATTCTTGGACATTTTTCTACACTGAAATCCTTTTAAAACAAAAAACAGAATAAAACCCTTGATACAACAAAGTAAAAATTCAAGTCCCAATGTTATCATTTGTACATAGCTTTATGTACTTTACTGTTTTGCTGCACATAACAAAAATTTCAACGAAAGAAAGTCGCTAGTCCTGCACAAGGACTTTGTTAGAACAGAAATGCACTGTATCTGAAAAAAAAAGCAAATTGAAACATTTGTATAGTATCAAGCTCAACTAAATCACATTTACCGGTAACTCAACCAGACTAAATGGCATCAAAATGGCATCTATGAGAGACACAAATTTAAGGCAGCCATTTCAAGTGGCAAGATAAGCTACTGCATTGGCTAGATGACATCAAGATCACAAACTAAAGACAAATCTTGCCATTGTCCATCCGCTACTGACCATGGAATGACCGAAGATGATGATGGGGAGATCTGGGTGATCTTTGGTCACTATGTCAATGTGCTGGTTGCAGTCTGCCACATACTTCTGGAATGCCGTCACGTCCACTCTCGCACCACCACTTCGTCCATGGCCAACTATATTTGAAGAGAAGGGAGACGGTAAGAGACAGTGACAGATCCAGAAAGAAGTGTATGCATGTGTGAGAGAAACAAAATGTGACCCGCTACAACAAAAGGATCCTAAAGTTCCTGACGGGCGAGCCAAGCATGGCCCAGAAAAATGCTATTTTCAGGCATTTCCTTTGATCATTTAGCTTCGAAATTTTGGCAGATGATAGAAGATACATTAAACTACAAAATTATGTTAAAACAGAAATCCGAATGTTTTGACAGATTTTGGTGATCTGACTTCAAACTCGAATTTTCTCGGCTCACCCGTCAGCGACTTTAGGATCCTTTTGTTGTAGCGGGTCACAAATAAAGACAGAAGCAGACAGGCAGACAATGACAGAATATAGTGCAGTGTGTGTGTGTGTGTGTGTGTGAAGAATGAGAAAGAGAAAAGAAAAAAGAGGAGAGTACACAGCAATATAAACACGAGTAACTCTGTCATAGATGCTTACAGTTATAGCACAAATGTTTCCAATAAAAAATCTAGCAATATTGCCCTATAATGCATCCTGTCTCCATACTTGTATGCACAAATGTATAACAAATCACTTGCATAATCATTGTATAAAAACAAACTGTAATGTACATGTATGCTTATCAATGATAGCACACTTTCTCTAAACCACAAGTTTACACTGGAATTTGTGTTTGTAGATGTTTTCACATCCTATCTAAATGAAAGAAACAAGAGATTATTAAGAGATATCATGCTACGACAAGCAAAATTATAGGTTTACATTAGGTAAAATCATCACTTTCCAGTAAGACATTAAAAAAGTTGGAGGTAATACATGTAACAAGAGGTGTGCTGGCCTCTTAATCTCCTTTAAAAAATTCAAAACTGATTAAAACAAGTACAATGTACATCTACTTTCAATTTTCACTCGATCTAATGTTGCAGTAAATTTTCAAATTTAAGTAATTTCTTTAATAATGAAATTTATTTGATTCACACTGCAACCTGATTCAAGACTAGGAAATGTTTCTTCTTTTTTTTTTTTCATTTCCTGAGTTGGCATTTTAGCAAACATCTCATGACATGCAGACAGCATGTGATTACCTTATGAGTAGATTTCACTTTGTTTCAGTCCTTTTGGTTTATTCATTTTTAATCTCATTGATGACAACAGACTTCAGAATTACAATGGTATAATATACCCTTGTAATTCCAATGTCTATAATAATGTACAGCACACAAACTGACAGGACTTTGAAAGGAGAAAACGGATAATTCATAAAGGCAACTAAGACAGGGGATAGGCCATATATCCATAGTTGAACCTGACGGTCAACAATCAAAGGGTAATATTATTTATTGGATAATTTGATAAGGCACTTCCCTTCTGCAGTTGAATTCAAAACTCTAACATGAATCATAGCATAGACAATACCAAGAGTCCTGAAATATGAAAGCTTTGTAATTTTGCACAAGAAAAAAAATAAACAAGTGTTGGCATAGCAATAGGCCTACTGTTGTACAAAAATGTGCAAAGTAAAGATATTAAAGCAATGTCATAAAGAAGGTTCACCACTAGCAGAGCTAACACTCTGAATGAAATTTGGAGAAAATAATCATAAGTGCAGGGGATCATCTTCCTACACAAGCAGTGCTTGACCGAGAAGATGGCCCAGGCAAGTAAGTGATCTTCTCTTCTGTATCTTTACTGGTATCAAATAGACCTAAAAGCAAAAATGCAGGTACGTGATCCTAAATAAAGATTTCATGCACACATCCTACACAGATTATCCTCTAGTGGCCCTCCACATATGGTGCAGCACAAACTTAAGCGGGTCAATGGCTCTAGCAGTTCTTGCTAAAGTTTATCATGGTATAGTGCTAGTGTTGTGCATTGCACAATATCATTGACAAATACCATAATAAGATTAAGATGAAACAGTAACCATCATCATCAGCTGTGTTGATGTTTTTAAAAAGAGATGGCAGTATCTTCACAGCAAAAACAATTGATGCACTTGTTTTCTATGCACACATTCAATTAAAAAGTATCTTTGACTCTATAGGTACATGTACAGTATGTTTATTAACTCATTTCTGGCACAGATGCAGGGAGTTTGGGCAGTTGATAAATGCAAAGCTTTTTCATTATAGGGTTAAAAACAAAGTTCTGACACACCTTAAACAGTGCGATTGTAGTACATTTGAGCCAGAAATGCGTTTCTGTAGAGTTGATAAATGTAAAATCCTTTTGAAACATGTTATAGCTCGGAACGGCCAATGCCAACCATTGCCACCTATGCATCTCTGCTTCCTCGTGTCAAACTGTGCATGGAGCTGTGCAGTAACAAGTCCTCTCTATCAACTCACGGCAGAGTTGATAAATGTAACTTGTGGAACGCGATCTGAAAGGGGTTTGCGTACAAATTTTGATCGTGGGTATTGAAATCCATTTCAAATATGAGAAAGTACATAAACATAGCCTTTCATTTCTTGGAAAGCTCTTGTCAACTGGATTACATCCAGATAACTGATCAAGGTATTGCATATGTACACCACATGTATGTGTGTGTATTTATGTACATGTACAACTAATGGATGTCTGTCTGTATGCACGTATGCATATTTGTGGACTGGCACTTGAAATCTGATGCAATATGAAGAGGTATGAAGCCGACATTTTTTTTTTTTAGAAAACAAATTAGCTACAATATAATTCTATGATGTAATTTATCACAGTAAGAGTCTCAGAGTAAAGTTTTGGTTTCGATGTCAGCATACTGCAAGGCTACCCCACAAAAGCAAACAAACAAAAACAAAGAGCACAGTCGCAGCTGTTGTCACCCATGCTCACTTAAAAACAAAGAAGAGTCTACTATCAGTGCCTCTCCCTCTACATGTACAGGTACATACAGTATCTATAAACCCATTCTAATGGAAGTAATATATCGTCTGTTGAGAATGAGAAGGGCGTTAAAGGACAAGTTCACCTTCATAAACATAAGGGTTGAGAAAATGCAGCAATATAAGTAGAACACATCAGTGAAAGTTTGAGGAAAATTGGACAATAGATGCAAAAGTTATGAATTTTTAACATTTTTGTGTTGGAACCGCTGGATGAGGAGACTACTACAGCTTGTGAGTCATATGCGTACAACAGTATAAAGAAAATGTAAAGAAAATTCAACATATTTTCACTTTTTTCGCATAATAAAAGACCACTTGACTTGCCTCTTTCTAAAGGCAGGGGGAATAATATTACCCATAACATATGTCGGTAACGAGTCAAGGGAATGTGTACTTTTTTCAAAAGATGAAATTTTGTGAAATTCTCTTCATATTTTCCTTGTATTGTTGTACGCATGTGACATCTAAGTTATTCATACACTGCAGTAGTCTTCTCATCCAGCGGTTAGTACACAAAAACTTCAAAAATTCATAACTTTTGAACGGATTGTCCGATTTTCTTCAAACTTTCAATGATGTGTTCTACTAATATTGCTACATTCTCTCAATCCTTATGTTTATGAAGGTGAACTTGTCCTTTAAGTTGTCTCAAACACTATGGGTTTAGTGGCAACTTAACGCCCTTATCATTCTCAACCGACGATATATTGGTGGAACCATAATTTTCAAGTCAAGTCAATCCAGCTCCAGGATAGGATTACATCATCTATGATATCAACTTCAGAATTGCATCATGATTTGGATTTCAAGTAACTCATGCCTACATGCGAACAGACACACTTACTGATGAGTGCCGCACTAACAAATATGTGCTTGCATATCATCCTTATCACAGCACACTTCCTAGCAGTGCTGATAGAGTAGTTTGGAAGTGATATGTTATCTGAAAGATAGGATTGCTCGTTTGAGAAGACTCGTATGACGAGGATCTTGAGACAAAATCCTGTATGTGAAAAACTGCTCAAAACAACAATTGTGCAGTCAACATTTTGGGGTGATTACTTTTACACAAAATATGTGCATGACAAATGTCAAATTTCCATGCTCTGGATTCTGATTACATTGCCTGTCTATCCACAATCAAAATCAAAGAAAAGGAAAAGAAAAAGAAAAAATGTATCCATTTTGCAATGGACGGTTTACGATCTGAGCAGAATGATTACCGGTCCTGTAAAATGGCTTCCAGATTTGGCAATTACCGTGTACACCATGTGTTAAAGCCATGTGAACAGATCTTCACAGATCTTGAAGATCACATCTAAAAGCAGGTACAATGAATTACACCATCAGTACAACTTTACTACAGTTGTAATGATGGTGGTAATGATGGTGTACACGATGATGGCTGGGATCCCACCACTGTAAACATTATTAATGCTGCATTCTGAGGGTTGGAAAAGCATATTTTAGCGGAAAACAGTATTGTTACCATTCCTGCAAAAAACATGTGTAGTAATAGAAACCTGCAGTAATTTTTGACCAAAAAAACAACAACAACAACAACCACAAAACACAAAAATAGTAGTTACTAAATAAATAAAAAATCAACAGTTGGCATCTCTCTGATGACAATGAAGGTCCTCACCTCCAACACAACATTTGGATTGTGAAAAAGAGATGAAAGAGTTGAAATCATGCAACAGTTTCTCTATGGATGCTTTTCCCCAATATATACCGCAATTCATACAGACGACACTCACTGTGGTCATGACCAAAGACAAGGCAGCCCAACTTGTTGAATGATTCAGCAAGGGCGTCGTATCTTGCACAATGCTCTCCGAGGCCATGGATGATATGAACCAGAGCCCTAAACATCAGTTAGAACATAGGAAAAAACAAAGAAACATATGATACACTTTATTACATCACATGACACAGTACATCCTATCTTGTGGCCAGCATATTCTGCTCTGTCCTTTCAGGAGTACTGGCACACGTGTATTTCAAAGACAAAATTCTGCATTGCATGTCAGAGCATTGTTTGCACTTGCTGCCTTTATTTGCAAGTCAATGTAGCAGGTTTTGGAAGAAAACAGACTCAAAAGCAGCAGTTCAGTAAATATGGCAACTGGACTAGTAGACCACATACCGTATGATGTGAATTTTCAATCAATGTGCAACTTGATAAAGTTGACGTGCTTTACCTCCAGATCATCAGAATACATATTTGGGAATAATAAAATGGGAAAGGGAAATTCAAGCAATGCAAACTGTAGCAGTAGCAGTACAATTCTGCCTGCTTCATGCCATTGGCTTGAGCTCGACAGTTCTGGCTGAGGTGAGGATTTAGCTTTTAACGTTTTGCGAGATATTCAGAAACCACTCTATGAGATGTCAGAGAGCATGCAATTCTAAGGGGTGTCAAAAGTTTATTTGATGAAAATCGGTTTTGAAATGGCTGAGATATCCCAAAACAAGGTGAAACACAGAGATCTTCATAAAAGGCGTGGCCTGTAGCCTTTTATTATTATCACTTTTTGGGATACCTCAGCCATTTGAAAACCAATTTTCATCAAATATGATGAATCCTTGTTAAAATTACATGCTCTTTCATATTCCATAAGAGGTTTCTCATTATCTCACTTTATAGGAATGTTCAAACATGAATCCCCACCTCAAGCAGTACTGCACAGTCCCTTTAATAGACCATATTTGTTCACATCACACAGTGTTTTTAAAAGCAACTTCCTAGATAGTGTAAGAGCCTTCAAAAATGGCTGCAACTTCATCATATCAGTACAGCTGCCAATTAACTTATTTTTGGCATAAAAGTAGGACTCTTTTGATGGGGTAACCATCAGGAAGTGATAGAAATTGATTTGATATTTCCACAGACCCACACATACTGGTACAGACAGACATTGGGTGCTGGTAGCAATGTCTGGGTATGTCATCAATGTGTACAACGCCCTTTTGATGCATTTGTGGTAGGTGCAGAATTTGACAATTTATTGAGAAAATGTACAACTGAGATACTAGGACTACAAAACTATGATCCAAAAATTGTCATCCAAATTCAAAGATAGTGGTGGAACACCACACTGATATGACTGTTTAGTAGAATATATTTTATTTCCACACACACATATCAGCATTCCTCTGTATAGACAAACTCTTTCCTTTGGCCTACTTAGGATGTCTATTTACACAGTGTGATCTTTGGATGTATTTATTGACTCTGTTGTGAAAAAAAAAAAAAAAAATCTCTACACTCATATCCCAATGACCTTGTGAGCCACTCTATACTAGACATTGAATCATAATTCATTAGTCATTTTCCTCACTAGAGGTACGGGGGGAAAAGGAGGATATTTGTGACATCATCAGTGTATACTTGAAAACATCATGATGTACAGTGCATAATGTATATGATTCATGCACAGTCAGTGTAAAAACACTGCAGAGCTCTTCCTATTGATCCACAAGTGGCAGACCCCCTAAACACCCAAAGATCAAGACTGCGTCCCCTGTGGTGACACATTGCACTTTGTGAGGCCCAGCACAAGCGAGGGGGTAGTCTTCAGATTTTCTGTGACTTCATGGGTTGAACTATAATAAAATGATGCTCTCTGGCTAAATGCAAAAGGTCAGTCCCTAGTTCATAGGCAGGGCTTTTTATGGGTTGATAGAAATCAAAGTAGTGCATTTAGGAATAAAAAATACGGAGCTTGAACTCCCAAGTTCATATAGACCCTACTGGCCAAAATATTGGAAATCCTTCATAAAATCCATAAAAAATCCCTGGATCACTACCAAAATTTATCATCTGTTACTTGTGTCAATCTCAACCTTCCCTGTAAATTTCGTCCAAATCCGAATAACAATTTTTTAAAATTTATTTTGCACACGCACAAACAAACAAACAAACCAACAGTAATGAAACATAACCTTCCTTGGTGAATCCTACTAACAATTAAAGTTAACAGAAATTTTCATTTTTTCTTGTAAAGATAAAAAAGTGTATCAAAGAAAGCCACAATGTCAACCTATCTGCTATGCACACATGAACATGAAATGAGTCTGCTGAAGAGAGCATGACTACATGACACTAGCTAAGAAAGTATACGTGTATCATTGATGTACAAAGCAGATCCCAATCAAATGATTGGTCGAGTGCACACATGTGACTAGGAATGCATTTTGAACAATATGTTAACATGTTATTTCGCATATGGGTCATTAGTATTAAAATATAGGTCATTAGCACTTTCAAGTCACCATTTTGACTACAACATAGGTCTGTATATATATTATTGCTGCAGAGACTAGGTCTTGCTTCACGAAATCCCCTCCTATACTGATCAGAGGAGGGCTGTAATTTAAGTTAAAAAAAACAACAAAAAATCAGTCAGATAGACAGTTTTTCTGTCTATAGTCCCAATGGTGACCAGGTGAGATTTCATTGTTCTATTTTGCAAAAATGGCTGCAGTAGAATGTAAAACCCCTACTTATTTTTTAAATGACAAGGACCTGCTTCATCATTTTAGAATTTTTATAACCCCACACCTAGATAATACCAGGGCTGCCACACTGGAAACTAGTTGAGAGTGAGACTCCTATACGCCAATGCTAGATCAGGAGTCAAAATGAGTGAGATCAATAGAAATGCATGCAAATTAAATAAAGTTTTAGAGTGAGAAAGGACCAAAATATGCGAGTCTCACGCTCAATGCGTGAGAGTTGGCAGCCCTGTGGAGTGTAATACACATTATTTTGTTTGGGCAATACTGAACGAAAACCCTTTTTTAGAACAGTCCAAATGACCTTAGAGAGGTAGTATCACCCTGTGTTCTACTGTTAATTTAAAGTTAGACTGTTCCAAAGATACCTTCTTGATCTACCGTGGGTAATTCTTACCATGGACCTACATGTTCTTACTATCAATATTTAAATTCTATAGGGCCTAGTACAGTAATTTACTGCGCATACAAAACCCCACGAAATTATACATACTAGATCTACTGTATATTATAGCCCTGTCGCTACATCTATTACGTTAGGCGTCTTGTACACCCGATACCCGTCTGGTCGTGCTAGTCGAGTAGAGGTAGAGTCTGGCTTCATACGCGTGCTGCATGTTTACTCACTTGATATCCTCCTTGGGGTACCAATATTTACAGTAGATTTTCAGGTTATCGGCATTGATGAACGTATTCTCCTTCTGGCCTTCGGGCAGTTCCTCTTTCGTCTCGATTTCAGCCATTTCTCCTTCCTCACTAGAAGGCCAGAATATGTACAGTAGTGCTAGGGGTAGCGAAATAATACTGATGGTGCAGAGAGTCAGCATTGTTCAGAGAAGCATGCAGCGGAGGATGAGCGTTCACAGTATTATACGTTGTATGTATACAGAACCGCTGGATAATGAAATACCGCGTACCGGTACTCCAATGGCAATGCCCATAGAATTTATACACAGAACGAGTCAACTTTGATGCATGCGTGCATAACAAGTGTGGGCGGGGACAGGGGTTTGGACCACGCATCAGCGAATCGCGGTCGCCCTTTCCCTTGGATGGCGTCATACATTTTGTACAGCGCCGGTATCCGAACATCGTGGCTACCACCAGCATCCATCCGAACATCTACCACACATTGGCTACCACACATTCACGTATAGTTCATACCACAGCAGTGAGTTGCAGTACAACTGTTTATAGCAGTAGTACGTACCGATTGAGCTGTTTGCACTCGAAAAGATTGTTTTTTCATTATTACAGTAATTGCATACATTAGATTTATCTTATATGACTAAGCATGGCCTAAATTGTCCCGACGACATTAATATTGGATACGATGCATATACCCCTATATACTCGTAGGTGTCTGTCATGAAGAGAAGAACACTAAATCAAGCATTGCAGGAAAGACTATTTTCTTTTGCCACTTTTCATTCATTCATTCATTCATTCGTTCGTTCATTCATTCATTCATTCATTCATTCATTCATTCATTCATTCATTCATGTTTTATATTCATTTCCAAACAATACGTCAAATTGTACTGTATGAAAATACACATATTCAATAATATTAGTTTTTTTTTTCTTCAACAAATATAGTTATGGCACCATACAAATATCGGTAATATTTAATCATCATCATCATCATCATCATCATCCCAAACGTCTCGAATTCCCCATTTTATTTGTAGTTTCAATATCAGCAGTTATACTGAATGCTGCATGATGGAAACATAAAATAAACATTTCCTACATTTCAGAATGATTAAGACATTAATGAGATAATAGATTTTGTGTTATGACTGTCTGACGATATGATTTCAAAAAGTAGGCCTAAATCCCAGTTTTTACCACTGAAAACGATCTGTCAGTCGATTGAATAATAGTACATTTTAGTATTACTTGTGTAATAGTAT
Source organism: Diadema antillarum (assembly GCF_040938485.1). Lineage (NCBI taxonomy): Eukaryota > Metazoa > Echinodermata > Echinoidea > Diadematoida > Diadematidae > Diadema > Diadema antillarum. The sequence goes on from NW_027271096.1 coordinate 124,848, forward strand.
CTTTCAGGCCACATAAAGTATATAGGCATCTATAGGCTATAGCAACCATAATGATAAATATTGTGGAATAACTTAACAGAAAAAAAAACTTTGAAGGAACAACTAAAACATTATGGATAACGTAAAATATATATCCTTGTAGGGGTGAGATGGGAATTATCGGATTGAGTAGCTTGCAAACGTGACTTTTGCGGATACTAATAACAGTTTTGATAAAAGGCAAAAACCGAGTTGGTGGAGTGGGAAAAGGGGGCAGCGATTCTAATGGATGCGATCATCATCAACTAGGACAGAAACAACAAAACATACTGACCTATAACTTGTATAGGATTGGATGAATGGCGGTCCCATACATGTAGGCCTAATATCCACTGCATCCCGTCCAACTTCCCGGAACTCATCCATCATACCCTCCTTCATCATGCTCCTTGATATCAAATAACAAGTTTGCAGAGATTCATGGATTTGTATTCATTTATCTACTCATTAAGTTATTTAAATCAATTAATACATTAATCTATTCATTACTGTTTATTTGTTCATTTATTTATTTATTTATTTATTTATTTATTTATTCATTCATTCATTTATGTATGTATTTATTTATTTATAACTATGTATTTATCTATCTTTTTTGTCCCAGGTACTTCACCTTTTGAACGGTGACAGCTCCGTCAGCTTGAACATGATAGTTGCCATGTTCTATTTATACTTTTGAGATGTGTTTTTAACTCGGTATTTCCATAGCTCCATGGTATTATAATCTGTAAAGATGCATGTTCTCTTTGTCGGCAGAGGACTTTGGTGATTAATAGACTGTACAGCTCACAATACTTAATTCAGAGCAAACAAAATATTTCAGGACATTATATGCAGCGTCGTGACATCTGATGAAGTCAAACATGCGGTGTCCGGCGATACCATCGGCTGCGGTATGAATTAAAAGTTACCGCATTTTTCTTCGATTTGTAAAAATATGCAGAATAGCTCACGTCATTTTGAATCATACTAGCAATAAGCCTATCCCATAGTTTTACCTAGCGTCAAACTCATGGGTCCTTGTTTGCCTATAGTTTATATAGTGTTGGCCTTATTCGCCTCTTGTCGAACTCATGACCTGTATGTCTCATGTCGAACTCGTGGATCATTGACTCGTGGGCAGGGGCGTCGATCGGGGGGGGGGGGGGGGGGGAGGTAGAAAGAAAGCTTTTCCTGCATCCATGCTACCATGTAGGTCCATGATGCTACCAACGTACATGTATATAAATGAACACAATTTTACGACCGCTCTGGCCCACTGTATCGCGAGCACTCATTATATCATCTGTATATCATCAAGGAGCTTGTGTGTTTGAAGCTCCTTGATAATATCATCTGTCCGAAATTCCTCTCGAACAACGTACACTTCACCTCCTGTCACTCCGGTCACCATGGCAACGCGAGATGGACATCCTTTCCAACTTCAGCAATGCACACATGTGCACTCACAACACTTCTGACCAGCTTTCGACGTGAAAGCACGGTTACGTCAAGTTGCAAACTCGCCAAACTTCATCATCGCGAACTTCTCTCTCTCTCTCCCTCTCTCCCCTTCTCTCCCCTTCTCTCTCAATCTATCCATTTCTCTTTCCATCTCTAATTTCCCCGTCTCGTGGATAATTCAACATCAAAGTGTGCTATTTCACCTCATTCACCATCACTGGATTCATATTTTGTGTCGCGTTACGTTCTTGAGTATTTGCCAAACTGGAGAAGTGCAATAACTGAACTTTCAATTGGAGGACCATTTCCTGTACATCATCATCGACTCCAGGCGCAGCTCGGCAGAGCGGGATAATAATACTGTGTGTTATGGAAACAACGAATGGTGAGTAGAAGGATAAATTATTTACGATTCATCAGCTATCCTATTACATTGACGTTCTACGAACTCACTGAAAATCAGTGGGCTCCCATGATTTCACTGAAAAGGTAAAGTTTATGATAACAATTCTTGTTAAAATGACAGTTGTCATGGTAACAACAGGAATCCAGCTCCCTGCTTGGCTGTTGCTATGGGAAGTTGACATTCCACCAAGAGTTGCTATCCTATCATCTTGAAGGGGTTTTGTATTACCTTCCAGTGAAATCATGGGAGCCCACTGATTTTCAGTGAGTTCGTAGGACGTCAATGTAACGACTGAAGAAAGGCTATAGAACGACAGCAGCACGAGCAAAAGAACACCAGCATCCCAAGGCCAAGGTACATCGAGCCGTCCACCTCACAACGTAGGTCTAAATCTATTCTGATATCTAATATTACTGTATTTCTGTTTGAAATCCATGTATGTATGGTTTAGCGTCAGAATCGCGACACCTGTTTTGCTCTAGTGCCACTGATTCCACACGTGTACGTGAATGCCGTGCACGTGCAAATTTAATTTTGGCAGTGCTACACAATATCTGTACTACGACTGTAGTCCCACATCCTTAAAATTGTGTTATACCTACCTTTGTAATAATTGAAACGTCTTGGCTTTTGGATCTTGGATCTTGGATAAGTAGACCTCCCAAACATCTCCTGTGGAGTTTTAACTGGAGGTTGCGTAGAGGGTGGACTTTCAGAGAAAGGATGAGAGGGAAGGGTCCTCAAAGTCAAACAGGGCATCTTTTAGGGAGGTCCTTTTGTTTGGGAAATGTAGTACCGGTACTTAGTAGATGGGGCCAAGTAATACAATAGGAATAATGGCAAGTTGTTCCATGCTTTTACAGTGCGTGGAAAAAAAGAAAACTTGTAGACATCAGATGAAGTTTGATCTATCACAAACTGCTTGGTATGTCCCCTTCTTTCCCTTGTGAACTTGTTTCTAAGTACATGTATGTTATTGTACTGTATGTCCAGGTGGCCATGGAGGATCTTGTACAGGCATGTGAGTCGATGTACCTCTCGTCTGTCTTTCAGAGGGATCCAGTTTATTGAGAAGATGCATCACACTTACAGTTGTATATCCCTCCAGTATGAATTGGTTACAAATCTTGCTGCCTGTCTTTGCACCTTTTCTAAAACTTGGATGTTTTTTACTGTATGTGGGTCCCAGGATGCCGAAGCATATTCCAGATGTGGTCGGACCAGGGAAGTATACAATTTCTCCTTAACAGAGGGGGAGCAGTAATGAAAATGCTTCTTTATGAAATTAAGAGTATTCATTGCTTTAGAAGAGGCATGTTGGGATTGTTTATTCCATCGGACATCTTTCTGGATGTAGATTCCTAAGTAGTGGATTTCTACGTCTGGTCTAGATCTAGAGTGGTCTAGACTATGTTGTTTCTGAAATGTTGCAAATATGCTTGTGATTTATTTAGTCTTATAAACCCATACTTAGTTGTATTCTTTCTGTCTGTCTGTTAATTAGATCCTTGACGGCTGTCTGAAAGCTGAAGCGTGATGCTGAGTGAGTGAAGCTGATCGCTGACTCAATCGTCTCATGACTTCAACAGATGTGTGTGATAGCTCAAGCTCAGCCTACTGCCTACTCGTCAGACTCCATAGCATACATGCTGACTTGGTTTGAATGCATGCTGCACTGTGGCCTGTAGCTGTGTCTGTGGTGCTTCATGCTTGAAAATTTCACATTTCAAGCAGTCATACAAATAATTTTTACATAGAGCGACCATGGCACTTCTGTCAGAAACTGTTGACCTTGAATTGTTCCCTGGTACCCGAGCAACACTTGCCTTCTTCGAAGAAATTCAAAACGTTCAGGAACTCAAACAAAAGCTGATGGACAGAGAGATAGAAGCTGCGATGCTAACACCAAAACTTGTAAGTTTGTTCTAATCATCCTATCATTCCATTTTGTTAATATATAGACCTTTTCTGCATTAAACTTATTACAACTACAAGGAACACTTTACTTCTCTTCACAAAAAATCTGACAATTTGAATGATCATTCCAAAGAAGTACATGTATAACATACAATTTATATATGATGCATCACGCGTTATCCCGGGGTACGGTAGTACCCCTGGGTACCACGTTGTGTAGCGCCACCTCACGTCCACTCGAGGACAGCTGCAGATAAATACATGCACTGTGTGTGCGTGTAGAGTCATTCCCATGCCACTGCATGCAATTCTATGCATGCATGGTATACTAAGTACTGTGCTAGCAATATAACGTGTGCTTCAGTGCAGTGCAGTGCAGTGGCTAGTGCGCGCTAGCTCCAGCACCAAAATAATTTCCCACTTTTTGGCACCCAGGGTACAACCTTTACAAAAATTTATAAATAATTCAACAAAATGGCTGATTTTTATTTAGTACCCCGGGATACCATTTATATCATGATATGTAGACAGTAGTCTCTGTAATTGTCTCTGCAATAGTCTTGATTCTTTTTCTAGTTCTCAAAGCTTCTTTTGTGCAGTTGTGAAGAACAATTCATACATTGTATTCAACTATGGAACAAGCTCTCCCTTCACATCAGATCTTCACCCATGCTAGATATGTTTAAGAGCCTCCTGAATACACATTTAATGAAGTCAATATAAGTTGAAATTACTATGATCGTATGTTTTCTTCCTTTTTTTTGTGTGTGTATTAAGTATGCTAATTTTAGTATTTGATTTTTGCTCAAGTATATTGAGTAATGTAAATTATTGTAGATTTTTATAGTTATGTTGAATCATGAAAGATTATGTTTTGGTATAATTATGATACATGTGAGGCGCTTAGAAACTGTGTATTAAGGGCGATATAAATGTTAATTATTATCATTATCATTATTGCATTGCCCTTAGTAATAACATTCAAGTCATCAGTACTGCAGAGTTTTGATGAATGTTCAGTTTAATCTTGAATTTCATAACAAGTATAAATTTTCTTAGTGCAAGGGGAACCTTCAAGCCTCATGGCCTCAGTATTTTATAGAAGAAAGATTAGTGCTAATCTTCCACTGCCAGTTATTTGCCATTGCATCAGATGCCTCTCTACCTCAGCTACAAGTAGTACAAATATATTCTTATATCAAGTGTTATGGTTTTAGAGCAGCACATGTGATACTGAAGCAGCTTTTAGATCATAACCTGATTAAAAATGTGTTTCTTTATGACATGGATTCTTTCGAGAGATGAAATCTTGGATGGTTTATCTTGCAAATTCTTGAATAAGCAAGCAAAATGTTGGATGTTGAATGATTTTGCAGAGAGCTTTCAGGTTTTAATTGAGATCATTGCAAATGTATACATGTACAAATGTTGTATTGTACAATGTATCTAGTTATTATCTATGGCACGTAATGAGCATGAGGGTTCATTTTAATGTGTGAGCTCATGAAAGTATGATGTTAATTATTTTCACTGCTTGGGCTCATATATGTCATTGTACAGTGCATTAAGGTCATGGGCAGGGTTTTCAAATTTTCTCAAATGTTCCCCCCTCTAGCCAATATCGATCTGGACCTCAACATTTACTTATTTGATATCTGTTAATCTTGCCTTCTGAGCAATAAATGAGAGGGCACACTACAAGGTGAAATGTGGTATGGACTACCGGTATTTTTTTTTTTTTTTTGGAGAATCTCTCTCTCTCTCTCTCTCTCTAAGTTGACTCCATGTTTCTCTCCTCTCTTTCTCCCTCACTCCCTGCCTTCCTTTCTATATATTTCTGGATTCCTTTTTCACTTACCAGATCATCAGCCCCATCCAGGTGCTGGTTGCTGTCAATAAGGCAATGCACGCCCACTCCAATGGCCACGCAAAGACAAAAAATGTCAACTCAGAGATCATCTTCAGCCTGTCCCCATCAAGCAATGTGAGTACTGTGGAGTATACACAGTGCAGTTTTCAAAGACCTGATTGAAATCTGGGGCCTCACTTTGAACTCTTCCAATTACTACAAATATTTGAAAGTTATTAGTGCTGATGTCAGATTGTACCAAATCCATCTGTGGATACAGATATCAGTATTGTTATAATTTAGAGTGAAAGATCACAGTGAATGTATCTGTGAGACATTTGTTGATATTGTGCATGCACAGCTTGTAAAATGTTTTCAAGGGAGGAATCCTCATCACAAACAAATCCAAGTAATTGAGTAGAGCTGTTTTTGTGTGGCACTCCTACTAGAGTACAGTGATATCAGTTGGAATGTATACCTCAGAATCTGAAGCTGCCAAATGTAGCTTCCTTTAAACCATTTGTTTTTTCAAGCCCAATGCAATTTCCACTACACAAAACTTTTGAAATGGATGTTCTACATCTAAACATATGTAAGTTACAAAAACAAAAACAAATTTTTCCTTTGTATGTCTTGCTCAGGGAACTCAAGGTATTTGATGGTTCAAATCAGTGAATTTCTTTCCAAAATCATTTAATCACAATTCCTAATTGACCAATGAAGAGTCTTGTGTTTGACTTCTGTTCTGTTCTTTTTTTTTTACATTGCATATTTAGACTTTAAAGGGACTAAGTGGTGCAAATGCATGTTGACTTGTATTGATTCATAATACCCTGATCATCACTAATTTGGCCAAAATTGTATATGTACATGTGTGCCTTATTTTCTATACCGCGGTACTAATCTTTCTACTATTCCCCTTCAGATTACTTTGATATACAAAAAAGCAACTTTCTAACCAAGATTCTGTCAATGACATAACCTGTCACTCACTGGTAAAGTACTAAATTAGTATAATTATCACAAGACATTAAAATGCACCTTTCCCTAGACTGATCATACCTCCCATTTTCCCTGCAATGTATTTGGTAATCATATTGGTAACATTGAAATAGGAGAAAGTGTTATGAAATATATAGCATGTGCATAAATATTAATTTGGCCACAGAACTGATGTTGAGGATATCATGAACCAACAGAAGTCCACATGTGTTTTGCATTGTGTAGTTCCTTTAATCGAGCGTGCTTTGTCAATATATTCCTCCAGATCAGTGAATCATTCAAGAGGCATGCCATGGCAGCAGATGACACGGCAGCTGTCGTGGTTATTCTGAATGATGATAGGGAGCAGTCAAAGCTGAAGAGCATCGCGGAGCAGATTGCGGGAAAGTGTGTCCCACTGCACCTCTTATCCAACCACACTGATGAAGAGCTAATGAAAGCGGTAAGGTTGACAAATATGTATAGTGAGGTGCCCGCACCTCGTCAGGGGCCCGAATACCGTCACCCCGCTTAAAATTGTTTTGAGCGCACTAAACAAAAATGTATGCCCGGGACTGTGTTCAGTACACTTGAAACTTGGCAGGGCTACCACAACCAAGCAAATTGTTGTAAAAACCGAACAGTTTTTCGCGAAAATCTGAAATTTTAATAGGGCTATAGGAATACGTGTAATAAGTCACCCGCACGCATCTTTTAGGTGTATGTCTATTGGAACATCACGGTCACCCGCACACGTCTTTTACGTGCTAAGTCTATGGGAGACCGGGTGACGAGTTGCGGGCCCCTTCCTTAGCGCACAACTTTCTCGCATCGTTCGCGTTTGACGACGATAGCTACAAATTTTCAATATCGATCAGTGAACTTGTCATTCCATTGGAATTTTCAGCATTTTTTCCTGTATGTGAGTTGGATTTCGAGGAATTTCAGTGGCGAAATGTGATTCAAATATGGGCAAACATTAACTATGACGAGGTGCGGGTCACCCAAGTATACACTGGACTTGAGTACAGATCTTGCACACTTACAACCACATGATGCCACATTTGAAAAGTTTTGTATCAGTTGGTGTTAATTCAGATTTTTAGTCTATGCAGTACTAAATCCGGGCAAGCAGTGAAGTGTACAAGTGCTTTTCAAAACAAACAACCTTGTACTACAGTGCACTCCTGTTATAACGAACACGGTATAACAAAATTTCGGTTACAAGGAAGTTCTTGCGACCAGCAGTTTTCTTTTGTTATATCAAAAATTTGTTATAACTGAATGAAAACACAATTCCAAACAAAGAGCAGATAATGTAGTCTGAATTTTTACTTTATTGTAACCGGAATTTTGTTAGTGTTCATTATAACGGGAGTGCACTGTATGTGTTCAAAGGGATACAGTGGAAACTCATTGTAACGTGATCCGTGGGACCAAGAGAATTTGTTCTTTATATCATATACATGTATTTTGTTATATCAGTAGTCAATACACAATACAAAACAAAGGAAATACATTCATTGGGACTGGAGAAATTAGTTTGTTATATCAGGTATTTTGTTATAGCAGATCTCGTTATATCAAGTCCACTGTATTTACTTTCCCTCATAATTTTTCCCCTCTCTGTGCAGAGGTACAAGATATCAGAAGCTGAATTGGACATTGGATCTTTGGAGGATGCTGTGATATGTAAGATTGCAACAAAGGATGTTTCATGATCAAGATCCCACAAAACCATTGACTATCTCCTCTGAAAACTGAACAGTGTAAGGTGTCCATCCATCGGCCTGGCCCTGTGAAAAAATGACCAGGGGGAATGCCGTGTGCTGACTTGTCGATCCTGTGCCATTATGAGTAATGGTCATTCACCATGAGAAAGCTCTCCACTCCAGCAGAGGTGCAAGGAGCACTTCCATCACTGATGGGCCTCTGCATACTACATTATAGAACAAAAGGTTATCACAAGTTACTTTGCTGCACGCCAAGTACAGTGTAGAGCTCTGCTTCTTGAGAAAGAAAGAAAGAAAGAAAAAGGCAACTTACGTAGTCAGTGGGGGAACTAGTGTGCATGTTGCTGATTTTGTAAAGCAAAGTTGAGTAGGCCTATAAGAATGAGGGGAGTTCGTTTGGGTTGTTTGGTTTTTTTATTTTTATCAAGGACCAGACATTATTCACAGGAGAGCAACAACAAAATCTCTGTAAAGATAAGTATGCTGGTGAGAGAAATGAAGGGCTACCTGTATTTCTCTTCTCTGTGTAATGTAGTAAGCATCATGTTCATACGTGTTATTACTTTTGTGAAATGAAATTGAATACATGTTGTATTTGTTCCTGTAAGGAGTGTTCCTGTATGGAAAAAAATTCTAGTTGATCATGTCTTATCAAGCAGTTTTAGCCATAAGGTGTAGAAATCAGTCTGACCTATGTAGTGTCTACACAAAGAAACAGAGAAGTGAATCTGATTCTGATATTTTGACATACAATGTACAATACACTGGTAACTGATGAGAATACTGTTGTGTATAATTAATCCAAATATTCCATGGTGGGTTCGGTTTTAAACCAGCATCTGTGAAATGAACAATGTGCCAAAAATATTGGCATGTGTAATACAGATGCAATTTATATCGTTTCCAAGGTTTGAAGAACCCTGTTTCAGCAAGATAGTTAGGACCTAACTGCGACCAGCAGCCCCAATTCAACGTACAACGTACAGTGTTGGGGCTGCGCCGTTTTGGCATCGATATTTTAATGTTGTACCAAACGGGTGCCGTTCCGGCGCTGTATTTCCTTAATTTTTCAACAAAAACTACTGGGAATACTTACATGGGTCGACTAAACCAGAAATGATTCACATCGGCGACTGTTTGATGCATTTCATTGCTTATGATGCAGAAAATGCTGTCTTATAAGGCAAATATCTTCAGCTCACCGATGCTCACTAAAACTCACAATCACTTGCACATGCGCACACAATGCATTCAGTGCAGTGCATTGACAGCTGTATTACTCGCTACATGATGCATATTCACCGTGCGATGATGCATTATTCATATCCTTTTGCGTCCGTAACGTTGACAGCGACGTCATTGTTTACGCATGCGTAGATGCATACTGATGGATATACACGTTCAAAATAGCAGCAAAGCTCTCCACTAGGGCAGACCGCCTACTCCTAAAAAATGTGGAAAATTATGCAGTTTCCAGATAAATTGGTGAGAAGGACCAAGGCAATGGGGTAGTGTATATTTCATTTTATATTGTTACTGTGTTTATGATGGACATTTAGCCATGGTTTATTTGTGAAGTTGCCGTATATGTGGCAATAGGGAGTTGTTCGTGATTCTCACTTGAACGAAACTGCGGGGTAGCCGCCAGGACCCCGCCGCACAGCGGCGGGTCTCCGGGGCTAGTTAGGACCCTAAAGCTTTATCACAATAAAATTTTGTTAGAATTGACAAGGAAGGATAAATAATGAGTTTTACAGCTAAATCCTCTCATACTACATCTTGTACATACGTATCTGTGTTCATTATGACAGGGATAATCTGTATACAGTGGACTGCTGTCATATCGAAATTTCGTAATAACCAAACATAGAATTTTTACTTCGTTGTCGCCAGAATTCTTACTATAACCCTGTTTGTTTTAATAGGAGTGCATTGTATGGCGTATGTACTGTATATCAAAGGAATAAAAAAACAACAAAACAAAACAACAGCAAAAAACAATGTTGTTTTATTTATGTACACGTATCTAGGGTCACTCTCTGAGTTATGTGTTCCGAAACAACTACATGTATTACAAGATACATGTACATGTACAGTCAACTTTGCTTAAAGTCAACCTCTCATAAGTTGAATAATCATGCAGTCGAAGGTCTTTTCAATTCCTCTTTTTAACCCGTTGAGGATGAGTCCTGAGTATATTAGGGCAAGCGTCTATGGGAAATGTGTGTACATGTAGTAGCAAAATCAAACCGTCCTCTATGGGTTAATATTCTAATGATTTTAATCTCTCATAAGTTGAATTTTCTGTAAGTCAAAGCTTTTTCTTCAGTCCAAATACTAGGTGTTTCAAAAAACATTTCCCACTTTTGATTCTTAATAATTCATAAACTATATATCAGATAACACTGTCATTGATATGAGTAATAGCTGAATAGTGTACAATTTGGTTGGAGGTAGTTTGAATATGAAAACATAAATCAGTTTCATGAAATCCATGATTAATTTCACAGTTAGGTTCCAGATTTTGCTCTATTTTCAACCCTCTGTACAAAATTTCACTTTGCACAGGGGTCAATGGGTGTGTATGGGAGTGTGTGGTTAACACCCTGACAATGGTCCTAAACAATGGTTAGGGTTTGAATGCTTCATTATTTATTCACGAGAAATTCCACTATCATAACTAGTCTTTATTCAGCCTCTGGCAGTATCTGTGTAAAGTCTCGACAGTGCTCTCCCTACTTCTGAAAAACGAAATTACAATGAATACCTTCTGTTCTATCGTAAACATGGTGACAGGAAGCAATGAAAATCAATTAGAGTATACACTTGTGTAAATAGAGCCTTAAATAAATCTACCAGTACTGTGAAACATATCGCCCCAATGATAAATGCTGCTGAACTCTTTACCAAAAATGATTTCTTTTTATCAAAAAGCGAAAAATTTGTCAGACTATTTAATTAGTAGACAGTTGCATTAAAATGAGGAACTTTAGATCATTTATGCTTATCTATATCCCAAATTTAGTGATATGTGAAGCAAAAATTGCAAATGATTGACAGCTGGAACGGAATGTGGTGTTTGCAAGCACATGGAAACGTGTGCTTCCTTTTTCCATGTGCATGCAGTTTACCCTTTACCGTGCATGAATCCAGACTAGCAGTGCCCAAGGCAATCCACATGAATTATTGATTAAGCATTCATGTGCCTGGGAGCACGAGACTGACGCCTAGTCAACAGGTGGTTCAGGCATGTCTATTGTTCAGGGCCATTGTCAGCACACACTCACATACACATCATTGGTTCCTGTGCAAAGTTCATTTTTGTACAGAGGGCTAAAATTTGACCAAAATCTGAAACCTTACTTCAAAATCAATCTTAGATTTAATGAAACTGATTTATGCTGTCACATTCAAATTACCTCCAACCAAATTGTACACTATTCAGCTATTATTTATATCAATGACAGTTTTATCGGATGAATAGTTTTTGAGCTATTAATGATCAAAAGTGGGAAATGTTTTTTGAAACACCCAGTAGATATGATGTAGGCAATACAAGGTTGACTGTATTATCAAGTGCGTGTCCTAGTCTCCACTACTCTTTTCCAGTGTTTCAGTGGATGTTTTACAGATACGGATACAGATTAAAGGAACAGCCCTGTACTGTACAGAGAAAAGAATGGTATAAAAAGAAATCCTTGTACTGTACATGTGTATTCTTATTTGTTCTCTTGTCTTTGTGCATGCACTAGATTATTGATTGGACAAGAGTTTCCTGGAACTGGGGCTCACTGTGTACATCTATTATGGGTGGAAAATGTTACCGGGTACTGTTCATAAACTTACTGTTCATAAACCCATTTATGTGTCCTGCATTCAGTTTACCTTTCACCAGAAACATGGTAAAAGTGCATACTGTAGTCGTTGATTATGCAATTACCTCATATTTCTTGACTTTGTCATGTTGCCATAACTTGTCAAATGAGATTCTTTTTGTGTGATAAGCTTGATTTGTTGGATGCTTCCATTGGCTCTGACAGATACATAACAATGTATCAACTTCAAATAATTGGCTGGTACTGTACGAGCTGAAATTTTTGCGTACAGATATTTTCGCGAATTGCTGCTTGGAGGACATTTTCGCGTGTTGTTAATTTCATGGTTGCAAGGGTCTAACTGAACTTACTTATTTGCGCGTTGTTATTTTCGCGGTTCAAAGGCGATTCGCGAAATTCGTGAAAATAATACCACCGCAAAAATTTCAGCTCGTACGGTACTTTATACTGCATGGAACACACAAATATCTGCTGTATTGTTTGTACATTTATTCTAGTAACAAATGAGAACACAAGCACAACTTCAGTACACTCTTTGAAGAACTGTCATATTACACTGTACACACACAGAAAGGTAAACCTTGCTTTTATCACATTCATTGAGACAATGGGAAGAAGACTTCAAGGACTGCAGAGACTCCAACTCTCCCGTTTTCGACGGGAGATCTCCCGCCGAAAACCCATTTTTGCAAAATCTCCCGTTCTCCCGCTTGAGATTTAATTTCTCCCGCCCTGGCTCTTTGTCTCCCGTTGGAAAGGATTTTTACCTATTTCTATCGTATGTTGATAAAATAAGCCTTAGATAGCACCAGAGAGCATCTAGAACCCTGGGAATTTCGCGCTTCGCACACATCAACTTGGAGTCTCCCGTTTGCTTGGGGTTTCAGGCGGGAGAATCTCCAGATCAGAAGGTGCTTTGGGTTGGAGTCTCTGGGACTGATGTCAAGACACCTTCACAGTGGCGGATCCAGGGAGGACTGCACTGGGTGCACGCCCCTTCCCCTTTATTTTTTTGTTGAAACAAAAGAAATAAAAGGAAAAGAATGGGGGAGGGGTGTGTGCATCCCCCCCCCCCCTTTAATTTTTAAACGCACCTCTTCTTTACGGAATTCCTGGATCCGCCTCTGCTTCAGGACATCCAACTTACGGCCAGGAATCTGACAATCTCATATTTCCTCACACTGATACAAACTGTGTTTTACAACTTTGCATATTCCTAGTAAACCTCTACTAATACATGTAGATATGTATTGTACAATCAACTTAATAAATGTATAAGTACAAGTCACATCAATTGTATGTGAATATGACCTGCAGTAAAAGCATCATACATGTATATACAGTACATTGTATAGGCGGGGAAAAAAGAAAGTTGGGGAATGTAAATCACAATGGCAAGCTTGGTGAGCTCCTTATTGGGCATTGAGTGAACATACAACTTTCTGCAGAATCAAACAGATTACTAGAAAGATTGATAGCCCTCTAAAGGAACATTGCAATCATGTCATTTATCACTGTCTGACTGTCTGTCACTGTGCCTGTATGCAGTGCAATTTTTTTAGAGCCACTGCAACATTGTCAGAGCATAACAAACAAATTAAAACACAAAGAGAGATCTGACATATGTCATAATTTGACGGTAGGTAAAGCTGCAAGCAAGGCTATGATGCATTTCTGCTTAACAGAGAGGGAAAGTCTCTTCACCATGGAGGTTCACCCTTTTCATTCTGGCTTAACTATTTCAGTACCTGGGCAATATATTTCCATACAATGTGAAAAGGATGTTAGGATGACACTTGCAGGATTACAGGGGACACTCCACTCCAAGCACAAGCCGAGTCAAATATGAGAAGTTAAAGGACAAGTCCACATTCACATAAATGTGGATTGAGTGAATGCAGCAATATCAGTAGAACACATCAGTGAAAGTTCAGGGAAAATCTGACAATCCTTTCAAAAGTTATGAATTTTTCAAGTACATATATCTGTGCAGTCACTGCTGGATGAGAAGACTACTACAGTATATGATTGTCACATGTGTAGAACGATATTAGGAAAATATAAAGAAAATTTAACAATTTTTTTTTCATAGAAGTGCACGTTTTCCTTGACTTGTCACTGACAAATGTTCAGGGTACGTTGTAATATTATTCCCCCCCCCCCCTGCCTTCTGAAATAGGCCAAGTCAAATGCTTTTTTATTATGCAAGAAAAGTGAAAATATAATGAATTTCCTTTATATATTGTATTTTCTTTATATCGCTCTACACATGTGGCATCTCAAGCTGTTAGTCTTCTCATGAGAAAGCAGAGCAGGAAAAGCTTATAAAGTCAAACCAAAATAAGAAAGTTACGGAATTTTGAGGTATACCATGTTCTTATGAAATAGTGAAATCAGTCAAAATATACACAAATTGAGACAAGGTGATAATGGCACTGCCTCCCTCATCCCTCTTCCACTGGTTTGTAAATAATTGTTATGATGAAATCATTCTTTGGTCAGTAATTTAGCAACTACCTCTCTCTCCTCCCCTTCATCATTGCCACATCAATAACATTACAAACCCTAGAACAAGTTGATGACAGATACAATATGTCATTTCTCTGTAACTTATGTCAAAACAAGAAGATTAATGAATGTTCTTATGCAAGCAAATGAGAAACTTAAGACTTGTGAGGCCAAGACAGTATATCATCTAATTTGCACACATTACTGGGACTGATATAACTGTTCTGTAAAACTGAATCTCAGAATGATACAGTGTAGAACTTTTCCCTTTTCTCTTAATCTACAGGAGACTTTCACTGGTCTGCTTGTTTAACTCTTCTCTATCTATTCATAAATATCAACTAGTATACAAAAGTATGCTTTTATTAAGGCCTGAAGAAGGGATTTCGCACAAGATTACTTGAATATACAGTGCATTCCCGTTATAACTGGAACACAGTTACTGTAAACGTGGAAATTTTCGCGGTACATTAATTTTCGCGGATTTCGCGCTACGTTCGGCTAGCGCGAATTCAAAAACGCGCGAATATATCTTCACAATTTTCTATGCACATTTTGAACGGGATGAATTGTGTGCGCTTCATCGATGATACTGCTACATATACAATGTACAGGCATGTTTACGCTACTAGTATACTGTGCGAAGAGACTGCTGTGTACTGTAGCATGCATGTGTGCACCGCACGCACCGATGCTACATTCCCCCGTGACTACGGTACTACAGTCACAGCTGTACTACGTATTTGAGTGCTTGTACTCACAGTCGAGCCGCTCGCTACGTCGCTTGTCATACGCTGGCATAGCAAGCTATGTAGCAGAGGCTTTGGATGAAAGCAGTGAATGTGTATTACAGTAAAGTAACCTGCTGCGGAGCGCGAATACGTTTTCGAGCCGCTCAGCGCGAAAAATTAATCGCGCGAAAATATTGACGTTTACAGTATAACAAAATTCCGGTTACATGTACAATGAAGTAAAAATTCAGGCCATGAAATTATCAGCTCTTTGTTCTTTATTGTTTATTTGTTTGGTTTATAACAAAATTTTGATATAAAGAAAGAAAATTGCCAGTCCCGAGGACTTTGTTATCACGGGAGTCCACTGTAAATTGTACAACAGCATTTAGGCCAAATACTTTGCTCCACATGGGGAGTAATTTTGAATATCAGCCATGCTTGTTCAGGTTGCTCCTGCTTGTTTTTGATAAAGGAACAGGTAAACATGTCCACCTGATAATAACAGGTATTAGTGGTGATTTCTGTTATCATTCACTAAGTAGCCAAAAATGTTACCAGAAATGCCCCCCCCCAAAAAAAAAAAAATAAATAAATAAAAAGATGAGATCGCACGACATCGCGGGATATTAGTGTACACAAAAATGATTGCCAAAGTGTATGCCACACAAAAGATTTAGCTTGATAATAGTACAAGATTAATTATATTACACAGAAAATATAGTTCAAGCTGGAGTGTTCATTCAATGTACTGTCTAATGCAATGAGTCCTCCTGGAGTTCAATTCCATTCTCCCAAGATGCACTAACTCAGTTTGCCAGGCAGCAAGCTTGGTCCCAATGTAGGTCCTGGGAAATGTTCACATTGCGATACTGTCCACTCATACGCAAGTCTGACAAATGCAACACAGTAGGAGGAATAACCCCTCCAAGATTCTTATATTTCTGGATAGGCCCTGAGGATAGTCACATCCACTTTAGGCCTGTCATCCGAACCCGTCTGCACCATTCCCATCCGCTTCAGGACACTGATGCCGGCGCTGACTCGGCCAAAGATGGTATGCTTGCCGTCCAGCCACTGCGTTGGGGCGAGGGTCAGAAAGAACTGGCTCCCATTGGAATTGGGTCCACTGTTGGCCATGGACAAGATTCCCGCCCCTGTGTGTTTCAGCTCTAAGGTTACCTCATCCTGGAAAGGCTTTCCCCATATCGAGTTCCCTCCACGACCTGCGTGTAAGATTGAGCACTAACTATTCATTGTGATGCAACTGGGAGTCACTGGTCTTTTCTTAGGTTGGGTGGTGCCCAATCATACATACAACAATTTGTTGTTGTTGTTGTTTATCATGACTTAAATTCAAGTTCAAGAAAGTGTGAGAATGACATGTACATACAAAAGAACCAACGTTTCATTCAAAACGAATGGCAGGTTTAGAAACGTATATAGGGTATAAAACAACAATATTACAGTTTACATTACTGCAACCCATATCACACATAAAATGTCATATATTTCCTACTGGTGATCAATCAATAAAAAATCAATACATATACTATTTGTGAGTTACAATAACAACAGTGATGTAATCATCTTCCACAGTATAAATACTATAATCCGTGTCAAACGATGGAATAATAACATATATATATATATATATATATATATATATATATATATATATAGGTATATAAGCCTACATAAACCTTATCATCATCATCATCTCATCAAATCTTCACCAACGTAGATCTTTATTTGGCTCTGCGCCCCATAACCCCCCCCCCCACCACGTATAATAATTATCAAAACCCATCTTTACAACTATACTATAAATAATTTTCAATATAAAACTAAAAGTTATAAACTAACATTTCTAATTTTTTTTTTCAATTACCCATTCACCAATAATATTACAGCGTATAACACTCATCTCATCTCAACTTTCCAATCATATCATTTGACCTCAGATTCATTTCCCTTCCCAACAGAAACAAAACACAAAAACCTATAAGAAATCCAAACCAGCCGCAGCAACAAAATAAACTTTCACCCGCTATCCCCATTTCAGACCAATTATCTGATGGAATTGAAAGCAAACCTTAATATACAGTAGTACTCACAGTGAATCATAAACCATGTGCAGTCATGTTTACACAGTATCTAGACAGTATTAGTAAGAAGTACCAGTAATAATGCTGAAGGCATTTGTCATCCCATGCACTTCTTCTACTTCTCCTATTTTTTTTTTCCTGGCAAGTACAGTCCTCTGAACAGTTAAATATTCACACATGATTGTTTCTTTTGTTCATAAAGTATGATTTGTTTGACACAGAATATAATTTACATAATACATGTAAAAACAGACATACAACAATTTGTAGATCATTGTAGATCATAATACATGTATATAGGGAACAAATCATAAGATATTCTGCGTCAAACAAATCACACTTTATGAACATAAGAAACAATCATATGTGAATGTTAAACTCTTCAGAGGACTGTACTTGCCAGGAAAAAAAAAATAGCAGGAGAAGAAGTGCATGGGATGACAAATGCCTTCAGCATCATTACTGGTACTTCTCACTATTACTGTCTAGATACTGTGTAAACATGACTGCATGGTTCATGATTCACTGTGAGTACTACTCTTTAAGGTTTGCTTTCAATTCCATCAGATAATTGGTCTGTCATTGGGATAGGATTCACCTGTTCCTGTTGGATCTCCTCCTTGTACCATAAAGTCTTTGATGATTCTGTGGAACTTGATGCCATTGTAGTAACCTCTCCTGGCCAGCTCTGCAAAGTTGTGGCACGTCTTAGGGGCTTGTTTCCAGTACAGCTCCACAGTTATCTTCCCCATGCTGAAGTAAATTACAAGAGAGAAGGAGATCAGATAATACACATGGTAGTAATACTAATATTTCCATAGTCTAGGGCCTATGCCATAAAGCTATTTTACTACATGACACAT
The DNA here is from genome assembly GCF_040938485.1 of Diadema antillarum. Lineage (NCBI taxonomy): Eukaryota > Metazoa > Echinodermata > Echinoidea > Diadematoida > Diadematidae > Diadema > Diadema antillarum. The sequence continues at coordinate 143,262 of NW_027271096.1, forward strand.
ATTTTCTTTTTTAATACACTGGGTATACTAGACCTCTACCCTAGTACTAACTACTGTAAAACATGATATATTCGCGGCATGAATTTTTCGCGAATTGGAGCCGACGGCCTTTTTTGCGGCATGAAATTTTCGCGAACTGGAACTGGTATTCAATGCATATAGTGTAGACAAGAACTTTTGCGTGCATTTTAATTTCGCGAATCTTCGCGCTCGCGAAATTCACGAAATTAAAATGCACGCGAACATTTCTCATTTTACAGTATTTATGAGACTAACGTTAGCCTCGTAGGTCGTGTCACTGTGAGTAGTAGATGGTCTAGACAGAAAGATCCGTCTGTCCGGAGGACTCTTTTATATTTTGCCATTAACGCTGTCCTCCGTGGAGGGGATCCGTGAAGCCAGACGCAGTCTCCGCGGAACATTCCCCGACGGACAGATACAGACCAATCTTTCGGTCAATAGATGGTGGTCTAGACTCTACCCCACGACCTAGCCCCAGAGATTGCATCGCTATGATGCGGCGGGGTCCTGGCGGCTACCTCGCAGTTCCGCTAAAGTGAGAATCACGAACAACTCCCTATTGCCACACACGGCGACTTCACGAATAAATCATGGGTAAATTTCTATCATAAACACAGTGACAATAAAAAATGAAATATACATTACCCCATCTATTGCCTTGGTTCTTTTCACCAATTTATCTGGAAACTGCAAAATTTTCCACATTTTTTAGGAGTAAGCGGCCTGCCCTAGTGGGAGAGCCGTGCTACCATTTTGAACGTGTATATCACTAGTAAGCATCTACGCATGTAGACAGAAAGATCCGTCTGTCCGGAGGACTCTTTTTATATTTTGCCATTAACGCTGTCCTCCGTAGACAGACGGAAGGTTGCAGTACCCATTGCTGTGTGGATGTTCTTAACCACTGTCTCTGTGGAAAATTGGGTGAGGTACCTCACCCTTCTCGATTGCGTCTAATTCACAGCCCTAGGTCAGCAAATTTAAGCTTGCATAGTGAAATTAGCTCTTTAAGAATACCCAAACTCACCAGATTAATGAATAATCCAAAATTTTAGTAGAATTTTCAACGTAAAACACAGCCTGTCGGGTCGTCACGTTCAAACTGCAGAAGCATACACTATGAATCTATTAGCCAATCACATGCGAGGTAGTTTCTACGTGTTTGTTTTACTAAAACACGTACCTCGCATGTGATTGGCTTACAGATTCAAAATGGCGACTTACAGCTTGCGAAAGGCGATGTTGCGATATCGATAAAATGTCTGCGTTATAACCGAGTTTATGTGAGTATTTCGATTGCACAATTGAGAAATTTATCCCAAATATTGCTGCATAATGTGTCATGTCATGTCAAACTTGTTTGAATGTAAAAAAGCTGTCTGAAATTTGGTTTATCGTAACGTTTGATCTGTGCGCGACTGCTCCACACAGGAGCCGCAATCATTGACTTCGGTCTGTATACGGAGGGGATCCGTGAAGCCAGACGCAGTCTCCGCGGAACATTCCCCGACGGACAGATACAGACCGATCTTTCGGTCAACTATGCATGTAGCGAGTAATATGTAGCCTTATGTCAAGGCCCTCTCGCTGTATGGTGTAGAGAGCCCAGCCGAGTAAAATAGCGCGACTCGCTTCGCTCGTCCCTTCGCTCGTCCATTACAGCGAGAGGGCCTTGACAAAAGGCTAGCATGCAACGTTAGTGAGCATCGGTGAGCTGAAGATAAATCGCCTTATAAGACAACATTTTCTGCATCATAAGTAACGAAATGCATCAAACAGTCGCCGATTTGAATCATTTAGGTTTAATCGACCCATGTAAGTATTCCTAGTAGTTTTTGTTGAAAAATTAAGGAAATATAGCGCCGGAACGGCACCCATTTTGTACAACATTAAGATCTGAATGCGAAAACGGCGCAGCCCCAACACGCTGCGCTGCACGTTGGGGCTGGTCGCAGTTACCCCACGACCCACCCATGATGTATGAAAAACATTGACCGACAAGTAAGTTAGAGGGTCTAGGTCTAGACGTCTAGATCTAGGGTCTATGTCTAATTCCGCGAAAAACTTCTCATTTATAATAATGACATTTGCTGTGTCAGTTAAGCGAAAAACTGACCAAGCAAATGTCATTATTATAAATGAGAAGTTTTTCGCGGAATTAGACACACTTGACGGTCAATGAAAAACACTGCCGAACCATAAAAACCTACGCAGATTTTCATAGTTGGGACTACGATTGGTAGAAACTACTCCTAGACTGCGCTGTGTGTTACATGGAATTACTTCTCGTCACGATATACAAAATACAGCCTATTAAAGGCATGATTTTGAAAATTAACCAACATTTCCGCACTGATCATACCTTGTTTCCAAGCAAACATTTGGTGGTCCGCTACTACTAGACATCTTGGTTTCGTGTACTTTATTTAGCAACACGTCCAAAAATTCGATGATATGACACACACGCGTTCTCCTGTCTAGCCTGCGTACAAGACCGTGTATATCAAATTACTAAGTACTGTAAAAGATCTTACACTTGCTCGGAGTAGAATAAAAAAAACAACAAAATAAAACAAATGAATATCGGAATGACAAACAAAACAAAATAAAATAAAAACGAAAGCAAAATCTTTTCTGCTGACAAGCGGTGTAAACACCACTCTCTGCCGTTTTCCTGTTTTGTTTTTGTTTTTGTTTTAGTTTTTTTTATTTGTGCAAAACATTATTCAACATAATTATTCTTCTTTTATGTGTTGGATCGACAGATAATCATAATGATTGAAACTGTACAAAATTATACACTGCTTGATGAAGCAGAAACCGATCGAGGTAGGACCTACTAGTAATCGTATAGGCCTGAGTTTCCCGGGGTAACCTATAGCCTAGGCCTATAATAATTATGTCCCTGCGAAATAGGGCCTTGTAGCAGCACGTACCCCGTTAGTCTGACTATAAGTCACCGGCCGAGAGAGGGAGCTATTTCAATCGGTATTATATAATCATGTCACTCTCTCCGGACGCTCCCCGATGGCAAAAAGAAACAAAAGAGCTAATTTTTGCTGACCAGTCCTTTGACCACGGTTATGTAAAAAGGTACACGTAGGCTTAGCCCATCATACTTGCCACGTAGCCCCCTTTTCCCTAACATTAATCGTGGACATAGCTTTTTCTCTCACTCTGGCTCCTCAACCTCCAAAGGAGATGGACATATTATACCATCGCTCTCCTGCGTCCGATACAGAGGGGAGATGTAATATTATACTTTCCAGAGTCAAGTCCATCCCGTGTTGAGTCAGTTTTACATTGTACTATAATTCTTGGAGTTCATACAATACACCACATCGGTGAGGTGCTTGTTTCAAGCAACATTAATTCTAAATAGTTGTGGAACAATTGTCATGAAGAGGAGTTGCCTTCCTATCATATTGTTTGCGGACGCTGCATGAGGCTTGCATCAAAGCTCATCATCTCGCATCTCCTCCCATCGTCAACCCCGTCGTCAATACCCTAAGGATGAACTTCATCCATGTCCAGCTCACGACGAATTAGCGTAAATTTATTGTGAATCTCCAAGTGGGATCGCATCCTTAACAATCGATGTCAACGCTATTGATGTGAGTGCCGGGCGACGACGAGGCGGCGAACACCGGTCTCGTTCCAGACAGTGCGTGTACACGTCAGCATCTCGACCCGGAGCTCATCGTGGCAGTGCGCACTGCAGTTCGCGATCGCGATCGAGGTTCCCTTGGAGAGTGACGTGGCCGCTATTTCACCCTGGAAGCGACTAGCTGACTAGGGACTCTGTTCGGACTGTCGCGGTGGTTCGTAACTTATGCACCATTTTATTTGTATTACCGCTCATAATAATTATAACCACATGTATGTCCCCTTAATTTTAAGACCTCCTTTTAAACGTTTTGACCAAATATAATTTGGTGTGATTGCTCATGGAGAGTCGTAAATAACCAATACACTGATTGATTCATATTCTGGGGGAAATACCCTATGATTATCACCTGCGTGTGATATAATGATGTACACTACAATAAAGCGTGTATAGTATTGAAACTTAAATATTCTGTTGTCAACGCCCGTTATTACAATTAGTAAATCGAGTCGAATCACAACTCAAGACGTTGGAATATGGCTGCATGATGAGAGTGTGTTTGGTGTGTAGTTTGTTACACAACAAAAATAATATCTTGCCACATTAACACGCCCCGAGGCCTATCTTTCCAACAGCCTATATTCTCGATCGTGAAATACAAAATTGCAAATGCCTGTTTTGTTTTGTTCTGTTATATTATTTTGCTGGGGTTTTTTTTTACTGTTCTGCTCATTTTTCTTCATTTTTGTCCTTCAGTAGCATGAAGTATGACCAATATCTCCGCGTAGACCCCCTCACCCATGTACCCACCCCATCCCCTGCGCCATGTCATTCCGTGTTCAGGCTCAGTCCTCCAGGTCTTCTGCTCTTGATTGGATTGCAAACACCTGACAAAGAAACAAAGCGCTTATAATTACATGTAATTAATAATCAATTAAATGACCGTAAAGTCAAACAAGAGCATTAACATATCATGAGGAGCATACGAACATCCGAGGATACTTACCCGAAGGTTTGCTGTTCTCACACATTGCTAATTAAAAAAAAATACAAAAACAACATTTATTTTTTGTGCATCACTCAGCATGCATGCAGTCGGATGCAGGGACCGCAGAATGCAAGGCGGAGGGGCTGGGACTGAAGCCTCCCACCAGCGCCACTTTTTGGCTCTATAAAAGAAAACAACAACAACAACAACAACAGCAACAACAACAACAACATCAACAGAAGATTAGAAAAACAACAATATGATGTAATGGGGAAAAAAAATCACAACAACAAAACGCATGTTTCTCTCCGCCCGGAGATTCTTCCCATCGAGGCGGGGGATCCAACCAAATTACCCCCTTGCCCCCGTCACGCGCCAATTTAATTATACGTACATACACATTAAAAAAAAAAAATGGGCGTGTACAAAGAAAGTACAATCTTCTCCAGATTGACAACAGGAATCAAATTGCTTGTACAGAAACATATACGCTTGTAGACAGAAAGAAACTATATTAGGCCATATTATATGGAGAATAATTTAAATGACGTTGATTCAAGCTAGATGGGTAAAGGGTGAGAAAAGAGTAAGGGTGCATGTGGTTTGGAAATGTTTCACTCTGGGTAGATTGTTTGTTTTGGAGAAATCAATTATTTCATAAGGTGACACAAGCTGGATATATAGACAGATGTGCAGACAACATGATATAGATAGAGGAGTTATGGACAGATAAATTATAGATAGATAAATATGAGAGAGTATTTTAGAAAGGCCATAGATATGAAATAAATGAATAGATAGATAGATAAATGAATACATAAATGTATCTATCAATATCCTGAGATAGATAGATAGATAGATAGATAGATAGGGATAGAAATGCACAATATTATATAACCAGATACGCACATAATAATTGTGGAAGTTTTATATAGGGCAAAGATTGAGATGGGTATATGATTTAAAGAGATTGTTAGAGAGTATATTATAGAGAGAAGGAGACCTGGAATGTATATACGATCTTTATTACTATGTTGATACCTGCATCATATAGTTAAACAGAGAGTGCATGGACTTGCGCATGTAACATTAGAATTATGAATTTTGATATATACCTTTGCATCCAGTTTTGCGAATTCATGGTGCAGCGCTGTTGCCAGAAACTCTTGATCCACTTCGTCGTCAGAACAATAAACATGTTGGCATGGGAGAGCAAGGCAAACACAAAATATATTTATTTCAGGTACTCTAGCAAATATTTAATAGCGCAGACCACAGTTCAAAATTCATGCAATACTAGCAATGCATGCAGACAAACTAGGGTTCCTAAATGCTTCGTCATTCGAGTCTATTAATATTGAACCAAAGGAATAACTTCACTGGAGCAGCCAGTATTACTATTGGCTGAACCTGAATGATAATAATCATTATTTGCATGACAACCATCTCGCCCGCGGTGTCGTCTTGTTATTTTGCGCAAAGGCTTGAACTTTGCCATTAACATGCAGTCTTCACCCTGCAGCGAATAATCTCAGCACATCTTTATGAACCAGCACATGCTTGGGAATCTACCCACTGAGAAAGGAACAAAATACAATCATAATCATCTATAATACTGTCATCATGCCACTCGCTGTGTTCACGACGAACGTCCCGCAGAAATCTCTGCCTTCGGATTTCAGTCAGAAATTCTCCAGACTACTGTCCGAACTTTTGGGAGTGGACGAATTGGTAACTTGATTGAATTTTCTTTGAAGATTTTATATTATGTCGAGTGCTAAGATGAAGTCAAATATCTTCCCGCACTTTGTAATGAGTGCCCGCGCTTAATGTACTATACCTGTATAGACTGACTGATGAATCAATGTCATTGCTGCACTGACAAAAGTGATGATACTGTTAATTAAAATGGATTACTTGTGTATTTATCAATATTGATATAAATTCATATTGTTATTAATAAAATTGATACAGATCGATATTATTACTAATTGATATTGATAACAAATAATATTGATTTATTTATCAATACTGGGAATTAATGTTGAAAGTAAATTGTAACATGATATCGAGATGTGTGTATATAATAATAAGGATTAATCTATATGTATATGTATTTACAGAATTCTGCTAGGAAGAGATGCGGCAGATTAAGATTGTATAATTTGAATGATCTTCCTGTATAGTCTTACTCATTGGCGACCCCTTAGTAAGCAAAGATGATTTTCTATGATTCATTCAAATTGTATCGATGTGTACACAATACATGTTGTATTGTAGTATTTAGAAAAATACATCAGACGTGTCTTTACTATCTGTTTATACATTTTTGCTCGCTGGCGACCCCTTGAACAATAACCTTATATTAGGTGAATTATAAAGAGAGGTGGAGCTCGCAAACATGATTCTGAAGATTCAATCAAATTATATTGATGTTCACACATGTTGTTGTGCATAATTATATATTTATATATTTCCCTAATGTATCAGAAGTCGTTTTATTTCCACCGTCATTTATTGTTGTCAAGAAGAATAATTGATTCTGTAATGACAAGATATGCCATGCCAATTTTAAAAACGAAATGCTTTTGTTTTGATCAATGAATCCAGAAATACAAAAAAAAAACAACAACAACAAAACAAGTGCCAAGTTTTGACCCCGCGCAGGTCTATAAAATGTCATTATTTAGCCGGTTTAGCACACATGTTTGATGATTGAAGAAAGTCCTACCCAATTCTGCAAGATATAATTTTTGTTCATGCGGATTACAGAATATTCACAATGACCGTGCCGTAATCACTGATGAACAAATATCGATTTTATATTGAACAACGGGGACAACGGAAGATGATGAAGTCGACATTAAATAGTTGGTTAGAATTTTGTCCCGATTACCATGAGTTGGATCTGATAACTGACTATCTAAAATTCCAAGAACTTAACTAACGATTTTGGATTCCACATATCTTGTTGATGATACCATCAAACCTATTTTTACTAAAAACAAGACCTAATTGTATTCCCCTTATACGATGGTTGCTACGATTAGCAAAATGATAGGACTGATATTGTTTCTAGATAAAGAACCAGTAATTTGGATTGTCGAAACCTTTATGAATTTTATATTTCTCTTGAGCAGGGGATCACCATAGTTGTGAGAGCAGGCGAGAATGTCATTCGGAAAACCAGCGATCCCACCGGCTACGTCCAATTTTACAACATACCCTTCGATAGTATCGACGTAAAGCGACAAGCGACGAAGAAAATCAACGACTTTGTGAAGAAATCTCTGAAGACCACTCAAGAAAACAGGTACGCATACAATGTAGCATTATGCTCTCGTGTATCTTTCTGTCTGGAGATCTCAGGGCATGCATGATATGCATGTATTGGTTTGCTCGTGCCTTCGTTTTTGCCGATGTGGATGATGATGATGATGATGGTGATGAATGATGATGATGATGATGATGATAATGATAATGATAATGATGATGATGCACGTGTGCGAGTGTGTACATTCCTGTACTTGATATATAGATAGATAGATAGATAGATAGATAGATGGATAGAAAGATAGATATAATTATAGACAGATACACAGATATATTCGTATATATATATATATATATATATATATATATATATAATGTGTGTGTGTGTATGTGTGTGTGTGTGTGTGTGTGTGTAAATGGGTTGTAGGGCAAAATGGGCAGACATCTAAAGCAATTAAAAGAATCATCAAAATAGTTTTCGTGACACGTTGAAAATGTATATACAGCATGATAATATTAACAGATCAGACCCTTATGATCGTACTTGTCGGGAATGACTACAGAGACTCCAACGCTCCCGCTTTCGACGGGAGATCTCCCGCCGAAAGCCCATTTTTGCAAAATTTCCTGTTTTCCCGCTTGAGATTTAATTTCTCCCGCCCTGGCTCTATTTCTCACTTAATGTCATCGTATAAGTCTTGTAGCTTTAGCTCCCTACTGAGGGTTTGCCGTGTTATTTCAGTGATGAAAATCTTGTACGCGGCGATCTTTACATTTTGGTGATATATCTCTCATTGTCATTCAATGTATTATCCAAGGGTTTTTGTCGTCGTCCATGAAGTGAGTGCTGAAAACGTTGCGCTGGAAGCGGGACTTGTAGCAGACATCTTGAAGCAAGGCAAGTAATGTTCCAAACGGAATACCTGCACACCAAACGATCCCTAACAACCAAACGTTGGAGAAATAATTGGAGCAACTGGACGCAACCTCTCGTTATCCAAGACTGATCTCTGGTGAATATTGAGACATAAAGGCCTATACTATGATCCTGTGGAGAAGATTAGAAAGTGATCATGCGACACCTAGGCTGCCGCGATGACTTTTGAACTGATCTTTAAGTTCATTTTCGCCCTCTTTGCATTGGCAAAAAGAGATTTCAATCAGTATACAGGTACTACTGTTTAATATTATTGGTAACAGTAGTGATAGTGTTACAAACGAAAACACACACACACACCTACACACACACACAAACACAAACACACAAACAAAACAAAACAAAACAACAGCAAAGCACACATCCTCTCGTTAAAGAGAACGTATGCTTTCTAAAGTGAAGATACAATTTTCAATTTCTCATTTTATATATTTTAAATCATCTATGTACAGTAGTTCATTTAGCTCCGGGATAAAATAACCGAAGCATCACATTTCGTAAATTATTTGAATGGTTGTAGATGCCAAATGGGCAGTAGTTCATGTTGGGTCGTTTCATTTGGGACCTGACATAGTATTTCACGGAGCCTAGGGCTACTAATTCTGTAGAACAATTTTTCGTCGTTTATTGTGTATAACTGGATGACCTTGGCACTGTTTGAGGTATATCTTCTGTGGTATACAATAATGAGGGGAAAAAGATGATATGCACCAATATATATAGGCCTATTGTATAATTCATTGATGCCTGACTGGTTTTGATCCTCGCTTATCCATCTGATCGCCATCTGAAACAATAAAATTCGATGGAATAAACATTTTGCTTGATTAGTGTGTATATATTATGTCATACTATAGTATTTTTGCAATTTTCACTGAAGAGTTGAACTGGATAGAGTTACCAAAAATAATATTAGGCATGGCGACACACAGTTACACACACACACGGACACAGACATACACGCACACATGCACAACAAACAAAACAAAACGAAGAAAACAACAAAAACCAAAGCAGTTTAACTGCAACACGATTTCCAACAGTTAAAGCCACTCTTTCTCACTATAAAGGGCCCTAGGGCTATCATTATCTGCCACAAACATGGTCGTTCATCGAAGTTAACTGATCTTGACATTTGACCTTGACCACTAACCTTGTGGTATGTTCATACACACACACACACACACACACAAACACACACACAGAACATACTGTTTATATAAGGCACAGGTTTCTTAAGGTACTGTAACAACAGGGCCCCAACAAAATGTAACCTAGAGACTGGTCACGGAATATCTGGTACATGTATATGTCTTAAAACAATAGGCTCCAGTCATGCAGAAGAGGGTATTTTGAGGGGGGGGGGGGGGGGGGTTGAGTTTTTGTTTGAAATTATCTTGAACTAATCTTCTTGGCCTTTAAAATTTTTGAACACTGACCTTCAGCCTTTCTCGGCATAAATTTGGCATTTTCTTGTAAAATCGTATCCTTCCCATTGAACTTCCTCAGTAAAACAACATTAATCTTTCACCCTTAGCTTTGAATTTGACCTCTTTAATTTCCTCTAATTGATCATTCTCTTATGACATTTGACCTCCAGGGATTTTACTGTAATATTTGTAATCAATTCCGTTTAATCTTATACACTATAGCAAACCCAAAGGGCCTCGAAAATCCAACAGAGGTTACCAGGTGTACCTAATTCATGTCACTGGGTGTCCATACAAATGGACAGACGGACAGAAAACCCCAAACACAATACGTACGTGTGTTGCGAACTCCTTTCTTAACCAACACTGAACCTCTATGACCTCATGTGAGGACAGATTACATAAAATAAAGACACGGCTCTCACATTCACTGGATAGTGCGTGCAGATGACCATACATTTATTCCCAAGCAAAGTAAATGCATTTTACCTACGTTTTTTTCTCTTACCACACATTTGATCAACATCAATTCGCTTATTGACACCCTATCGGTTCAGTATGCATCATACGCTCTCCCATTGGAAAGAAAACAAGAGAACAAAGAATTTGTGCTGCAACTGCAACACCAAGACTGCACAAATCTTCTTTACAATTGTTGAAATTCTCATCACATTCATCAACGTTTGAGAGCAAAGGAACATACTGAAACAGCAAAGAAGCGGTTCATCCATGCTCAAAATCTGGCAGCTCCAGTGATGAAATTTTTCATTTTAAATATTTTCAAGTAGTGCTAATTTATAATTGTAAGTTACATCAGTACTATGCTGTGACTTCTGACCACAAAAGCAAGTTCAATGTGAATCCCTACTGTTTGTGAGACATTAGCAAGATTGTGAGCACTTTGTAAAATCACATTCAAGTGGAGAAATCAAAAAAGAAATAACACATTAAATTTTTGTTTGTGGGCATTGTATCATTCTTCCATTAACAACAGGAGCCTAATTAGAAATATATGACCATATTACATAATCATATTCTTCATACATAATTTCACGAACACTTTTGCAAATGCTCCACTATGTTACTCCAAGTATTGTGAGTGTCTTACCGTGGCTTCCTACAATTTCTACCACAAATCACCGCCACGATATTCATTGACTCCTGCCCATTTCCCATCCGCAACACAGATTCTTTTTTGTGTCAAACGCTTTTAAGATGCATGGGATCTTTTGGAGTCTCTCCGCACTTAGGAGAACACCGACAAATAATCACGACACAGTTGTATCCCCCGACACCACCGATACGATGAGCGCACAAGATTCAGAATTGTCTGAAGTCAAAGCACCTGAAGACACTGGCAACAAAGTGCTTTGCAGCTACTGGTAAAAAAACCTCTAGGAAGGAAGAAGCAGATTGCACTAGTAAGTAGACTTTGCCATATACTAAAATAAAGATAAATTTCATACAGTTTATACATGATTGAATAAAACTTACAACAAATGGCAATGTTCTATATTGCAGAAAACAGTTACTGTGGGTGCTTTTGAAAAGCTCATCTACGCCTGGCCTACTACAAACGAGACATTCATGTGAGAATTCATTCATCTCTACTTTGCACTAAAATAAATTGCCAATGCATATTGCTCAGCAGAACATCTTATCCTCTCTTAGCTTCCCCAACACAATTTCAATGTTACAAATAAAGGCAAGATCACAGACAATAAATAAAAATATACAAACTGAATATGCTCCCGTCACACAGTTTTTAAACATACCACTCTTATCTTGAAAAAAGAAGAAAATAAAAACATGTTCTGAATAGAAATGACATTGCCTCCAAGGAAATGATAGACTTGTCCAATAATCTCAGTGTATCACATTGTTTAAAATAAATGAAAATAGTACTTTTTGTCCAATCCAAGCCTCTTCATGAACATAAAATTTCAATCAATAATCTACAGGCCTGTGATATTCAAGCACAGAATAGAGATAGGCAAAAATGTTTAACTCTGTCACTACAAATGGAAACCATGTGGGATACACTATAACTGGCACTGTGAGATGCTGGTTCTGAAATTCATGAATTTTTTGATGAAATATGATGTGTGCAAATGCATGTCGCTGCACTTTATTCCCTTTCTGTGCCCTGCCCCCCCCCCCCCCTCCCCCATCCCCCATCACTCATAGCATCTGACCACGTCACTGAGAATTGACCAGAAATACCCACATGACGCATGCCACTGCATTTCACGTACATGTTCATTATCAAGAGACAAAATATCTGCAACTTATTGCAAAGATGAGACACACGGGAAATGTGTCAAATTATCAGAATCAGAACAAGACCACTCGAGATCCATGAAACAGTTTTTTATCTGTGCAACCAAGAAGTTTTGTAATAGGTTTTAGGTAATAACCAATGTTGACCTCTCTGAAAACCCTCCAACCTCGCTCACACAAGATTATTCTGCACATCATTACCCTCTATCCTTCCAAAGCTAGGCTGTTGTTTCTCTTTCATCTATGTTTTTATGTGTGCATACACGTATCTGTATTCTATTCTAGCATTACTGAACGTCTTTGTTGACAAGAAGTTAGTCACACACCAACTTGTTTTGTTGTTTATCTTTAATTGTTGTTTTCTCAAATGCCAGTGTCACAAGTAGGGAGCTGTATACAGCATGGTATCACTGCAAAACTGATCTAGCAAACTACACAGTAACCTCTGCACTTCTGGGGACGGCCTAATCTACAAGTTCACAATATCAACGGCACACGTAAGCTTTCGCTACAGAGGGCAAACGATTGTCCTGCTCTAGGAGTTGCACAAGAATTTACCACAGTCCTTTACAAATGGAGTCTGGTTCTGTGTTAGCTACTGTGCCGCGGCCGATGACCCGCACATCTCTGTTGAATCACACACAACAACGAATCTAAGCACAAAGCCTCCCTTTCCTTTTCGGAGTAGCAGTGTGAATTCTGGGTTGACTGCACCATTAAGCATGAATACTGTGGCAGCATTCAAGACAGAGATGTTAGCAGCAACTATTACACACAATTTTAGTTAAATTGATGCTCTCAGAGTTGTGTACACTTGCTACCTTCTAAAGCATCACAGTTTTTGTTAAACTAATGCTCTCTGAGTTGTGCGCACTTGCTATCTTCTAAAGCAGCTCTATCAGTTGAATGATACATGAAACATTATGCACGAACAAGGTGTTCCATCAGTATGAAATAGTCACACCTTTTTATTTTTCTTAATAAACCATGCCTACTGATCACAATGAATGGTGTCATGAGCTAATATCATGTTGCCTTCCTGTGTATCCATTTGTTCTGATTTTAAACGCATGGTTCTCCACTGTGAAATTTTCATGGTTTCATGTACAATATAGTGAAAAGGCCTTGCAGAGTCAACTGAATTCTACGTCTCACAGGTTTCTGCCTACTGAAATATGCTGCCTACATAGAATTGCTGCACATTGAGATATATGTATATCTTTATGCATACGTATCACAGGGAGTAGCAAAGGTGTAACTTGCTTCACTACAAACATACCACTGGTAAACACTTTAGTACACACAAACAATCAATTGCAGTATACACACATTATTTCTTTCTTCTTCTCCTTTTTTTTTAAGTTGAACAGCGAAAAAAGGCATGACTCCTCAGTGAATTATGATAGATATCATTAAATACAATCGCATTCTGTACAAGTGAACATCTCCGATATACAAGGAAGCATGATTGGTCGACGTCAACAGCTGAAATCAACAAATAATCTGTGAAGTCAAACTTCTTCCTACTTTTACAACTCATTATTTTGGAATGTTAGCATCCATGATTACATCACTGATAAGGAGAAGAAACATAAAGGACTAAGAAAGAGAAAAAAAAATATCAGAAATGGTGCAGAGTGCTCAGTGAGAGAGAGATAAAGAATAAAAGAAAGGGAAAGAGAACGCAAGAAGGGAGTAAGTAAGATGCTAAAACAAATGGATGCATAATCCACTTGCTTTGTTTAGAAATTGCTGACCACGGAATGTAGCCTTTGCCATGAAAAATCAACACTTGCAGAGTTCAGCGAGACCATCTGCCAATCAACACAAACTTCATTGATGAATATTCATACGTATATAGTCATATATATATATCGAACCTACCTATGAGATGTTCTGTGGTTACAAACAAGCAGTGTTAAGTACTTCCTCTTTAAGTCTGTTAGGATCTTATTTCATTTTAACGGCAGAAACAGCTTGCGCACAGGAACAGTAGTACATGGAGTAAATCTACACAGTGGGATGGCCTCTGTGAGCACAAAAGCCTTGATAACATGCTCTTTTTCTTCTCTTTAATGCACTCACACGAGAAAAAGACAGAGAACATTTTGCACGGCTGTGAGTGAGTCTATGATAGGATGAAAGTTGCGCTGCTGAGCAGGTGTAGGGGGGGGTGGAGGAGTAGGGGAGTAAGTGGGGCGGGGCAGGGAGAGACCCCACGAGGACCTATTGGCTGTCTTTGTTGGCCTCTAAATCCTGCTGAACCTTGGAGAAGTCAAAGTTCTTGCCCGTCGCCCTGAAGTATATATCCTGGATGTCTTCGCACACCGTCTCGAAGTGGGTGGTAGCATCGTACGAACGTGAAATGAAGATCTGATGGCCAGATGAGAAAAAGAAAAACACAATTAAACCTGCTCTCTACCTGACTCTCAAACTCCCCAAAACTTTGGACAGGACCCACACCATTCTGGTTGGCTTTGGGTTCAAATCTGGAGCAATTCGACTACTGCATGCAAAAAACTGGGAAAGCTCCATTTCTCAAGCAATAAGTATATCTGCCACAAGCATCATGTTCCTTCGCATACATCATATGATGAGATCACTGATCTGGACCACTGACCAAAGAATGACCTTATACCCTCACTGCAAAAGGACATGTTTTTTAATTCATATCCATTCATTACACATAAAGGCACCATTACTTGACCTTAAATAAGTGGACGGCATGGCCAGAACACTATAATTCAAGTCAAGTCAGTTTGATTTGATTCATATTCACTAAAGCTATATTTTGGTAATCTCTAACCTTGGCCCTTCTCCCTTGGCACCCGTCATTTCAGGTAACTACTCATTCATTCATTTCTTTCTTTTATACCACATAAAATTACCACTGGGCAGTCCTTCCTGACCTCTGACCTTCAACCTTTGAGGATTTTGATCAAAATATGATCAGCACATCTTTGCCTCATGTAACATACATGTACTTGCAGTCAGGTGCCAAGACAATCTGTTCAATGGCATTTTGATAACCAGATCTGGTATGGACATACCAATGAAGGACAACCTGAAAATGGCCATGGGCTTTTGGCTATTGGCATTCTCCTGACTGGAAAATGGGCTGTAAAGGCAAAGTTATGGAACATTTAAGCTTTTAACCTTGTGAAATTTTGCCCAAAGTTCAAAGCAGCACCTCATGTGGCTGGGCCAAGCATCAAAAGGATCCACTGAAGATTTGTTGTAGTTGTTGTTGTTGTTGTTAAATCATGTCACAAAATTATGGGTGTACGAACATTGAAGAAAATGATGCCCAAGCATCCTTTTGGGGGCTGAGGAATTTAAAGGGAGAGAACAAAAGCTTAAATTCCACCTCTTACCTGGCTCTCTGTCCCATCATCGATGGGGTCGTACAGATCGGAGACAGAGAAGAACTTGTGGGAGATGTCTCCCAGGAGGTCCAGGCCTGGCTTCAGCTCATCCTCTGGATTACTTGTCTCCACAGTGGTGGCCACGAGGGCAATGTACCATCCCTTGGCGGCAACGTTGTGGGCACTGGAGACCACCAGGATGTAGATGTCTGGCAACATCGGAAGTACCACATCGAGTAAGTCAAATGTTTCAGGCTGCTGTGAGACTACTAATACAAATTATTATCCATGTACACAGCACACACGAACTCATCTACTGTTTTTTTTCTTTAATACAGACCAACTACTTTTTCTTCTTACCTGTTGAAGTTTGACGTCTTGATTCCTCAGGATGCCTGCAGTCTATGATCTTCTTTTTTAGGGCAACAATTGTCTACATCAATGATGCATGCACTCCTGACAAGGTTACTGATACCAAGAGTTTAAAGCTGTGCTATTCCACCACATTAAGGTTTGCAACATCCTTTACACTGACATTACACCCACACACATGAACTTTGCAATCACCCCCCCCCCCCCCTCCAAGCTGCTGTTTTTTTGTTTTTTTTTTTTGGGGGGGGGGGTTTTTCATGCTAAATCCAACTAAATTAACATTCAGCTTCCTCCAGTGCCTTCCTACTTAACCATTAATCCAGATCTCCAGTAGAGAGGCAGTATCTTGCTTCAGGATGCAAGCACCATGACCGGGCCTTGAATCTTGGACTTGCTGACCGAAAGTTAAGCGCACAAACCACTAGACCACTACAGCACGTCCACGATGGATCTCGGTAAAAGGAAATAGCTGCATAATTTTTATGGCAGTCATATTTTTTTGCTTTCTATAGGATTATAGTCTTGCAATTCCATAATGAGGGATGAAGAGTCATATAATATCT
The DNA here is from genome assembly GCF_040938485.1 of Diadema antillarum. Taxonomy (NCBI): domain Eukaryota; kingdom Metazoa; phylum Echinodermata; class Echinoidea; order Diadematoida; family Diadematidae; genus Diadema; species Diadema antillarum. The sequence goes on from NW_027271096.1 coordinate 160,098, forward strand.
ATTATAGAATGGGTAGCGAGAATCCTGCGATCTGATTGGTCGAGAGCTATGTGTTGATTTTTACTGGCCGCACGCTACGTACGCTGAGTCACCGTGTGGTAAACATGTTATCGCGCACTTGTAGCAAGAGTACGCGTACTTGTAACAAAGGTTTGCGCACTAAGCAAGCGTTCGCGCACTCAGGTTGGCCATGCGTCCAGTAAATACTGATGCATGGCTGGCCGTGCGTGCAGTAAAAACTAATGTATGCTTGTTTACGGCAAGCCAAAAAGAAATGCATCCAGTAATTTTGTCATCTGGTAACACGATAGAAAAATGGGTTTTTGACAAGAAAATTACCCATTCTATAAATCAGATGACGCACATGTCTTTTCGTGCGTCAGTCGGAATATAGTGTGCATGCGGTAACTATGGAATTTAGCCTAAACCCACTCGGCTTCTCGTGGGTTAAGCATTCCATAGTTACCTTATGCACACAATTCCGACTGACGCACTCAGACCTGTGCGTCATTTGTATACTAGGATCATATAATCCAATCGTTATGTTCCCCTGACTAGCGTCAATGAGCTCTCCACTTACCAGAGTTGCGTTGGACCTGGCTCTGAGGGATGATGATCTGACAGGAGGCAGCGTCCGAAGTGTTCGGCACTGGGTGGTTCAGCAGGCAGATGTAACGCGCCACCTGCCCGACCTTCTTGACCCGGTCGGGGAAGTAGGAGGGGTCGCCAATCACCATCTTGCAGCGGGCCATCTCCCCTTGCGACTTGACGCCGACCACCTTGCCGTCCTCCATCACGATCTCATCGATGGGTTTGTCCAGCATATAGGTGCCACCGTAGATGGCAGAGAGCCTGGGGGGGGGGGGGGGGGGGGAGAGTGGGGGGAGAAATGAAAGATCTATTCCAGGAGTCCTCCTACGGTGATTACATCTTTCAACCCGCAGTGGGATTCAAACTATACTTTTCACTTTATTTACATACTCATTTCAAATAAGTTTTCCTCAACAGTGTCATAAATCCCCCTAAGAGCGAGAGGCATCACAGAAATCATTCTCACATAATACAGGTCTACAAACACTTTTAACAGAATCATATGACTCTTCTTTCATAAAAGTTCAAACTACTTTAAAATAGTACCAGTGACTAAAGTTCATCTCTAAAAGCTCAAAATCGAATGATTCCTGCCAGAATATCTCACACACATGATAAAACTTGTTCATATTGTACAACAAAACTATTACTTTGTTTCAAGTTTGAAATAACTTACCTTCGTGTGTCTGCAATCAAATCATAATAAGTGGAGGCACACTATAAAATGTGGTGTTTTCATGTCAAAGACTGATATTCCATATCTGCTGCCATGGGTAGGTAGATATGTAGGGCTTACTGGATACAGTTGGTGATTTAAGTTGTCTTGTGTATCAGAGAAATAAAATCTGTCTTTTACTTTTTTTTGGGGGGGGGGGGGCTGCATGATATTCCCACTGAAAACCTGAAGAAATAAGGAAAAATGAGGTATTAACGTTAAATGGTTGGTAAAAAAGCTGATGGAATGTTACATCTGTATAAATCAATGTCATACACAATATGCAATTCTACACTTTGATGTACCTTATGAGCTACAGGGATAGAACAAAGGTTCTAATACTCTAGCATTGAGTGTACTACAAAGCTGTAGATCATTTCCTTTTCATTCTCTGATGATACTTCTTCCACTGATGAATCGGCCTTGTGGTGCTTGAATGAATTAAAAGACTCATTCTTGTATGAAATGTATTTTGCAAACTCTTGGGTGATAGTTTGCTTAAATTAAACCACTCTGGCACACGCTGGTCACATTAAATTGACATTCACCACCCACATGCCATCCCATTGAATGCAGCGTGTTCAGGGTTAAACGGAATAGTGACAAGCTATTGACTTCTTAAAGGGGGAAGGGGGTTCATCCATTACCTGGCAAAGCCCTGTGGCAGTTCTCCGAGTCCATACATGGGGTAGAGATAGGGAGACTTCCCATAGCGATGGAGGGACTCAGAATACAGCTTGATCCTCTGTATGGTCTTTCCACATGGCTCTTGTAGATAACTATGATCAACACATTTGACAAATACAAAGTTTAGTCAGACACAAATATTTTGTTCTCTTTCACTCTCCTTCTCCTTGCCTTTTTCCTCTCTCTCTCTCTGTCATTCCCTCTTTCTCTGAATATGACATTATTGGGGAGACAAGGTTTTCGTCCAAGCAGATTGACCTCATACACAATGTTCATGTGCAAAAGACATGACTGAATGCATGAAACACTCCATATACAGTGCTCACCGCTTAATCGGGAGGGGCTGGAAGACAAGTTTTTCTCCCACTTTTAAGCAGTGGCTGATATAGCCCCTGCAAACCACACAACATGAAGCCCAGTATGTGGGCATTACATTTACCATACAGTTGTTTAACCCACCGATAACCACAGCAACAGGTACACATGCGCTATGACATGCAGACACAAAACGGAGAAAAAAAAGAAGAAAAAGACACAGCAGTCTCATAATTTTGGCAAACTCTTCATTGGAACAAACCTTCATTCATTTGATCAACAAAATAACCCTTTTTAGAGTTCAAAGTACATCAAGTCACGATGGGTATGACCATATCAATGCAGAGAAAGAGGTACACTGCTGATTGCGATGAGAGTAGGAACACATTTTCCTCAAATTCATGCCTCCTTATGCTGTCTGTAAGACACGAACACACACACTGCATGCATACTATGCACAAACAGGAAGAGTATGGGCTGCATGTGGGAAAGGTGACTCTCCATATCGCACTGAAAGGATGGTAAAGTGCTTGAGCAGATGCCGATGACAATCATAAGATGACCGCCTGCACTACATCCTACCGAGTAATGGCAAATGTTTAGACTGTAATTGGCTTAATCTATCTAGAATTGATTAGAAAATAACCCTTCTGGTAAGGAAATGAAATACCTGCAATTATTTTCAAGGATTTACCTATCATTTTTAGAAATTAATGACAGACAATAGAAGTGTTTCAGCCAGAATTTGCCACGATAAAGCGGTTTATATGGTTCTGATTAAGCAGTGGAAATAACACATGAAAAATTTGTTACATCAAGCTTTGTTGCACTTAAAGGGTGTGTACAGTTCTGGTCGAGGTGAGGATTTGGCTTTTAACGTTTTGCGAGATATTCAGAAACCACTCTATGAGATGTCAAAGAGCATGCAGTTCTAAGGGGTATCAAAAGTTTATTCGATGAAAATCGGTTTTGAAATGGCTGAGATATTAAAAAACAAGGTAAAACAAAGAGATCCTAATAAAGTTGTGGCATGTCGCCTTTTATTAATAGCACTTTTTGGGATATCTCAGCCATTTGAAAACCAATTTTCATCAAATAAACTTTGAATCCTTAAAATTACATGCTCTTTCATTTCATAAGAGGCTTTTCATTATCTCACTAAGGAATGTTCAAAACATGAATCCCCACCTCAACCAGTACTGTACAGTCCCTTTAAGAGGTTCCTGATTAATGGGTGAGCACTGTGTCAGCCATATGCCCTTTACCTGTAATATTTTCTGCTCCTTTGAAAACACATTTAATAAAACATGGAAGTTACTGTATCACCTTACTTGGGGACAGTTTCTTTCCTCAAATGTAAAGAGGAATTGCTTAAACCTACAGACCATCAAAATAACTCTTCTGCTATGTTAACGTTTCTGATTTTTAAGATGGTCCACGAGAGGAAAACACCCCAATCTTTTCCATGCTGTTTGAATATGTTTACGTAATTTCGCTACACATCATATAGTTCAAGAAATAGTTTCATATAGCATATGTTTTCTTTCCTCTAGCACAGAAAGTACTCCCTTTACTTTCTTCACATGTGAATGGGTCTTTGCTCAAAACGATGTGAACTTCAACAGGCAGACTTGTGCCATTTGCATGTCAGAGGAAATGAATATCATGAAAAAAAATACTCCATCTTTTCACATGTAAATATTTGAGCAGGACATTAGTGATCAATTACCCTAATGAACTCATCTATACTAGCAGCAACCCCAGTTTGCACAGTGTCATTAAAATTTGAAGAGAAGATTACCTGCCTGACTCCTACAGTGCTCATACACAGTATTCAATTCATAGTTATGGTGTGACAGAAGAAGAACCTGGCACATACAGCGAGATTAACAGACAATACATCACGGTTAAAAAAAAATCATTGTTTGCCTTGCAAATTCCATCCTATGTCACTTCCCTCCTCATCTCTTCTCTTTCTAGGCTTTTCTTTTGTCAAGCCACCATCCTTACAAGGACTACAACATACACATGGATGCTACCGCAGACCTTTCTCGCTCAAACGCCATACAAAATGACTACATATCTGCAGTTAGTTTTACTGAATTTACTGAGCAACATGAGATGTAGAAAAGCAGAAGAGGGAAAAAGTGGAACTGCAAGCATGTCCTGATATGCCTGCAGCTCTCTGCACATAAGGAATAAGACCTAAACAAGCACAACTTTCTTGCACTATCAACAAATATTAAAAAAAAATATATATAAATACAAATCATCAAAATACTAGCAAAGTTAGGAGAAGCAGAGAGAAATGAAAAAAGAAGATATGAGACAAAGATGAAGACCAAGATGACGAAGAAGTAGTAGTAGTAGTACTATTTGTTGTTGTTGTAGTAGTAGCAGTAGTAGTAGTAGTAGTGGTACAAGACATAGCACTGTGGTAGTTGTAGTAGATGTAATACTGTAAAACACAATATTTTTGCGGCATGAAATATTTGCGAGTTGCCTCTAACATTCCATGCATTATTAATGTAGACAAGAACTTTCGCTTGCATTTTAATTTCGCGAATCTTGGCTCTCGTGAAATTCGTGAAATTAAAATGCACGAGAACATTCCTCGTTTTACAGTAGTAGTAGTAGCTGTAGTAGAAGTAATAGTAGTAGTAGTAGTAGTAGTAGTAGTGGTGGTAGAAGTAGTAGTAGTAGTAATAGCAGCAGCAGCAGCAGCAGCAGTAGTAGTAGTAGTAGCAGTAGTAATTGTAGTGGCAGTTGTAGTAGTAGTAGTAGTGGTGGTAGTAGTAGTGGTGGTGGTAGTAGCAGTAGTGGTGGTGGTAGTAGTAGTAGTAGTAGTAGTAGTGGTGGTGGTAGTAGTAGTAGTAGTAGTAGTAGTGGTGGTGGTAGTAGTAGTAGTAGTAGTAGTAGTGGTGGTGGTAGTAGTAGTAGTAGTAGTAGTAGTGGTGGTGGTAGTAGTAGTAGTAGTAGTAGTAGTGGTGGTGGTGGTAGTAGTAGTAGTAGTAGTAGTAGTAGTAGAAGTAGCAGCAGCAGTAGTGGTAGCAGCAGTAGTTCTGAAGGACACCCCCCTCACCTGTCATCCCTGTAGAGGGCAAGGGCGTGTCCAGTGAAGTCAGTGGTTGGCTTCTTGAGTTTGAACTTGTCGTACAGCTCCTGGGTTGTGGTCTTCTCGGGGTCCACCTCATCCTTCAGATCCTCTGGGTTGAACTCGGCAATGTACTTGAGGAAACCACGGAAGCTGGTCTTCTCCGTAACGGACATTAGTGCTGCCCAAGAGAGAAAACGTGAGATTTCACATTTCCCTCGATTTGAACATGTTAGTACGAGCATTTTTCTGCCCAGTTCAACAACCATATTGTTCAGCATATTGAAGTATGCTGGCAAATTTCATAAAAATGTATCTGGTATAAATACGAACGCCTTGTGGATGCTTTGGAAACACTGCTTCACTACAAATCTATTTCTTATGCATGAGATTCTCCAAAGCCAGAAATTATTTTGTGCATGAAACTTCAGCGAATTTTGCATGGAGCCAAAATTCACAAAAGCAAAATGCAAGTGAAAGTTTTTTGTTTTCTACACAATGCATTGGATGGCAGTGGCAATTTGTGAAAATTTCATGCTGTGAATGTTTTGGGTTTTACAGTATATGGAGGAGGGAGAGAGCGGGGGAAAATGCTACACAGTAAAAGATGAGCCATTAAAGGAAGGACTAACAATTAAGAAATATACTTCGAAAAAAAAAAAGGAAATAGGATAAAGGAGTGCTTAACAATAAGTAAAGACTAAATTAAGGCCATATGAACTCATTGTGATCTTCTCTCTTAAAGGCATAATATACCATTTGCAGATGAAACAAAAACCCAGCTTTAATGTTTCACATTAGTTCTAAAATGTGAGTTATGGACAGAACCACTGTAAAAATACTAATCAGGATAATCAATGTTTAGTATTGTCAAAAATACAAAATGCAAACAATAGTTATGACAAAATTGTTTCCAGAATAAACCATCTGCAGTTATGGTTTATTGAGAGAAAAAAAAAAAGTGTTATCTCATAATATCTAACTAGACTTTATTGAACAATTTGTATATGGTAGCATGTTTTGTGATACAACTGACCTACAATGCATCAAATAATGTGATACGGTAAACTCAGAACATTTTTTTTAACCACTGCCCCCAATACCTTACAAAAAATACAACAAAACAGATGTTAATTGTTTTGTCACATGGGAAGCATAAGGGCATCAACAACAGTCAATATTGTAATTCTTCATTCTGCTTTTAAACTCATGATATACATACTGTACGAGCTGAAATTTTCGCGTACACATATCTTCCCAAATTGCTTCTTGGAGGACGTTTTCGCGTGTTGTTAATTTCACGGTTGCAAGGGTCTAACTGAACTTACTTATTTGCGCGTTTTTATTTTTGCGTGTTGTTATTTTCCTGCTTCAAAGGCAATTCGCGAAATTTGCGAAAATAAAACCACCACGAAAATTTCAGCTTGTACAGTACACCCCCTCTGCCCTCCTTCTCTTTTTTCCCCCCATGCAAAGGGACGTACACTGTGCAGGCAAATTGCTGCAATATCATGGGTGTTACTCACAAGAGGTTAGTGCCTCCGTTTCAGTGGCAGGCACCTTGTGTACAGCGCCATCCTTGAACACATAGCTGCCCTCCACAGACTTGAACTCCAAGTAGCGGGTCACTCCAGATATGATCAGGATCTTCACCAGCTGGCCTGCATGGAAAGACCCAGACAGTTTGTAATCCATCCTAGTTATGTAAAAAGAAAGTTTACAGTATCGTATGCCCCCTCCTCCCACCCCCACCCCCCCCCCCCCCCCCGAAAAAAAAACTACAATGGTACCCTCCACAATGATAACTTTAAAAATGGTGAAATAATCCAACTACAATTAAAAGGTATGAAACGATAACTCACTGCCCATATCTTACAGAAATCCCCATTCGATTTGCTTCAGTAGTCAAAGAGAGATGAGGAATTTTTTAAAAGCATGTCACGAATCTCTTCCCTCCAAGTTCTGTCTATTGCGTTCACACATTGATATGCAGTTCCAAGAGCATCCAAGTGCTAAACTTGAAAGAATCAGACTCACAACATGCTTTACAACAATCCACATTTCTCTGTAACCGTTTACCCAAATTGAATGGGGTTTTCTGCAAAATAGAGCTAAGATGTTATATTTCAAGACTCTGAAGTAGCGTTTAGACAGCTTAATCATACTGGGTGTTAGTAATGCGAAAATCTGATAGTAATTCTTTGGGGGACATACTGTACAGGAACTTGGCCATGCTTACTGTAGCTCTACATGCCTATATTCATACCTCTCTGCCTTTAAAGGTAAAACATACTGTGTAGTTCTCAGAGGGGCTCAAAATCCATCTTCCACTGTTTGGGATTTACTAGCAATATATCAAAAGGGTCTACCGAGAAACTTGTCTGGTTGACATGATTTACCAGGATAATGAGTTGTTCTGGAGTATTTTGAGATCAAAAGGGTAAAATGACTTAGACCGGTGTACCTGATTTTATTCTTGAAGTGTTCCTTGTTCACTAGTGGGTAGGTAGATCATTAACTGATCAATGATGATCGATGACGCTATAGCAGTAGTATTTCTCAACAAGCTGCATGTTACTCACTCTTGCATGGAAGATTGCTGGAAACTGCTACAGCCCAACTTGTCATCGATTATAAATCATTAGGCGTTTTAAAATCAGCCCGATGTTTCGAAATAGCACGCTATTTTCTGACTTGGGAAATTTTCCCGATAGCGAAATAGCGCGCTATTTAATAATGTGAACACAAATTAACACGCTAATTGTATCAATCTGATCGAGAAAATTTCTGGAGTCCAAATCAGGAAATTTCTGAAATAACGGGATAGTAGCGCGCTATTTGATAATGTGAAAATGACTCGAGAAATTAGCGCGATGCATCCATTATGCCTAGCGTGTGTGACCCGATCGATCGAGGCAAACTAAACAGAAATCACGAGGAATTTTTGAGAGGGCACACACATTAATTATGCTGTTTGCACATACTCAGCTGTCGAATTAGCTCGACAAAAATTCGGGCTGATTCTCTTCGGGCTGATGTGAATAAGAAATGAAATAGCGCGCTAACTCACAATCGCGAAAAATTTCTCGAGCTTGGATTTTTATCGGGCTGATGTGAAAACACCTACTATGTAGTAACCACGCTAAGATACATGTATGCTCTGAGATCGCAATACTGTTGATGTACGTTTTTCGCTGAAAGTTTGCTTTTTCGTGTTTGCCAAACTGAAATTTTGCTATCATTTCTTACACTGTGTGTCCATTTTAGAGCAAACATTTGACAGTTTCTGAATGTATCATGTGAAAAGTATGTCTAACTGTGCCTAATCATCCTCATTATTATTGTGAAATGCATTTGATGCTTTCTTTCTTTTTGCTTTTTGTTTTTGTTTTTTGTTGTTTTTTTGTTGTTGTTTTTTTGTGGGGGGGGGGGGTTTAGTTTGCCTGTTTACTGTGCCTGGATAGTTTTCATTTTCATGCTGACATACAGTTTCCACATGAGTGCCTATCATTAAGGGTTATATGGGTTGCCTAATGGCCTATGCACCAGAAAGCTCATGACTTCCCAATAACTCATGAGTCTCATCAGTTGGGTGACATCACATTTCTCCACACTGTTTTGGATTTCCTTCCTCTGTGATAACCCTGAAATTTACCAATTTGACCCTTGACCTTCGGATCTTTGAAACATCAAGCTCATTACTAACTCAATGAATTACTCTTAATGTCATACTCAAACTTTTTGTGATATTTTTCAATTGAACTTAATATTTTCTAGTTGTCAGGAAATTCAACATTAAAACTGATATAAGCTCTGACCTATGACCTTCACAGGGATATATACACCAACATCAAACCAGTGAATTGCCCCATCACAACTTATCTCTGCACCACATTTGTTTGTATTTGAGAAATTGTTGCTTGCACTACCATTTGACCAATGTAATTCTGACTTTGTCCTTGGCCACTAAACTGTGACTCAAAATTTGAAACAGTTCGTATTTGTATTTAATCATACTTCTTTGTCTTCAATTTCATTTAGAAGCCTACACAGCATCTGAATTTCTTTCAGATGCTTTTCTTGGGTTAGAGTGAAAATAGGAAGGAATTAAAATGAATTTATATTCTCGAACATTACACTGCAGAAACCTAACAAGTTCAACCAGTTTGGAGATGCCCTAACATTACTATTAAACACTTTTCCACATGCTTTGGATGAGGTAGTTTATTGCTCATAGGAGGGCACACAAAAGTACAACACGACCCTGTCTTACAAAAAGTTGTGAATGATTCAAATCAATTGTAACTCCCCCAATCAATTGCAAGTTTTAAGGTGTCTTATATTGATTTCAATCCCAAATTTTATAAGACAGGGCCCAGAACAGTGATAGGGTATATTCCAAAGAACACAAAGACAGCAAAAAAGACAGAAAGTTCAAGATCAAATGAGATATTTCAGATAAATATTCTTTTTTATTCAGGAGCAACATACGGTTGTTTGTATATTCACTGTACTTAATAGAATATGCTTGATATGCAAGAGCACCACAGTATGATAAAAAGGTCCTATATAATGATCTCGGTATCTCTGCATATTCAGTTGGCTAACATGTAATATTTGATTTGAAGCTCAGATTCACATCTATGAATTTCAAAGTCTGCTGAAAACGAATATACCATGGGCTGTTATCTTTATACTGAATATCATTCACCTGTTGACTCACCTCAAAAACAGAAAACAAAACAAAACAAAACAAAACAAGCAAAACAAAACAAAACAAGCAAAACAAAACAAAACAAAAACTTTCCTACAGTTTGCATACCAGTATGGTTGAGCCTGTTTTCCTTGGTTACTATAATATTAATGGTTTGTATCGTTTTTGTTGTAGATCCCATTCCTCTATGGCATGGAAACCAATGCTGTGACTCAATTGTCACTATTAATCTTTATGCTTGGTGATAAATAATGCACACATTATGAAAAGGACACATTTAATGGAGAAACATTTTTTTACTTAACTGTATGAACTACACTGATTTAAACAAAGTTGACCAGGCACAGCGGAATTCAGTTACTCTATAGATTGTTCAACACTGAATTATCATCATTATTAAAGGCAGTGCCACACCCTACATGTAAGGGAGGGTCGACTCTTATGTTAAAATTTACCTTGAGGGCCAGACAGAAATGCGTGGGCACACTACCTACCACAAGAACTTCTCAAAATGATGTCATTCATAACAGATCTAAATGGTGAACTACATCATGGCCATGTAATGATATTGATATACCTTTCAGTAACTCACGCATTTTGGGCCAGCTCATGGTTCGAGCTAAATTGGCCCGCACTAAGCAGTAAAAATTGCATTCATGGCAGAGCCATGCTACTTTCATTTATGAACTCGGCCACGTAAGGGATAACTACCATGGTAACTGAACATGCGCTCTGGCAGAGGCATGGCCAGGCAAATGTGACCTTTGACCATGCAAGGAATTTTGGCCCGAGCCTGGTGATGCTATCGTTCATAAACTCTTTGATCAATGGCCCGCGCCTGGTGCTAGCTTACAACAGTGCCAAAATAGCCCAAGCCTGGCGCAGCCACTTTGGCCCAATTCATAATCTCAAAATTTTACAGCTTAGCTTGGGCCTGGTCCCATCTAATCATTAATTACAGTGAGAAGGTTGAAGTGATGATTTTTGTTTTGAGTGAAGTCAGCTCACCCACACTATTGCTGTGCATGCTAATGCTTGCAACATGTCTCGGTATTTCAACATTGCCTTGACTGCCTCAGCATCTCATCTACCCGTAATCTAAGTTTAACTGACTTTTTTACCTGTTGCCATGAGGAACTTGGGGATGAGGTCCACGTTCCAGTCCCTGCCTCGCTTACTGCTGTCATCATCGGGCATGGACTCGCTGAAGTGCTCATAGACCTGCAGAATGTCCAGAAGAATTGGGTTGATAAAACTAACTTGACTGCTCACTGCACAAGAATATTAGGATTACTTTGTTTTGGATATCTAAGCCATTTCAAAACCAATTTTCAAAAAATAAACATTGAATTCCTCTTAGAAATGAATGCTCTTTTGTATTTCATAAGTTCATATTAGAGGTTTCTCTTTTGCCAAAAAATCATCATCAAGAAACATTGGAAACCTGAAGCCCTATCTCATTGAAGCTGTACCGTCCCTTTAAAGTCAACAAATATCATACTGAGCAAAGGTAACAATAGTTGAGGAGATTCTGGAAATATACATGAGGACAAGATACATTTTGTAGGTGCCCATGCACAGGGACGGTGGCCTTCTTTCTTGTGGCAGTACCACACTTCACCATTCCAAACCATCTATGTTTACATAAAATCACATTTTGAATACTCATCACAGTGTACAATTGTACTACATGTACCTACAGCTTCTTACACTATCTCCTCTAACGCACAAAAGCATTGTCTGAATATCAAGTCGCTTTATTTTGCTTGTTAACCATCCCCAGAAATGTATTCAAATGGAGCCATGGCAATCAGGATGCATTCCTGTACACACACAAGTACTTGATGCAACACATATCATTTGTATTCTCATGTTGCATACATGCGGGTGAATGCATAGATGTACCTACTGGAAAGTTGGACAAACTGTATGAGGAGAAAACAACGATATTCCACTACTTGCAGCAGTAATAAAAGGAATAAAACAGTTATACTAGTAGCTATATTACTCTGTGTACTACAATACATTTAGGTGTTTGATAAAATGTATGTATTCACCATGCGCACTTACTCAGGGAAACCCCAAATCACTGGGAGATACAAAGAATGATAATCCCAGACTGCATTGTGTTTGCAGGGAAAGAAATAGATCTCCGCCCTCAAACAGCTGCATGAAGCAAAATCCAGTATCTACAACATGAGCGTACCATTAAAATCATAAAATGCAATAAAAGGATTGGTGGACAAGCATAGAGTGGGTTTAACGCTGTCTGTCTATGCTCTGCCATTCTCTGAGCATGTGACTTTCATTATTCATGTAATACTATACATAGTTGTTGATATCCAACTCTGTGTATCTCTGTGGTATATTCTGGCCAATACTGTCAGTAAACATACAATTGTACAATGTATATTCCATAAGGCTTCCAGTTCTGATAATCAAGGAAACAATAATAATAAAATAATGATACAACAATAAAAAAAAGATGATTTTTGTTCTCAACGTCATCATTATTATGTCATCATCTCTGTCATAAATCATAATAATGATATAAACACAGATGACTGATGATGTTTACTAAAGGCATGTCATGTTTTGTTGTGTGTGTGTGCGTGCATGTTTGTGTGATAAAAAAAAAATGCTAATATTCCGGCTCTGACAGCAACCTAAATCAAGTTAAGACTTGGCCTATAGCAGTCACATCAATTTCATTTGCCTGCCTGCCTGCAAGCATTACATCAGATCAATGTGTAGAGAGACAAGCCTTCGCCTCACACAGGCATAAAGCAAGGATTGTGGCGCATGGATGTGTGGATGGCATCGTTCCTATCATCCCAGCCAATCAATGTGTCTCATCAGTTGGTGATGATGATGATGATTATGATGACACTAGTGGTGGTGATGGTGGTGGTGCTGGGGGGCCCTCCACGGCTTGGAACATGACAGAAACTGCCAAAGCTTGAGTACATGCCACATGATGCGGGTTTATTGTGTGCCTTGCAGTTAAAATTGTTGTCATTTGCACATAAATTAACGTTGAGATGCAAACAGGGAATGACACTGTGATGAAACCCATGTTGCATCTAGAAAAGCACACTGTCATTCCCACAGAATTGAACTGCCAGTATTCAGCAGGCTTACCACATACATACATGTAACTGCAATACACTGAGTAATATCAGGGTGATTACTGCACTGCAAAAATTATCCCACAGGTATTGTATGAAACTCTTTTATTCACTGTTGCACACTCTCAAACATTTTTTAATGTCATTTTTAATAGTTAAGCAGCATTTAATACATGAATATGATATTGGTCAGTTATTATTCTAGCATTACAAAATTAATCTACTATTTCTAAGATTTAGCAGAAAACAAGAAAATACTGGTAACAGTGTAATAAACACACAATGTGAGAGCACATTAAAAGGAAAATAAATGTCTGACATATTATAATTATTCAATTTGAATATTGACATATAAGTAGATCAATGTCGTGTGGTAACAAAGCAAGTGAAAGCAAGAAAAACATGATAAAACACACACAAAAGCAAAAATGTATGGCTGTTGGATCCAGAGATACCTTGTACTCCTGTCATGCACTGAGTAACCATAACATGTCAACAGAGAGAATTCAATATGTTTCACATTTATATAACCATGCATCTGTGGCCATATTTCAATGCAAAGGTTTGTAGGTTATATGCTCACATATCAACCAAACAATGAATTTGCTTTTATGTGACATTTGCACTGTTGAAAATGTAGTATGGAATCTGCAGCAATATGATGACTCAGACTGCAAGATCTTAAAAGGAGGGCACATGGATTATGTTGATCTATAACCCAAGGAAAGTTTGACGTTCATAATTACTTGCACTAGACATGCCAACATCATTCCCCAAACCTCATTATGCTGTCTCAACAAGTACAAGGTTTGTATCATACAGAGTACAATGTATCTTTACAACACTCACAAGCATGCGCATCACTAAAACATCCATAGTAATCTTCTCTTTTGAATTCCATAAAATTGTCATCACAGCATCAATACTACATAATCATAAATGATGTCAAATTCATTTCCACTATAGCTCCTGGTTATAACTACCATCATTGCTTTTTAGATCAAGTTTGAAATGTTAGGTTTTCACAAGGTGCCACGTTGGTGAGCTAACTAATATCAAAGCTATAACTCTTAACAAATTCAATGACCAATTTCTGTAAGACTGCCAATATTTTTACACATTTCTATTAAAGTTTGTTTCCTGTTTATTTGTTTGTTTATGTGTTTTTAAATGAACAGTTCCCTGATAGCTCCCTTCAGGTTTCTTCATTTTTTAAGGAGGTTCATCAACATGATAATTTGAGCATGCCATAACAGGGTCACACTACAGCAGGCCTCAAAGAAAACACACTGGCTTTACTTTGATCTTGACTTTGGTAATTTTTAGCAGGCAAATTGTGTTCTGCAGTGTTTTTTTTGTTTGTTTTATTTTTTTTTAATGGAAAGAGAAGATAATTATTCTCTGCACATATTACTGAATTCATCAACGGTGTGCTCCCTTAGTCTTTCACAGTTTACAGTGCTTTCCACCACCACTCCTTCCAGCATTCATCCCAGAACCTCTTCCACTGACCTCTGCATTATTCTGCTAATTAATGTAATATTAAAACCGAATGTTGGTGCTTTCGATTCATCAGGGAGGGTTAAGGTTCAACCCTATTATACAATATCCAGAAAATGATGCCTAAAAGGGGGATTCCACACGATTTCCATAATTTCACATCATGTAGTACATAAATCGACAGCTTCATGTATAGATTTGTGGAATTTATTGTGGTCCTTGAGCAGAGAAACCAATACTCTGAAAATCTTAAAGGTGCATGGTCCCCGTGTTTTAGTCAAATGCGTACGCGGGCGCACGGCGCAAGTTTCCTATAGAGACCTACGCTATCGACTTCTTTTGGCGCTTACGCTTTGGCCCACTTTCCCGAGTCCGAAGAAGTCCGATTCTCTGTAGTCAGTGGTCCGATCACACTTCGGCTCATGATTCGGCTGAGGGGGATGACAGCTTTAGCAAACTTCTTTTGTGATGTCATAATAAGAAGCACATATGCACGCACCCTGGCATTACTACAGACTGCGCGATGCGCAGAGAAGACAACAAAGGCAACGTTACTTAGCAACACCTACGCACTTTACTCTTGATGACAGCTCTACTTCGGTAATCTTCGGCAGTATCATCAACAGCGCCATCTACACTACCGGGACTATGCCCCTTTAAACAAATTACACTGAACAGTGTTGATGACATAGAGACTCACATATTTCAGAAATGTAAGCACTGTAATTCTATTACAATACCACTTGCTTAACAAGTTCACCTGTGTAGAATCTATGTAAACTTTCTTTTGTTCTGCTTCCTTGAGCCCTAACTCATGTATTTGTATGGTGAGACTGCTATGTCATCATCTTTGCTTATTGCAATTTGTTATCAATTTTGGAAACATTCTAATTCCTCATCCCAATCACTATGTATTCTGAAACTTTGTACTCAGTATTAAACTAATTTATAGTTGTTCAAATATTAAAGTCTGAAAATCATCCCAAGGTCCCCTTTAAGTCAATGTTGCCTTTCTTAATGAAAGACACAGGCACTTGTGTTTAATAAGGCACAGATAGTTTTACAACGATGTGAGCCACAGGCCAGACAAGCTTTAATTAATAATAAATTCTGAACTACATTGTACTGGTGCCAGCTGATCTTGGTAGTGAGCAGGAGCAAGATATAATCAATGGCACTACACTAGTACAGATTTAACTTCATTTTTTCTTTTTTTTTCTCTTTTTGTCTGGATCAATGTTTCCTTCAGATCCCCCTGGATATTTGATTCCACATGTAATGCCCTTACAGGATTATTTGACCTAGATGAGAAACTGCTTCAAATAAATCATTTCATTCCAAAGCTCTACGAAATGAACATTAATTAAGAAGGGTAGTCCACGGAACATAAAATCTCCCCCACATAAAAACAAACAAACAAACAAACAAAAAACTGTTTTGTTTTGTTTTTTTTTTTGTTTTTGTTTCAAAAGAGCCACTGCTCCTTGCAACAGGTGGCAGTACATGCATGCATGGGAAGTATTGCTAGCTGCCAGTCTGTGCATACCATTTGTCCTCATTAGTCATATGAGTGTTGAGGACGCATTCCACACACTTTCAGTTGCAGATATAAACGTCCAAGGTCAATGTTTGTATTCTCCTGTTTAATTACTCATGCTGGCGGCATGTACACCCCAACAGGCATGCATTGCATTTGGGATGAGAGGCTCCTCTAGTCTTGTGTAAATGCAAATGGCCCAGTTCATTCACTCATTGCATACCGGCATATTTTAAATTTATGGGATGTTTTTCTGTTGATGACCTGGTAGTGACCTCTCCAATTCATAAGTTCATGCTGAACATACATCCAATACACCAAGGCAGCAGTAATTGTTTGCTATGCTGGGCAAAGTTACTAGTTGTCAGGAACAACTGTGGTCATAAAGTGTGCATGAAATACTTGTATGACATTACATAGCTTTGGGATCACAAAATACAAACAAATGCACATGTATGCACAGGCATGCGGGGGAAAAGTTGTAAACTTATGCATTTTCTTATTATATTATTGATATGCAGCGCACAAAGTTACTTTGAAAGTTTTCATACCGACATGAAAGAAAGTTTTTTTTTGTTTTTTGTTTTTTTAAAAGATCAGTTTATCGAAATAAACATTCCTTAGTTATGGCTTTCAAATTTCAAATATACACGTATGAGTTACTTTGTCGACTCAATTCACCTAGGTACTGTATCTCATCGTCATATCAGACAACAGAATGTAATATCCCATTATGTCATTGAGAAAGTCAATATATGAGGTGATCATGATCACACCTCTATTATTCTGACCACGCCCTTCCCCCAGCCCCCAACCCCAATCCCCCCCCCCAAAAAAAAAATAATAATAATAATCACTTTGTATGTCTGTATACATGTGACCACAAAGATGAACTGAAGATTTGTCAAATGTTGTCTATTGAAAAGTTTATGAATGAACCAATGTCTGTTTGATGACAGTCTGCTCATTCAGTTTAGTGACCACATATGAAGCACATATGATGAAGAATTTTCAGTTCTCTGAAAAAAATACTGAACATCTGATCATCTTGGTATACATTGTAATTGTACCTGGACCTTTAGTACAACAAAAGAATTCAAGCAAAGACTATTTTGCACATTGATGTTTCGCCTGCAGTGTGACAAAGTAAAATCTACATTCACTATATACTATAGCTTCTGGTCAAAACAATGCAATAATGTAGATAAATAAAAATGCAATGCAAATGGAGATTAACAGTGTGTTCATGGTAAAAACAAATACGTTAATACTGTATGTACCTCATGCATGAAATATGGCATTGAAATTTTCCTGAATCAGAGTCTTCTAGACAAGACTAGGCAACAGTACTGCTAGACCTCTGCTATTCATGTATATTCCAATCAATGAGTGCGGCACCCCAGCGCCATTTGGCTCGCTCTGAAGTGGCAATTCGTCCACCCTAACATCGAGCATACAACCCGAGAAGCGCAGCATGCATACAGTACTCAGAGACAGAAAAAGAAAAAAAGGGGAAAAGAAGCTACTGTAGATGGCTCCATTACGGATGTGCATTGTATGTAACGATTTAAATATACGACATGTTTCAGGTTGTGAATCTTTTCAGTGGGACAGGAAGCAAATTACACAGATGTGACTTGTGACATATCAGAAAATGACATCAGCAAAATAACAAGATAGAATAACAGGTTGAAATATAATATTTGTGGAAATTTCACATATCCATTCATAGCATAGTCTCAATTTCTTGAAAGAAAAACTGATACAAAAAGACACATCGTGGACAATGCCCTGAAAGAGGATAAGAAGTTACAGAGCACCAACAAAATTTTCTTGTTCTACAGTAAAATGCATCAGAAAAAAACTAGTACCAGTATTTACCCAAGCCAGCAAATAAGTTGTTGCTATTTTTGAAAAAATAATGATCAGCTCAGTCATTTTTCTCAGATATAAAATCAGGCACTTTCAGAAGAACAGGATACACATCAAATGCTCTATGTTGATGGTTCCTGAATTATCAGCAAAGTTAGAGATGGTTGCTTAGAAACATATTACATACAATTATTACAACCTACATGTGTATACACGGAGACAAATTCATGAACTTGAAGTCCATCTAGTAACTGTGATTCCCTTTTGTCTATGGCAATGCACATTTGGGCTGATTGAGTGCCATATGATTGACTTGTGAGCTCTTCAAGACATTGCTATCCTCAAATTTTTTTAATAAATCATATCCACATAAAACATAAATATTTCTCCATCTTGCCTAAATGGTTGTTCGAACAAGGGCTCAATACTTATCAGTAGGCAATTACCCATTCACATAACTTGCCCAATAGTGAATTTTAGTTGCCCCTAGCTAGTGGGCAAGTTTTTGTTTTTAGTTTAGTTTTGTTTGTTTTGTTTGTTTGTTTGTTTGTTTGTTTGTTTTTTAACCCTGCTTAATAAAGATGAGCAATTAGCATTTCAAATGTACAATCATTTAGAGTAGGGTCACTCCTAGTTCCTGGCGAGTTTCAGAAAGAGGATAAATTCAAACACACAGTAAAACAGTTGCTTCATTCAAAATCAGACACAGGTGATAGAAGAAAGTCTTGAAATAAGTTTTCAGTTCACATGGACATGTTTACACAAAAGAGTTGCACCACATATCGTCGGTTGAGAATGATAAGGGCACAAAACCCATAGTGTTCAAGACCACTTAATGCCCTTCTCATTCTCAACAGACGATATGTGAAAATTAAAGGGGTGATGATGATGAGGCCTCAAATCTATCCAAACGGCATATGACGTAAAATTGTTTTGGGTCTATATGTACAACTGGATACCCACAGCTCCTTACCCTTTTACTAAAAAAAAAAGTCATCATCACTGCAGTCAAGTAATATGAAGAATACACTTTATCCTTGACTTTACATTTGCACATGCACACACATACACACACACACACACACACACACACACACACACAAAGAGAATCAGTGAAAATTTAGCACAGGTCAATGTGACAATTTTGAGCCAAAGACATTAACTATGTCAACTGAATTGCATGTGTACATGCCATTTTGATCAATATCGCTTTGAAAAAAACAAATGAAATTTTACAATTCCCCATTATGCCCAATTTATAGAAACTTCATTTACTCTACAACTTATGTATTCTATTTCATTTTCTCTGCCTCAGTTCAAGTTGAATATGGGATGGCATTTCCAAAACATAATTTTTGAACAATCTTCATAAATATTTTCTCAGAGTTTCTCACCAGCATAATATTCATCATATTTTCAAAGATGTGACCAAAATATTTTTACCCCTGTTAAGAAAGAGGATGCCTAGTTCAAAACCTCCATTCCTTGCTAAAATAAGTATAATGACAGCAAATATAATAAAAGACATTCTGGCCTCAGTCTTCCCTTATTGCCGAAGGGGAATACATCATGTGAGAGACATTTTTTCCCCCCACATAGAAGAAACAAGTAAACTCTTCTATACTGCACAGACATAACAGAATATTGAAAATGAAATTACAATTTTGTATGAGGCTGAATGTTATGGCCAGGAACAAGCATCGCTGTATGCATAAAAATGGTCTTTCATATCTCTGAAAACCAGGGAAGTAAAGGTTGTGTCATACGGACATGTAGAACCACAAGCTGATTTCCTTTTCTGGCTCTATTCATCGCCCCCCCCCCCCCCCCCCCCCCCCCCCATTTTTGAAGCCCTTGTAGAACAAAAATAATAAGATTTTTGTAAATCTGATACATTCAAGGCAAATCCCTACAGAAATATCTCGCCAACACTGACAATAAAACACAATATGGGCTAACTTCCTGCAACCCCATCCCCTGCCCCCCCCCCCCCCCTTGGGCCCATCACTGCCATAAATGGGTGAGCAAACTCCAGTTGCAGCTCGGCAGTAATGTATGCATGTTACTGAGGCAACATGAAACTGCAGTCAAATAAATGAATACAGTAGAATGCCACTGCTGCTGAGGCTTTTCCCAGTATTAATTTTTGTTTTGTTATCACTTTGGTATGATATCTGCTTTATATTTGGTTTATTTTGCTTTTCTTGTTTCCTCTCTATCAATCTTCTTTTTTTTGGGGGGGGGGGGGAACTGGATTAACTCACTCATTTCTCATTTACATAAACACACTCTGAATTCATTGTCATATATTACAAAATCTACATGGACATAGAGCTGGAAAGAAAAGAAAAAAAGAAAATGGGTACAATCGGGCATACAACAAAAGAGTTACAATCGTATGACAGGTTCTCTGTTACTTGAAAATCTTCATTGACATGGGTGTCTCATGAGAACTGCTTGAGTCTTCTACACTGTACATGCACGATGTACAATGTAGGTCATAATATAACTATCAGAAAATGGCCTACATTAGAACTCCTTGTTTCTTTTTTCCGTGCATATCGAGATATGAAGTTACATGAAATGCTGTGTTTCTAAAATTAGTTCAAGGGCATGAAATAACCCTACCCAAGAATATATTGTAGAAACCTGATTTAGTAATAGCCTGAACAGAGCTGCAACTTGCAACATTCATGGTGTAGTTTGTTTAAAAAAAAAGAAACAAAAAATCACCTACTCATCCCAATGGGCATTCTGGCAAAGGGTACTTTCAACAGGCAAGTGTCCATTCATATCACTTGTCTTCTAGTGAGTTTTATTTACCTTGAGCAAGTGGGTTTACAACAGCCAGCTCTGCCCATGTCATATAAAGCCCTAATCAGGCCGGAGGGTGGGGGGCCTTGGATGTGTCGCCATCACAAAAAGCTGTTGCCGCGATGTTTCACTACCTTTTTCTTTCAAGTCACCCGCATCTTTAGACACTAAATTTATGAATGCTTGGGCACACAATTCCAAAGTTACGCATTACGTAATGATGCATGTCAGACCAACAGCGTGAATTCTTGTATAATTTCAATGCACATTGTTCTTACAGTCAAATTTCATAAAAGCATGATTATTTCTTGGTTTTATTGATTAAAATCAATTGATAACATTGTAGTTTCATGCTTGGAACAAGGTTGCGGACAAAGTTCATTGAAAAAACAATGAAAAACAAAAAGTCAAAACCAAAGAATACATTTTAGAAATTGTACAAAATTGCAAAAAAAATAAAATACTGAAGAAATGTTTTCCATTTACATTATTTGCTATTAAAGGATACTTGAAAGGATATTTACACACACACACATACAAAAGTGCCTGTTTAGAGCTTTATTTAGTGATTTAGAGCAAATAGTCTGATTTCATGCATACATTTTGCATAAATTAGCATAATTTAGCATACATAACTTTGTTGTTGTTGTTGCAATTACGTCACAGGCAATGTGTATGCCAATTTTTGTCGTGATTATGCAGTCGAAAGTTGAGATGGGGGGGGGGGGGGGGGGACCTGGGAGGCCTTTTTTTTTTCTCCCAAGGGTGTACCAATGGATTCTTTCCATCTCTGAGCTTTTTTCAATAAATCTGCTTACTGATGTTTCACAAGTTTCATTGCTCACCTCGCTCCACTCAACCCCTTGGCAAATGAAATGATATTATATGCTGTCTTTGTTGCTCATGGTTCCATCAGTTCCAAATCATGACTGAAACTTGCTTTGCACATGGAAGATCTTACAAGGTCAGGACTGCTTCAGGCAAACATTTTGACTGCCATGGATAATGTTTACAGAGGCAGAGGCATGCACATCACTTTAATATTCAAACAAATCAAAAGGCTTGCATTGAAGAGCATATAATCCATTTTGAATGCTGGTATATTAACCTTTGCTGGCTTGGGGGCACCTGGGGCAAATCTTAAGGAAGCCTCCATGAGAAAAGTACCAGCATATCATTTGAATATACACTATAATGACCTGGTGGGAAGAACCACCCTCATTACTCTCCCAATGTTCATAAAGTGCTTGGCTTTGAATATACCCACACACACAATTTTGCATTTGGTTGGGCTAATAACAATGCTTCTACTAGACATTACATGTGGGACTCTACACCAAAGGGCTCCTCTGACTCGTTTGCCTACATATCACGAGGGAATTTAGCCAGTCCCGATAAGTCCCTATAAATAAATTCATCCGAATCATGGTTACATATCGAGAAGTTCAAGCAAAATCCCTTGATTTTACGAAAGCCATGACCATATTACGATGTGCTTGTGAAAACTCCATCCTGTGAAAATCTCCCTTTGTCAATGTCATGGTGGTGATATGGCCAAGGCGTCTCTGGCATACAGATGTGTAGTAGGCCCTACTCTTTATTTCATGTTGAACATGCCCAAAATGTAGTTTCAATAGTTACTACGTAGGTACACAATTGTAGTACACATAATTGAAAGTCATGAAGAAATTCAACTTCCTTTGCTGTGAAACATGGACATAGGCATATATTGCATTGGAGTAGACCTTGAAAAGAATTACAGAGAATCTGTGTTGCATTACAAAAAAAAAAAAAAAGGCAGTAACATTTGATAAGATATTAACGAGGAATATGAAGAATATCATCCACTCGATCCATATCACAGTTGTATGAAAGAGAAATAAATGCTAGGTGACACTGTCTCACTCACACACCATTCTTGCACTCTGCCTTAATAACAATGGGGCTGTATTTTCTCTCGATGATTGCATTGGTGTTGTTCAAGGCTTGCATTCACAATCACCTTCTCTTTGGGGCTCAATTTCATTGAAACTGGTAATTTTTCTTCAAGAATATATGACACTGTTTTATCATCTTTTATTTATTTTTTCAATTAAGACATTGGTGCTTGATATCAAACAAAACAACACCAAATATGAAGAACAGTAAGGACAACCTACATGTATGCCCAACAAAGAAAGACAACTGTGATGTACTTGTAGGTATAATGTAGGTGCTAGATTCCCTGCTGGTAAGTCCTAACATGTATTGACCTATGGTACAAAGTGAACGCAAAAATTGTCATTACATGCCATCCGTTAACAAATAAATAACAAATACAATTATTTATCGTCGACAAGTTCGACAAGCAAAGTTCCTCCTTAATCATAGTCGTGGTAAAGTCTGCTAGCAATTCCACTTGCTTTCCTGCAACATACATGTATATTAGCATATATATGAAATGCCTCATGTTAAAATGAATGATTCGGCCACTGGATTGACTTCCATACACAGTTTCTTTGAGACCATGGTAAAAACAGCAGAAAAGCTGTCCAGGTTGAATATGGAGATGGCTCAAATGATTAGGATAAACATAAGCCTTTGTACCAAATTGTTTACATCTCTTTCAAATGTGCTACACTGCAGTCATAAAAATGTCAAAAAGCAATCACTTTGAATTCTCTTTTTAGACCATCAAGCAGATGTTTTTGTTGTTTTTTTCATGTGTGACTTGCATTGTTTATGAATAAATAGAGAAGGGACTGAAATTCCATGACCCCTATAAATCACTGGTATTTACAGTTACTTGTTCCAGTGACATCTGCCATCATTTTGGGCAAGCTGCCAGGGTTAACTCTTAACGTGCCATGGTCGCCGAACGGCGACCTTAGTCCTGACGTGCCATGGTCGCCGATCGGCGACTAAGAACAGCGAGAAAAGCATTGATCATTAAAGTTCTTGTGGTACCGTAATGTGTTACACCAAGCAACTGCCAATGATATGTACTGGTAGCTGATTAGCATAGCCATCGTTTCCACTAAAAATATGAGCATGCTTACATTGGAAAATTTTGAGTAAATACATGATTTTTCAGCTAGATGTATTTTTCTCACATCGGGAAAATCCGCAGCGGGCGCACCCTCTGCGAGATGTGTATGGATCAAAAGTCTCATAGGTAAACCACGCGTGTGTATGCTATTGACTCTGCGTGTATTGTCTATGCGGTTCCACTCGCATTGTTCCGCTTGGACGCTGTCCTGCGGGAAGCTGCTTTGATTTTGTCCCTCAAAGAGGGTCAGCTTTCGTTCGTCGGTCAAGTCTTTCATCCTTTTGTTTTGGTGAACGTCACTAATCATTGCCACGCTAGCATAGGAATTGCGCGTGGACAAAGGCCTGCCGATTTCAATAGAGTACGCCCGCCCGCAGTCAGCGTAGACAAAAGGAGGATTAGCAGGTTCTTCCTTCTCAGGTGGACAAAAGACCTATTCCAGGGCCCGGGACAATTACTTTAGTTTCAAATACAGGATCTGGGACTAAAGGACTCAGATTTGGGAATGAAGTACTTATGCAGAAAGAGAAATTGCCAAGACAAAATAAACTGCTAGTATCTTTGGAATCATACAATTCTAGAAGGCAATTTTGTTATCATTTGAAAGAGGAAATGTTGCTCTAAAACATT
This sequence comes from Diadema antillarum, assembly GCF_040938485.1. NCBI lineage: Eukaryota > Metazoa > Echinodermata > Echinoidea > Diadematoida > Diadematidae > Diadema > Diadema antillarum. Next base: position 184,723 of record NW_027271096.1, read on the forward strand.
CTCACAGAGTCAAGGGAGTGTTCCATTGAAGAAAAAACAAGACTGACTCTTTTTTTCCGTACTACACAAACATTTCTAATGATTTTTTTGATGTATCAAATATTTCTGCAATATTTCAGATTCAGATAGATATTGTGGCAAACTGACTGCATGACACGAAAGAGCAAACATTTCTTGATATATGTTGTGTAGAACTCAATTCAAAACAGTCAATAGTTTCAGAGATATGGCGGTTTTAAATTTCATTGTCAGTCCAGTCTCGAAACGTTCTGGCGTTAGGTAAAAACCTCTGGCACGTTAGGGGTTTTGGGCCTGGCACATTAAGAGTTAAACTGAAAAGACATCATGGAAAGCTACAATATAGTTAGGGCTTGAAACGTGTGGTCACTGCACAAAATTTGGATACTCACGTCTTTGAGTGGTGTAAGGGATGCACTCTCTCCTCCATAGTACTTGTTCCGATCAATGTGGAGGATCTTTTTCCCATTGACCGAGAGGACACCACTCAGAACACACTCCTGAAAGAGCACAGCAGAATACATACAATAATTACACACATTTTATACATGTGCAATTGCATGTAACTGCAAGGATGAAAATTATGAAGATATGGCAGCATGTTAACATTCAGTAGGCCTTTAGTGTAAATGACCATGCCAGAAGCCAAGATCGTTTGCAGCAAATTTATCAGAAAATCTGTCTGCTTGGTCATGACATGTTCCACACATGTGATTTTGCCTAGCTGCACTCTACACACTGTACTTCAAACATAATTTGCTAAGGAATGTATTATTTTGCTAAATTTATACAAATGTAGATGATTTTTTTTTAAATTGCATAATAGGCTATTCATACAGAGCATCGAGTCTCATTAGTTTGACATCACTCTATTTTACCATGCTTAGTAAAATATGCACTGTAGAGTTTATTTCATTACATTATCATTGTGTGTGAGTGTGTGTGTTTTCTCCTTTGTTGATAGAGCTTCTCTTTGTGTTTTTAACGAAGACAATTATAGCTTCATCATGATCAGTTCAATGGGAAGTGTGAGCCTACCAATCATCAGGTAAGCATAGGTGCATCAAGAAGGCACAATTAATAACATGTAGAAAAGTCTATTCATGTAATTTTGCATTCTGACCATCAACATTTACAATCACAGTCATTATCATTCTGGGAGCTCAACATGAACATGTATCACAATTTTTTTGATCACATCCAACCAGTGTTCAATTTGCTGTATTAACATTTTATCTCATTACTCTGTGTACAAGTAGAGTCTAGATTATGTTAGCAAGTCTGATACCATGCAACAATGCAATGCCTGCCAATGAATGAAGTGCCATGGCCCATGCCCCTCGTTATTTGGCTAAGCTATTTCAAGGCCTAACCTAAGCTAAGCATGATTGATACTCTCCTTGACCTTGGCCAGCCCTGCATGAATAAGAGTCCTTATCCACTCTCCATTCAGATTGTGCTTATAGTTTTACATACACCAAATCCGCTGATTTGGGCTAAAAGTGGGATTCATGTCTGACGTCTGCCAAATCTCGTAGCTGCAAGCGAGATCCGACAGAGCTGACCTGCCCGGCTCGCTAGATAACACGCCCATCCCAGACATCCATTCATCCATCCATCCAACACGCAACGTACAGCCACACACGCATCAATGCACGACCAATGATATAGCATGTGTGTACCATGTACCAGTGACAGTGTTCCATTCTGGCCGACATCAAGCCGGCTGTCTGATTGAGCGATCACAAAGAAAGGCTAGAGGATCTCCACCTCTCTCCCTCCCTTTATGGTGTTTTCTGCGGCCGATCTTACCTTCAAACCTGTCCCTAGCACAATCACATCATATGTCTCATCCATGATTGCGAAGAAGTGCTCTTTAACGCCAAGGGATAGAAAATGAAATCCTCAAATCTGGATTGGACGGGGCTACTGGCAACGGAGATTTTTCATGTGTTAGCAGTTTTTCGGTGGCGAGCTCGTACGTGTGCGCAGAAAGTTCACGTCTTCGGATCAAGGGCCTGCTTGGGAGGGTTGGTGGAGGGGCTCTCTGCATAGCAAACAGCGAGAGTACTGATATACAGTACTGGATCGCCTTGTAGTTGACCCTTAACCACTCACTGCCCCCCCCCCCCCCCCCCCCCTTCTTATTTTGGTTCCCAAGTTGCACCTTTTCCCCTTTAAACACTAAGGAGTCCTTCCTAGAATGTCATTAAAAATGACTTGTGTCATGCAAGCGAGTGTAGACCTGAAAATGATAATGTTTAAAAAATCCCCGAAATTTCTCTTCGGGAACAGGCTAAAAACGGTTTCAATAAAAGCAACCTTTTTTTCACTGTAGTTCACATTACCAATTTTAATCATGGAAATTGTATATTAACGAAAAGTAATCATTGTGTCGCATGTTATACAACTTCAGAGGTACCTTTAGGTCTTCAGCTAAAATTTAATACGTTCCTCTTCCCCTGAACAAGTGGTGTGAAGGGGCGTCACCTTGTTACTATGGCAACGGTGGCAGCAAATTAATGGAAAAACAATGTTTTTGTTATTAAATGACCTACGAGTGTCTTAAATGTCTAGCTGGGTCTATTGAGTATTGAGTGTGTGTTCTGTTGCCTATATAAACTATCATGTCCCGGTCAATTTAGAGCTCACTACAAATATTGAAGTAATATACTGGATTGTTGCTGTAAAAGTTTGCTAGAAAAGTGCTGATTCTTCTAAATAAAAAGCCGGAAAACTGGCTTTGCTCAGTTCTGTAGGTATCAACATCTGAAGTATTTTGGCGTCACGTTCATGCCAAAGTTGTCTCCACTCACCTGCGTACAATGATTATGAGAGCAAGCACACCATCCAGCCTCCCCCCCCAAAAAAAAAGAACTTAAGTCGTGCGTATATCTTCACAGATTAAGTTGTTGTTGGGTTTTTAAAGTTCATTTCAAAGTACGAGTCTTGAGGCCAAATAAGATCTGTTGCTGTTGTTGGGTTTTTTTTTTGTTCTTGTTCTTGATTATTTACATCTTGAAGAGTAGCGACGATGATAGATTAAATTTCTTTTTGGAGGGGGTGTGTAAAGTAGGCCTACAAGTTTGGACAGTATCGCAGAGAAAACAACAACAACAACAAAACAATAGACTCCTTTGAACTAGCGCCGACTAGACTTGGGAACCTACTACAATGTCGGCCTATTTGACTGGGCTGAATATAAATTCAGCCGGTATGAAGCATTTCCAAGTTGAAATTGATTGACAAATTTTCCTTCCTCGACGTAGGGCCTATATGTATATACCAATATTTTGTTATATGAATGACATGCTTCTGAATAAGCCTTTCACATTAGGGCATGCTGAGTAATACTGGTGTCGACATCATTGTGATCACTTTTGTTTGGTATAAACAACATATAGGCTTAGACACTTTTAAGAATGATATATGAATAGTTCAAGGCTGAAATTGATTTCCAAACTTAATTGTCGTTGATATACTTCATGTTCAACGGTTATTTGTCTCCATTTTATTTATTTAGCTACACTGATAATTTTATTTTCTTGCAAAATGTCTGATTGATATATAACTTTTGGTAATTTTGCCTCTAGAAATTCAATACCCTTTTCACATGCGTGTTTCAGGACAACATTTAGATGATTATAATAAATGACCCTGTTACAGTTTCTTGATCGGGTACTATCAAAGAAAAAAATTCGCTTTTCACAGTTTGTTGTTGTGATTCATAGTTTGTTTGGATTTTTCCCAGTAAAAATGCTCTGCTATACCTCTATGGTGATGCTGTTAATGTTGACTACTCACACAAATTTTGGCAAATGCATTGTAATTGACATAAATAACAGAAAATGATGTTAAATTTATGATCTCAATTTAAAAAAAAATATATTTACCTCCGGAATTTTCAGCTGTCAATGCTACAGCCTTCATCAGCGGAATGACCCGGAGGTAAATATCTTATATTGAGATCAAAAGTCCAACACCAATTTCAGTTGAATTTCCAATACAGATGAGCTTCTTTTACTCTGACAGAAATAACAGTTCGCTTTTATGCCCATCATCTACAAACAGTTGTAGCTTCTGCAGAAAGCACAATAACGATTTCTCAGTCAGTGTTATGCATGCAATTCAGAAACAATTTCAACCATCAAAAAGTGCTTCCTGATAAAGTTACAAAGGTTCGTAATTCCGAAACTGAAATAAGGTTCGTAACCCGAAGGTTCGTTGGTAACGATCACCTTCTTTTCATTTTCTCAGAATAACGAACACTTTTTTATTTTCGGATCAATGAACCTTTGGAATAACGAACCTTATATTTCATTTTCGGGGTAACGAACCTTCGGAATAACGAACCTTGATGCACGGGAATAACGCCATAATGTTCGGATTAACAAAACTTTATTCATTTTCGGTAAAAGGAAGTTGTGTGTTTCGGACATACGAACTTTCGGAATAACGAATATCACTCAAATCATGAAAACACTTTATACTTTCGTATGTATTATGGGTTTATAGATTCATGCTCACATGCAGTTAGGCATGTTTGTATTTTGTTTGGACAAGGGAAAAAGAATGTATGCATCTGATATACCGAATATGTTTCCGTCACCACTTTCCAAATATATACCTGCAGGGCTGACAGTGATATACTTTAAAAAAGGTGCAAATTGTGTTTCCTGCTAGATATTCAAGTAAAACCAACGTGTAATGTCCTATAGCATAAAGAGACATACCGGTCTGAATTGAAGTTTGCCGTGTCTTAGTGATGAGGTCTGCATAAACAAACCCAAAATGTATATGTTTTGCCCCACTTGAGTGGACGAAAAGCCGCATTTGAAAGAGACGGGGGGGGGGGGGGGGGGGGATAACCCTCAAGCGACAAACAGTATCTTTCCTGAATCCTTTTTTTTTTTGTATCCGGGGATGCCCGAATATCAATTTTGTAACATCGAACAGTTTCACAATTGTTCATAAGGATGAATGCGTGAGGGTCGACAACGGCCACATATTTCTTGAGAAACAAAGATCCATGGAGTTTGTTTGCATATACAGTTTGCTCTTTTTGTAGAAACAAATCATAATAGCATACAGGTGTACAAGAAATGTCCATCCCCCTAGTTTCAATAAATTTGATCCAAAGCATTTATTTTCGCAATGTGAAAATATTTATTGAATCTAAAATATATGAGTCAAAAGAAAGAAAAAGGGCTTGAAAAAAAAAATGGGCAACTGCTCTCTGCCCTTGACGCGTTATCCTGAAGGTTCGTTAATTTCGAAAATTAAATATAAGGGTTCGTTATCCCGGAGGTTTGTTAACCCGGAAATTAAGAAGAAAAAAAAGGAGGGGGGGGGGGGAGTGTCCTATCCAACGAATCTTCGGAATTATACGACCGTCATTTCGTTTTCGGATTAACGAACCTTGAGAAGAATGAAGAATTTGTTTGTTTGCATTTGTTTTTGTTTTTGTTTGTCATTTTGGGATGTACGAACCATCGGAATAACGAACTTTTCGATATTACAAACCTTCGGATTAACGAACTTTTCGAAATTACAAACCTTCGGATTAACGAACCTTCGGAATAACGACATGTATACACCCCAAATATGAGTCCTGCTTTACGAGTCCAAAAAGGTTGGTTAACTATATATTAAGATGAAGAATTAAATGCACAACGACCTGGACGCAGGTCACTATCAAAGGAGAGAAAGGAACGTCCAGTATGGCCTTTAAGTTTGTTTTTGTTCTGTTATGCCTCCGCCACGATGTGGTGCAGGAGGCATTATGTTTTCGGGTTGTCCGCCCGTCCGTCCGTCCGTCCGTCCGTCCGTCCGTCCTTCCGTCCGTAATCAATTTTGTGGACAGCGCGACTGAAAACCTGTTTGAGGTATCCTCATGAAATTTGGCCTGTCTATGTATGAGTAAGCCAAGTTGTGCCTATCAACTTTTAGGTGCACATGCTCAAGGTCAAATGCTCACAATTTCACTATTTCCCCCATAACCATGCAATGCCTGAAGGTATTTTACATGTACTACCAAATAAAGATTATCCAGAGAGAGTTTCGGGTCATGACCAAACTGTTGAAATTTCACGTTTTTCTCCATATCTCGCAAATAGTTAAAGGTATGTTCATGGAACTCAGTATAAAATTATATGTATGTACTGACTGGCAGTGATTATCTATGGAATTCGGTCATCATACACTCTAAAAACATCCGGGTCAGAACTGACCCTGAAAGGGTCCGTTGGGGTCACACTCCGTTCCGGGTCAAAAATGACTTGGAATCTGGTCATGAAGACCCGGAATGGGGTCACCCTGACCCAATTCATGACTCTGAATGGGGTAATATCTGACCCCATTCCTTGTCATTTCTGACCCAGAACGGAGTGTGACCCCAACGGACTCTTTCCGGGTCAGTTCTGACCCGGATATTTTAAGAGTGTGGGTCAAAGGTCAAGGTCAACTCCTCAAAATATCACTACTTCCTTCATATTTATGCAATGCCTGCAAGGTTTTTCTTGAAACTTGATATATACATGTGTATTACCCAATAGAGATGCTCTGGGAAGTTTCTTGCCCAAAGGTCAAAGGTCAAAAGGTCAAAGGTCAAGTGAAAGTGCTAAATTTCAGTTCTTTCTCCATATCTCGAAAGTGACTCGAGATATGATGATATCATCATGAGACTTTGTACATATTTATGCATGTTCTACCTGACAGTGATAACAACATTTCTAGTTTGTTTTATTTCAGCAAACTGCAGTTGGAAATTGTCAGGACAACAATACCTTATAACACTGAGGAAATATATATAGGTTCAACTTTGCATCCTTACGTGTTTCACAATACCACCTATATGGATGCAACTTTGCACCTTTCAGACCAGTGAGCACCTTTAGGTGAAAAGTTGAACCAATTTTTCAGAGTGCACTGGAGAATAGTACATTCCTGCTTAGAGTGAGAAAAAACAATAATTTGAGAAGTAAATCACAGTAGTCTTGTAATTATACTCAAATGTAGGGCCATGTTTTAGTTTTTGTTTTACTTTACTCCTACATCTATTACGTCAAACTGATTATTCAAGTTAATGACCTGCTCTTACCAAATATTTTCCAGTACTTTAAATCATGGTGGTCATTCGGTAGCTGTTGAATAGTTACGCAAGCTTCATGCAAGCTCCTGATAGTGCAGAAACAAGTTTATATTCCTGAAAGCTTTTGGTATTATTTATCAGCACCCCTGCATGTGCACTGTGCACGCTCGTAATGGTTAGAATTCGCTATTTTGAAGTTTCGTAATTCCGAAAATTGAAAAATGGTTTGTTATTCCGAATGTTCGTTTATCCGACAATAAAATAATGTTCGTTGTTCCCAAGGTTTGTTCTTTTTTTTTTTGTCTTTTTTTTTACTGATTTTGTTTGCATGTCCTGTTCTTTACACCATTAACATGGATTAACAAATCTTTCGAAACGAACATCACCCTATATTTGGGTATATATATATATATATATATATATATATATATGTATATATATATATATATATATATATATACATATATATATATGTATATATATATATATATATATGTATATATATATATATATATATATATATATATATATATATATATATATATATATATATATATATATATATATATATATATATATATATATATATATATATATATATATATATGTATATATATATATATACACACACACACATGTGAGGCGGTAGGCCTGCTAGTGCTAGCACTAGCAGGCCTAACTCCCACCACCACCACAAATGTTTCGGTTCCCCACAACCGGCTGCAAATTGACTGCTGGCATGTAATGAAGTGTGCATCTCACACCTCTTGACAAAGGGCAGAAAGCCCAAAAGCTTGAATAAAATCACTTGTGAGGATTAAGCAACGTCTACCGCCTCCTTATTCTCGTTTACTTTGGAGTGTGTATGTAAATGAGATATATATACATGTATATATATATATATATATATATATATATATATATATATATAAGATACAAATTCAATGCCTAGTATTCTCTTCAATGTGAAGAACATATTGTGGCTATGAAGTACAGCTATATCCTTTCTGTGATGCTTATTTCACTACTGGAATGGTAAAGTTAGACACTGGTAACCAGACGTTACTGTAAAAATGCATGTGTATACTTTTGTATTTTTTTTTTTGAGAGAGAGAGTGGTCATTTCCTTTTATGCGATCTTAAACATGAATGAGTATAGTACCCAGAAAGTGCTATTCATAAAGAAGATGATCCAACTTATTTCAAGCAAACAGTCACCAAAGAATGCACATAGACGTGGTCAACAACACAAACGCAAGCCATGTACAAAAGATTTTATCTTGGAGTAAAGAAACTCCGTTCCCTATTCTTCTAATCACACATACACAGACAAACACACATATACACAGCCACACGCTCACGTACAGACAGACACTGTATTTCTCAGCTCTCTACATTTCCTCCCATTGTGCTGATGGTGATTATGTGATGTATTGTCCAGTAATCAATCTTCAGCTAAAATTATTGTAGACTCATTTGTACACTTAATTTTCATAACTGCTCAATGTTGTTGTTTTTTTTTCATACCTATGGTTACATCTTCCTCCACAAATCTTTTAAATCTTCTTGTACTGATATTAAAGACATATCACATATGAAGTTTCTCTATTTTTGCATGAATATATCATGAAATTGTGTCCCATATGACCGACGTCTAAGATCATTGAAGTGGCAAAATCAGCATACCTTGGAATTGTCCCATTAAAATTCTGTGTTCCTCTCTATCTACGTCCAAATTTATCTGCGGTGACTGTAATTTCTTATCATCTTGTTCCTTATATCAGCTGCAGCAAAGGATGCAAGAAAAGACCAATAAATCTACTCTGTGGAGAGCAATACTCTCAAAGTTACATGTCATATATTTGAATGAGTGCCAGTATTTATTTAATGCTTCGTACAATCTTTGATTAGTGTGAAAGGGCCTAAGAACAGGGTTTGTCTTTTTACAATGCACGCATAAATGTGAACAGCATAATCAACAACATACCAGAATATTCTTGCTGTCCTATTACATGACAAAAAATAATATTAGAAATAAATAAAAAAACAACAAGAAAAATAAAATAGTAATAATAATAATGAATGATTAAAATTTGAGTATTTTACATTAGTTGACAAACAAAAGACTTGTTATCAAACATGCACAAGCCTGGTATTTTTATTTTTCTTGCCATGGTGCCTCTTATATCTGATGACACCATGCATAATCCATGGCCGATTGTTCTGAAAACAAAGTGTAATATCATGATATCAACATGACCATTTAATGACACAAAAAAAAGAAAAAAAAAATGGCAAAGAATATTTTCCATGGAATGTAGAAAAATTTTCAAAACTTTCATTGTGACAAGATATCTCTTTAACTGCCACAAGATCTTGTAAATAGCATAGTTTTCCATCATTTTTAAAAGACATTTTTTCTTCAATAATGAAGAATGGTTCTCACAGCCTTTATAACAACAGCAAATGAAATCATGTTAAGTTATTTAGTAACATGGCATATCTCACAATTCTAGATTATAGATAGTTGATGGTCCATTTCATCAAATGTACAAATGACCTGACGAACTGAAATTCATGTACAGATGATGCCATACAGAAATTACACAAGTATAGAAATTCATACACGAGAATTTTTAAATATATATGGGACTGACATGAACCACAGCGAAGATTAAACCTTCATTCACAGAGATACTATGAAACCCAGACCAGACAAGAGAAAGAAAGAAGAAACTGACATGCTACTCACAATTCTATCCAAAACACACTCTCACAATTACTACAATCTTCAGTTTTTCTGTCCTCAATTATTATTAGGTAGATCTATTCCATTGCAAGAGTGGACCACCAGAATCACACCTGGTTTGAAAACAAAAAATGCAGCGAACCCCCCCCCCCCAAAAAAAAAGACACAGTACACTTATGATGCTATCTACCTAAAATCAAGTCTATTCTATCCGAAACTGGTATGAACTCTCATCGCAACTCTAACTTTCTGCTTAGAGAAACATGGTAATGGTGTTCACGCAGGTAAAAGTAGTTTTGTGTCTTTCTTCACCACTGACAAGACATGTTCCTCCTTCATTTCAGATTTCCTTGCAATTCACACCTTTATATACCAAGAAACCCCTTGTGGAGAATGGTATCACCCAAATCTCAGCAGTTTATATACAGTGCCAACATTGTTGAATAATTGTACAGTTGTTTGTACAGTACAATTTTTGAAGTGATCCCATGTAGAATGTTACAACAGTCTGATTATTGCTACACATCTGTGCCAAACAAAGATTCATGTTGATGGAGGGATCATTCTACAGTTAAAACCACATTCAAGTCCATGCACTTGTAATAATTCATACTTTACTCATGATAATATCCCAAAGACTTTGATATAGACTCCACTCTTTCTTTTTTCTTTTAATCAAACGTTTGCATCACTTTCTAATAGGGCCTAAGTACGAATTAGGGCCACTGTCCTAAAATTCACATAAGAGTAAAAAGAAATACATATTTTTTCATCATTTTGGATATTTGGTATTTGCCACAAAATTACAGGCAGGTGTAACTCACAACTTGATTGAGCCACCTGGCAAAGCTTTCACCCAGTATGTTTTTTCTCTCCTAGTCGGTATACACAAAGAATTCCAAACAGCCACTTTTTGCTTTACTCGTCCATTGCTAACTCTGCACACTTCACAATAAATCTCTGTTAAACTTGCAGGGAAAGTCTAAACATTTATAGTTACCCCTATGTACAAATACTTTTCTAACTATTGCATTTACTCTCTTATTTCGCTCTCAGGTCCCCAAAACAAAAATATTAATATACTATGGCATATCATTTACCATTAACGCATACACGATTGACTGACCACAGTCAAACATAACACAAATGCCAAATCAATTATCTTCGAAGTCCAAAGAAAACATACATTCAAGCATTTTGTTGTCTTTGCTTCTAAACTTTGAAGCGCTAAATGACTGCCAGATGAACTCGAGTTGCACGCTATCAGTCGAGTCACTAACAAGTCGATCCATCCAGTGTGATACTTCTACCCATTAGTACGGGGCACCATGGGGTGGGAATGATGGCTTGTGTGGATATATCTAAAAATCCCTGTAACAAATTGGGGACAGCTTTATCACTGATCTCTAGGTAAGCACTCACACAGGTGAACAATTTGGATTGGAGTCCACCGTTACCGATAAGCTTACACTTCGATGACTATATTTGCAGACACATGGCTGACAAATGCTATCTGTGGTTTTTGAATGCCCCCAGTGGGCAACAAATTCAATCAGACCACCAATGATTCCCCAGGCTACCAGGGCATTAAAATCATTGGTGTGAGACTGTGGACAGACTCATACATTCTTTCAATCTGCAAAGGCTGTACTGGTCATCGCTTGCTGTCCACTTCCCAACTACCACCATTTAGTTAGAGCGGGCTCTATGCAGAGTCCACTTTCTAACAAGGATGATTCACCCAAGGATTTCATCTACAGAATGGCTGACACTGTGATACGTGACAAAACTCTGAAGACCAATGAACAGTACGCGATATGGCAAACATAAAGTGGCAAAAACGCACTGGATTTCCAAGGTTTTATCTGAACTTTTTCTCTTTAATTTCTTAATTACTATCTTCCCAAGACTACTCAGAAGCACCACCACAAATCTACTTTGTGTTGAAACCATAACCAACAGGGAAATACACAATATGTGATCTCGTAGTCTCAGATCAAGATATTTCAACTTTGCTTCTTGACCAAATTGCAAAAGGTAAACACTCCACATGACATGTACCTGCAAAATCTGGTTAAGAATTCTTCGCCCAAACTCTATTTATAATCCCACACTTTTCTTTCTTCTTGCCAAAGTCACTGAGCACTCTTCGATTTAAAAAGAGAATATATCTGAAGTGTAATGTTTCTTCCTTTCCGCGACTATCAGGGCATTCACACATACCAAGATTGCTTAACTTGAAACATGACTGTAATTAAGCAAACCAGAATCATGTTTCAAAAACTATGCAAACTTGTGGTGTGACTGCAAACTAGAATCACGTAGGGTGATTGAAACTTAATTACGATCGTGTTTCAAATGACGGTAAAGAGGCGTTTTTCATTCACGTTTCGCCAGAATTAAGCAACGACACTAGCGTGTGAACAAAACTTAACTCCAATCGGTTTTGGGAGGCGGAGATTATGATGACTTTCCAATCACTCCTGCAGAAAGATGGCTCAAGAGTGACTGATTGGAACTTGGCAAGAAGCCAAACCTCCCCTCCTTGCTCTGACATTGAAAACCACAGAATCCATGAAGCCTTCCTCTCGTCATGTGAATGGACGACGATTTAAATCTTAATTGCAATCGTGTTTGTAATTGTGTTTCAAATTAAGCAAACTCGGCATGTGTAAAAATGTCATGAAACAAAGGAAATAATGATTCCTCCCCTCACATTGCATCTTCTGTGTACACTGTGGTCTTATGAAAAAAATAAAAAAATGATTGTCTACAAAGGATTCTGCAAAGGATACAAAAGAGATGAAATCTTTCAAGATTACGATACTTGCAGTATGCCACTCTCTTGGAAATCTTGAGTTCTTGAGTGGCAGGAATTGCATTACACTTGCCACAAGTGATCTCATTTGCACTTCAAATATGATGCAAGACTTGTTTTGTCGCATGATAAGGTCAGAAAATGAACATGATCAGAATGTAACAAACAGAGCTAAATATACTTTACTAATTGCAGTACCAGGGTGATCTTAAAGCCTCACATTACCTTATTAGTAGAAATATGACTATGCTACATTCTAATAGGACAAAGATAGAGTACATGTTACATAGAAATGAAATTAAGAGACATGTAAGCATTACATAAGGACCAGAGAGAATGTAGTTGCAAAATGTTAAGATATTCTTCAATTCTACTGTCTACAGACTTGCAAAAGAAGATTCAGTTGATCTTTCACTACACAGATCCAAAAGTTAAGGTTAAAAAAAAAGTCACACTTTTGGGGAGGTACAGTCTAGAAGCAGGCGGCGGTGTTATCGGTCCATTAGGATCTGTATCGGATTAGGAGGAACCCTAATTGTCATGACTAAATATACTATAACAAAGATTATATACACTTCACATTTGATACATGTAAACCTGAAGATGACCTCAAGGGTCCTGAAGCTATGAATTTAACAGGGGTCCAGGGAGATGGATTGGATTTGGGAGGGGGAGACTATGGGATAGGGATAAGGGTGGAAAGCAGAGAAAGAGGGGGTGGGGGGGGGGGGGGGGGGGGGGCAAGCTTATTGCTCCTGCTGGGCAGCCGCCAAGTCCTGCTGCACCTGACTGAAGTCAAACTCTTCTCCAGTCGCCCGCTTGTAGAGCTCCAGGATATCGTCGCACGTCGTCTCAAAGTGGGTCGTGGGATCATAAGATTTGGTGATGAAAACCTGCCAGAGGGATAAAACAAGCAAAAATAACAAAACGAAACCATTTTTAGAAATGGGCACGCCTTAGAACTTTGTGCATCCTTGCACCGATGTTCAACATTCGGCAAGTCCACAATGACAGAATAATTTGGCAGGCACCAACGATAATACGGTTTCTTCAATGCAGTCTTTCTCAAACCTAAAACCTTTGCAGAGCATGTAAGGGTACCCACTTCAAACCTTACAATACTTGCTCCACATTCACACGATATACCGGCTCCTAGATTAAACACAAAAGTGAGGAACTGCCTTAATTTTTAGTTTGCACAAGGAGAGTGGGGGCAGTTCCAGTAATATGAGCAAACTTCAGGCAAAAACTACATTCATATTTTTGAAATTCAAAAGTATTATTTCCTGACTACTCCAACATATTCAAAATCTTTGTTTGCAAGCTAACTTCCCTGTCTCTACCATACCTCTCACGACAAAGCAAGCACTGCTACTAATGACTCATTAATTCAACAATAGTAAGTTGCAACCCTTACATATTCCGTACACTACAGAAAGGTTGAATGCCAGTCGTGCGAACAAAGTTATACAAATGCTATGATAGGACCAAAGCACTACACCAGGGTCCCATTTGATAAAAGATCTCAGAATGGCAATTCTTGCTAGATTAGCAGCTTCCCATAGCAACAGCCAATCAGCAAGCTGGATTTTTGTCAATACCAAGACACTTGCCATTCCAGCAAGAGTTGCTATCATAGCAACACTTCAAGAAATGGGGCCCTGGTGTCAGTGCTGCTGAATCTCTGATAGCAATGTGTGAACGCACAACATTCCTTCTCCCATGAGCTATGTCTGTTACACCAGTGGGGTCTGCTCCATAGGGCTGGACACTGTGTGAATGCAGTACTGTAAAAGCTGTTATTTTTGCAATTTACAACACCCAAAAATACCGCCACATCCTAGGGTATGTACTGTTATCTTTGTGCATTCAGTCGTATAGTAAGTGCATTTAGGGCCTACTGTAAAGTAGCGGAGCGAACAAACAGGCATTAAAAATGGTGCACTTACAATAGCCTTGGCGTCAAATCGCAAAAGCAATATCTCACAAAAATGTCTGTGACCTCCCCATTTGTGAAAATATCTACTTGCAAATATAACAGCTTTTACAGTATTGGAAAGAAACGTGTACAAAAGCTGATTCAGGCTACCTTGCTAGTGCTCCCGTCATCTGTGGGTACCATGATATCGGAAACCTCCACAAATTTCTTGTGGATGGGACCAAGGAGTTCCAGGCCGGGCTTGAGCTCCTCCTCAGGGTTACTTGTCTCAACCGTGGTGGCCACGAGGGCGATGTACCAGTCCTTGGCAGCAACATTGTGGGTGTATGACACACAGAGGACATAGATGTCTGCAAAGGAATGCAGAATGTGTGGACAACATAAAGGTAAAAGTGTTGGGACTACACCGCAACATCATTTCTCTCTATGTTTGCTTTTGTGTGTGTGTGTGTACTAGCTCTATTGGATAAAGAATCAAGTGGCAGCATTTGGATATTAAGTGTGCAATATAAACTTAAGGTCGTTGAACTCCCGTGCAGATCTTTGTCAAGCACAGAACTTCAAGATCACCTCAGGAGAAACTTCTTTTAACTCTTTATGTGCCACGTTCGCGCGGCCGACTCAATCGACGGAGCGCCAACTTTGCATATTCTGCTCAAACGCACAAACCCCATCGATAAATCGCCCAATGCCATAATACAATGAAAGCGTTTCTCGCGATTCCGAACTTCTCACATACAACTGAACTTTAAGTCGTAATTGACTAGAAAGCGGTGTTCCCTACTGGATTCGCGTGTAAATTTTAAGTTTCTATCACCGATTTGTGTGCAAAAGTCATGCCTTTACTGTAATGTACAATTGTAGCTACTGGGCATTTGAAAGAAAAACAATCATTTATAGATTTGTCATACAATTCACATCAAAGCAAAGCTTGGCATTTCCTCTACGACTTTGCTCACTGCATGTCTAATTCAACAGAAATTTATAAAAGTTACACAGATTTGAAAAACAGTATGTTTTCTCAAAGCATGATTACGTTGGTGTCTCAGAATGATGTGGCACACAGGGGGTTTCCACCATGGCACATAAAGAGTTAGTAGAGAATGCATGCACTTGTGAAATGGAAAATTTCAATTAGCACTCAGGGTGGACATATGTCCAGTCTAAAACCAATTTAGAACTAATGAATGAACAACTACTGTATACTCCATATATTTAGCGAGTCTAATTTTTCACGAATCGGACTTCACGACAATTTCGCGACTGGTTAAGTTTGCGATTGTGGAGTCCAGTACTGAACAGAGAAATGTATGCCTGCACGTCATATTCATGTCGGGAAAATAAAAACCTTGTGAAATATTTGGTGTATGCAGTACGTATCTCAGAGTATAATGATACTTCCCTTCCTTTCTCTTTATTGCCACTCAGTGAGTGGTGACTTGTATATTATATTCTTACAATGTCATATTGTTTAGACAATCATTTCTGAGGCCCTTGTCCTTGTCAAGCATTTGGTTATGATGATGGTCTCCTGAATTTCTGTACATCAAGAGTTGCCTAATTTGTCTTTGAACAATAGATATACTGTAACTTATGTTTGCATAAATGTATGCATAAAATTATTTGTGTATTTTCATTTTGTATTGTGTCAGAAAAATAAGGTTGGATATTTGAATTAATCATTTATTTGTTTTAATTGTCAGACTCAAATCATACAGTGCTCAATTAGTTTGTTCAATTGATCTTGTATTTCATTTATGTATGAAAAAGAAATTCAGAAATAAAATCGATCAATCAATCAATCAATCAATCAATCAATCAATCAATCAATCAATCAATCAATCAAAATTCTTTTGTCATGATGCATATCATTCTAAAATATAGAAGTCAAAAGATAATTTGTCTGAATGGGTCTAGGGCAATTACCCCCTGGGCAATTACCCTGGACCTTTCCCCTGGCCCTAATCCTAATCCTAATCCTGAACCTAATCTGAACCCTAACCCAAACTCCTAACCCTAAACCTAACCCTAATCTTTACTCTAATTTTACCACTAACCAGTATTTGGCCGGGGGGTAATTGCCCTCTGGGGGTAATTGCCCGGATACGGTCTGAATGAGTATGCTGTAGTTTTACAGGTATTATGTTCAACATATTTTTGAAATATGAGGATCAGAAGAATAAATTGTCTCGCAAGAATATTCAGTAAATGTTTGCGCAATATCTAATGGGTTGTTCTAATACCAGTCAGCATCTGGATAAACATGATCAAATTGCAGTAGAGCAATGCTATACCGGGTGTCCTAAAAAAAGCGGAACGGTGGATTTTCAGAACCTTGCGTTCTAAAAGTGATATATTTTTTGACATTATTAGAAAGAGCATCTTCAGCAGAAGACAATGATACCAAAATCATTAAATTTGGTGCAGAACTTTTTATTCCACACCCAATTCTGTAAATGCAGTCATTTTCAAATTTCGAATTCAAATGAGCGAAGGATTTGGGTGCGACACGCGTTCCATACGGTGTATTGTGTAAGCCCGTTGATCCATGTCAACAACAGATACAGCTTTCACATTGGGCACACACACACACACACACACACACACTGTTTTTTCCTGGCCCGCGCCCAATGTGAAAGCTGTATCTTTTGTTGACATGGATCAACGGGCTTACACAATACACCATATGTGGAACGCGTGTCGCACCCAAATCCTTCGTTCATACGTCGCAAAAATCCAGCGAAATTTGAAAATGACTGCATTTACAGAATTTGGCGTAGAATAAACAGCTCTCCACCAAATTTAATGATGTTGGTACCATTGTCTTCTGCGGAAGATGCTCTTTCTAATGATGTTATAAAACATATCACTTTTAGAACGCAAGGTACTGAAAATCCACCGTTCCGCTTTTTTTGGGACACCCGGTATAATGTGGGTTGGTCACATAACAGGTACGGACTAGATAAACATGATTACATGAAAGAACATGATTTGGAAGGGTTTCCTAAGGCCAGTACATGCTGGGATGTTCTTCCATGGGGTAACATTTCCATGTAAACAAGTAGCAAAAGATAAATGATCATAGTACGATCTCTTGAGCAATCAATGGAGTCTGTTTGTGCATACCATACAGTGCTCAAAAACTGAGCAACTGCTACTTTGCAGCACTTATAGACCGATTCGGGTTCGTTGAGGGCAGCAGACATTTCATGGCACTGGGCGCAGCCATAGTGGGTGTCTCAGCTGACCCCCCCTGCTCTCCCCCACCCCGGGCAACATGTTTATCACGCACTCGTAACAAAGGTTCGCGCACTCAGTACGAGACGCCTATTGGCTAAAACGACCATGCATCAGTTTTTTATTCCGCACGCGGAAGGGGGTGATGGAGAGGGGAGGGGGGGTCGGCTGAGACATCTCGTTAATGGCGCTGCCCATGCCAAAAATACACATAGCGCGTCCTCGGTCTATAGAAATGTGATTATGGAAAGCAGTGCTTAAAGAATTGGGAGGGCAATGCATGCAGAAGGCACAAAAAGATGTGTTGTGCATGCTGTAGGCTTGGTAGTGATGATGCAAAATTGGCTACCACAGAAAATTCAAACTGAAGGTCTACATTCTCAAAGAACTTTGACTATGGTAACACATATGTATAATATAACAGGTGACTTTTTGTTGTTGGGAATATACAAACTGTTGTCATCTCGGGGACTGGAATGCACTTTTCTTTTTCTTTTTTTCTTTCTAAACTATTCATTCTCTTTTTCTTTCTTTTTTCATTTTTCTTTCTAAACTATTTCATTCTAAACTATGTATGTGAGCTCACAGGGAAGTTTGTTTGTTTCGAATGAGTACTCAAAAGTGTCATGTCAGACATCACGTACCAAATACAAAGCATCCAAAGAGAATTTGTCTCAGAAGAGCTTACTGTGGATTCATGTGCATCACACCCTGGCTCAAACACCAGTTTTTTATTCTGCGGGGCTCCATTGCATAAAACTACGGTATCTTTTCAATCCATGGTAACTCTACACTGCATGGAGATCATTAGTGATTTTTCTTGGCTTTAATTGGCTGCGGAACAGTGTTGCCATGGTGGCTACCATTGATTGCAGAGTTACCATTCCTTGTAGAGTTACTATAGTTTTTATCAACGGGGCTCTGATGTGACTGCCCCCTCACCTGACTTGCGTCCAATCTGGTTCTGGGGGATGATGATCTGGCAGGAGGTGGCGTTGTTCACGTTGGGGATGGGCTGCTTCAGGAGGCAGATGGCCCGCACCACCTGACCATCCTTCCTCACCTTGTCGGGGAAGTAGGAGGGGTCGGCAATCACCATCTTGCAGCGGGCCGTCTCCCCTTGCGACGTGACGCCGCACACAGCGCCATTCTCGTCGTACTCGATCTTCTCGATGGGCTTGTCCAGCATGTAGGTGCCGCCGTATATAGCCGACAACCTGTTATGAAGTATTTGATATTGTATATTAATATGTTTCAGTATCACATGCACTTTGTAATATGTCTTTGGGTGTACTAGTAATGTATTCTTTGTATATTTGTTGTAACATCCAATGCACGCAGAATTTTCTTTGCAGATAATGAAGTAATCAATCAAAACATCGGCACATTAGAGAGCTGTGTAATACCCAGGGAGGAATGGAGAAAATGAAGCTTGCAGAGGAAATGTGAAAACATAGCAGAGCACTTGATTGAGATCATTTTAAGTGTCATGTGAGAAACAGCAGTTTACAGGTCTGTGATGAATCCCACTATGGCAGTGTTCACCACACTCTAGCAGTGGAAGAAATATGATAAGGGCCCCCGTTTCATAAAACTTGTTATCAGTGACAAGCTGTCATAGTTGTGACAAGCTACTGAAATCCATGCATCTGATTGGCTGAGAGCAAATTTGTCATAGATATGTGGCAGTTGTCACTGATAACAAGTTTTATGAAATGGGGCCCAGGCTGAGGTGAGGGAGAAATAGTGACAGAAAAAATCAAAACTGATTGGCTTTGATGCCTGTCTTCATAATTGAAGAGACAGATGGTCATGTTGAAGGCAGACAGTTGAATATAATCAGATTGAAATTAAGAGAGACAGGAGGAGCGGTCAGACTGGCAAAAGATCGAGAAGTTAAAGATCGCGAGGTCTTCTCGATCTTTTGTCGTGCGGTCAAACTGGCAACCAAACTTCTCGATCTCTGGATCGAGAAGTTTGGGTCATCAGTGCACATGTGCAAAAAAAAGAAGAAGAAAGAGCACGACTTCCGATGGCTAGTGATTGTGACGTAACAATGCACACCTGTACATGACAATGGCCTCATGCTTCAGAGACACTGCCCGCAAGCAGGTGGTTGACTGGTCACGTGAAATTGCGAAGTTTGAGTTTCTCGCGGTCACACTGGCAAAAGATCAAGAAGTTTGGAGGGGGTGGGGGAAGAATCCCTAGTTGATGTAGGAAGTTTTTTGTGCTTGGCAGGATGCTAAAAATGAAGTTTGTGTGCTTTTATTTCCGCAGAATGAAGACAGTAATCAGTGGAACATATGACAAGCAAAATTATTTGCTTGCTTCTATTTAGACGTTAGTTTCTGGTCACACAAAAATTTTCACACTGCAAAAATTTCCACTTTTTACAGTAATCTAATTACTGCAGTCAATGGAATTGTATTGCACTTTAAAAGGTTGTTTTTGAATTTGATGTTGTCATTTTTGTTTTGTTTGATTTGTCTTTTTTTTTGGGGGGGGGGGGGGGGGGGGAGGGAGAGAGTATTTTTGTAACCAACCCAGGCAAGGGAGACTCACCTGGCAAATCCCTGGGGGAGTTCTCCGAGACCGTAGAGTGGGTACAGGTAGGGAGAAGTTCCATAGGTGCTCAGGGATTCGAAGTAGAGACGGCACCGCTTGATGAAGTCCAAGCATGGTTGCTTCAAGTATCTGACAAGTGAGCAAGAAAAAAAGTGTAGTAGAACACCACCATTGCAACGTCCACATAATGAATAATTTTGTCATGAATATGCATATTTCCAAGACAGTAACGTAAACCGACAAACTGAAAATCAAATATAGCATGATCATAAATATGAAGGGTACAGCATTTAAAATGTAAATATTACATCTAATACTATACAATGTGGGAACCTTTACTATCAACTTTCTGGTCATCTCTGCGTGTCAAGGAATGCATTACATAAAACAGATGAAAGTAGTGGAATAAAACCAAATGAGGGATTCTAACCCTTTGATCGGGGGGGGGGGGGGGGGGGTCGACAACTGCTATTATTAAGCAAAACTACACAGTAGCGATCATAGAAGGACTGATGACGAGAGGATACCTGTATGCAACATCTGTACCTTTTTTTTTTCTTTTTTCTTTTTTTCTTTTTTAGGAAAGTCGATGTTGAGTTATCAACTAACTTTTGCAGGAAGCAAATTTGTTCGACTTTGCCTAAATAACTACTTCATTGGTGAGTCTACACTTTTGATGGAGAAAGCAGGAATGTTGACCTTTTGAATGACATTGTAGTATTCTGAGGGCTAAAAAAAAGCATATCTCTATAAGAAAAATAGTATTTTTACCTTTCATGTGATGGACATGTGTGGTAATACAATTTGGGGAAAACAATAGTTTCCATGAAATCTGCAGTATTTCTGGTGAAAAAAAAAATTACAGTTGGCATTTCTATGTCACATTGTGGTGTGTTTACTTTATTTGCTTCTGTATAGAGCTTGTTCCAAATGAGTTTGAATTTGAAAAATGGTTCATTTGCAGGGCAACTGCAGAAGAAATGAAATGATGGTAAGCATGCACCCACAAAACTACAGGTATTTCCTCTGAGGAACTTCCCAATAAGGATTATATGCACTGACTGAAGTAAAGACACTACCACTGCTGCCTATGGGTTCAAATCAGGCACCCCAGGATTGCGTCTAAAACCCCAAAGTTGAGCCAAATCTGCTCCTCTGAACCATTTTGTACTTAACTAAACATTTTTGTACGTTAAATAATTGTGCCGCCAGCACACTGATGACTGCTGATATGCCAGTACACCTGAACCCACAAGACGAAGTGCGCGATAACATGTTTACCAGTGTGAGGCAACGTGCGGCCAATAAAAATCAACACACAGCTCTCGACCAATGAGCTCGCAGGATTTTCGCTACCCATTCTATAATCATCGATAGCATGTGTAAAATGCAATTAATATCGGCCTGAGGGTCAACATGTGTATAAATATGTCCACTGCATGCATGCAGTACAACACTGCATGATCGTCAAACATGCAACCAAATGACAAACAACAAACAACAGAGCTAGAGGAATATTCATGTAGGTAAAAACATCTTGTAATTATTTCCAAAAGATGTGTTCGAGGATATAAAACAATCGTATCATGCACTATATCGAGCCTCTGGTAAATTTATGGATTTATTATTGCACTATATTCTTCAGGGCTGCGCCCCTCAGAAAATAGTGCTATTCCTGTCATCTCGGAATCCACAACTTCAACTAGGGGCTCTCAGTGCATGGCAAATTAGGCTGCTTACTCGTCATCCCTATAGAGTGCTATTGCGTGGCCAGCGAAGTCTTGTGTGTTACTATCCAGATTATACTTGGCAAAGACCTCCGTCATGGTAGTCTTGTTGGGATCTATGCCACTCCAGGTCTTTGGGTTCCCTTCCTCAAAGTTATTCATGAAGCTGAGGAAGCTTTTGAAGCGTCTCTTTTCAAATATGCCCATGAGTGCTGCAGTTGAGAAAGTCAGAGAGATTGATGAACAGTTTTGCTCAAAAGCAAAAAAAACAAAACAAAACAAAACAAAACAAAAACGTGAAGTATTGGGCCAGATGCATAAACGCTAGCAATTGCTTGTGCTAGCCTTTTACTCGAATCCGTATGCATAAAAACAAGCAATTGCTTGCGAGCAGAAGCTTTTGCTAGCAAGCACAAGCAATTGCTTGCTGCTCACACAAAACTAATTTTTAACACAAAGGAATGCCACTTTTCACTTTTGAAAGAAAGCCGTAAAATGCTAAATTTAGATGAAACTACAAATAATGATATGAACATTGAACCAACACAGTTTGACATCAATGCTGGATAACAGAGAGCTTTGTGGTCACAGGTAAAGTGTTGAGAATCCAAAATTGTCAGGAGTTCCTGAGATATATAACATCGCAGGTTTTGCTAAATATTGAAGTCACACAAGAGCTACTGTAAAAGTGGAAATTTTACCGGTGTTGAAATTTTCACGCATTTCATGCAACCAGAAACTAGTGCGAAAATAAAAGCATGGGAATATTTTTGCTTGCCATAGGTTCCTGTACTTTACTGTCTTGCTTCCGCGGAATTAAAAATACATGAAACTCTTATTGGGTCGAGCGCAAAAAATAAGTCATGCGAAAATATCCACTTTTAGAGTATCATCTGGATACCAGCCATTCACTTTTTCTTTCCCAGTTGTACTTGATGTGTAATGGTATTGTATGTTAAAAACTACATGTGTGCATGAAGAAGTACTTGTGATATTTCTAGCAAGAAATTTAGACACTCAATGTTAACCTGTTAATTAACAGACATTTCAAGATTGGTTGAATTTTATGAAAATCAACATTATTTATCGCAATGAGAAATTAACGGTACATTCAAACTTTGGTCTTCCTCTTCAACAAAACAAAAATAAATCCTTCAATTGGGGCATATCTGCTCAGTCATACACATCATGAGATTCAGTGAGACATGTGGAGGCATTCAAGATATGGATCAGACAGTAAGGGTCATCGTAAGTGACCTTTGGACTCTCTCTCCTCTCTATCTCCTCTCTATCTACATTGGTCATAAAATCACATCAGTAACATGTCATGCACATAATTATGATGAAAATTGAGTTGGGGACTCCTAAAGTTGCTCTGATTACCAGGTAGGTGGACAATTGGACAGTGGGACAACCCATAAACTAATTGCTTAATCTAACCTACAGACCCAAAACAGAAAAAAAAAAAAACCTTTCTGAAACTATATTGCACAGGAAGTGTAGAGACTAGAGTGAACTATAATTTTTCTCCTTTTTTTCCCCGACTGAACTCCTGTATACCTACTTTTGAGTGAATTTACACAATGTCTTTAAATTTTGAATTCAGACTAACACAAACTAATAATAAATGTTGGTGCAATGTGTCCTCCAGTATTTCTGTAAAACTTGAGTTCTAAAGTGCTGTGGCATCTTCACTGCGTAACACTGTCAACAGAGTGACCATAAGAGGATTAGCAACAACAACAACAACAAAACTCAGGACAATCTGGAGACTATCACTGACAGCATTGATGGTTCTCACAGACAAACTTGTGACTCAATGCTCACATGGCTTGGATAATTGATGACCACTTATTAGGGAGCTTTAGATTTTAGATGCGCGGACGTTCAAAGGGAAAAAACATGGTCTGAGCGTGCGCAGTAGTGCACGTCAAGCTACAGCGCACGCTCAGACCATGTTTTTTTCCCTTTGAACGTCCGCACGTCTAAAATCTAAAGCTCCCTATTATCAAAATCAGTCTACTACAAGGACAGTGAGAGAGAAAACGCATTACTCAAAATGGAGATGTATGGAAACAGTATACTCACAAGTGGCGAGGGCCTCCTTCTCCGAAGCGGGCACCTTGTGTATCTTCCCTCCCTTCTTGTACACATAGCTGCCAGCCACAGACTTGAATTCCAGGTAGCGGGTGACCCCAGAATGAATCAGGAGTTTGACCAGTTGACCTGAGGGATGAAAAGTGATATAGCAGCAAAATAAAACTTGTCCGCATAGGCATCCATGAATCAAACATTATAATTCCCCCAAAAGGAAAGCATGTGCTCAAGACCTTACACATGGTAGCTACCTACATATAAAGGTATGTATAATTTCATCCCACTGACAGTACTGTATGCACCATATACATCTATTTTGTAAGTATAGTATTTTGCCATATAGGATTAGTAAGAATATTTTGCGAGTCCTTGAATTCAAAATCGAGAACCACAGCTACTGCAATAAGAAATATGCACCATCCTTTGTATGAAGTAAAATTTAGTGATTTCTCACCTTGGAGAAAGCATACAGTATACATAAGTGTTACATCTCGCTGAATTTGTTTTTTGTATTTTTTTTGGGGGGGGGGAGGGGTAGTAGGTTATTGTAGTTTCGCAAATATCAGTAAACTCACAAAATTTGTGAAAAGAAAAGAATTATGAAATATATTGCATATACAGTACTTCACTGTGTGAAGCAGCCAAAGGCTGTCAACTTAACTCTAAAGTAGTTGGCATGTTTCTGCGAGAGTTTTGGTCAACAAAAACCTTCTCTCTTTCATAGGATACACATTGCCCTTGAAAGTGCACTTCGCAGTTTTGTTGGTACATTGTTATATTCTACACTACACTGCTTTATACTCTGCGTCCTAATAAAGTCTGTGCAAAGTACAGATCTGTACATACTTCTCCACTACATGTACAAGTATACCACAGTAGAACTGAATGAGACATACAGTATCTATAGTCCTTCACTTCACTATAGATTCATATCCAAAGCACTTGATTCACACTTGATTAAAGAGGCTGTAATTGCGGACCACTCATTGTTGCAGATACATGTAACATGAGAAGGCTGCTGTATTAAAAATGAGGGATACGTATCACAGAATCAATCTTAGATGCATAATGTGCAACTTTGTGCAGCTTTTGTACAGGTGTGTGAGAATGCCCCTGCACGATGGATTCTGTAGCTACACCACATTTTTGCTTTGCTATCACTTGTGTGACTTTCCTCACCTCTGGAATTGTCATTTTGCAATTTACGGCACACATTACACATACTCGCGCTTCTACAGTGTGGCAAAGAAAGTGATCCCGAGATGGCTGAGACATTTCACACATGGACTACCTGTGGCAAACTTTCCACTTAAGTCTCAGCACTTGCATGTATTTGCAGTCAGACTGCCCCAAACAGGCATCAGTACAGAGATCTATTAACGGCCTATTAGCACTGACACAAGAATGCAAGGCATACCTGATCTTCATACGTCATTTACATACTTTGCCTGAATGTCAACATCTCACAGTTTCACTTTTGATGTCATTCATCTTGAGAGCAGTGGCAGGTATATAGGGCATTTCGAAATAACAGAACTTCAGGTAATTACAGTTTGGCGAGTGTAGTGCATTACCACTAGTTTACAATATCCTAAATCAGATACAATGTATAGTATGAGCTTCCATATTGATTGCAGATATGAATTGTGATGGATGACAGTGAGATCATGCTTCTGCAGGGCCTATTAAATATGAGTAGGCTCAATTCTTTAATTCGATTCCAACTATTCCACTTATGTCAACAAACAATTTATCTATGTGATACACTCTCCAAACTAAAAAACTACAAAGAGTTGCTACAAAACAGCATGAAAATTGATTACAAAATGTTATAATCTTCCCATAAAGGGGGGGGGGGCGATGGTTACGACTGTGAATACCTACATGTAGTCTCACATATTTTTTTCTAATGGTTTGCTTGTTTTCAACGCCTGCCTCTACAGTTTGCTTTCCCACTTTATCTTTTCGTGGCACACGGAATTGTTGTAAATTTATAGTGTATCTGCTTCATGGCACATTTTGTTGAGAAGCTTTTTCAAATTAGTCAGCATGAAGAGGTACAGAAGACACCTGGTAGACAATAATTACCTGAGGCCATCAGAAACTTGGGGCACAGATCCACATTCCAGTCCCGACCCCTGCCGTAGATTTTTTCGTCTGCTTCCCCACCGTCCTTGAACTTTGAAAACAACTGCAAACGCAACATGCACAGACCACAATTTCAAGCTCAAAATGTGTGGAACCCTTGCATAGCTCTGGAAGTCCACCAGAAGACACAGGAAGGCTACAAAGCATAATGCGCACTCATTTGACAATAAAATGAATAAATAGGCACGTTTTGTTTTCTTTTTTCAAAAACGAACTATTAGACACATACATACAGTGTACACAAGACCAACAACGGATTATGATACTGTATCCTGATATTACCATTTGCCAGATTAACTAACTAACCCACTATCCATTCATACACTCGTACATTTTTGCTGAAATATTTGTAGCACTTTTTTCATATTTGCTCCATCTATACTATCCAACATTCAAAGATTAGTGCAATCTGGAAGGAAGCACAAAATTTCTCTAAAGATTGTTTCCTTCAAATTGTGTTTCATCAGCAAAGCATTCATTGTGTTGAAAGAGAGGGGAACAATATTTACTCGAAATTGACAAGAAATGTTAAAGGTCATGCAGGACCCCACTGTTACATGTGACCTGCAGCCAAAGTACAGAAATGAATCTGATCAAATCGAAGACTACAACTGAAGGATCTGACAGAAGTCTGTGACAAATATCATATAATCAAACAATCATCCAATTATCAGTCTCATTTTGCTAAAGGAAGCTTCATTATTTGTGCATTCATGTACAAATAGTTACACTTGGTTTTTTCACATACATTGTAACAGAACATTTGCTAATTGTTGCAGCTAAAGATCAGATGTACAGATACTGACCATAAGCAATGATTTGTTCAAGCCACTATATCACTGCTTTGGGCCTTTGTAAACTATTTTCAAAATCCAATGAGCACGGTGGAACAAAATCATGTCTCACAATATTCTTTGATACACACCCAAAAGATAGTCAATGAGTTGAAAAACATTACTATGTAACAATAAGAATTTCTGTGATATTCTGAGACAGCCCATTGACAGGCATGGTACTGTAAAACGAGAAATGTTCGCGTGCATTTTAATTTCGCGAAATTAAAATGCATGTGTACTTGTCTACACTCTACACATGCATTGAATGCCAGTGGCAGTTCACGAAAATTTGGTTAAGTGTACACTCCCTCTCTAACTAGTGACAAGAATGAAATACTGTGCTGTTCATCGGAAAGTTGTAAATCACCTGACTTACTAGGGTGTGCAAGGTGCTTGTCTTGACATAACATGTATTGTTCATACAATGCTTCTTGTGAAAATGATTTACAGTGGCCATGAATGGATTGATGGCAAAAGGGTGCTCCGTCTAACACAATAGGCCATCTAACTTGGGTGATGATCTACATGTACGATCTGGTAATAACCTTTAGGTACTCCAAAAATAGAACTACAACAATTTAGATTAAAAAGACATTCCTAAATGACAGCTCTAGCATCAGCTGTCTTGACATTGCTGGCTTTCAATTCACATTAGAGATCTATGCATGCAATACGTCCAAAATATGATCGGTTTTTCATAGACTGACAAAATGTCAAACAATTTTCTCTGCTCTGGAAGATGAATAGCGATCAAATGCAATACCGGTACTACACAACACTGCAGCAGAGTTATGAGAAATTGGAGTCCTTCACCAGAAACAGGAAATTTTCAGCCATTTGCATAAAATAGATGATTATGACATCACAGACTTCAAAGTCATGTGACCCTCATAAAGATGTCACATGCCAAAACCTTTCGATATCTACTACATTTCCCTCAACTTTCCACTTCTCTCTTGCTTCAAATTAACCCTCCATGAATTTCTCAGGGTGCAAAAATACATTTAACTCTCTTATGGCCATCAGCAAATGGTATTCTGAGGTGGCGGGGCTGAAAGGGTTAAAACATCTTGACATACAACCCATGTACTGTAAAGCAAGATATATTCGCGGCATGAAAATTTTAGTGAATTGGAGCTGATGGCCTTTTTTGGTGCATGAAAATTTTGCGAATTGCCACTGCCATTCAATGCATTTAGTGTAGACAAGAACTTCTGCCTGCATTTCGATTTTGCGAATCTTGGCTCTCACGAAATTGACGAAATTAAAATGCACACAGTACGAACATTTCTGGTTTTACAGTACCTGGAAAGGATACTCACTTCTGATAGGGGAGTCATTGAAGCGCTGGCACCTCCGTAGTACTTCTCTCGATCCATGTGCAACACCTTCCTCTTGGACACCGAGAGAACGCCGCTCAGGACGCATTCCTAAATAGAAGTAACCAACAAAATATGTGACCCGTGACAACGGTTTCAGCGTTTGGGGAATGCTTTGTCCACGCGTGCACGATTACATGCTCCATTGTTCTTGCTATAGTGGTTTACATACGCTCGCTCTGGAGTGCGTGCTCTTCGTTTGGCTTTCTATCCAAACTATTCTACCGCAATGTTCGACAATGGAAGTGAAACAAAAATCATGTAGCATGACATTATCGTGTGAAAAGAAAACTAGATATTCTCAAATCTGTCTACTTGTACAAGTAGTAAAAATTATGTTGGCAGACTGACTCAATGGAAGGTAGATGAGAGGAAAGGAGCGGTCACATGTGACTAATTATATTCAAATACTACACGTCAAGATCACACCAAACTAACAAGTCGTGTTTGCTTGTTTATTTGTTTTAATTTAATTAGCACCACCGAATAAAGCAACATATGCATGTCTTGTAAAAGCAAAACAAACAGGAAGCGTGACCCTTGCCCAGCACTAGCAATTTTCTGCCTTCAAAAGGGTCGCCAATGATAAAGACAAATCAACCACCATGAAAACGCGATTTGTATATGTGTGGATTCGCCACCGCTCCTGTTACATGCATACGGTCATGGTGCGTGGATGCCATTACGTAATGCGTGCACCATACACACGTACATGTCCACCATACGTGCAATTATCGTATTCGCCATCTTGAAAAACGTACTGTAAACAAACCCGAGCGAAACGCATTGTTTTTCGGCTCCATACGCTGAGCTCCGAGGAAGGTGCCCGGGAAATTTGACTCTCTCAGTGAGCCAATCAGAAGGCGATGTGGTTGCTAGAGGCGGAGCTTAACATCGATTGGCACTATCGTACGGAAGGGTGATTCTCCCCTCGCATCGCCGTTCGGACATTGTCTTTGAGAAAGAGGTAAATCTTCAAAGCCTGTTTTCTCTCAATTTTGTCAGGCTAACAACTTAAAAAGTGCATTTCATTTCTCTTTCTATGCCCACTTATGGTGCCGAAGAATACAAGTGTTTTATAACAATGCAAAGCTTATGAAATGGGCAATGTGATTCAGTGAAAAAATGAATTTTCAAAATTCCTGACTTTTGCCTGAAACCGTTGTCGCCAGTCACATATAATAACAATAAAACTCATTACAATGATAAGTATATGAATGACGACTTTGATGAGGACAGTGATGATGATGAAAATCATAGTAGCGATAAAAGTAAAAAAAGAATATGAAACACATTGCTCTTTATGGGAATATCAAATAAATCAGACCTGTTTCATTATCATCATTATGATTACTATTATTACTACTACTACGATGACGACAGCAACAACTACAGAAAAGTTGTCAGCTTTTTTCAAGGGGACGCATTTTGACTCTGATGCAACATGCAAGGGAGCGAAGTGACCGAACGAGTGAGCAGATTGGGTCTGGGAGGGGGGTGTTCCCCCTCCGAGACTATGGAGATTTTTTTTGTTTTGGGATGTGAAATTGTGCGATCTGGTGCATACTTGATAGAGTATTTTAACATTACCCTAAGAAGACATTATTTTGTATTTAATTTAGTATTGGGTACTAATTGTAACAGGAAGTTTACATGTGCTTAATGTATGGTACTGAAAATTAGCCATGGTTTAATTAAACACACACAGCAACAAAAACTTCTGCAGCTCATCTTGCTCTGCGTCTTGCAAAGACTGCTGAAAGACTTTCTCTGCAGCATCCATTGCCATTCAGTAGCCAAGTGAAACATGGCATACAAAATACCAGTATGCAGCGGCATCGATCTGTTTTCATGATTGGGGGTTCGCCAAAATTTGGAGTTGGAATATCTGTGCGAGGGAGTGGAGCGACTAAGCGGGGAGAGGGTGTGAGAGGGGGTATCCCCCATCCGTTATACCCCCCTCAGACACCAGGGAGATTTTGCAGTTTCAGACCTGAAATTCAGCGTTCTGGTGCAAACTTTTGGGCAAAATTTTTGTCTTTTTTTCCTATCAAAAAAAGTAGGAAAAAGAGATATTAACAGATTTATACTAATTGACTAACTCGCGGCATCTCAGCTCTTGTTCCGCATGTGCGACATCACTGTGTTGGCCTATAGAGATACATGGAAGTTGACAGGGGAGGGTGTGGGAATGGGTAGCCCCCCCCTCCCCCCCCCCCCCACACACACACGGAGCTTTTACATTTTCAAGAATTTAAATAGAACGATCCGATGCCCACTTGTGTGAGATATTCAGAAAATCTGTCAGTTCCCAAATGTGCCAAATCTAATTCTGTGGATAGGAACCGAGCGGGAGAAAGGTAAATCAGAGTACATGTATGAGGGAACTTTTGAATATATCTGAATTGAAGTGACATATTTCATGCAAATTTTTTGATGAAATATTCTGAAATTTGTCAATCCCCCAGTGTGCTAAGTGTATGGAAGGGGGCTTACACGTAACACAGGAGGGTGTATCACCCTCCCACATGACAGAGATTTTGCATTTTCAGAATTGAAATTCAACAATACGTTGCACAATGGGTAAAACATTTGGAGTTTTCTATCAACAAGGCAAGAAAGTTGTCCCTATTTGGGGAATTATTGGGGAACAAAATCACGTTTGCCCCATTGTCCTCCAGGATTGATGCCCCTGCATACGAGGGAGGTTTAAATAGCATTTTAAGAATTCAAATGAAAATATCTCGTAAACACATTTTTTATGGAATTTGTGAAGCTGTCAATCCCCCAAGACTTTTACGCCCGAATTCACAAAGATGGTACAATTGAAACCATGGTTTAAACCATGGACAATTTGTATGGAGCACCAAGTGTCACATGGCTTATTTTGTTTCGAAATCAGTCATTTCGTCGACGAAAACGAAATGAACATTTCGCCAACAAAATGACCGATTTCGAAACGAAACAGGCCATGCGACACTTGGTGCTCCATACAAATTGTCCATGGTTTAAACCATGGTTTCAATTGCACCACGACACCTTCGTGAATTCAGGCCTTAGTGTACTAATAGTATCAAGGGAAACCAAGCAGGGAAAGGGTTAACTGAAAGGAGATGATTATCCCCCCTCCCGTACATCCAACGGAATTTTTGAATTTTTTTTTTGAAGTGAAGTGACATATCTGGTGCACACTTTAACTATGATGAAACATTTATAAATCTGCCAATCTAAAAGTGTCTCAAGTCTATGGAAAAAGAATCAAATGGCAGAAGGTGTGGGAGGGGGTATTTCCTTCTCATGGTAGAGAGTTTGCATTTTTAGAATTGAAATTCATCAATCTGGCGCACACTTTGGGTGAAATATTAGTAGTTTTCTATCAAAAAAGCAAAAAAATCTTCTCATATCAAGAATTATGGGGGGGGGGGCAAAATGTTTGCCCCCCCCCCTATATTTTCATGGGGGAGGGGGAAACTGCCCCCCCTTCTGCGGATCAAGCCGCAGAAAAAAGCACCGAAAATTTCGAGTCGGATCAGGCGGACAGGTGTGGCAGCTGTGCATTGAACGAACCCGCTACCATCCGTGATTCAGTGGGTCAGTGCACATCAGTTGATTAAAACTTGAATTTCGTCAAAACAAATTGATTTTTTCTTCTTCTCATCTTGGAGAGTGGACATGTGTGTGTCACAAAAAATCACAGTACAAACTTGCGACCATATCAGATGTGAGATGGATAAGAAGTGAAGAGGAGGCCTCATGAGCTGAGCACTGCAGGGAGGGGGCCTCTTGAGGTGCTCATGAGGGGGAAGGTGCCTCATGAGGAGAATGCCTCAAGAGCGGATTTACAAAAGATACACAATACATCTAACATCTGACAATGTAAATTTATCTTTGTTCTTTTTCTAGACTATTTCATTTTGCTTATGAACTGAAATACCAGTACCACTCCCTGGCTCTGAACTCCAACCAGAAGAGTCTGGATACATTTCATTATATTTTCGGACAAGAGCAGTAAGTATCTGACCAGTGATTCCGCTCAGAAATAACACCAAACATACGTAAAACACACAGCTGCAACGTTACATGTTGCCGTTGGCACAATACTAATTATAAAGTATATTAAAACACTACTTGCAGAAGCGCATTCATTCATTAGGCAGATAGTCACATCGCATCGACACGGCCATTGGATCAGCATTGAATATCCGCCCATCTCAGGTAGTTGTCACGTTACAACCTGTTAAAATTAGATCGTTAGGGTAAAAGTACCTTCAGACCGGTTCCTAAAATGATAACATCGTATTCTTCATCCATAGTGGCGATGAAACGTAGATAAGCACGATGAAATCAGAACAAATTCAAGCGATATTTGACTCTTCTCTGGCTCTGTTCGGTGTGCCGTATTGTTTCGACAGGTCTCGAGATCTCGGAGAGATGGTAGCAGTGCGACAAACAGGGTACGTTTGTGTACGCAGTTATGTACTGTAGCGTACACACAGTGCAGATACGGACGTAGACATGGTGAATGGATCGTGAAAATCCTATTCATTCTACGATACTACACTAACCTTTGACCATTGTGATGCCGCCACCTCTCGACTCAAATTATACATGGTCTTTTTATCGCGACATAAAAATGACATATCAAATTTCACAATTATTATCATTATTTTATTTTTACTTAAGCGTTTCATCCTGTTATCATTACCAGCACAATCCACGGATCTTTTGAAGACAATTTCTGCATTACATTTTATGGAATAAACTGTACAAAAGTTTCGTCATATTTATTTCATGTGCAGAGTCAGTTTCTTACAAGAAACTTATACTTTGGAAAATGATCTTTGTCACGGTACATCAGCAACACCATTAACAATCTGACTTTGAGCCTTATCTATCAATGTACAGTAATTACAAAGTACAATGCAAATTGTCAGGTAAAAACCAGAAAATGACAGACAAAAATGATAGAATCTGCACATGGTACCTTTCTCAAGCTTTTTCGTCAATGCATCTCAGTCACCCTTAGGCGAAGATGGGCAGCATCTGACCTAACATTTTGGATGTTTCAAGAATGACAATGATATCGATTTTAATCAGACGCGATGTCAGAGGAATTCTTTAAATGATTTCTTCTTCTACTAGATGGTGTATTGAATGTGTCGACATCATACACTTGCTATAATGATGTGAATAACTTACAAATCTTTCAATCATACATTATGCTCCCCCCCCCCCAAAAAAAAAAAATACACTCGGATTTCCGCTTGATAACTTTCAAGATGATTAAACAATCTGAATGCTATCTAATGGAATGAAAGTATAACTTCTTACCTACATTTGCAGAAAACTCCATTCAATTTGGTTCATTGGTCACAGAGAAATGTGGATCGTTGTAAAGAATGTCATGGGTCCGTTTTTTCCAAGTTCAGCACTTGGATGCTCTTTGAACTGTGAACACAATGAACTAAACTTGGAGGGAAGGGATTCCTGACAGGCCAAGATCCTCATTTCTCTTTGACCACTGAAGCAAATCGGATGGGGTTTTCTGTAAGATGTATACAGGGGCCGCGGAGGGCTGCAGCCCCCCCCCCCCACACACACACACACACAAACATACACACACTTTTGGTTCGTGAAAAAAAAGGAAGAAAAGGAAGAAAAAAGGGGAAATATCACAACGCCCACTTAAATTTGAATTTCCTAAGATTCCTCCCTATACATAAAGTTCCCGTCTAAACACCACTTACATTCCGAAAAATCAATAGTTCCCTCATAGCCGCAAGGAAAATATCCCCTTTTAATCAACCCTTTCCTCTCTCAGTTCCCCCGATCATTTTTTTTTAAATAATTTCCCGAGTATTCCATCAAATATGCGTATATAAACGAGATATCTCAATTTCAACTTTAAAAAGGCAAAAGCTCCCTCGTATACTGGAAGGGTGGGGATAGCACTCTCCCACGCTTTCTCCCAATTTGTCCCCCCACCCCCCCCCCCCCCCCGCCCTGTGCATACAAGTAGACTATTGCTACACTTTGAGTTCTCAAAATACATGTATATGCCACAAAATGTGTGCATCAAAACGTTTAACTGCAATCAGAAAATACAGAATCTCCCTCACATAGGAGGGGGAATAGCCCTGGCTTATCCCCTCCCACATCCTCCTGCTATGTCTCCTTCCACAGACTTGCACTTCTCTATAATTGACATATTTCCAGATATTCCAACAGAAAAGTGAATTTCAGTTCTAAAATGAAAAAAAAAAAACCTCCCTCGAATATGGGAGGGGTATCTTGCCACCATCTCATTGATTGGTCCCCTCTATAGACTTTTTGGGGAATGACAATTTCCGAATTTCCCACAAGTGCTTCATATCGCTTTATTTCAATTTTAAAAACGCAAAAGCTCCGTCGATAGGGAGGGGCATCCCTCTCCCACACCCTCCCCTAAGCTCTACCTCACTAGACTTTGCACATACACAGAGATGATGCACACTCGGAATAAGAGCTAAATTACGTGATTTTGTTATTACCACTTCCCTGAAGAAAAAAAAAAGCCCGGTTTCCATTATTTTTTTTTTTTTTTTTTGGGGGGGGGGACTAGAAAAAATTCCAAGTATTGCACCAAAAGTTTACACCAGATCGGTGAATTTCAGGTCTGAAAATGTAAAATCACCTTCGTGTGAGAGAAGAAACATCCCTTATGTACATGCCTTTTCTGTTTGATTGCTTAACCGACAGCGTTCATGAAATTCATTGTAAGAATTAATACAAGAAGTTTATTTGAATGCTACCACTTTATAGGCAGATTGTTCAATAATAATCCACATCAAACATCCTGCTAGCTACCTTAAACAAGTGGGGCCGTTTCAAGTCGATAAAACTAACAAAAACATGCATCAAATTGCATCATTACAACATCAAAATGCAAAAAGTTCTCACACCCCCTCCTACACCCTCCACCTCCCACTCTCCGCTCGGGCTCGGTCGCTTCGCTCCCTCGCATAGTAACCGCCCCCCAAACATCACACATCCTGGCTACGCTACTGGTGCGTCTTGGGGGGGGGGGGGGGGGGGGGGGGGGTCCGTTCCGGCAGCCCCCCCCCCCCCCCCCACACACACACACACTGAAAAACGTTCTGCGGCCCCTGGTATAGGTAATAAGTTACAGTTTAATACTTTGAAATTGCATTTGGATTCCACTTTTTTTAAAGTTATTATTGCGGAAAGTCTGGTTGTATTTTTAGGACATACGGTATTGTTGATGATCTCATTATTTTAGAACTTTAATTCCATTCGGTATGACTGTCTCCTTATTTTAAACGAGAACTATCGCCATAGTACTCTGTCGAGATGTTCCCTCTCTTTCCGTCTCTCTCCCTCCCTCTCAGGACATCTGTCTTTTCTCATATAAATGCATTTTTTTTTCATTTATTTCCCATTTTCAAGAAAGAGTGTCAGTGTACACGATATAACATGAAAAAAATGTAAATTTTTATACATACATCGAAATATAATATAAACACGTCATTTAGAAGACAATGAATAGGCCTACATGCTATTTTATACTGCATGATGTTGATAATGTTAAAGATTGAGGGGAAGTTAAAAAGCAGAGCCTGTTTATGCATTCCCCTAGAAACCATTATTTATAAGGTACAAAAATTTAACCAAAACGGGCAGAGAATTAAACGTGCCATTACAGAGGGACTGTACACACATCGAACATTGACGACAGAACTAATATTCTACCCTCTGAGCCCTGTAATGGCGTTGTATGAGTATGCAATCTTTTATGGAAGTATAAGATCAAACTGGCATTGTGATGGGGATGTTAGACAGTGACCAAGCAGGCCTATTCCACCTCTGTCTATACAGATACTCTCAAAAATGATGAAACAATGGCTATACGAATGGTTCACTAATTTTAGGTCTATTAGAACTTCTGAGTGTATGATAATAATTAATACTCACGCACAAAATAATGTGTAAACGAAAGCAGGGTTTGTATTTATGTGGCTTTTTACTCCGCTTAAGATCTCATGAATTACAATTTAATATAGACAAAGAAAAGAAAAGGTTGAAAGAAAATAAAATCATATACCTACATAAAAACTACACATATAACAAATGATAATTGTATAGATGTGCATATGCACACAGACACACCCGGAAGGGAATGTTAAGAATGCTCAAACAATAACAAAGCAAAAGCCTGAGAAGAAAAAAACAATCATGCTATAAACATGCATAACTATAATACACACATATCTTACAGACACTCCCGGAGGGGAAAAATCGAACACATTATACCCGAAAGAAAGAAAGAAAGAAAGAAAGAAAGAAAGAAAGAAAGAAAGAAAGAATAGAGCAGATCGATCGAGGAAAGGGAAGAGAGAGGGAGAGGGAGAGAGGAAAGAATGGGAGAACTAATCATACAAGGGGTATATAGACAGTCTAGCTGGAGGCACGGTCGCTGCGCAGAGGTCTGTTGAACACTGAATTATCACTTGGCTATATTATGAATGACCATCAAAAATCGTCAGATAATTCAGCCATGTATAATATAATGGCGTCATGTTCAGCTGCTGCAACCTCCGATATAATAAAAATAAGTTTTGCTTTGTTTACATTTTGATAAGGTTCCGTTATCATCCTTGTAACTGAATCATTTCAACAGATTTATCAAGAAATTATAAATCATTTTAAGCATATTAAGGGGCGAAGAAACTCAAAATGCAGATCTTAAGTTGAACCGCTAAGATGTTTGTATTTCCATATGTGTCAATTTGATTTTCGTCCAGCTATGATATATATATATATATATATATATATATATATATATATATATATATATATACATATATATAGTTTGTTTGCTAGAGTACATAGAACTGGGTACCCTTCTGCCTTCTAGACACGGTTGAGGGATGGATTATCTGTATATTATATACTAACACGGAGTTTACATAGCTCATATACGCGCATGCCTATTATTAGTCTCTATGATTATTTGACAAATCAATGTTTGCACCAAACCAATATGAAATCAATTCTTTAATCATCAAGGCACTATTTTGAAGTGAGGTGGTTATGAGATATATTAGTTTGGTAATGATATATAGAGTTTATTAGGTCGGCACTTATACGACATATTAATAGTCACAATTGAATACGAAGAGACGAAACAGATTTAGATTAAATATAATATAGTTGTAATATAGTAGTACATACATCAAGATAAAAAGATGAGATTAATTTACTATATTTTTTTAATAATTCATGGAGCCGAAATTTCAAATGTAAGATATTAGATTAGTGTGGGACTCTCAATGAATATGATTATGACAAAAAGCAGTTGGCCAAATAGAGCAAGAGTGTGGAACACCATGTAAAATTGTTTTTGTTTAGTAATGCACAAGATTTGTTGTCAATTATGCAGGTATCTTTTATGCCATTTTAAAGCAGTTCATTTGATTTTATGATTTGAAAGTTCATACAAAAGGATTTCATGATTAATGGCTCCAAACACGAACACAATCTAATAACATTTTATTTGTAGGCCCTGCTGTTGTATTTTTCTCTAATTTTATTTTGTTGTTTTGTTGGAAAAAGAAGAATGAAAATAAATGAATTGAATTGAATTGAATTGAACTGAATGCTCCGAGTGTTCAGTTGCACAGACTAAAGAATAGTTTATCAAACAAATATGATTGCATGTGTTCAGTGTACGTACTAATCACCTAAGTAGATCTTCCTCTCTATCAAAATTTTTGCTATTGATCCGTGGAACTCTGCTACTTACACGTTGACAACCCCATTAATAATTTTCTTCAAACAGATGTGCCCATTACTTCTTTTTTTTTGTTTCTAAGATTCCTAACTATATCACATATCTTTGCTCAAATGAAAACAAAGAAATCGATTTTCGATTGTTTAGTAAATCATGATTCTGTAATTTCAACAGAGCATAGAGCTGGGAACGTTTTCAGCTACAGTAAATTCTGTCCAGTATTGACAAAATAATCCCCAATTTTGTCTGATATCGCTGATCATAATCCATCTGACATTATGCTAAAGGTCTGTGTCGTAATAATCTTAATGATAATGCTTCGTTGATTTTAGCATGCTTGTGAAATCCTTTTGGAGGATAACTTTTTGTATAAATAAAATAATAGATCTTCCAGGGTGTACTATGTCACGAGTTAGCTCGGCTGGAAAGCAGTATTTTGTGTACAGCGTCTCTTGTGAACAGCGCCAGCTTCTGATCATGTACGTGGAGGCTGTAGCTACTCGAGCACTAGTAGCATAACAATGCATTGATTGCTTGCTTGATGTCCACCTGCGACTTCTTACTACATCTTATGCTGGCACTGGACCTTGATCATGTTGTGTGCTGTGTATGAAGTACCTCTCAGCGAAACTGCGTGCAACACCACACGTTCATTGATGAATGGTATCTGTAGGGCCCCTATTGCCATTGGATCCTCTTCTTCGTCCGTGCTGCTGCCGCTGGGAGCTGTCTGCCGCGATATATA
Source organism: Diadema antillarum (assembly GCF_040938485.1). Classification (NCBI taxonomy): domain Eukaryota; kingdom Metazoa; phylum Echinodermata; class Echinoidea; order Diadematoida; family Diadematidae; genus Diadema; species Diadema antillarum. The sequence goes on from NW_027271096.1 coordinate 223,864, forward strand.
AGTCTGTGTCTCTTCTCACGATTGAATGAGTGATATTTATGCTTGCTTATGGTTCACGCAAAAACCACCAAAACAATATCGCAAGAACTTTGAAGTGTCCTGTCAGAACGGATGTAGGCCTAGATCTATACCCATGGCCGTGGAGTTTCAGAGAAAAGAACTGGGCGATAGTTGATGAAGGGTATGTAGTACAATAGTAGCGTCATGAATCTTTCGTGAGATCTGTTGTGATATGCGCTGATTGTGTTGGTGCCCACCATTTATCAGCGAAGTGTAACACATATTAGAACCTCAAACGTGTTAATTAAGTGTCTTAAACACGTTAGTAGTACACTGTAGTTAGCATTGCTAGGCAACTAGTGAAACAGTTTTAGAAGTTCAAAATGCACTCACAGTACCTTGATATTGAAGTTGAACCTTGAACTGCAACTTTTAATGTTTGAAAGTTTCAGCATGTTCAGTCACTTAAGAAGTGATTGATGTAAGCAACTTTACTAGCTAACGTCAAGGCATTAAATCGCCATTAATCAAACATAAAAGGTAAAACTGATAGGTCATCCTTTGATGATCTCGTCATATGAAAATCAAAATTCTCACCTTTCTCTTCTGTGCTGTTTGTGATGAAAACAACTCATAAATTTATGGGGAAAAATTAACATACGTTTTTGGTATTTTCCATCTGGCGACCCGACGAGAGTACTACGGTACTGAGTGAAGAGTCGCCAATGTGCAGCTTGTTAATGCACCTGCATCAGACCCGAATGCACGGCCGTGTGCAATTTTAAAAAAAGATTATCAAACATAAGCGGTAAAACCGGTATTTCATCCTTTGATTTAATCTCATCATGTGAAAAGTAAAATTCTCACCTTTCTTTTCCATGCAGTTTGTGATGAAAACAACTCATATAAATTTATGGGGAAAAACATATGTTTTTGGTATTTTCCATCTGGCGACCCGACGAGATTAGACCATATAGCGATGAGTCGCCAGCATGCAGCTTGCATGTGTTACAATGCACTCTGTATCAGATCAGACCTTCACGCACAACCAAGCTTGCGTGCCCTCAGGTTCTCAATCCAGCAACCTTGAACACACAACACATGTAGTATGCAATTCGCCATTTGCCAGTAGTGTTGTCTACTCTCATGGGGTCGCCATCATGCCCGACTTGTCACATTGGCGTATATTTACCCGTACAAGTAGTTTGTGTGTGTCAAACGTTGTACCGAATTCAAACACACATATGTATATTCATAAAATTCTTGCTGGCCACGCAGAGATTTTTCACTTTGATGGAATGACATTTTTTTACTTTTCACTCGATGTAAAAATGAGTCGTATACATGAAATAAAGTATGATAAGGACAAGCAGTGACAGGTGCATGAATGAGTGGCGTCTTCATGGTAATGGCGACTTAATGGTAGGTGATGTTAAACCTTAGCGTGAAAGTATTGTAAAATTGATTGCAGAATGAGAACGAAGAGAACATTTAGAAACATGCATTATATCTCCTATGCAGAATATATTTGTAATTAATTTGTTATGTAAAGTCCCAAGATAGCATTTTGTGAAATTGCAAATGAGAAATACATACTGTTTTTGCAGAAATGAATGATATATTTTACACATAAAAGACTTTTGTACAGTATCTATCGTATATGCATAATTTCACTCCCCACTGGTTCTTACGTTTACAGATGCATGGATGCATATCACTGATCCTTGGCTGTGCCTGCTGCTCTTAGCCAAAGTGCTCTGCTTCACATAGCATTCCGCTCGTAAAAGGTCTCTTCTGCTGATGATCATCTTTGGGATTGGACCATTTCACCATGCTGGATTCACCCAATGCTAGCAGTCCTATTCCACAAGCCAAGAATATGAGTGGATTCAGCAGCAAGTCCAAGAATTATGCAGCGGAATCCCCCGCTAGTATCCTCAAGGCAAATCGCTCTCTTGCTCAGGTGAGTCTTTGGAGATTTAGAGCTACAAATTGTATTATTATGATCCTCAGCTCTGCCCCTAGCTATGTTGACAGTATATAAAAATCTTTGAATAAGGCAGAAGTACTTGTTCTGAAATTATTATCATGGTGCCAAAACAGTGATACCAGAAGTATTTGCATACATAATGGTTGCCTGTTTTGTGTTTTTATAATGATAACAAAGATTAATATTTTAGGTTCAATTAACTGTTAATCAAAAGACCAGCAATGTTTTAAAGTTGGATGCAGGTCCTACAGTTGAAAAATTAGAATATTGATAAGGTATCCCCCCCCCAAAAAAAAAAACCAACAAAAAACAAAAAACAAAACCCAAAACAACAACAACAACAACAACAACAACAACAACAACAACAACAACACACCAATTAAAAATGACAACAACCAAACAACAAAGTTTGATTTCATTCTGTTGTTTTGACCCATCAATACAAATGTAGTCTCTTTGGATCGCATATATTGCCGTGGTAATAAATACCACGGTAATTCACGTGGTACCATTCTCATTCGCAAAATACTATGATATTTTTTGTAAGCATGGCACATGCCCATATCCCCAAAAAGAAAAGACACAAAGAGTTCCGGTTAATGTGACAATCATGCTGCTGTATGATCAGTGGTATTTTGTGACATGCTTTAAAGGAGATGGCTAGTAACTGATCAGTGGGAATCAGTGGGAATGCTGAGGGATGATTGTTCCAATCCTTGTGGGATTCATTTAAGAGTACATTATATATCTATTCTTGTGTGAAAATTATTTGCTTCAGAATGGTCTCATATTCAAGTAATGTGCAGTTTAATGCTTCCAGGTAAGCGTCCCTGGTCAGTGACGGGGCATTAATCTGCACATTACTTGAATATGAGACCGTTCTGAAGCAAATAATTTTCACACAACAGTAGATATATAATGTACTCTTAAATGAATCCCACAAGGATTGGAACAATCATCCCTCAGCATTCCCACTGATTCCCACTGATCGGTTACTAGCCATCCCCTTTAAAGGGGATGGCTAGTAACCGATCAGTGGGAATCAGTGGGAATGCTGGGGGATGATTGTTCCAATCCTTGTGGGATTCATTTAAGAGTACATTATATATCTACTGATGTGTGAAAATTATTTGCTTCAGAACGGTCTCATATTCAAGTAATGTGCAGATTAATGCCCCGTCACTGACCAGGGACGCTAACCTGGAAACATTAAACTGCACATTACTTGAATGTGGGACCATTCTGAAGCAAATAATTTTCACACAACAATAGATATATATTGTACTCTTAAATGAATCCCACAAGGATTAGAACAATCATCCTCTAGCATTCCCACTGATTCCCACTGATCAGTTACTAGCCATCCCCTTTAAACTCAGATCTTGCATGCTTATTTCATGCAAACTTTGAATTAACTAGTCTACCCTAAATACCACGGTATCTCACAATGTACATGTAGTTTGCCGTGTCTTTTGCATTCACATTGCGAATTGCTGCCTGAAATATCGTGGTATTTCACCATCAATGTGAATACACCCATTGTCAGTCTGTATCAGAGAACATTGCCCCCCTGGAAAGTCAGATGGGGTACAATGATATAAGGGGAGTTAGGGAGAGAAACGGTGTTATCAGATCTTCAGTCTAGCAGGAGGGATCAAGGCGGAAGGAAGTGAGAGTATCAAGTGTTTCACCTTCGTTACTTGCTTCTGACCCTCCCCTCCTTGGACTGGCCCACTGTAATGTAGGGCTGCTGGGATGGTCTTGCTTCTGCTGTAGACTGACAGTTGATTTCTACCCAGATTAATATTATTTGAGTACAGGTACATGTATAGTTCATATCAAGTCGGATAGTCAGTGAGTTGTTTGTACAGAGTATAGCCATTTGTGTATTATGATGTAGTAGGCTGCAACTTCCCTACTAGAGAGAAAAATCCAATTGGAGGGAACTGCAGTTGTGTGTTTTAGCGATTATTTTGAGGTGGAAAACGAATGGTAGGCCCTATGCAACAAACTTTTGATATTAGAGACGGCAATAGAGCACAACTGAGTGTTTTTTTTTTCCTTTCCGAAAAATGAAATTGTTATTTAAAAGTAAAAGAATGTGATATAAGAAGTCTGAGAAATGAATATTTGAATGGGCAAAACTTTCACTCTATTCCGATTGATGTTACACCTTGCAGATTGTGATGTGTTTTACACTGTAGTCTTGCCATTACCATTTGGTGTGGGAAAACCCCTTGCCTTCTAAATTGCCCACCCCATTGTTGTAACTTGGCTATTTGTTACTGTGTGTGTTAATGCTTTCTACAGAATTCAGATGAATACCTTGAAGAGATGATACATGGCACAGTGGGTGTTGTGAACCAAATTTAGCATAATAGAAAGGCTTGTGTTGATAGAAGGTTGCTTGTGTGTTTGCAGAATAGCCTTCTCCTATTTTGAAGGGTGAGGAAGTGTGCATATTGATCCCCTGGATTAGGTGTCATAGGTCAGTGGGCATACACACCAAGCCTACAGTGGGGAGAGCAGATTAGTACTTAATCTCTTTCGTCAATGAGGCATGTTTCCACTGTCATTGTCATTTCAACAATGCCCTACCCCAGGAGTGCTGACTTGTACACTATGGCCGTGATGCAGGACCAAACGTGTGACAGGGTCTGAACATTTCCTTATTATCCTGGAAAGAGGAAGAAAGTTGAGAGAAACGATAGTAGTCAATTAGAAAAGAGAACAGAATAGCAGAATATAAAAAAAAAAGGACATGAGAAAGTATAAAATCTCAGGAAAACTCGTATAATATGATCCAAATAAATCTGATGATATATGAACTCTCATTGGCAGTTAGAAAAGAAAAAAATACCTCATTTTGATCATACCTTAGATGTACTGTAAATGTCCTTCTTATAGGATGATGATATGTATAGTGTTATCACTGCCACTTGTATAAGTATATGTACTGCTATACTGCAATAACACAGCCACGATGCATACAAAAATGTAATGCCAGTCCTATGCCTACTACAAGACAATGCCTTGAAAATTAAAGTCAGTATAGGATAATAAGGCCACTAATGACGTCAAGGAAGCTACAGTGGAAGTACACAGTGTACTTTGCTAGATCATCTTTTTTTTTTCAGTTGATATCAATGATCCCTGTGAATAGAAGATGTTTACATAATTACTCTTCACCTGCTCATCAGACCATACACTGTATACAGTGCTGTGATAAAGCAAAATCACTCCACTGAATAATCCTTTATGTTAGCAGTCAGATTTCAATGGCTACCACCTACAGTATGAAGAAAAAGAGATAGACATCTGTACTCATGTTTTTCTACCTTGATATTGCATGATTTTGTGAGTGTGTGTATGACAGTAAATAGTGTAGTTGTGCAGTACACTGTAAGCTGTGTTGAGAAGAAAAGTACCGGGTATTCAAACATTTCCACAAACCATCTTCTGAGTCCACATGCAAGACATCTTGAAAATGTTGATTTCCCTGTTTGATAGTGAATCTTGGCTTTCTATCCAGCACTGGTATCAGGCAAGCGTCGTCCTGTCTGCAATAATCACCCAGTAGCTCATTGTGATTATTGGTAAATCTCGGGATAAGGCACATACACTCTAGGTTTATTTAGCACCTGACATTGAACTCATGCCAATTTCAATGTTGATGTCTGTTCCTTATTGACCTACCGTGTGTAATTTGGCGCAGGTCATATTCCAAAATGTCGCATATCATTGATTTGCCCATGGGGCTGTGGATTGTGTGGGTGTGGGAATTGTGTTTGGTACATATTGTGAATTGCTGTACATTTATTTGCCACAGTGACAAAAGCAGCAAAAGACACTGCTTACATTGTATATTTTGTGCAATTGCACAGCGGTTTTACGTGCAATGTACTATGCTTGGCATAGTGTTGCCTTGTAAATTTATATAATCAGCAACATGCAAATCGTCGGGTGCCCGTGCATTGGCCGCTAATGCAATACAATTTGTATTGCGTTAGCGGCCAATGCACGGGCACCCGACGAAATGTACCAAGCATTTGCATTTTTAATCTGGACAGTATTGGTAAACACATGCTGCTCTTTCCATATGGACACCTTCTTGGCAAGCAGATTTTGCAAAAATTATTTCTCCTGCTCAGCAGAAATAACACAAATTGTACCTTCAGTGTATGTGATTGCTTAGGGTGCCTGCATTAATTTAGCATCATGTTACTGCTTGACATACAAAGGAAAGAAGTATTGAAGGAAGCTGCGGACTTAATGTGCCACTGGGTACCAACTGGCAGGAGTACTCCCCCACTGTGCTTGTACTATGCAACATTCCATGCTGTGTCTCCTTTTAACCCACAATGTATATTTCTGCCTGTTTTTTTTTTTTTTTTTTTTTTACATATGTTTGTCTCTCTTTCAGTCTGCATAAAATGCATGGATTTCATGGGTGTGTGTACTTGGGGGAAAGAAAGAGGAGTTCTAAATAAGGGGAAAGTGGGAGGAAGAGGCAGAGTAAATCTTGAGATTTCATGAATTACACTTTTCTTGTTCAGATGACAATACGCTACCTCAACATACTCTACATGATTTTTGGTCAACCTCAAACAATACATGATATTTCATTAAAATTTCAGTTTTCTACAGGTCTGTTAAAGTGGGATTAATTGATTTGTTGTTGTTGAAATCATCCCTGGTTTTAAACGGTGTACCGTTAAGGAATTGTCACATGAAGTTGTACATCTGTATGCATTATTAAATCAACAAATACCATGCCGTTATATTTGCAATGTGGTGTTTGTTCATTTGTGAAGGTTGTAATTTTTAGTTCCGTTCCAGGGTACCATTTCAAACATGCAGTGTAGGCCTACACGGTAATACTGTGCAATATTATACTACATGTACGTGACTGACACAATGTGTACATGTGTACAGATGTCAAGGATTCTCAGCATTAGGACATGCTTTATTACTCATGCATGTTATTATTGTCGGAGCGAGCATGTCAGAGAAAAATAGGTAATAAACAAGAGCTATCAGACCTTTGTCTTCTATGTGTACATGTCCCTCCAGTCAAATCTTCAGCATGTGCAGTGTTAACATTGGCAATGTCTGTTCATCACATGTCTGATTAGGCTGAAGGTTTCTAGAGGCTTGACAGGAGATTGTTTTGTTCAAACCCTGCAGAGATGGAAACTGTTTACCAGGGTACTGTATATTATGTTGAAAGCTCATGGCAGGGTGAGAGTGCATCAACCATGACCCCTGAAAGGACCAGAAAGGTCAATTGCTGAGGAGTGGAGTGCACATGTTTGAGCACTCTCTCATCATAAACAGTCTCAGATTTCCTCATTATCAGTGGGAGTGCCCCAATCCCCCAAACTGAAGTCATCTCCTTATAGCACCTAATGAGGTATTATGATATATGATGTTTGAAAGAAAAAGACCCCTCCCTGTGTTGTGCAGTGTGTTTCCACTGATCACTCTGTCATCAAGGAAGTCGCTTTACACATCTGGTGCAGCATCTGGGACGAATTTTCTGTTTGGATGGTAGAAATTTTTCTTTTTTCATTTTATGTCCAAAAAACCCCAGAGAACATATTATTCTCAAGAGAGCAAAAGAGCAGTGTACCAATGGCAGAATCATGAAGAGCGTAGAAAAGCTTGTTGAAATCCTCTTACCCTGTGATGATCAATATGGTATGAAAGCGATACAGAAGCATGTAATTGATCAGCTTTATTTGGCAGGAAGGTAGTCAAAAAAGGGGAGAAGATGCTAAAAGTTTTACTTTTAAAACTAGGTCTTGTAATACTGCATAGTCGTCATAGCATTGCATGATGGCAATGTTGATCATACAGTCTACACATGTATCAAATTAGTTCTGCATACTGCTGAGTTCCAAGATTTGTGCATTTTTATATACAGTGTGTTATAGGCCTATCACAATCAAAAGTTTATTCATACGGTACATCTGTTGTGTATGACTGATCTCAATATCTAATTCAGCAGCTAGTTTTATTATTGTTCCTGTTGAAGTGCAACATTTGATGATAAAGGCCTACTGACATAAAGCATTGTAAAATGCTGTGAATGTGTCTCTTTAATCAAGTTTTGTACGTTTTCATGATACATGTACAAATGTACAATGTACCAAAGGATGCCAACTGCATTACTACAGTGTTGTTTTCTCCAGAAAGAAAATGCGCACAACATGCTATTAGAAACTCAATTGTTTGTTTGTTTGTTTCAAACTGAGTGCACTTTTTGCATTATGATCATTTACAATTTTCATTAATCAATTGTGATTTTGATACTGGTACGGTAGAGAATGTGTGTGCTTGGTATCTTAATAAAGTTAAGTTTATTGTATGAAATACTGTATGAGTGTGGCATTGAAGCATAATTAATCTTAATCCTGGGATCATATTTCTTTTCCCCTGATTTGTGATACACACATACATGCCATATCGTGTTTGTTCATTTATTTTGTTTTTCCCATCTGTATCTAATGTAGCTGCAATTTAATGGCTCTTGTTATTACATGTATGCTGATGAAAATCTTCTCTAGAAGAAATATTGAAAGCACCGTAGACAGGAGTACAGCATGCTTTGATCCTAAAGTGATGTAAAATGTTAGACTAAGCTGACAGTGTGCATTTCAGGTCACAGACGATGTGTCTGAACTGTAGTGTTTGTACATTCTATCCCCGGTTATTTGAAAGAAATATTCACTCAATTCTCTCAGTGCTGATCAAATGTCAGTCTGGCTGCTTTCCCGTAGATTGGATTTTGGGCATACTCTGTGTGTTAGGCAGACTTTGATATTCCATGTTTTGTTTGAAAGTTTTATTTTTATGCATAAATGTAAAAAAAAAAAAAAAAAAAAAAAATGGGCCTGTGTTGACAAAGCCAAGCCCTGTATTACCAAGACTCACTATTGAATAGTACTACTCACCTTCCACTATATTACTCTAACTACTGGATTGATCTTTCAGCAGCCTTAACGAACCTGCAATGAATTACCTTTTAGAGTACCTGATCATTGCTGTAATTGTTCCCTTTAAATTTTTGGCACAGGCCCATTGTGCTTCCAGGGCTTCAGAAATGCCAGTATAATCCACTTCCCCCCCCCCCCCCCCAACCAATGGTGATCAGTTCATTGACATGAAGAGGTTTATAATGACAAAGGAGAACTGTGTAGAGAGCCCAGGGATAAATGGACAGTCTATACATGACAGTCTGGAGGTGTATAAATGCATACAGTGTAGACTGTACAGATGTAGCAAAATGGATACAGTAAAGATAAATTGGCTGATGAATAGATGTACAGTATGGATGAACAGAAGGATTGGTCAAGATAAACATATACAGAGGTACTGTACATGTAGAGATATAAAAAGGAACAGTACTTATCTGTAACTTTATCTTTGATTCAGGCATTTAAAGGGGAATGAAACCCAAATATAACATGTGGATTGAGTGAATGCAGCAATATTAGTAGAATACATACGTGGAAATTTGAGGAGAGTCGTAATTCATTGAAAAGTTATGAATTTGTAAGGTTTCAGTGCAGCCATTGCTGGATGAAAGGACTACAGTTTGTGATGTCTCATATGGAAAATGATATAAAGAAAATATATAGGCCTAGAAAGTTCCATAAAATTTCATTTTGCATGAAAAGTGCACATTACCTCAACTTGTTACTGACATGTACAAGCAGCACTGATGATTTTCTCTGGTAGCTTGTTCATGGTATTAAAATCTTTGAATTTGACATTTTGGTTGCCCGAAAAAGAAATGCATTGACCTGAAATGTACAGAAATTTACAATTTACAATGCCCGTTTAGACCATCAAAAGATTTGTAACCATTTTGGAATTTGGGTGGCCCGACATCAATTTTAAATGGCCCAGGCCATGGGTGGTTGTGGGTGATATTATTTCCCTTGCTTTCTGAAAGAGATAAGTCAGATGCTCTTTCATTATGCTAGAAAAGTGAAAATATGTAGAATTTCCTTTATAGTTTTCTATGTTTTATTTTCCATATGACGTCACAAAGTGTTGTTGTCTTCTCATCCAGCAGTGGCTGCACCAAAACTTTGATTTAAAAAAATTCATAACTATTAAAAAAAAAAAAACCAGATTGTCTGCCCTCCTCTTGACCCATGAAAGTGAAATGGAAATATCATCTCAGAGGCCAAATATTTGCTTTCTGCTTGGTGATGTTGTAGCAATTAAAAGAGATAATGAAAATAATTATAGAAATAAGAATGATAACTTACTCCTCCCATGCACAGATAAAATTGCTGAGATATCAACCTGGTGCAAGTTGAACATCAATCTTGGTTTTTTTCCTTACAGAAATGCAAATGCAAAATGAATGAAATAAACTGCAAACTGCAACTGACATGCAGGAAAGTCTTTTGTTTCTTGTATAAATACAATACTCACTGTATGCATACAATACTGTATTAGTCAATAGTACAATATACAGTATGTGTAGGTATTCTCTTCAGTATTAATGCATGTCATGTGTGTATACGTATTTACTTTCATTTTTTTTCCCCGTTGAATTAAAAAAAAAAAAAAATATTCAGCCTGAATATGTATAGCAGAAGAATATTCTTAATCATTTTGTAGCTGTCTTCTTACTACTAGTTTGCTATATTTATACAACTGTAAATGTTCTTTAACAATATCATCATTTTTATACATATGTCTTGATTTTGTCGCTCTCTTCTTTTTTAAACACTGATAAGCACACTGTTTTGCCACATTATATGTAAGTAGTGTCACTGTATAATTTTCAAGTTCTCTCGAAAATGAATTTAAAAATATAGGTCTATGACGTTAAGTGTACTGCCAGTGATACAAAATAACGTTATGCATCTTATGAAATTTGCAGAAAGGCTGTGTAGTACCAGGGCAGTGAGTATTTTTGTTAGTGTAGAATGTCTAGGTGAGCTCTTTGAACGCATCCACCCCGTTGTTCCACGAAAGACAAAAGTGAGAGTAATGCCATGAATTCAAGACCACATCGCGATGAGTCAAGCAGTTCGAGGCAAATCCAGGCATGGCCAAGTCTCACACCCACATTGCGATCGCCATGGCAACTAATCGCCTGCCCATTTATTGTGAACCCAGTGCAGTGGGGATGTAGGGGTTGATGATTAAATGGCAACAATAGTTTGACTCCGTGGTGTCACCTTTGTCGCAATTAATTTTAGGTGTGAGACGTGACAGTGACAGTATTTCAGGCAGCATTAATTGCACTAGGGCAGAGATGATGGTTGTTACACAGCATCCAATATTTGATTGCTACTGTGAGTTAGAAAGATATCATTGGAATCAAAGAAAAACAAAAAAAAAAAATCAAAAATAAGGGGGGGGGGGAGAAGGGGTATTTTTTGACAAGTGCTTCCTTCACCATTATGGATACACCATGCAACAGTGATATTATTGTATCTTGGGAGAAAAGGCATTGTACATGCACAAAACATATATGTTTTCTTAAGTCTAAGTCTCAATGGAAAACTGAGGTGATGACATTATCAGATCACTCATTTGCATATTCATATCACCTGTACTAGATAGAACTGTTCTGCAGACAAATTAGCGAAAAACGTCACAATTTCAAAACTTCCCTAATTTTCATCCAATTTTGATCAAATTTTAACTGTTGTACTCATAAGATTTTATACTTTCTTCTCAGACTAACTTAAAATTGAACAACTGGACTGGAATTCCTCTTTAATTTGGAGGTTGAACTGCAGAGATATTGCATTTGAAGTTTAGCAATAATGTAGATAGTAAAACAAATTCAATTTGTCTTAGAACTGGTGCTTTGAGTGGATTGAATGAGCAGTTTTCATCACAGGTTGAAAAGAAAGACAGGATAAAATGTAGAAAAGCTACAGTTGTCAAGCTGCTGAAGCCATCCATGTTTGGCCCCTGTAGGGGCAATTGACATGCACAACAAGGTGGCCAAATTTGTAAGATGCTGGTCAGACATCTGGATCACTGTGTCCGGTCGGCTCTCTGTCGGGTCAGGCTTGACCAGTCATGCCCATCCAATTAGGAGTCCACGTTATGCCACAGCAAGCACAACGCAAAGGTGGTGATTCATACTCGTTGATCAGTTGTCACAAGAGCCACGCTATCAAGTACTAGTACTATGTGCCTGAAATATTTGTTACTTTACATACAAGAAGAGACTCCATTCAAGAAAATACTTTTTATTTTCATTGATTGGCCTAAGTGTATAGGTAATTGTTTCAGTTATTGTGTCAGTTATCACTGAGACAGATAATAGCAACATTCTATTGTCCATACCATGTTGTGATTTTCATATTGCTATTTTTTTACAGTTTTTTTTTTTTTTTTTTTGCCGTGGAAAACAAGTAATACATGTAACTCATTCAAGAATTGGTGAAAATATCTTGGGAATTGATGTCATGAGTTTGGCATTCCCGATAGATTACATCATAGTGAGATACACTGTATGGTGGGAAAAACAAAGAAATATCAGAGTTAACATTTGTTCTTTTTTATTTTGGGTGATTTTAAGGCAAGTTTTATACAACTGAAATATTTTAAGATTTTTGTCATTTCTGTGTGTACAAAGTGTATGAAATGAATAAGAAATTGTGAGAGCATGACATCATCAACTTGATGATTTGAAGTCAAAAAGTGTTTTCCGAAAAAAAAAAAAAAAAAATTTCAAAATGTTATAACTTCCTGATTTTTTATCTGATTTTGATCATTTTTGCTCTGTTCTGCAGGGATTTTTTTCTTTTTCTTATGAAATTGATAAAATTTGGGAGTGGATTTCTTCATTAAAAGCAATGAGACCAAATGAATGTGACAAGTCTAAGAGCATGAATCCCAACATTTGCTACTGTACCTCTGTCCTGGCACAAATCCAGTGCATGCCTGGTCAGAGGCCAGTACATATGTGTAAATTCATAATTGTTGTTTCAATAGTGATTCAATACAACAAAACAAAACAAAACAAAACAAAACAAAACAAAACAAAACAAAATAAAACAAAACAAACAAAAAACAAACAAAACAGTCAAATTAATGAATAAAGAAATGAATAATAATGAATAATAAAGTACAGTATACCAACTAAATGAAATAAAAATTGCCTTGTCTGAAAGAGGAATAAAGTGAGAAAGATAAAGTTGTCATAATAGTGTGATTTTTTTGGAGGAAATTATTCTGTGAGATTTTAAACAAGATTTGTGTGTTGAATTTTGGAAGTGTGAAGATTTATTGGACACTCTATGGATACTGTAATACCAGAAATATTGGTTTATATGCATTTTGATTTCGGGAATTTCGCGAGAGCCAAGAGTTGTGAAAGTACGCAAGAGTTCTTGTCCACACTGTATGCATCGAATGCCAATGGCAGTTCATGAAAATTTCATGCACTGTGAAAAAGGCTGTCAGCTCTAAATCGCAAAAATTACATGTAATACAAAAATATCTTTCTTTACAATATGGATGCCGGGAAGCAGAATTCTCTTTCCATTCACAAGTGCTCTAGATACTGTATTTCTTATGATTTGAAATGTAAGAGATATGACTCTTCATTATTCAACTGATACCATTTCATCATTGTGAACCATCTTACAATCACACAAATTGGTTTTTGAGAGTAATTCAAGAAAAACAAAGATGATAATGTCGCTCAAGCAACTTGAATAGTAAATTGTACTACTGGCGTCCTATTCTATCACAGAGAAACTTTCAATTTCATACAGTGTATATTTGTTGAGTGTCAGAATGCATACAGTGAAGCTGTAGATAATACACATGGAAATTTGTGAAATGCATATCATGATGATGTGATGTGCAGTGTATCCGTTACTCAGTTTTGACACATTCTGTGAAATCAAAAACAATTGTCACCGTCAGATTATCAAGACAGACCTGGGCCCCGTTTTATCAAAAGATAAAATCGATTTTAAATTTCCTTACCACACAGTCTGCCATAGACTTACAGTTGAAATCAACTTTATAATCAATTTCAACTCTTTATAAAACAGGGTCCTGTTAGCATCCGTGCCTATATGTGATGGCTCTGTAAGTGTGAGTGGATCTTTGGTTTTGGTTTCAGGCAGCATCTTGAAGGACTGCTGCTTTGGCACCACCTGCACCTTTTCATTTGCAGTACAAACATTTGCCGAACAGTTTCATATTCATCGTGGGCGGATAATCGCTGTCAAGGGAGATGCAGATCAAAGGGAATGAGAGAAAAGAATGTTAGTCTATGGTTTCAGACATTAATCTTCCTGCAGTGTAGCACTGTGATAATTTGTTCAGAGAGGGTGTGCTGCCAAACTTTAATTTGACAAAATGATTGACTCTGAATCAATAGTTATTATCTTGCCTTTCAAAAGTAAAACAAGTCTTTTTTTTCGAGACCCATATGTTTCATGTCAAATTTGTCCTTTTATCACTTCAGTCAGTTACACAGTGCAGTATTTTGCTCTGCATAATAATAGTGCTGGTACGATTTTGTACTTGTTGTAATAAGAATGAATTAGCCCAGGATGATGAAATTGAGTGCAGGGGTGTGTACAAAGTATGTGTGTTCCTTGATCATCAGATTAATCCTCTGGCTGTGTGAACTATCTTTTGGGATGAGTACCTGGTAAAACAAATATGAACCCAGATCCTGATCACGTCAATCGTTGGCAGAGATTCCGGCGATCCGTAACTTCCTTGGCTACTGGCTGTCGTCTCGAGTGGCAGGGATTGACAGTTTGCCCTTTCGGGAAGGGCATACAGCATGTGCATTTGGCCTGGGGAGGTTGTGAAAGGTAGGTATGCTTCAACCAGCTCTCCTGCTGTAGTCACACAGTGCTGGAGATTGCAGTGAGGGGGCCGACTGGCCAGCCCTGTGCAGGGAGTACTGTGCAGTTTTCAGGCTCAGAAGTCATGCCATCTTGACTTGCCTGTAGTCAGAGGGAGGGCTGGATTGACACAGTGAACTGCATATATGCGAGTGGTGGTGCATTTGCCGTGAGATAGCCCTGCATGTGATGTCTGCCCTTATGGTCAGTTGGATTAGCATCGTCACATATCGGGATGGACATGTGGTGTGAGTGATAAAATGCCGCTGTTATAAGACTCTGGTGGATTGTCCATCCAGAGGTCAGTGTGGAATTTAGGTAGCGATCTTATGGCAGTAAATTGCCGCCATCTTTCATGCATGTGCCACAACATGAAAAGTAAACACAGGGAAAGTTGTAGTCCAGATCGTGCTGCACTGAATGGGCTTCATCCGAATGGAGATGCCTCTTTCTTTAGGCTGGTGATGGTCTGATGGCGTGGAAGCGAGAAAAAAAATGACTGCATAACAATCGGGAAGTGATGTGTGATTGTGATCCAGGGATAATTTAGCCAAGTGTGACTGACTTTGACATTGGCCACCATGAGTCTGTCTTCTGGAAGCAGGAGTCGGAAGAATTACGGCAGCTACAGCAAGTATGGGGCGAGTCGAGGGGCATCGTGGTTGCCACGGGAAACCTCGTCCCTGCCGTCTCCATCGGTGAGTGTGGATTGCCGTAACTCTACCGTTACCTCTGGCAACTATGCTGTGCGAGATGTCAGTGGCATCTCACAGGGGTGGTCCTGAGAGTCTTGAAGCCATTTGGGGGCAGTGATCCAAAAATGTTCGAGTTATCATATTGGAAGCATATATGCATACTTCTGTTACATCTCAAAACATCCTACCATATAAAAGTTTGACAATGAAGCCACAAATATATGGAGATATAAAGTTATTTTTCTCGATAAATCATAACTGTAGCCATTTTATTCTAGAAATGATTTCAGTGAAACTATTGCTCACATTTTTTATCTTAAAAAATATCTAACATTGATTAAATACTGATTAATATTTTAGCATTGATTGTTTCTATCCCTAACCCACATTTTAGAACTATTTGGAAGAACTAAAGCTGTTTTGTCTTTCATCTGCAAATGGTGAATAGTGGCTTTAACCTTCTCTTAAATGGCCGTGAGTACACAGAATCCTTCTATAATGTCAAGCAATACCTGTAATGGTACTCTCAATGGATGTGTTCACCTGTGCATATCTGTAGAGATGAGTTACGTATTAGGATAGTACCCGGTAGCCAGTTTGTCTCCTTCGGAAGTAAAAGTAGGCGTGAAATACGTCAATGATTGTAGAGAGTCTTATACCTTTTTTCACTACGGTGAATACTAAAATAATGGTCAATGTATCGAGAAATAATGGAAGAACAGCGTTTGTGAATTTGTGAAACTATAACTGTCTGCTCTGCACAAAGTGCACAGAAAAAATGCAATGTAATATTTGAAGAAATACATGTAATGTGTTCTTATTCCTTTTTGCACCGTTCTTTTGATTGAGTGTGAAGTTATCTTGCATTTCATAAGGCCGAATCAAATATAAAGATTAAATTCTTTTTTCAGCCATCAAGGGTAGAGCTGAGATATCAAGGTACAAATATAGCATGTCTGCAAGGACGTGTTGATCTGAGGATGTAGAAAGGGTGTATACCATGACAACTGACTTTTTTAAATAGGTTGTCATCCATGGAGCCAGAAATAGCAGTGAAGGCTGAACCTCGGACATCCAGGCTCTTTCCCTCACTCGACTTTCCCCTTCCTTCATCAAAAAGAAAAGAAAAAGAAAAAAAAGAAAGACACCGCGTATGAATCTGGTTTTAGACCCTTATTTGGTAGGTGACATAATGAAGAGGTACATTAGGACCTGATTTATATATTTTATCATCTTCCTCTGAAAGTGAGGTAGTTAAATTCATTTTATCGTGCTTTATTGATAATCAACAACTGCTCAGAACTGTTTTTGTGTCGATATGATAAATAGTGACTGCTGGTGAATGTATTTTCGTATTTTATTCCAATGACAATTTGTGAGTTTCCCTGATGGGAGGGTTTGCAGAATGGCTTATGTCAGCTAAATGAAGTGTGAGTACAGTTGAGTTCAAGTTATTCAAGGTGAAAGAAATGTCCAGAGATTATTAAAGGACAAGTTCACCTTCATAAACATAAGGATTGAGAGAATGTAGCAATATTAGTACAACACATCATTGAAAGTTTGAAGAAAATCGGTTCAAAAGTTATGAATTTTTGAAGTTTTTGTGCAGTAACCGCTGGATGAGAAGACTACTGCAGTGTGTGAATAACTTAGATGTCACATGCGTACAACAATATAAGGAAAATATAAAGAGAATTTAACAAAATTTCATCTTTTGAAAAAAGTACACATTCCCCCGACTCGTTACCGACAGATGTTATGGGTAATATTATTCCCCTTGCCTTTAGAAAGAGGCAAGTCAAGTGCTCTTTTATTATGCGAAAAAAGTGAAAATATGTTGAATTTTCTTTACATTTTCTTTATACTGTTGTACGCATATGACTCACAAGCTGTAGTAGTCTCCTCATCCAGCGGTTCCAACACAAAAATTTTAAAAATTCCTAACTTTTGCATCGATTGTCCAATTTTCCTCAAACTTTCACTGATGTGTTCTACTAATATTGTTGCATTCTCTCAATCCTTATGTTTATGAAGGTAAACTTGTCCTTTAAACTGTAGTCCAGACTTTTCATCGAGCATTGCTCCTCTTGAGCTTGATAGCAAGTATCCATAGTGCAACATTCTATGTGATTTCCTGTTAGGGGTGACAAGTTATCATGATCATGTCATACTGTTGCTCATGATCATGTCAGGATCGCTCATTGGTACGTAGAATGAACACATTTCCATGAGCTAATCCCGCTCACAGGGAAGCTCGAGGGTTTCTCTCAGACAACAGGCATTCTCCAAGCTTGGTCGAAAGTGGGAGGAGGGAGCGCAGCTGTGGAGACGCTTGCTCTCGAAGCAGACCATGTGACTGGTATGAGCATCAGGCTGTCTTGTGACTCATCATTAGCTGCCAACCTCTTTCTCCATGTTTAGCTATTAGTCCAGGGCTCGTGATTACATAACCAGCCCCCCTATGAATCACTAATCTACCCTCGCCCTCCCTACAGTGCACAGTGTACCCCAACAGTGTGATGACATTCATGGAACGTGGAAGTACGGTGAAGTTTTAAAAGAAATCACCCTAATGATTAGTCAACACTGTATGCCATCCAATGCATTTGAACTTGATGTACAAAAATCTCCAGAATATTGTAATGCCTTCTCTGCAGATGGGTAGATGATGATCTAAATACAGCACACTATATTAGTATTCAGGTATGGACACAAACTATGGACATTGCTATGTGTGATATGTACAGTGTACTTTGTCTGCAAAAGGGAATGCAGTAATAATTTCTTCATTGGCATACCTCAGGGCAGAATAATTTTGAAAGTTTGTAAACACTGAATTAGACACTGTATAGGCCTACTGATTTGTTTTCATTCTTTTGTTTAATATGCTGATTTAAAATCTGAACCCTTTTCTATTGTTCAGAAGATAATGGGAGTGTGTTCTGAATGCATATAATTATTAAAAGATTATTCTTTCTTTTGCATTGTGTATCATAGTTGTCTTATTACATTCTTATGTCAATGTAGACATTGTGTGCTGTATTCAATAGTGCAGGAATTACAACCTGAAATGGGTAAATTCCCTTTTGTTAATTTAGACAATATTTGTGATTTCAAGTAATGAATTTGTGTATTCTGTTTTCATCTCATAGTGCCCTGTCACAAAGAAACTGAAACTACTTGAAAGTGGTACCAACTGCAACTACTGCTGCAACAACTAAAATGCTTACAGTCATTTCCTTGATGTTGCTGTTTTATTGCAGTTTTATGACTTGCAAGTTGATGGAAGCAAATTTTTCCAAGCAAGAGCGAGCTCTTCCAAAGCAGTCCTTTCCATATTCTCTGGTGAACATCATCACAGTGGACGAAGGATTTATTTCTGGATCAGTGCCGACTCATTCACAGAATTTCTTTCCTTTTGCAACTTGTCGTGACGTCAGCCCTTCCCCCAGAATCGCAAGCGTTAATGGGGGCTCATCAGCGCATCGATAAGCTATATTCATGCAGCCTTGTTGTATCGCAGACTTACATCTTGGACGTGTTTGGGGGGGGGGGGGGTGATTGGAGGGCATGTTTGGAGGAGCTGCAGAACAGTGAGTCTCAGTTTTGATGTTGTCTCAGCGGCTGAACCATGCAGGGAGTGTGTGATTTCAAATATCATGCTGAACGGGAATAGCTGTCATCTGGCGCGATCGGTTATTTAAAGCTCCAAGAACGAGGGGACAGAGTCCAACAGAGGGATCTAATGTCAAGTACGGATTTGAGAAGGATCGGGATAACATCAATTGCAGATGATACTTGAAGACAAGGCAAAGACTTGATGTGTCATAGATGCCAACTTGAAAATGCGGGAGCACACACACACACACCCACACACCCACACACATGCATGAAATATTACAGGATGTACAATACATGGATATCAGTATTATAAGCAACTGAGTTGAGCTAACACAAATTTGTAAAAACAATGATACAGCAGCATGGAGCATTTGGAGGTTTCAACATGAAAAGATGCACAACTTTTAAATAATCATGCCTTTTAAAGGAAACCAAAACCCAAAGAGCAATGTGGATTGGGTGAAAACAGCAACATTAGTAGAACACATCGGCGAAAATTTGAGGAAAAATCGAACAATGAATTCAAAAGTTATTAATTTTTACAGTTTTAGTGAATGACTGGATAAGAAGACTACTAGAATTCATGATGTCATGTGTGGACAACAATATAAAGAAAATATAAAGAGAATTCCACAAAAATTCATTTTTCATGAAAATTACACATTCCGTCAACTTGATATTGACACATGTATAAGGGTAGAAATCATTCCCCCTGCTTTCTAAAAGTGGTTAGTCAAGTGATCGTTCGTTACGCTAGAAAAGTGAAAGCGTGTTGAATTTTCTTTATTATTTTCTTTATATTACTGTCCACGCATGATGTCATAAACTCAAGTAGTCTCGTTATCCAGTGGTTCCAACACCAAAAGTTTTAAAAATTCATAACTTTTGCATTGATTGTCGGATTTTCTTCAAACTTTCACTGACAACAGATGTGTTCTACTAATGTTGCTGCTTTCACTCAATCCACATTTCTCTTTGGGGTCTGGTTTCCTTTTGAGATCCGGTAGCATGGAAATTCATGGGTGGCCTGTTTGTATCGATCTTCAATCGCTGCCCAACGGGGTACATTCGGAAAGTATGGGTAGCACCCATCAGATTTTTTGGCTGTGTGTATACTTTAACAGAGAGCAGTAATAATTCAGCTTTACAACACAATTCTTCACAGTGATTCTCAAATATACTCAAACTTGGACAGCCTTCCTGCCCCATAGTGTCCCCATACTACCGTGTTTTTAAGATGGTTTTAACAGTAAGAGGGTTGTTTAGAAAGAGAAGTCTACAAATTTATACCTTATGTTTTTGTGTTTCATGCATAGTCATGAGATAAAGCCTGTATGTTCATGTAGGCAATGAGTACATGAGAGTATACTATTGTAATATCAGCTTGAAGTGTGCTCAAACCATCATGTACCACATACCACTGTTGAAGGCAGCTAAATGTGTCTGTATATTTTCAGTAGATATATATGTGTACCTTTTCTTGGGGCACAGGCTACAATTGTCACATCAGTGAATGAAATGCTTGTACAACATCTTCAGAGCTCTACCTGCACTGGTGCTGATGGTGGGGATGGGGTGTGGGGGAAGAAAATTGCAAGAATTTTAGGAATGCTTGCCTGTAGCTGCACAGCTTGGCATTTGCACAGAGGGTCTGCAGCAGATCAGACCCTGTGTATATCACAAAACACTCTCCTACCTCATACTTGGCAAATATTGAAAGCATATTTCAAGTTATGTTTACATTGGGACAGGGTAATGTACCGAAAGTGCTCTTAATATGTGTGGAAATTCATATGAATTATTTGTTTGACATTAAGAGACAATTCCAGTGCCTGTTGGTATCAAGTTATGATGTATAGAGGTGAATCTTTGCACAGTTAGCTTTTCTCTGGCCCTTTTAGTAATATTGTGTTCACATCCACAGAGAAGAGTAGCTATTAAAGAGAGTTCATAAGTTCATGTAATCGCACACAGTGTATACAATTTTGAATTCAGAGTGGGTAGCATCATAGAATCTAACGTAGAATTGCGTTTTACTTATTTTATTGTTATGTTATATTATGTTAAAGCATGGTGGTATTGCGTACTGAGAGCTGAGAATCTGTTGTGGAAGAGACTAGAGATTTACACTTTGTATACTATTTGGTAGTGAAAGCTGTGTTCATGACAACTTGCAGAAATCTTGAATGAATGTTCGCTGTTACCAAGCTACAGTGTAGGAAATTCTTTGAAGTTGTTTGTTTGATTAAGGTTTATGCAACAGGACGTAAATAATCATTGATGCAAATGAATTTTCTACAGTAATAATGGAAATTATGATATCATCGCATATAGAGTCAAAATTGTGTTCTTCACATGTCAGACAAAATTTGTTATTTGTGCATACAAAAGTTGGCCCTGCCTTGAGACTTCATACAAACAGCAACTCAAAATGTCAACAGAAGTAGTTCCTCACTTTTAGGAAGAGAAGTACAGTATGATATAGTGTCAATTTTAGTTGAAGAAAATAAATCAAACTGATTGCTTTGAATTTTCCTATTGTACGTTTTCTGAACAAAGCATGCAAGCAGCGCTAGAACGGTGATTTGCCCACCATCATCAATCAAGCACCTGACCCACACAACCCCCCCCCCCCTTCCAGCCAGAACACAATAGAAAAATTTATACTTTCAGAACTGGTTGAGGCCATGTTTCATTCATGCTGGTGTTCCACCCACTCCGTTCCCCCAGCTCCCTGCAAGTGGGGAGTGGAGAAATCCCCATCCATGTTATTTTGGAATTATTTAAGGAGAAGGCAAATTTACATGCTCCTGTGACTCATTCAGAGAATGCCAAGGAGCTCCGCGGGGCAGTGTTTATCCGCAGTGTATTGTGTCAAGGAGCGCAGACTGCAATATGGGCTGCAAGTTGCCATAAATGGAGAGGACTCTATTCAGGGTGCCCCCCTGGAGGATAAGACACAACTGAGAGACGAAAACAACAACAACAGCCCCCCAAAAGTCTTGGAGTCCAAGTTATATTATTCAGTGGGAGCAGCCAGACTGCGCATTCTCTCCCATTTTATTTTGTTTCGATGTTTTATTAGGTTTGGCGACGGGGCAAAATTTGGGGGATTCTATTTTAGCGTGTAGAGGGGAAGGAATGACGGGATGTGAATGTGTGGTGAATATCAGATATTTTCATTGTATCTGTGCATGTTGCACCTGTGGAACTGCAAAGAGTCATTCTTCCCCTGTGTGATGACATGCCATAGCCATCTTAGCTGGAAGAAGTGAAGAGAGGCTGATCCGTTGCACACTTGGCACACACACAGACTCAGACACACATACCAATATAGACATGCACATATTATGTCAGAGAGTATGTACAATGCTGCCAATCAATATGTAGACCTTATTTTGTTGTTGAAATATCAAAACCATACAAAGTACATGTACGGCATGAGAAATTACATAACTGATCAATACTCAGAGCGGGAAAATAATTTTTATCTTATCAGTTTTTGTTTTCATGAATGCCCAACTCCACATTTTTAGAAGCTACTCTGAAGGTTGTCAAATATCAAACAAATACTGTATACGCCGAATATTTAGCGAGGTTTTTATTTTTGCGAATTTCGCGAAATTAAAGACACGCGAAAATATTGACTCTGATCCCGATGTGTATGTGACGTACACGTACGCGTGTTACTGTACATTATTTTCTCCGTTGGTACAAGACTCCACGATCGCGAATTTAACCACTCGCGAAATCGTCTGGAATTCCCGATGCGCAAAAATTTAGACTCACAAAATATATGGCATATACAGTAAAAGAAATGAGGAAGGTTTTACACTTTGAAATCGGCATCAAAAACATACGTACACAAGATAAAAAAGTAATACAAGTAACTGCTTCACGAGGTTTATATTTTTTTTTTTCAGTTTTACTGTTAGTCAATACATTTACAATGTATCTATTAATACATCAAATATCAAGCTACACATCATTACAAGGGCATTTCCTCCTAGCTACAATGCACACTTTAGCCTTGCCCAACATAGCAAGAAGAAATGTTTGCTGGATTCCAAGTATAGGCCTATGATGTATGCATGTAATTACTCAGTGGGAACAGATTTGATTGACTGCTACTCATTACTAGGCTCTGGGAGGGGGCGATACCCAAGACTCTGAATGTTTTTAGTAAACTACCTCTTTCTGCTTCTTGTTCTGGTTGCGTGCATAGAGCAATCTATTTCATTTAGAGAAGGCCTAGGCCAAGGCCAAGAAACCCTCTTCTCAGTGTGCTCAATCAGGTTCATTAATTAGCCCAGATGTGTCGAGCGACCCGCCCGATCGATGTGCTTAAGGGTCTAATTCTGGAACTCATACCGGCAAAGTATTTCTCTCAGCTCCCAAATCTCTCCTGCTTTACCTTATATGGCTCTTTCCCTACATCTGTTCAGCTCCTGAATGGCTCTTCTGGAAGAAGACCCAGGAGTGATCTTGACGCATATATTTTATGATGCAAGATTATGACATTGAGCAATTTTCTTCTTTAGAGAAAAGAGAAGATTGTAAACCCTTTAAACTTGCTCTAATGAACAGCTTTTGTTTAATGATAGTCATTATTCTAAAGTATTAGAAAGTACAATTTCGTTACTCTGCATGAAAAAAAAAATACAACAAGCAAACACCCAAAGAGCTATCAACTTGGATAGAGATGCCTGCCAAAGTCCTGCCATTCATATTGCATCCTTAACTTAATGTCATAGTTTCACTTGACATACTGAATGAATATGTATTTATCATACATTTTTGGAAGAAGCATTTTCCTCTTGCATCTTTTCTATTGGTTGGAAAGTAAGCAGTAAGAGCTATGTTTGCTTTTCTCCCCCTCTCCGTCTCTGTCTCTCCCCATCCCATGCACTCATCTTTAGCAAAGAAGATTATCTGCAAGGGATTAAGAACAAGAATCATGCAGGCACCAGGCAACATCTTAGAACCGAGCTGGCATACATTAAAAAATGTTATGTAACCCCATAGTTTGTGATGTAATGGGCATCACCATGACAATGAGAAGGAAAAATGATGTTTGCAGAGTCAAGTGAGTCATGGCCTGATTCTCTTGTCCTGGATCAGAGTTAATTAATGGGGGAAGATGGTCCACATGAAAGAGCCTGATATACCATGAGGCATTAAGACAACCGGTCTATTGACGGGGGAAATGCGCACGTGCCAATTTCATCACCAGAAAGGTGGGAAGAATGCCCCATCGTTTTACCACTGTGTATCAAGATACCGACGGAGCAGGTGGATGGGGTGTTGAGCGTTGCAGTATAATCCAGTTGGTCGTGCAGTGTTCTCCCTTCTGGTATGTGATGTGATAGTAAGTGTGCCCATTCATAAAATTTGCCTCATTGTCTTTCACCCATGCCAGTATCTCGCCCCCCCCCCCCTCTGAAATGGAATTTCTCTTGGCAGTATCTTATGCAACATGCCCAGATATGTCGGCTGTGATTTTATCACATTTAATCACAATAGTTACCTGCACTGCCCATCCAATGTAGGAGATATACATGTTATCATACAGAAAGCTGTTCAGCATAAAGTTTTTGAAGAAATGTCTGCAATGTGAACAAGACTCATCTTGGTTTGCCCAATAGCAAAGCACAGGTTATTAACAGTTGTTGAATAGCAGTGATGCAGCAATGGTAATGGGATTTAACCAATTTGGTTGGATTCTCGGCAGTCGTTGCCCCAAATTTCTCTGCGTGGCATCATCTGTTTCCACGGCGAGAGGAGGAGGACCGGTTGATTTGGGATGCAGCTCACTTCCCGTGACCAATGATGCTCATCGCCTCGGCCATCCATCCTCCTAGAAGCTGGGAGCCACGCTTCATCAGTGTTCTCTGATGAGATTTATAAGGGCATCTGGTCTTCGACTGCTGCTCCCCAGCGATGGTGGTGGGGGGTGTTTCGAGATGGAGAGAATGACTCACTTTGGCGTCGCTCTTTTGGGAGAAAGATGACTAAAGCATAGCTATGCCCCATGCCCCTTAATGCCAGCTCCCTTGGCCACATGAATCAGCCTTGTGCGGGCATCTCTTTAGTTTCCTGATTTGAAAATTCATATGAAATGTTGGTAAATCACTGCCAAAAGGCTGGAGATTCTCTTCTGCAGTCACTTAATAAGCTCATGTGAGAAATGTTTGGATACCAATTCAGGCATGCCAAACTGTACGTCATGTATTAAAGTGGACCGACACTGCAGAGAAAGTATGACAATATTTTTTTCTTCTTTAAGTGTATTTCAGAAGAAAATCTTGACAAGTGAAAATTGAAAATAAATCATATGAGATTGCTTGGATCCCTAGATATCATGGCTGCAGTCAAGTTGTTTGTCTTTGACTGTGCGGTATAGCAAGTAAATATCGGTCAAAGGAAAGGGGGAGATACTGAACTGAATGGCCGTAGGATATAGATCCAAGTTTAACCAATGAAACCCCTGCTGTAGCTGGCGCTCACTTGACTCACTGATTGTATATTTGGTCACCCACAGAAAAAAAAAAAAATAGAAGTCAAAACAAAACAGCCATCCATCCTTGATGGTTGTTTACACCATCTATGAGCACTGGCTTTGTACAGTCTATCTGGGTTGTTTACAGTTGGAACATTGGAAGCTGTGATGCATTCTAAGTACAGGATACATACATTTGTTGACAAATTCTTGATTGATCCCATGGAATGGGATGAGCTGTTATTCATTAATACTTCGCTCTCTTCAGCCAACCAAATCAGAGCAGATCCATTATGGATGAGTCACTTTCTGTACTATTATTAATGGGAGGAGAGTTAAGAGATACAATAAGATTGGCAAAGGAGATGTCACATTGTGTTTCTTCCTATTACTGTATACGCCAAATATTTCGTGAGGTTTTTATTTTCGCGAATTTCGCGAGTCAGGTGCTATTTGCAAAATTAAAGACACGCAAAAATATTGACTCTGATCCTGATGTGGATGTGACGTACGCATGTACATTTTTCCATTCAGTACTGGACTCCACAGTCACGAATTTAACCACTCGCAAAATCATTTGGAATTCCCGATTCGCGAAAATTTAGACTCGCGAAATATATGGCGTATACAGTAATCATTGCTTCGGTAATGATTTTTGTTTGAGCCTCACCATTGCCTGCACCCTCATTGTCAGTTGTCAAGTCGAGAAGCACTGCATATAAAATGATAAGTATGGTATGATGTGATCTACACTCCATCAAAGCCAAGGTGATTCTGTATCAATCATGGCATTTGTTGTAATTGCTTTTAACATGTGTGCTACAGTGTTCCGGTAATGCTGAAGCAATGCATTGGTCATAGAACATTCACATTATACGGTACATAACATACACAGTGCTTTTTGTTTCATCAGTTAATTTTTTGTGAATGCCCAAGGGACTTTGATTAGTAAAAAACAAAACAAAAAAGAAACAAATAAAAAACAACAACTGGTTATCTAATTTGTTAATTATAAGACTTTTGTGTGTTCTGTGGTGGTGAATAATATACGTGTGCATGCATTTCTTGTGGAATTGTTATAGGAACCTGCTTTTACCAATGATGGGGTTTCCTCTTGTCTACACGCTTTTCAATATACAGAAGCAAGGCAAGGGATTGATGGAATTCTCCAAGTCTGATCTGATGCGATTTCTTGGACTCCTAGAGGCGGAGCTCCAGGCAAGAGATCTGGTCATCAACAGCCTCAAGGTAAGCTAACATCTTTGTGCAAGCAACTATCCACTCATGTTAGGTATCTATCTCTCCCAGCAAGAAATGCAGTGTGTGGGACTGGGCAGGGCTGGCATGCTATCTATTCTAGTGAATCTGGTACAAGAGTCCATTCTATCCTTGCCCACAAACGCTCTGATGTGAAGTTGGCACAATATTGCTAAAGTTTTGTATTGAATTACTGAGGTAGTGAGTTAAAGGCCTTTTAATTCTCTGTAATTTCATGTTGTTGTTGTTGTTGTGGGGAATCGTGTATGTTTGTTATTGGGAATCAGGTGGTCCTACCATACATGGTCATGAATAACTCTAATATATTGCATCACAATCCAGAGAGAAGTGCAGAGTGTATGAATGGTGCTGTTAAGTAACTTGTTAAGCGTGCAGAATATATCCCACACTTAGCAGAATTTTGTTTGTGATGACTATCGCAAGATGATGAAGGATAAATGAAAACAACCTACGAAAAACATCCGAGAGCAAAGTTTGCAGATGGGTGCCTTTGAAATACGTCTTTGATATTTCTGGCCTCGCAGCTATTCATACATGCTGTCATGGGACAGCAAGGCCCAAGCAAGCGTAACAGCATTCTGAAGGATTCACGACCCCGGAGGATTAATGCCAAGTGTCAATTGCAATAAGAACCCAGCAGCTGTGTTTGGGAAACCCGAAACTCTTTTCCTCCGCAGTTGTGTCGTTGGCACCTTGATCGCAAAACAAATACAAGTATGCCATTCCCCGCTTGCCCCGTGTAGACCGCGCCATGTGTCCAGCATGTTCCCGTAGAAATGTGCTGTGCTAATTACGCAGGTGATTGTTTACGGGTAATCATCGTGCATGTGCGGCTGCTTTGCTGGACTTGATGTGGGTGCGAAACTGAAGGTGCTAGAGCAGATTATGGTGGCTTCCTGATCAACAACCAATTAGGCAACCTTTCCATGGAGTCATATAAAAATGGTTTTGCTGCAGGCTACTACAAGTGAAAAGTTCCAAGATATTTCTAGTAGACGGATGCTAAGACAGTCGGCTAAGACCTACTTTTCATGCCATCACCGATAGACCTTCTCTGTTTTATTTTTCCATTCCTTTGCCAGGGCTTAACACTCCTAACTTTTTCCTCTAGTGGCCCATTCAAGCCACTCGAGTCTTGAAATCTGAAATTTTGGTGGTCTATTAAAGATATGTGGTGGCCCGAAACAAAAAAGGAAAAAAGATATAATGATCCATTTTGAATCTTGGCTTGACATCAATTATGGTGGCCCTGGGCCACCACTAATGTTGAGCCATACCTTTGCAGTGTTAAAAGTAGTAGCAACAATAGAGACCCCGCCCCCAGAACACCTTCAGGATTCAAAACTGGCCAAATTGATGAGGTCCTGTTTCTTCAAACATGTTCATGTACAGGCCCAATTGATAAAAATTGTGAGCAGCTGTAAACTGGCTAGAGAGGAAGCGGTACAAATTTACATTTGACAAAACGTGGTATTAAGCCCATGGAAAGGGCGTAGAGATATTCTTGTCCATGTGGCCTTGGACCTTCAGGAATTTCATTTTGACTAGAGGGAAAGATGAAATTGATTCCACAATCCTTGGAAATGGAAGCAAAGCCCTGTAAAGTGACCCCTTTTGACTGATGTGGTTAATAGCTAATATGTTAAGCAGTGCCCACTTGCATGGCCTCACCACTTAGCTGAAGTCTCAATTGCAGGCGTGATTTACCCTTACGAAGCTTGATCTCCTCTTTATCATCTCAGTTCATATCCATTTTTGAAGTTAAAAAAAATCAAAACTTTTTTTCTTGAGAGCTTGTCTCCCTTTCCTGATTAACACCATTTTACGATTAATCATTCAATTAGAACTCCCCTAAATATTTTAATACTCTTGTAGGGGTATATTTTGGCCAATTTGCTTTTCTGAATGATTTTCAAATCGTTTTGTCAATGACATACGCAGTGCAATCATACTCAGCTGGAGAATATTTGTTATTTGTACATTTTTAGAATGCCAAATCATGAAACACCTTCGTTCTTTGCTGTACTCCTTATCTGGATACTCTAATTTCAACAGTGCTGTACACAGCAGGGTACTTTGCCCAAATCTGTATGTCACTCTCATCAAGTACTCACTGCTAAAATATTTTTTTAATTTTTTTTAAATATATTACTTACAATCTAATAATCATTCGAATAACATTGTAACCATACTTGTTGTAGTTGTATAGTACCTTGCTGTAGTGATAAAAAATAAATACCTGTAGGCTTTCTGAATGGTCGAAAATCATGTATAAATGTGTTTAAAACTACTTAGAAAGTTATAAATCTAAATTAGATTTTGATTTTTTAAATACATTTTGAAGCAGAAAGGGATGTTTCAATTATCATGTTTAGCACATAATATCTTTGATAGTCCAGTGCTTTTTTTTTTTTTTGCTAATCAACTTTCATTTGTTTCTGTTTGTGTGCTTGTTGTCTTTATGGCTTTACATCTAAAAGAAATATTAGCTAACCTTAAATAATATTCACATGGACAAGCTATGTTCTTTTCACTTGATACGTATACACAGTGCATGCATGCATTTAAGATACATACACATATTTTAGCATGCATTTGTATTAAAAATTCTGCAAGTTTTGCTGCAAAGCCCATCATAGAATTCATGGCATGTTATTTTAGTGAATATCAGTTTTGTGTTTCTGTTTGTGCAGACACATTTTGCAGCATCTCGTATGCTTGTAACTCGAAATCAGATTATGAAAGTGTGATCACTCATGAGATTACTTTGCTGTGTGAAAGCGTCCAAGTGCCAAGTATGACACGGTGTGAAAGTCGTGTTGTGCGAAAGGAGCCACTGTAGTCTGTGGAGAGTAATTACTTCCATGTCATTCACCTGCCTTATGGATCCCCCCTGTCCCCCTCACGCTCTGTAATCATGCCAAATGCTATTGAATAGATCTAATTAGCAAGAAACGTGCGCTTGGCTGGCTAATTAGTGGACCAGCTAATTATGCCGCGTGAATGGCTCCTGTGTTTGCCTTCTACGATATTGGGCAAATATGAGTTACGTTGTCGTGCTTTTCAGGTTTTTTTTTTTAAATATTTTTTTTTTTCTTGACCAGGATGTCTGCTAGTGCATTTACAAATTTGTGGACTGGGGAGAAATAAATGACGGAGATTAATTCATGGATTGAGTGCCGAGTTCGATGGGTTTATTTAGGAATACAAATTAAGCCGAATCTTGTAGAGGGTTGGAGCTTTAACATGGTATGCATAATGCAGTGTTTACATTAGCAGAGCCATGATCTGATTGAGTGCTAATTAGAAAATAGTCTGTACCATGTTATTTCATCGTAATAGCTTACATTTCATGATATGGATAAGAATATGGAAACTTATTGGAAGAATAAGGAAAAAAAAACACAAAGTGCATTGAAGCCAACAAAAAGGGTAGCCTATATCTACCAAGTGCTCGTGTATTACAATAAGAAAGTCTTCAGAGGTTTGTTTGTAATGAAGATATGTTTCAAAACTTGTCTACCAGAAAATTAAATTGAATCATGAAATTGAATTTAATTGAATTAAGCTATGATTTTTTTCTTTTCACGTAGCTTCTATGAAAGCATGGAATGCTTGTGAGAGAGCAACCACTAGACAGACAACTTTTTAAGTCTTTTCTGAAAGACTATTTATGATTATACATCATTTTCTTTTGCCTCTATATCGATGGCACTTATGGAAGAAACAATGAATTTTGTGAATGTTGTGACATGTCTAGTTTGAGTAAATGTCAGGAGGAAATTAGAGCTCTCTGCTGTAAAAGTTTGCCCGCGCAGATAACAAATTTGAGCAGATCCGTGATGCGCAGGAGGCAAAAACCGAGGCAGCTGGCTACTCATTCAGCGACACAGCTGTTTCGGAGATTCAGGGGTCGCGACGCTGCGCCAACAACTCTGCTGCATCTCCCCCGAAAGCGTGGACTCGACAGCTGACGAGGATGGCAGTTAAAGGAAAAAGAACTCCCGAGACCTTGCGCTCTAGAAAAAAAAAAAGTGACAGTAACGCCCGAAGAAGGAAATTGAGCGACGAGAGATATATCCGTCAGTGAAATTGAATAGAGACCTTTAAATCACACCCAATGAAGAGTCCTCATTGGTCTTTAATAATGAGTCTCACTAGTCCTCCTTCTGAGTCTACCTCCCAACTAAAAAATTGAATAAAATTTCACCTAATTTAATACGTTGCCATAGCGAGGACTTTTCATGGTACCTCTTGATATAGGTGCAGATTTCAGTGCCGTTACCAATGGGTTTAATATTGTTTAGTTAATAGTAATTGCTTTCTCAGTGCAAGATACATTGTACACAAAAGTTATACATTGAAATTGATCAGATAGATGTCTCATACCATCAGCTATCATGGGGAAACACCAGGAAGTGTTTCTGTTGATCCTATGTTGAGGTGTATGTTTGTTCATGTCTTTTGTGTGGCTGGCATGTCATGATGCGAGGGAATCGTGTGAGTCATGTATGATAATCTGACTTTACTTGCCAGCGAGGGCAGTATCTTTGAATCTCTGATTCACAGTTCAAGGGTGTGAGCAAAAATTGAGTTCAAAAAAAGTATCTTTGAACATTTGGAAAACCTGTAAACTCTGCATGTAGTTGTATGTAACCAGAAATGCATCTGGCCTACTAGTATATCTGGAAAAAAAAAATTATAAGCATGTATGTGTGTGTGTTGGCACATATGTGTGTGTGTGTGTGTGTGTGTGTGTGAACATTCAGAAACCCTGCCAGGGAAATCTCAGAAAGTCAATGTAAACAAATACAAGACCATTTTGAATTCATTTTGCACAACTGCAATGTATGTAGATAAACTGCTTTTGGCAGTTGGACTGTGTATGATAATCTATAAACTATCCTTTTAGAATGAACTGTGTGAGTCTCAAAAGCTCACTTGTGTCCTGATCCTAATCTTTAGTGTTATTGTCCTACAAAACCATTGAGCTAACATTTTCAAACGTTATGCATCTATATCTTTTGTTATTGAGGTTATTATTTCTGGCAACCTGAAAGCTTCCTCTAGGCTCACATGACAGAGCAAGATAAACAACTATATGTGCAAAGTGGATTCCAGATATTGAAATATGCAAAAAGAACAGGTGAAACAGATATTTAGCCAACAGGTCCTCGTGGAAATACATGTATCTATCCATAAATCTATAAGTATAATACACACCTGGAGGAACAGTCTTGTTTACTCTAAAACGAGGAATGTTTGCGTGCATTTTAATTTTGCAAATTTTGCGAGAGCCAAGATTCGTGAAATTAAAATACATGTGAAATTTCTTGTCTACACTATACGCATTGAATGCCTGTGGCAACCCGCGTAAATTTCATGCCGCGAAGAAGGCCGTCAGCTCCAATTCGTGAAAATATTGTGTTTTACAGTAAACTGTACCACATTCATTGTGTTTTCAAGGAAATACCTTAAAATATCAGGAGACACGTTTTGGCATGTAAACAGTCAACCAAGAATAGCACTTAGATCTGGCAGTATAACAATCATCATGTGCATGTGTACACTGTAAAGTGCATACATCCCCTATTCACGAACATACAGCACGTTTATTGAATATGGTCCTTGTGCAATATTTGCGACAAGGGAAAACTTAAATTAGTCAAAGGATGATCTTTAATATGTGTCTTGTTCTTCAGCAATGATTTATTGAGCACAATGTCTAGCCTCATGAAATGTATTAAGTATATTTAATTACTTAATCATTTATTCCTATATTGCTGTAATTAAAATCAAATAATGGTGTAAACAAATTTATATGGTGTTAAAGGGAACCATCTGAAGATCTAGGATAACTCTGAAATGCACTGAAGGACAAAGTTACAAATTAACGTAATGAATACAATCCCTCTTGTCCCGCATGAAGGGAAATTCAGGCCACGATTGCCAATTTTAAGGAGTTCCTGTTTTGAACAGGGTCAGCAGTTGGCCATGAGTGCAATTTCTTCTCGCTGGGAACTTTTAATTAGCACACATGATACTTTTGATGTGATCTAGCACAATAGTTTCTTCTAATATGAGTGAATCTTGATGCACTGAGTCTTTCGTCACTAGCACGTTATAATTTAGAATTAATCACACGACTTTGCTTTTGCTGTAAACTGCTTTATATGTATCCTTGGACAAATAACATTACGCATGTTGTTTAGGTTTCAGAGACATAGGGTGGGACGGAAAGATAACTTCATTATTCATCAGGGGAAGGAAAGAAGCTTGTAACTAAATCTGTGATCACTTCTGGTGTGTTCTCGGAAGGTCATGTGTTGTGGAGTGCTGATAGCCAATCACAGGCAGGTTGTTGCCCCCTTGTTGTGATGAAATCAGAGGATGTGGTAGAGAATTAGGTCTTCTCTTATCCAAGTTACAACCTTGTGGATTAAAAAACAGAACAAGACATGGAAACTTTGGAGACAAGTAGACAATTTCTGAGAAAAAGAACTGCTTTCATAACCACATTCTTGAACAACTAGGCCTTTCCCCGAAATGCTCAGTGCTGGTGGCTTTCCAAATTAACAAAACTTGTTGTAGGTCAAGTGGTGCAGGTGTTGTTACATGAGACGAATGGAAAGAGATGGACAAGGAAAACTGATGAAAAACATGCAAGAGGAAGATTTTTCTACGATATGTTGTTTTACTTGGGAGAGGTGATAGTGCTTCATAGAAGCCACTAGCTATCGTTTATGTCGTGTTCTCTTTTCAGGAGGCCCATTCACACACAAGTTATTGGTTGCGAAGTAAAAATTTATTTTGTGTGCCACCATAATCATGTGGCAAAGAAAGAAAAAAAAAAAAGAAAAGGAGCTTTCAGCTGCAAGTGAAGCACTTTAAATCTCTAAATCTCTCAACTACTCACAGGGTTCTGGTTTTTTAAATTTATTACATGTATGATTAAAAATGTACTGTAGATTTGAAAACCGTTAAATTTCTGGTGTGTGTGAACAGGCTAGGGTACAGTACAACCTTGAGCATGGAAGGTGACCTCCTCAGAATTTTCCACAGGTGCATCGAATCATTTGTATGCACCTGCTAGTTTGATTTACCCTGTTGAGATATGAAGCCATTTCCTAAGCTGTTCCTGTGTGATAAAGCAAAGATTGACAGCATTCTTGAAATGGAGGACTGGGATTAATTCTTGTATGATGTTAAGAGCAGCCAAGAAATTTGATATTTAGTAAAAAGATACTCAGCTTTCTTTGTCCATTGAAGTTACCATTAGATGGAAGCTGTTTCTGATGAAAGTCATTAACTACTAAGAATTGTGGAAATTTGATCACACATGTAACTCAGACAATGAATTAAGGTCAGACTTGTTGAATATATTACTCTGCTAAATGAATACTTACTCAAAGAATGAGCAGACACATAACAATTCTTCAGTTTGCTGCTATCAGTACAATTAGTTATCAGAATGCTGACATTAATTTCCATTATTACATTGTCATGATTTTAACCATTATTTTTGATATTGTCGTTATTATTTCAATCTTTGATACCATCACCATTCAGATTGTGTCTAGTTTCCCATTTTCATCTATGTTGGGATCATGAATGTTGTACGAATGTACTTGATACTTTCTTGGTCATTACTTGCACTTTTTAATTCATGGCCCATCCAAGTAAAGCAAGCAGATGGATCTATAGAAGGATTCGTGTGACAGGCAGTCATGTAGCAGTTACGGCATGCATCCCAAGATTGATAATCACACCTTTAACCCTGAACTTTTCAAGGTGCTGTCACAGGCATAACACCTGCTGGGTTGGGGGAGGTACAGAGAAGTTAAAGGAAGGAGAAGAAAAAACATAAAGAAAGTGTAAATGCCAGCGATATGTTTCATGAGTTAAAATTCCTCGCCAGGAAATTGTTGAAGGAGTTCCCATCACCACCCAAGGGCCTGTGAGTTAGATAGAGCTGCCCGGGCTAAGCATCGATAATTGAGACATGCAAGGGGACTGGTAACATGGATCTTGTAAACCACTGTAATTAGATTGGGGGTACAATATCCTTTTTCCCCCCGCACTCTGTTTGAAATATTGTTATGAAGAAGCCATTACAGAAAAAATGATGAGAAATTTTGAAAGAAAGTAGTGGCACATGAACAAGCTTGCAGTGAACGCTAATGAAATTCAACAAATTAGATTGTTGTGCAACACTGGTGAAATCCCAATTCAGTGTCCCACGGATACGTCTTAAAGGACAAGTTCACCTTCATAAACATAAGGATTGAGAAAATGCAACAATATTAGTAGAACACATCAGTGAAAGTTTGAGGAAAATTGGACAATCGATGCAAAAGTTATGAATTTTTAAAATTTTTGCGTTGGAACCGCTGGATGAGGAGACTACTACAGCTTGTGAGTCATATGCGTACAACAGGATAAAGAAAATGTAAAGAAAATTCAACATATTTTCACTTTTTTCGCATAATAAAAGAGCACTTGACTTGTCTCTTTCTAAAAGCAGGGGGAATAATATTACCCCTAACATATGTCGGTAACGAGTCAAGGGAATATGTACTTTTTTCAAAAGATGGAATTTTGTGAAATTCTCTTTATATTTTCCTTATATTGTTGTACGCATGTGACATCTAAGTTATTCATACACCGCAGTAGTCTTCTCATCCAGCGGTTACTACACAAAAACTTCAAAAATTCATAACTTTTGAACGGGTTGTCCGATTTTCCTCAAACTTTCAATGACGTGTTCTCCTAATATTGCTACATTCTCTCAATCCTTATGTTTATGAGGGTGAACTTGTCCTTTAATAACCTCTATAAGTGGTCATGTGAATGATGTTGCTGGCAATGTACGTTTTTTTGCATTGTGATTGAGATGTCAAATTACCATCATAATTTTATTGCAAAATTGGTAGGAAACAGACAATTTGCAATAGAGAGAAATTCAACGTACACACGGCAAAAGTTGCAGCGTTGTACATAAAACAAAGGGAGATACAAGAGAATGGTGAAAAACGTTTAAGCATTTGGGCCAGGGCTCACAAGAGGAAGTATATTGCCCTCTGCACTCTGCTCAATGTGATTTGTATTACGTGTTGAACATTGTGATCTGACACGTCTTTGGGGATGGATGAAGTCAGCATTTTTATTCAAATTGAAGAACACTAGTATAGGCCTACAACATTGGTAATGTT
Source organism: Diadema antillarum (assembly GCF_040938485.1). Lineage (NCBI taxonomy): Eukaryota > Metazoa > Echinodermata > Echinoidea > Diadematoida > Diadematidae > Diadema > Diadema antillarum. The sequence continues at coordinate 260,022 of NW_027271096.1, forward strand.
GCTTTGAAAGTAAAGTACGAAATCACTATTCAAATCCAACACAATGGGTTTCACTTGCCCATGGTACTTAGATGTGATGGTGGGAATATGTTCATTGTCATTTGACTGTGTATTAGATATATTGCTTTTTAGACTTTAACAAATAATCCAACAAAATAATTAGCCAGATATGATGTCCCCATTCTGTAGTTGGTTATATAGACATAATTTGTGATTACTTTTTTTTTTCATATTCAAATACATATATGGATATTTTTATTTATATGTAACAGGGCCGGATGCAACAGGGGTGGGGGAGGGGGGATGGGGAGGGGATTCCACATAATTTTATATGAACAATTAGATTCTTAGTCAGAATCAAGCGTGATTAATCATATTGTCTTTGGTTCATATGCATCTGAGATCATATACAAAACATAACAGCATTAGGCCTGTTTTGAGCATGTATCGGGATGATGTTTCTTGAGTCTAGATCTGTCATGATTACTTGTCTTGGCCTGAAACATTTGTTCTGAATGTATATACAGTTGCATAATATATTCCAGTGCTCTCTAATGTGAAGATCATAGCCTGTTTGTCAGGTCATGCAAAAGGTCACTCTACAATACCACAAGAAGTCCATGAAGACGGGATGTGGCTGCAGTGAAAGGACAAAAATCAATAGCCCCTCCATTCTCTTAATACATCGTTAGTGGAGCTGATCAAACGGAACGGCCGCCGCACAGTAGCATCTCTGGAGAAACAAACAAGCGGCGGGTGAGGCTACCGCGTGTCAATTATTGATATGTGATGACTACTGTGCGCTCCCTACCCGCGCTTAATGTTATTTTCAGGTACACACATGTTCGTTGGTGGGCAGGGCAATTGTTGGGTATGTGTTATAAAGGCCACGCAGGTCAGGCATCTCTGGTATGTGCCTTTACATCATGTAGGTTACAGACCTCTTGACACCCAGTGTAGACCTTTCCTTTCATCTCTGTACTTGACTGAAATTATTTAGTCATTGATTTTATTGATCAATCTTCAGGTACTCATGAATATAATAATTCAAATTAGTTTTTTATAGCCAGTAATGGGCAATGATGCGTTTTCCACAGCCAAACTTACATACACATGTACCTACTTCTCTTGGAAACTAGTATGGATGATATTTTTTAAAATAATATATTTAGCAAAATATGATTTCAAGAGAAAGTTGCATAGGTTTGGCAGAAATGGAGCACTTGACAAATCACATTCATATTCCTGAGTTTTTGTCATCACAGAATTTACAATTTTATAAAATCGTAGACTTTGATCCAATGAAAGAAATATAGTTCTGTATTACTAGATTTTTTTGTTTTGTTTTGTTTTTGGCTATTGTAAAATGCAGTTGAAGAAGAAAACACCAAGCTGAAGTCTGACGGCTCAGGCTACAACAGAGCAAAGAACAGGGATAGAGAAAGAAAGATATAGAGAAGAAAGAGAGAGAAAGATTAATACTGGCATTGGTAATGAGTAACCTGCAAGGGTTTGGTTTTCAAAGCAGATTCCACAATGATGAATTTTTTTGAAGAAGATTAGTTGTACAATGATGTACAAGCATCTTCCTGAAATCAAATCAAGTTTAAAATATAGTGCACGCATCACAAAGTCCTCATTGCCCTGAAAGGGGAAAGCTTAATACTGATTCTACTGATTCTCTTTGTGTAAACCTTGATTTGCACATGACCCAGAAACTCTTATTAATCCGAACACATTCAGCTCAAAAGATGTTAAGTTTGTATATGATTGTGCCCAGGTGCAGCTTTCTCATTGCTATGTGAGGTGTGCACCATGCTGTTTCAACATTGTCAGTAATGCGGAAAGTCAATATTTTATGTGCGAGCAGAGTGCACAATGTAGTGCACGGGGTGTATCGGCAAACTTCACTAATCTTTATAGTCATTATGGGGATCATGGAGATACATCCACGAAGTTTGACTTCTGAGATATCTTATGATTTCTGAACATCAACTTATCATCTCATATTTTTGTCTTTTTTTTCCCAGTAGACTTATATATCAAAGTCTAGATGCTAACAAGTGATTGATTCCTATCCTGTTAATTTTCTGATATATTTTAAGTATTTTGGTCATTGAAAAGATCTCACAGCAACTTTCTAGCATAAATTTAGTTGCATGAGAAGTCTTCAACATGGCCATCTGCAAAGCAAGTTTTTGATTCTTTTACAGTAGGCCCTATTTTATTCTTTGTTCCCATTGTAAATATGTCCTGATGGGCCAAAGCCATAGCGGTGGTTCATTCTCTGCATCAGTTAAAGAAAGAAAGAAAAAATCTTTCTGTCTACATTGCCATTTCAAACATTTCTGTGAAGATTAAGAAAGAAATGATCGGTTGAATAGTTGGAAAAATGAACAAATTTTGCGATATAATTTCTAAAAGTAATGTGAGGGTATGTTGTGTAGCACATCTGCTACTTCTGAGGCTGTGATGAAATTAGAAATTGCTAAGACTTTGTTTGTTGAAAGCACTTCAATAGGCATTCCACACATTACTTGAAGCCCTGTTAATACAGCCAGGTGGCACAGTGTCCAAGGTTAATGGTTATAATAGTTACGTTCAGACGGGAGCCCTTAACCTCGAAGTTAGGAAACTTTGAGGTTAGAGCTTGTAGTTAGGGACCGTGAAGACGCACTCGTAGTTAGCAAACCTCGAGGTTTGCTCGATGTTTCGAGCCACGAGAAATCTTATGGTTAGCGCTCTAACCACGAGCCGCGGGGGGTCCCCACTCATAGTTAAGCACCGTGTGGACACAAAAAACAACGAACTCGAAGTTAAGAGTGACCTCGCCGTAAACTCCAGCCCCCACAATTTCCCTCTGCTTCCGGGTCAACCTCCCAAACGTACACCACAAATACGCTACACGTGAAAAACCTATGACGCAGGACACAACAACATCATCTTTTCTTCCCATGCACTTGATCTCTGAAACTGAACACGTCAAACTCGCTACTGCATTCTATATTCTTCTCCGACGCTAAAAAAAATGTTTTTGACGAGTATCTTCATAAAGGCATAAAGTCATCAGTGCAGTGCTATCTCTGCATACCATGACAGAGAAAAAGAGTACCTGTAAGCGAGTCCGACAGGGTTGGACTAAAGAATAAATAGACGCCTTGTTCACCAGTGTGGGCTGAAACTTCCGGTTTTGTGGTTTTAACATCGAGTGGGACCCACTCGTAGTTACGGGGGGGGGGGGGAAGTTAAGAGTGACCTCGCCGTAAACTCCAGCCCCCACAATTTCCCTCTGCTTCCGGGTCAACCTCCCAAACGTACACCACAAATACGCTACACGTGAAAAACCTATGACGCAGGACACAACAACATCATCTTTTCTTCCCATGCACTTGATCTCTGAAACTGAACACGTCAAACTCGCTACTGCATTCTATATTCTTCTCCGACGCTAAAAAAAATGTTTTTGACGAGTATCTTCATAAAGGCATAAAGTCATCAGTGCAGTGCTATCTCTGCATACCATGACAGAGAAAAAGAGTACCTGTAAGCGAGTCCGACAGGGTTGGACTAAAGAATAAATAGACGCCTTGTTCACCAGTGTGGGCTGAAACTTCCGGTTTTGTGGTTTTAACATCGAGTGGGACCCACTCGTAGTTACGGGGGGGGGGGGGGGGGGGGGGGGGGGGGGGGCAGAAGCGTAACCTCGAGGTTTCGTAACCTCGAGGTTAAGATTCGTCGTGTGGACACACGTCGTAGTTAGGGGGCAAGAGCTAAACCTCGAGGTTTCCTAACCTCGAGGTTAGGGCCTGCCGTCTGAACGTAACTATTGACCAGCATGGTCACCTCCCTGGTAACACCCTGTTTCTTATCAGATATTATCATCTCTGCATAGTTAGTTCTGACATTGTGTTCAGCAGGTCTGTTGGCTAGGGGACCTTGCACTTAAGAGGACTTTCACACTCGAAAAGAATCCCTCTTTGTAAACACAGGGAGGTGGTCTCACCTCCCTGGCAAACACTAGTCTAAGCATGTTTCATGTTTCTTTTTTTTTTTGTTTTTTAGCTCACCTGAGCCGAAGGCTCAAGTGAGCTATTGTGATCGTTCTTCGTCCGTCGTCCGTAAACTTTTTACATTTTCATCTTCTTCTTGAAAACCCCATGACCGATTTTCACCAAACTTGGCAGGTAGCATCCCTAGAGGGTTAGGATTTCAATTTGTTAAAATGGGCACCATGCCCCACCCAGGGGGCAAAAATAAGGAATCTTTACAAATCTTCTTCTCTAGAACCAGAAGTGATAGAGCTAAGTTAATACTATGAATTACTACATTAATAATTGTAGCTCCAGGTTTGTTCATGCCAGATCCAGGGGTGTCCCCCTTGGGGGGGGGGGGGGGTCCAAATAGGGTCCAAATTTCATCTTCTTCTTGAAATCTGCATGATGGATGTTTACAAAACTTGACAGATAGCATCCCTAGGGGGTTAGGATCTCAATTTGTTAAAATGGGCACCATGCTCCACCCAGGGGGCCCCAGGCCGAATTTGGACCCTAATTGTACATTTTCATCTTCTACTTGAGAATGCCTGTTCAAATTTTGGTAGAGCTGTGTGTAATTTAGATTAGTGACTGCATGAAAGGTGAACTTGCGATACTCAGGTGAGCGCTAGACCCGCAGGTCTCTTGTTTTTTTTAAGTCTGAAGACTCTCAAATCATATTCAGCCAGTGTTGGTGTAGCTGATTGAGCTTGCTCTGTTCTGAGTGTACATTATACATGTAGGCCTGCAACTGTATGTGATTTGAAGAATTTGTACTTACACATACATATACCAGAATAGTTAGGGCATCAATAATCCTGTTCCAGTGTTTGAGACACAGGTCCTGTAAAACCCGGAACATTTGAGGCATGGAATTTTTGTGAATGAAGCAGACGGCCTCTTTTCGCTGCACAAAATTTTCCCGAATTGCCTCTGGCATTCAACGCATTGTGTAGACAAAATCTTTTGCGTGCAAAGAATTTTTGCCAATCTTGGCTCAAAAAATTCATGAAATTGTATCCATGCAAAAATTTGTGGTTTTACAGTATATCATATCAGTATAATACTGTAATGTAATTCATTATTGGCAGTTTTTGAGGAATGTTACATGTATAATTTTATGTTTGAAAACTCTTTACTGTGCCACTGCCAAACACTGCAAAACTCATTACAGAATAGAAATGCGCCCCCTTACTCTTTTCACCATAATGTTTACTCTTGGCTGTGTTTCCTTTCAATAGTTGGGTTGTTCTCTAGGAGTTGTTCTGTGTAACATCTGACACAAACAGAATGTGGGTAGTAGTAATGGATAGACACAGGCAGTACTTTAATCGGGTGTACATGTGGTACCCAAATCAGCCAAAAGCAGTCACTGAGATAATTGAATTGGGGACAATATTGAACCCCAAATAATTCCTTTTCTCTTGATATTGACTAAATTTGTGAGTCAAGTTTAGTGTGAGATGTGAATTTCAAGAGCCTTATGTGTTAGCTTTCCAACAAGTCTACTTGTGTTCATTGAGAATGAATAAGGTCATCATCAACAGAGCATGTACCACTACCAGAGGTCAATGAAGGAGGAAGCAACTGCCTTCTATTCTCTGTGACAGAGAAGACAGGAATTTACCCTTGTGACCTTTTGCTGTGCTCTTCCAAGATGCTGCTGATACTGGTCATCGGGTAGGACATAATAGATCACAGGCTTTTTCAGTCAAAATTCTCATATGCTGGCAGGTGAAATTACAAATATGACATGATGATCAAAAAAGGAACACAGAGACAGAAACAAAAGCAAAATAACAATTGTTCTAAAGTTGATATATGACAGCTCTTATTGCACACATTTTGTATGTCATGTACATTTGTACATAATTTTACAGCAGTACATCTATATCCATTCATCCATCTCACTAATTCTATCAACAATGTATATCCATCTTCCTGTCTGCCTACCTACTATATCTATAGGGCCCTATATCTATCCATCCATCTGTCCATTCATCTATCTGTCTATCTATCTATCTATCTATCTATCTATCTATCTATCTATCTGTCTATCTATCTATCTATTAATCTATCCATTACCGTCTGTCTGCCTGTAGTTGTAGGGCCTACATCTTTTCCAAAATGAATATCAATACTTAAAGGACAAGTTCACCTTCATAAACATAAGGATTGAGAGAATGTAGCAATATTAGTAGAACACATCATTGAAAGTTTGAGGAAAATTGGACAATCCGTTCAAAAGTTATGAATTTTTGAAGTTTTTGTGCAGTAACCGCTGGATGAGAAGACTACTGCAGTGTGTGAATAACTTAGATGTCACATGCGTACAACAATATAAGGAAAATATAAAGAGAATTTCACAAAATTTCATCTTTTGCAAAAAGTACACATTCCCCCGACTCGTTACCGACAAATGTTATGGGTAATATTATTCCCCCTGCCTTTAGAAAGAGTCAAGTCAAGTGCTCTTTTATTATGCGAAAAAAGTGAAAATATGTTGAATTTTCTTTACATTTTCTTTATACTGTTATACGCATATGACTCACAAGCTGTAGTAGTCTCCTCATCCAGCGGTTCCAACTCGAAAATTTTAAAAATTCATAACTTTTGCATCGATTGTGCAATTTTCCTCAAACTTTCACTGATGTGTTCTACTAATATTGTTGCATTCTCTCAATCCTTATGTTTATGAAGGTGAACTTGTCCTTTAACATGTGTACATGTGCTGTTGTGTGTGAATTCATTGTTTCTTTCTAGACCAAACTTGCATTGTTTTCGATGATACCTGGGTGTCTGCCTCTGGTGATGGACAATGATGCAGATATGGTCACCAAGTAAAACAAGTAAAGGAATGTCTGGCTGCTTTCTTCCAGTCTTGGTCTGTTGAGTCTGGGTGACTCACACCGTGGCCCTGTATGACTAATGCCGTGTACATGGCCAGCATCTTGTCTCCGGCTGGAATAAATATTTTCTCTAATTTCACTTGCACAAGGGCTTTTCCATCAGAGAGTGATTCAGGGGATGGTACCGGCGGACCATTGTTCCTCCGATCAGTGGCGTGATGTGCATCTTTCTCATGCTTAATAGTTCATAATCCGACCGAATTGGTTTGATCGAGTGAATCACCTCGGAGCGCACATCGTACCATTGTCATTCTCGATCACATCTTTACCCATTGAGATGGTGACCATCCATAAGCGTTCGTGATTAAACTATAGGCGAGTGACTTGATGGCATAATTAACCATTTGCTGGGGTGGGGGGGGGGAGGGGGGATAGGGAGGAGGAGATGAAATTACACGATGAAAGAATCTATAAAGGACTATTTAGATACCCATCCCACGAGGCATGCAAGGGCAATTCAATCGTTCATAGATGATTTTTTGATAGTGAAGTGTACAATGCTTGCTGTGATTCGGACACGTTGGACAGAGCAACTCAAAGAATGAACAGGTATGCACCAGTCTGTCTGAGGTTAATGTGTCTTTTTTTGGGGGGGGGGGGATTGTAGACTCTTCTTTGTTTATATTATAATGGTCTGTTGGTATGTCAATATATACATTGTATGTACAAGAAGGTAATGATCTGGAGTGTAAACCATAAACTAAGTAAAGTATTAAAGGATATTATATGTGTACATTCTGACCTTTGTCTCCCTGTAACTTTGGTTTTTCTTTGAAGGGGGGGGGGGGGTCAGTTTGGAGGAGGGGAGGGGAAGGGGGTAATGGAAGGGAGCAGGAAACACAGTCACTACCTGACACAATCGTCTAATTGAATTTTCCAGTTGACTGGACTGCCGATGACAGAAATCACGATATGATTTGAGGACTGGAATCATAGAAATTCTAGAATGTCTGTCACCAATGGTGCTGCTGAGAGTGTGCCGTTCCAGTTGTAGAGTTTGAAGTACTGTGGATGTTTGTCTGCAGGTCCAACAATGCACAGTTATGTGGCGATGAAATATGTGAAACAAGTTGTGAGGGCAGTCGGCGCAGTGTTTCTTTGGCACGGAACATTTCTCAAGTGGTGCTTCTTGACCCCATAACCTTTTCTGCATTATTGATATCTTCCTCTTTCAGACCCAATTTTTCTCCCTCTTTTTCTCCCCCTCTCTCTCATGTAATCCTATCTCTGTTTGAATCATGACTAACTTTTTTTCTTGTCTTATAGCATTTACAAGACACTTTAATTGTGGTGGTTGTTATGGATTGATTGCTATGTGTATCTTTTTGAAGGAAAAGTTTATTGGAAGAGAAAGCCATTATGGATGAATGCACCAAATCATAAGCAACAGATCATTAGAGATGTGAATGAATCCAGGTGTTTTTTTTTCTTTAATGAAACTTGATTATGATAACCAATTGATTGCAAAAAAATCGTTTAATATTTTTTTCTTATGGCAATCCCACAAGGTATCTTCTATCACCGGCCTTGGCTACAAGCGACATGTGCAAGACATTAAACTTGATGCTCATTTTCAGCTCTGCAGATGTAACATGCCACATTGTTTTTAACATGGAATAATGCCACGTTTCACGAACCATCAATGGGTTTAAAAATTCCAGACATGCAGATATGCAGGCATCCCTATTTTATGAACCTGTGTCATTCATTAGGATATTGTAGAATCTTCGATGTGTAGATGAGTAGGCTCTCTCTCTGGAAAAGTAAACAGGAAGCTCATAAAATTTTCCACAGGTACCTTAAAGTTATGCTTTCAAATTTGATATGAAACTGAACTTTTGGAATGTGAATGTTAATGTACACTCCCCTAATGATCAAAATTGATAGGTTGTATCTTTGTTGGATTAAGTAAGTTCTTGGATGAAAGTATGTGTATGTACTGTGAAATACAAGTGAATTAATATGCTTCCCATAGGAAAGTTTGCACAGCAATAGCGATTTAAACATGATGATTAAAATGATATTGAGATAAAATAGCTTTTTTTTTTTAATGCAAAAAGATGATACACTGTAGATTTTCCCAGAAAGAAAGATATATTGTGTAGAGGAGCTCTGACAGAAGAAAAATTAAGGCCCATTTTCTTATTCTCCCCATATTGTACACCTGATCAGTGTGCAGGATGCATATTTATGATGATTACTTTCTGGGTCCATCAATCTTAGTCACCCAACAGATATAATTTGATGTCACTGTCATTATGGGAGCAAGGAGGACAAAGTGGTAGCTGGATACTATTGATTCGGGCAGGCTCTCATTTTCTTTTTTTCTTATTATGATTCATTTTTTTGTTACATTTCCATGTTTATTCATATTTATTTTGAAATTAATTATTTATCAATTCATTTATTTTTGTCAAGCTCTTTATTAGGTGATCCGAGTATCCTCTCGGATCACCTTCTGTATCTGTACGGATTCTTTGTTTTTCTTCTTCTTCTTTATTTCTCCTCAAATGTTGTGCAGAGGTTAGCTCAGAAAGTGCATTGCCTCTCAATGTCAGACTTATACCATATATGTATCATGTCGCAAAGACGACAGCGCAAGTAAAATCATAGTGATCAGTCAACCGTGACGTCACTATGACGTCATTATATGAAAACACATTTTCATGCATATCTCATTAATGGAATGGAATATTTCAATGAAATTTATGTCACATATATTTCAAGTCAAGCGCATTCTACTCATATTCTCAAAATTCATTTTTATCTCAAAACGCGCGCGTACGCGCGCGTTGAAATATTTGTATGCTCAAATCCAGCTCAAACTTTTTTTGCACACGTTTCAGACCATTTGGAGCATTTTTTGAAAAATTGAAAAAATTGGACGGACGCGTACGCGCGCGCACATATACGCACGCACAGCTAATATGAAATAGAAATTTTCAATTTTTTCACACGGATCGGATGTCCGAAATTTCAAGGAATATTTCTACCAAGTTTCAAGTCGATCCAACTCAATATGACGTCATACGGGCCCGTCAAATTCAAAATTCCGCGCGTGCGTCAATGGGGATACACAGTGCAACTATGCCAAAAAACCGCCAATTTTAAATCGGATTTTACTCGTCAGGATGGACGGTGACCCCCCATTTTCTTTACATATTCTGAAAGGTGATAAGTTGTACATGTCATTTCATGGGCTGGCTATGCTGATAAAATGATTAAAAGATATCAAATTTCTTAATAAAGTAAAAAAAGTAAATTTTCAAAGTGACGTCATCAAATTTCAAGTTTACTCGAGCGTATCTCACTAATCCTTTGCCAATTTTCACCCAAATTTCAATATGTTGTAGCTTATGAAATGCTCTTTCATAAATATAGTTAAACAATTTTGATTTGATGACGACATCACCTTGAAAAAATGGATTGAAGGTAACCCTGTCAAATTTGACCAGTTTACGTGTAATCTCTATGGGAGTGCAATTTTTATGGAAATGAAAATTGACATGACTATCTTTATCGAGCACTAGCTCACTTATGCTTCGGTGAATTTCTCTAAGATTTTAATATGTTGTAGCTGAGATGTAGGGCTATCGTAAGTGTGCCCTTTGTTTTTTCATACGTTGTCGGGATCACGTGAAAAAACTTGGTTGAAATTAAAGTTTATCTTCGATGTATTGAAATATTTCTTTCTTTTTGCAACTTTCTTTGCAATAACTCAAGAAAAAAAGCCCCTATCACCTTCATATTTTGCACATGTTTAGTTCATGTCACGAAAATTATTTCATAAAATTACAACTACTTGATCAGACGCCATCTTGGGTATGTAAATTAGGGTCAAAGGTCATAGATGTTTCATCCTGTGTCTTGGTGAATACATGTCCTATCTTTCCCATATTTTGCACACGTAAAGACCATGTTACAGGGATCATTTCATAAAATAACCACTTTTTGCTCAGATGCCATCTTGTCTGTGCAAAGTGGGGTCAAAGGTCATATGTACTTCTTTTTCTATCTTTGCTATGACGTGTTATCTCTATGGGAGGGAATTTTTTAGATGTGAAAATTGACATGACTCTCTTTATCGAGCACTATCATACTTATGCTTCGGTGAATTTCTCTCAGATTTTAATATGTTGTAGCTGAGACTTTGCAGTATCAGGACTCGAATCATTGATTAAAAAAAAGATCGGATCACCTTAATTTGTCAGTGATGACAAATTACAATCTCTAGTTCTTATTCTATCTGTTTATGTTTTGATTTGTTGTTGGTATTCATACATGTACATATTCAATTTCATATTTAGCTATTCATTTATTTGTCAAAGAGGGTTTGACAACTTATAATTTTTTTCAATGGTAATCAATATATCTTTAGACCGATAACATTTTTCCTTTCCTACACATTATCAGCTTTTTTGTGAGCACATGCATCCATTTGTTTTCCTTTCAATGATGTTGGTCTCAAACCTGCTTGTACTATATTTGTATCCATCTGTCAGGTCTGTATTTTCCTATTTTTTTGCTTTAAATGTCAAGTCCCAACTAGAGATTGTAATTTGTCATCACTGACAAATTAAGGTGATCCGATTTTTTTTTTTTATCAATGATTCGAGTCCTGATCGCAATAGGCATGACCATACAAGTTTCATCTGTGTTTAGAGACATTGGCCGTGTGATGTTTGCATTCTCATTTAGAAAAGGGAGTCATATCTGCCATCTTTGGTACCAAATTCTGTATACACTGAATAACGAAGATACAGCAATGAATACATATGACCTTTGACCCACCTTTGCACTCCCAAGATTGCATCTGATGAAATAGTGGTTATTTTGTGAAATGATTCTCGCGACATCGTCTATACGTGTGGAAAATATGGGAAAGATAGGACAGGTATTCACTAAGATACAAGATGAAACATTTATGACCTTTGACCCTAATTTACATACCCAAGATGTTGTCTGATCTAGTAGTTGTTATTTTATGAAATAATGTACGAGACATGAACTAAACATGTGCAAAATATGGGGGTGATAGGGCGTGTTTTTCTTGAGTTATTGCAAAGAGAGTTGCAGAAAGAAAGAAATATCTCAATACATAGAAGATAAGCTTTAATTTCAACCAATTTTTTTATCGTAATCCCGACATCGTATGAAAAAACAAAGGAAACAAAACGATAGCGCAAAGTCTCAGCTACAACATATTAAAATCTGGGAGAAATTCACCGAAGGGTAAGTGAGCTAGTGCTCGATAAAGACAATCATGTCAATTTTCAGATTAAAGAAAATTCCCTCCCATAGAGATAACACGTCATAACGAAGATACAAAAAGAAGTACATATGACCTTTGACCTCAATTTGCAACGACAAGATGGCATCTGAGTAAAAAGTGGTTATTTTGTGAAATGATCCTTGTAACATGGTCTTTGCGTGTGCAAAATATGGGAAAGATAGGACATGTATTCACTAAGATACAGGGTGAAACACTTATGACCTTTGACCCTACTTTACATACCCAAGATGGTGTCCGATCAAGTAGTTGTTATTTTATGAAATAATGTACGTGACATGAACTAAACATGTGCAAAATATAGAAGTGATAGAGGCCGTTTTTCTTGAGTTATTGCAAAGAAAGTTGCAGAAAGAAAGAAATATCTCAATACATCGAAGATAAGCCTGAATTTCAACCCAATTTTTTGACGTGATTCCGACATCGTATGAAAAAACAAAGGGCACACTTACGGTAGGGTAAAGTCTCAGCTACAACATATTAAAATCTGGGAGAAATTTACCAAAGCTTAAGTGAGCTAGTGCTCGATAAAGATAGTCATGTCAATTTTCATTTCCAGAAAAACTGCACTCCCATAGAGATAACACGTAAACTGGTCAAATTTGACAAGATTACTTTTAATCCATTTTTACGAGGTGATACCGTTATCCAATCAAAATATTGTAATTTTATGATTGAAAGAACATTAAATAAGCTACATCATACTGAAATCTGGGTGAAAATTGACAAAGGACTAGTGAGATACGCTCGAATGAACTTGAAATTTGAGGACGTCATTTTGAAAATTTACTTTTTTTACTTTATTAAGAAATTTGATATCTTTTAATCATTTTGTCAGCATTGCCACCCCATGAAATGACATGTACAACTCATCAGCTTTCAAAATATGTACAGAAAATGGAGGGTCACCGTCCATCCTGACGAGTAAAATCGGATTTAAAATTGACAGTTTTTGGCATAGTTGTACTGTATATCGCCATTGACGCGCGCGCGGAATTTCAACTTTGACGGCCCCGTATGACGTCATATTGAGTCGGATTGACTTGAAACGTGGTATAAATATTCCTTGACATTTCAGACATGCGATCAAAGTGAAAAAACTGCAAATTTCAATTGCATATGAGCTGTGCGTGCGTATATGCGCGCAGCGCGCGTACGCGTCCGTCCGATTTTTTCAATTTTTCAAAAAATGCTCCAAATGGTCTGAAACGTGTGCAAAAAAAATTTGAGCTCGATTGGAGCATACAAATATTTCAACGCGCGCGTACGCGCACGTTTTAAGAGAAAATATGAATTTTGAGAACATGAGTAGAATGCGCATAACTTTAAATATATGTGACGTAAATTTCATTGAAAAATTCCATTTCATTAATGAGATATGATTGAGAATGTGTTTTCATATAATGACGTCATAGTGACGTCACGGTCGACTGATCACAATGATACATTAGATTTGCCGTCTTTGGGACATGATGCATACATGATATAATTTTGAAATTGACAGGCAGCGGACTTTCTGAGCTAACCTCTGCACAACTTTTGAGGAGAAATAAAGAAGAAGAAGAAAAACAAAGAATCCGTACAGATACAGAAGGTGATCCGAGAGGATACTCGGATCACCTAATAATGCACGTAGCCCCTGAGTTTGGAGTATGTGTGTATGGTTTTGAATGAGAGAAGGTGGCTAGTATTTCTTTACCTAATGTTGTTATTTTTTTTTTTTGGGGGGGGGGGGGCAAAGAAAAAAAGGGCTAGGTGAGATTTCTCCGTCAATAGGACCCAATCTCCTCTGGTCGGGAGGCAAGATATTTCACAGGAAGTGGCCAAGAAAGCGTGTTCTCTAGGCACACTTCCTGGTAATTTAACTCCAGATCTCGCATGGCTGCGTCCCATCACACATGGCAGAGGTGTATCCCGTTACACCCACCACAATATTTGAGCTCTGTAAACATGAGTTCTGCCTCCAGTGCCGACATGTATGATCTGAAAGAAAAACACTGACAATGTCATTCAACAGTAGCTGTCTGTCTTATTCAGGTTACTGGTAGTTGATTATGTGAACAGATTGCTAAGCAAATCAGCTCCATGTTTAATTGATTTCTAACAGGCATTTCACTTTGGCTTTTTCTTTTGTGTACAGTTTTATCTGTTGATTTACTTAGCAATGATGTTGGTAAATGTATTTCATCTTTTGAAGGAGGAAAAAAGGGAGTGGTGTTAGTGGCATCATAATAAAATCTACAGTGAGATAATTATGCTGGCAGTTATTACCAAGCTTGCCATGCAACATGTAGATGGATTGTACAAGGTGAATTTGTTGTATCTTGTACGAACTTCACAAGTTTTAACTGTAATGAGTATTTTTGAAAGAAAAATCTCACGTTATGTGATGTGATGTGTGTAAGGCCGTCTCTTTCGTCATTAGTAATGCGGACAAAGACAGGTTGAGTGGGTGTTCAAAGCCTTCTCTTTGTTTGACAAACACAAATGACTGAAACCTTGTACTTTGTTCATTGGGTATTCATTTTTATATAATATGTGACCTGGCTCCTTGAGTGACAGCTGGTGTTGTGTAAAGTCTGGCCATCAGGATGTCAATTAAAAAAAGAAGAAAAAAAAAGAAACTTTTCTCAGTCAAAAGCTTCTGCATAGTTAGTCTTTATTTCTGAGCTCTCCAGATCAGTGTGGTTGGATCTTACAAAATGAATGTGACAGTATATTGTCGCTGGGGTGATAAGACCTTGTATCTGCAATTTTGGTGGAAATGAGTTTTTTAGATTAATGGTCAAATAATGGGTTAAGTGATGTCCTGTCCAAATCCCAACTGTCTTACTCCAAAAATGAAACCACCACGGCAAGTCAAAGGAAAGGCTATCCCATTCGCCACAGTGCTTTGGCCGCCATGTTTTTTGGCTCTCCTGAACGTTAGACATTTTGTAGATATGACGTCTTATCGCCCCAGCGACAATATAGGCTTGGTAGCATGCTGGTGGGCCAGACTGGTACCAGATTTTGGTTTGAAACCATTGCCAAGACTTTGTGTCAGACTAATAATGTTTTTCAACCCTTTCTGTGCCGGATACTTTTTACAGTGTGTAATACTGGGTGGTTTTCTGTGCCAGCCAGCACTCAAAGCACACAGAGCAGTAGCACTGATTGTGGGGACATTCGGCCAGTACTATTTTTATAGGCAACCGTGTTGCACACATTCATCAGTTTTTGTGGGTGTTTTTATTACCAGAGATAATTTGTCAGATTTTTCTGTGTGTATATTTGTGCATTTGAATGTAGAACAGCATACATGTATTAATGTCTTCAGTTGTGTGATATTACCCTGAAATTGATATAATGAAGAGAAAAATGTTTTTCAGTTTTGAAATTACAGTCTTTTGATGTGAATGAACTACACATGTAGCAGATGAAAAGTTTTGGTTGTTGAATCAGTACAGCTATAGTTCTTGTTAATCCTCTTCATTTCCATCATGCAATTCTTTTCAGGTAACACATTTGTTTTTAGTTAAGGAACGGTAGGTTCTTTGTTTATATGTGGGCACAGGATATTTACATTTGTAGAATGGTCTATGTAGAAGAGTTACTTAGAAAAAACTCAGGTTGAGAGAATTATTTGGAGTATGAACAACAAGATGTCAGTCAACCTGGCTTGAGGCAGTCAAAGAAATACAACAGTTTATGATCTGCAAATTTTCACAAGACAGCAGATCTGGAAAAAAAGTGAAATCTGTAGTGTGATTTTTTAAACAGACTGTCAGAGAATTTTGTATTGAAGAGCATGCCATCAATTCGTCAAACTTCATCTGAAGTTTAGAGTGGAAATAAACCTTCCGCTGGATACTGTAGTTGGCATCATCGTGAATTCGTCCCTGGTCTGGTACACCTCCCAGGGGTGCTCTTCCAGGTACAATGATTTCTTGATGTGAAAAACGTGACCACAGTGGTCACATCTTCATCAGACTGAAGTGGGAAGTAGCACACTTTTCCCATCCCCCTCCTCCCCCCCCCCAATCGGCAGATTGGCCCGTTCATGAAATAGCCTACTATTGGCCAACTTCTCTGCGTGATTACACTGCCGTCCTCTGCTGATCGTCCTTTTCTGTCTTCCCCCCCCCCCCAATAAAAAAAAAAAGAAAGAAAGAAGACACTGAACATAAAAATGGAAGAAGCTCCAGACAGATCAAGATGAATCGCAAGATTAGTAGAGCTTCCTGTGTACTGCCATTTTTTTTTTTTCCTTTTTGATATGTAGAGATCACCAGAATCATTCAGGGCGGAAAACATGGGTCAATCATGATGCAAGCGATGTCTCATTTTGGTGATTTTTTTTTTTCTTTTTTAATCTGGCATTTTATATAGAAGTAAATTTGCTAACTGTTGATCATCAAAACACATAGATTCTGCCATCAGTGTTGTAGCAACTTTATACCATTTGACTTTTGCATCTTAAAGGACAAGTCCACCTTCATAGACATGTGAATTGAGTGAATGCATCAATATTGAATTGAATTGAATTGAATTGAAAATTTGAATATCAATAGAATGCATCAGTGAGAGTTTGAGGAAAATCAGACAATCTATTCAAAAGTTACGAATTTTTTAAGTTTCTGCTCAGTCACTGCTGGATTAGAAGACTACTGCAGCTTGTGATGTCACATGTTTACAACAATGTAAAGAAAACATAAAGGTAAATTTATCATTTATTTTTAGAGCCCAATTTTGATCCTATTTAATCACTTTAATCCAGTGGGGACGGACTGATTTTGCTAAAACACGCATTTCCCATAGACACCTGCCCGAGTATTCTTGGGACTCGTCTTTAATGGGTTAAAAATGCATTTCATTTATCCAGTGTCTTTCTGGCATTGAATTTGCCAGGCATGTGAATGTGTAGTCTGAACTCAATCATTGAATAAGGGCTTAAATAAGTGTGCATGCTATACATATGTAGTTGTATATATGTCCATTATGATATTTTACCTCATGAGAATGAACCTGCTGCATTTCCAAGATGATAGCATGGTGAATCTGTCACAATTCTGAGTGTTTTATTTCCTCCAGTGTCTCCTCTTTCTGTTTTTTTCTTGATTTTTTTTTTTAAGGCAGCAATACAAAACTATTAGCCAGAAGGTTTGACAGTGCCATGATATCACTAGCATTTTCTTTGTGAAATTGACAATCTGGATCACTTCAGAGCCTCAATCAAGACTCAAATTTTTCACCGACATTCAATTGCTAACTCTCTTGGAGGAGTCTGCACCTTTGAATGTTTCTATGACAGATATATGGCGCTATACAAATGCTGTAGTGGATCATCATCATCATCATCATCATCATCATCATCATCATCATCATCATCATCATCATCATCATCATCATCATCTTCCTGTATGAATAGCAAAGATCCGAAGTCTTAATTATACCGCTGCTGTCTACATTTAGATTGTCTTGTGATTTGAAACTGATATGTGCCGATGATGAAATATTTTTTTCCCATGCAATTCAACTTCACAGTGGTTGCAATATTATCCTTCCTGTCTCTGTCACATTTTGTTTGTAAGCCTGTTTATGAAGGATAATATTCTGCATACTCATTCTACCAGTATCATTACCCGTTATGAAGTCCCATGAGCTCTTTTCAGCATTCTTTACATTCTTATAATCATGTAAAGAGTGTTCAAAGGATGTATGACATTTCAAAGCCCGGGAGCGGTAGGTTGTTGGCAAGAAACAGAAGATGCAGCATACCTTTATGAGCTACTTGTGTAGAGTGGAGAACATGAAAATCCTTTAATCATGGCAGGTTCAATATCTGATTGCAAGGAGTGGTGCAACTGGAGGCAACTACTCTTGCCCACGTTAATGCAAACCTCCCCCGCAAGCAAGTGCTGTGATGTGTGAGTTGGACGGCATTGACTGTGCCAAGTGTGGCATTAACATGGGCCAAACTGCCACAGACTCGTAATATGCCATTTGTTGCAAAGAGAGTCGAATGCAGCCATCACTTTTCGTCCAAGGCATCTTCCAGATGTCCAAGGGGGCAAAGAAAGGGGGGTTAACTGCTGATAAACTTGTGACAAGTAATGGTTGCTTGAAGCGGTCGACTGTGAACTGTAGATGTGATTGATTGTCTTCCTACATAGCTTCTGTGTGAGGCTGCCTGTGACATAATACTGCATGAGAGATTATGAACAGTAGTGATTGATGATAGCAAAGAAGTATGTGTGCTTTTCCTGTTACAGTAAGTAATGGTAACACTTAAAGGCACATTGCAAATATCACCAAATAAGAATGAGAAATTATTTGTCTCTATATGTAACAGTTGCTGGTGGGTGTTTCTATTCTGTAATAGTAGAAAACACCAAGCGACAAAAAGAAGAGTAGTTTCCTGTTTGTATGATTTAAGAGCATATAATTATGATTTTAACAACTGCCAGCATCATTTATATATTTCATGCATGTTTCATACACAATGATACCTATAGACAGTGCAAAAATCATTAAAAAGATAACGTACCTAACAGACCCTAATTTAGTAATGTAATTGAACATTCTTGTTTTGTTTATATGCCTTTTCTGCGTGTAGAATGAGCGAGCCAAAATACTCAGGCCCTCCAAGAACCAGCACCGGCAGTACACCCTGACCAGCCCCTTCTCCGCCTTGCAGCGGGACAGCGAGAAGGCGGGAGGGGGGCGGGGCGAGTCTGAGGAGGAGAAGAAGAAGGGGATGGACACCAAGGATGTGGTGGCGTCGCTCCACGCCGTCATCGAGCAGCATCGGAAGGCAGAGGAGAGGATGAAGGCCCAGCTAGAGGCCCTCAAGGCCAGCCACACCAAGGTGAGGAAAGGGGCATCCTCTACCCCATTCACCATCATCACTGGTAGACAGTGGGTGTGGTAATTCTTGATCACCATGGTAGACGGCGGGTGGGGTCAGGGCTTGTTTGAGCAACATCCACCTGCAGGGTTTGTACAGCATTGACCAATGCTTATTGTTACTGTTTCATGTTACTGAGATGTGTTTCTTTTAGTGTTCCTGATGTTGAGCATTGAAAAATTCAACACTCACCCCCCCCCCCAAAAAAAAAGAAAGAAAAAGAAAAGAAAAGCAAAAACAAAAACAAATGCACAAAAACAGAATGTCAGAAAATACCAAAAATGTATTTTCTTAAAAATCTGTATGGAAGAGTCATCTCCTTACAGGCATTGGATAGATTTTACAAAGCATCATAGAACATGTCCATTTAAAAAATTGTGGAATTAGTGACATAATGGATAAAATTACAGGGTACTGTAAACGTCAATATTTTCGCGCGATTAATTTTTCGCGCTGAGCGGCTCGAAAACGTATTCGCGGGTTCTTAAATTCGCGCTCCGCAGCAGGTTACTTTACTGTAGTACACATTAACTGCTTTCATCCAAAGCCTCTGCTACATAGCTTGCTACGACAAGCGACGTAGCGAGCGGCTCGACTGCGAGTACAAGCACTCAAATACGTAGTACAGCTGTGACTCTAGTACCGTAGTCACGGGGGGACTGTAGCATCGATGCGTGCGGTGCACACATGCATGCTACAGTACACAGCAATCTAGGGTATCGTCTCTTCGCACAGTACTAGAAGCGTAAACATGCCTGTACATTGTACTACGTAGCAGTATCATCGATGAAGCGCACACAATTCATCCCGTTCAAAATGTGCGTAGAAAATTGTGAAGATATATTCGCGCGTTTTTGAATTCGCGCTAGCCGAGCGTAGCGCGAAATCCGCGAAAATTAATGTACCGCGAAAATTTCCACGTTTACAGTACATCAACAACAAACATGCTTTCAGTCCATGCAGAAAGCATTACCTCAATTACATGGATTGATCTGTGTATTCAGGGGCGGAGGGGTGAGGCGGCATGTTGGATGACTCCATTCATTGAGGTGGCTACAACTTCTTCATCGTCATATTTTGCTGAAATTCTTAATTGATCCGTTGCTGTTTATCGTTACTTTCATCTAAAGTAAATTTGCCCATGGCACGCAATATCTCTGTGGTCTGTTTTTTCTTTCCTCTCCTGTGGGTAGCAATCTTTCTAGGGTAATGTCTCTCCAGGGTATGTTATCTTCCAAATAACATTCTCCTTGAAAGAAAGGCCCCATGAGCATTGATGGAATCAGTCGTGCACAGTTTTTGCTGCCTTTAGATTGCCGCGATTGGCGTAAGGCGTCTCCTTTTATCTGGGACTAAGTGAGCATTTTAGATTTGCTTCTTGCAAGTGGTACTTGTGTTAGAACATACTCAAGACACTGTAAATAGAGCATGACATTGCACCCTTAAAGGGATCATACAGTTCTGGTTGAGACCTAATTTCAGGTTTCTAATATTTTAAGGTGAGATAATGAGAAATGTCATATAAAATATGAAAGAGCATGCAATTCATTGAGGAATTCAACATTTATTTGATAAAAATTGGTTTTGAAGTAGCTGAGATATCCAAAAAGATCGATTCTTATAAAGTGTGGGACCCACACTTTGTAACGATCGCTTTGTTTCACTTTGTTTTTGAATGTTTCAGTTATTCAAAACCCGATTTTCATCAAATAAACGTTGAATTCCTATTAAAATGGTATCCTTTGTACTATGTTATAAGTGTTTTCTTGGTATCTTGCAAAAATTTAAAAGCCCAATTCTCATCTCAACCAATACTGTACTATCTCTTTAATGTCAAATTTGCATTTGTGTATGTCTGTGTGACATGCATATACTGCTCATGTCACTTATTGCATCTAAGCCTTCTGGAGGATAGCCTCTCTCTTCAGGAGTCATTCCCAAAACCTGCTGAAAATTCCTGAGAAGATGATTATATGTTTTAAACCTGAGCAACAAGCATCAAAGTTTGCCTCAAGGTTGCCAGCTATGATAAATGAAAGGAAACCTTGAAATTCATTTCTCATTTTTTTTTCAAGAACACACAGTATCTTTCAGCTGCTGTGTCTTAAAGAGAATATCCATTCACATGTGATGACATCAGGGGGGTATTTCATGAAGCATTTTGTCAGATATTTCGTCTGACAAAATGTTACAAGCTACTGAAATCCTTGCATCTGGTTGGCTGAGAGCAAATTTGTCCGACAAGTTGTCGGACAAAAATGCTTCATGAAATGCCCCCCTGATTCATTGTCTGCAGATATGAAATGGAGACCACTGATTTACTATACATCGTTCTTATGTCACAGTCATATGAAAGAGGCCACATGTGACCACTCATAAACCAGTTTACAGTAACAGTTTGAGCATGTCCCGATAAAGGTTTAATGCAGACCTTCTCTTGAAATTGAATTGTTGCCAAGGTACCGAGTTTGAAACTCTGGATAGATCTTGATGAAAACTCTGTTAGAGATGTTGATTTATAAACTAGATGCATACAGCCAGTAGGAATTTTCAGGTGAATACTGTGAAGCGAGGAATTTTAGCATTCAATGATACAGTGTAGACAAAAAAAAAAAAAATTGCATGCGTCTTAGTTTTGCAAATCTGGGCTCTCACAAAATTTGTGAAATTAAAATGCATGTGAACATTTCTGGTTTTACAGTCTTTTTTTTTAAACCAAATCAACAAAAGGCATTCATGCAGCACTTCCACATTAATTGCCATTTTCTACTTGGCTTTTTTCAACTGTTCATCAAATGAAAAACGTAATCCATGTCTTCGAAAGTCTGTGATGCAGAGGTCAGTGTAGACCATTGCCATAATTGTGAACTGGCTTATGCAGAAGAGACATTACATATACCATGGGGACATGTTAAACGTGAAGTGTGTTCTTTCCTCCCTGTAACAGGCCGTGACCGAACTGGAGGACGAGAAGAGGAAACACGCCCAGGACACGGCCCAGGGCGACGACGTGACGTACATGCTGGAGAAGGAGCGGGAACGACTGATGCAGCAGGTAAGGATTGCGGAGACCGAACTCTCTGCTGTGAAGATGGTGCACTTTAGGGCTGCGTTTACCATCTTTCCCCAGTTTGAAATGGCTTTCAATACCCACTATCAAAAGTCGTTTCCAAAGCCCTGTACAAACACCTTCCAAAACAAGTTGCGTTTATCAACTCATCGGCAACACGAAAACTGGCCTTGTCACTGCGCAGTTGCATTTGCTTTGCGTTTATCTTGCTTCTAGAAACATGTTTCTGGCTGAAACCTGTTTCGGAAAGCACAAATTTGCAGTTTTCAAAAAGGCTTTCCGAACCCCATAATCAAAACAGCATTGTGTTTATCATCTCTAAAAAAATCCCTGAAAGCCGTTTGGAAAACCTGTTTCTGCAAAAAAAAAAAAAGAGTTGATAAGTGCACCCTTAAGACAAAGCATTCATTCATTCGTTCATTCATTTATTTTACTTCCACACGGTCACTTGTTTCAGCCACAGGCTGTTCTTCCACAAGTCTGTGCATCTTAATAAAAAAACAGTTACATCACGTAATACAAAAAAATCATAATACACAAAATCATACTGAAGAAGAGGAAGAAAAAGAAGAAGAAGAAGAAGAAAAAAACACACACTTTAGCTTACAGGCTACATATCACATTCTATATTCCCAACTCCCCCCCCCCCCCAACACAAAATCTATACATGTTTGGACTTTTACATAAGAATAAACAAACAAATATACACAAAACACATGACTCCATCACTGAAACAGTCTAGTTAATCAAAAACTATATATTCAATTTAAATCGTGTGAAGGACATTTCTTTCAAATTCCTAGGTAATCGATTCCATTCTTTAATTCCTCGAAATGAAAAACTCCGTTTCTTAATAAAAGCAGTGATTGCAATGCACACCAAGTAGTCACAGTCATCCTTTGAAAGCCAATGGTATTTCAGAAAATCCAGGCAGCAGGATGGCAGAGGGCTTCAAGGTAGCATGTTTGGCATGATGGATTTTCCGATGTGGACAAGCCTTTCATCTTAATCATTGTGTAATACTGTACGCGCCATATATTTAGCGAGTGTGATTTTGCTGGAATCGGGACTTACCGACAATTTTGTGAGTTGTTAAATTTGCGTTTGGAGAGTACAGTAATGAACGGAGAAATGTATGCATTCATTTCTCATTCATGTCGTGATCATTGTTAATATTTTTTGCGTGTTGTTAAATTTGTGAAAATAAAAACCTTGCAAAATATATGGCATATGCTGTACTAATTTTTTTTTTTTTCCAACGGTAATATCACATGACTCTTTTATCAGAACTGGAAGGTGTTAGCATTAGCATTTTTTGCATTTGTGTATGTATATATGTGTGTATGTGTGAGTATACATATTATGTTTGTGTTTATGTGTGCAACACATGATCTGCAAAGACCAGATGTATTCCACACACAATCTTATGAATGCATGGTGAGAATGTTCTTCTTCATGCCAAGAAACTGTTGGTTCATGTGAGACAGACAACACCCTTCATGGAGTCTGTTGATAAGCATCAAAGCATCTGATGTGTGAAAGAAATTCTTGAATTTCAATCTCCCATATAGACAGCAGGGATGCTCCTTGGTTTGCTGACAGATGTGCAGTTGAATTAGAAAAGACAGTACGGCTGGTGATGGAGAAGGGGGGCCCCGGGTTTTGAAAAAGACGACAAAAAGAAAAGGCTTTGAGAGAAATGCATGTTATGTCATGCCATGAAAACTTTTGCTGTGCATCTTAAGGTGCAATGCGATATTGCGTACACATTGAGTGTTGTGTCTGATGGTGTTGGCAAAAAATGAGAAGAGAATAGGGTGGGGGGGGGGGGAGAACAGGCAAGCATAAGAAGGAGAGAATGGATTGACAGGCTCACTTTGAGAATGGAAATAATCCATCAAAGAAAGAGGGGATTATCGAGGGGTTTTCAGAGGGGTAATGGATTTGTTTGAAGTGGGTTTTCTTACATGGAAGTTTCACAGCAGGGAAGAAAAGAATGAAAAGATTTGTAGGATTGCGTCTTGCAACTTATCAGCTTTGAGGAAACAAAATAAGGAGCAGTGAAGCATTGTGAAGGTGTGAAGGATAAATGATTTCTTCATTCATTCGTTTGATTCCGTTGAAAAACACAGGTTAGTCGTACTTATGACAAGAAAGTCATGCAGTGCAGAAGAGAGACAGATGCTGTTGCTCAATCATGCGATGTTGCATCATATGGGGCCCCTCTCAGGAGCTGTTTTGTCACCAATTTTTGCACTCTCTCAAGAAAACATGTCCCAGTGATTCTGTGCAAGAAATCTCAAGAACATCACATGACATTGCAACTGATTACAAATTGCCCTACATTGATGCATTAAAATAAGCAAGTGTTTCAGTAGTAGCAGTGATAAAAAAAAAAATCATGCACATACTGTACACACTCCGGCTGGATTTGAACCAATGACCTCCTGATCACCGGACAGGCATCTTATCCCCTTGACCACAGAGCTTCTGCCCGGACAGCCAGGGCTGGTTCTAATCCTTATTGATAAATCCGACTTCAGAGCACTGTAACTTATGGCGGCCATAACTGGGGTGCTTCCAAAGATGGCTTATGAAATAAGCAGATGCGTTGCTACAAATGTCAGTGCATAAAATTATCTTTTGTCAGGCATACTTGAAGCCCTCCAGTCAGAAATTACCATAAAAAACAGTACCCAAACCAAATTGGTCTATAGCATGCAGCGAGTACTGCATATTTATCAAAATCAATTTCGTGGCATCAGTTGTAATGAAAAAAAACTCTAAACAAAATTTCATTCGTTTGAATCACTTGACATTCCTGCACATTCTCAACAGAGAAGGAAAATAAATTGTATCATGTATTCATTTTAAAATAGCTCATGGGGTGTCATGGTATATGATTGCCATTTAAATGAGTCTATCCCCTCTTGCAGAAATTTGCGTGGTTTCACTCAGTATTTAACTGACCTATAACTTTGTTTCTCACTATTTTTTTTCTCCACAAAACAGCTTTATCCTTGGACACAATTCTTGAATATGATTTAGTCCCTTTAAGCAGGGATGTTCTCCCTCATTTATAAGTGAGTAGATTTGATGGGGGGGGGGGGGGATGGGCAAGGAAATGACTGGATGGGACAATTTCAAGTATTGACTTGTGAGAGCGTACAGGTTGAGGAGGATGTACGGAGTCCATAGGGCAGTGCTTCTGTGTACAATGAATGATGAATGCAGGCACCGAAATTTGTGTGGTTGCTTGGAGGAGGGAGGTTCATGAGGTTCAGCTCCTTTGTGGATCTGAACTCTGGGTCCATAGGACTGGGAGGTCAGAGGTCGGCGGTGTATAAAGGATGAAATTATTGCTCTTGCTTGGGGGCATCTTTTTTTGCCTCGTTTCAAGGAACCCTGCTACTGACTCACTGTTCTGTGGATATGAAGAAAGTTGAGGTTGAAAAGTGCAGCTAACTTCGGCAGCCTTAGGCTTTGTTGTCGGAGGGCAGTGAATGGTTTGTGTCTGTGATTTCACCATTGGATGTGGTCTAATAGGTTGCGTTTGCAAGCAATAAAATTGTAGAATTGGGTACATTGTTCAACCGCAATGGCTGCGGACCCAATCGCATGAATGGGGTGAAAAGATTTTTCCTGCTCAAAAGATGGCAAATTCTTAACCATACATTGTGTTTTCCCTGTCCAGGATTAGGTTCTCTGAGCCTTGTCAACAGCCTATGGGCAGCCTTCCAAGTGGAACAGCCATCTAATTTTTGTCAAATTTTGTACATTCATCATGATCACTTTTTTTCTTTTTCTATTTTTTTTGGGTGGTATTTCTGTCAGTTTCTGGCAAGTGCCTGTATCATATTGACATGTTTTCTCAAAACTGTGAATACTGCTTACATGTACACTTCATAGTTGACTGTGACATTACAGGTTGAGAACATGAGTCACATATGATGTTAGATTGTTCTTTTGTGTTCATTAACTAGGGAAGAAACCTCAACGTCTGAAATTTGACTGTGCCGCGGTCATCAAATCACCATCATTGCATCCTACATCAATCCACATTACACAGTAATTTGTCTTGATGTAAATCCCTTGAGAAGTCACTTACAGACACAACAGTTGAATGGTAGATGTAGGAAAAGGTACACACTAGATTTGATTTGAATCCAGTTCAATGAGATCAGATTGGGTAGACATGGGCAAATAATTGTGTGACACAGGCAAGTGTTTGATTGTGCAAGAGATGCATGCTTTCACCCTAGATTGATGGAGGAGGTTCACTTAGAATCAAATCAAGTAGAATTCGAAACCTTCAGAAGAAGGCCAGTGACTCGAGGCATTCAATCTGAGCTGCAAATATTCACGCAGGTCCACCAGCACATTACCATAAGCACGTAGGAAGGTGAGGGTTATTGGCATGAGGCTGTGGGCGTCATAACAAGGAATCGGTGCTCTGGGACTAAAGCCAATGGGGGGGGGGGGGGGGGAACAGGGAGAAGAGGTTGGGAGGAGGTTGGGATGGGCTGCTATCAGTACCTGCCCACAGGCCATTATTTGTCGCCGTCCAGCTCTCCCTGTGACTGGGACCAATTCGGGGCTTGATTAAATCAGACAGAGAGAATCTCCTAGACACTCGTGCTCAAACATCCCGTACCGTCAGCATATGGATTTTCTTCTACCTGTTTTTTTTTTTTCTTAGTCCGTTTGTGCGTTCAGCCTCTTGGCGTGCTGATGGGCTGCCTCGTTGGAGAGGGCAGCTGAATGAGTCTTGGCAGAATTGGTTCACTTATGCTGGAGAAATCATCTTGGAATTACTCTGCATCCTTCATGTCTGTAGTCGCCTTCACACTGGTGGTGGTGAAATACCATGATATTTCGCATGGTATACTTTATACGCCGAACATTTCGCGAGGTTTTTCTTTTTTCACAAATTTCGCGAGTCGGGTGCTGTTCACGAATTTAAACACACGCAAAAATATTAACTCTGCTCCCAACATGAATGTAATGTGCATGCATACATTTCTCTGTTCAGTATTGTGCTCCACAATTGTGAATGTAACCACTCGCGAAATTGTCGGGAAGTCCCAATTCGCAAAAAATTAGACTCTAAAAATATGTGGTGTATGCAAAATGCAACGCAATGAGCCACGAAATACAGTTTGTCCATGGGGGAATATTGTGGTATTTAGGGTGGTAATTCAAAACTTTGCATGAAATACATATAGGAGATTTGAGTGTGACTCCTATGACAAAATATACCATTGATCATACACAGAGACTCCAACTCTCCCGTTTTCGACGGGAGATCTCCCGCCGAAAGCCCATTTTTGCAAAATCTCCCGTTCTCCCGTTTGAGATTTGATTTCTCCCGCCCTGGCTCTGTGTCTCCCGGTGGAAAAGGATTTCTTACTTATTGCTATCGTATGTTGAAAAAATAAGCCTTAGATAGCACCAGAGAACATCTACAACCCTAGGAACTTCGCGTTTCGCACACATCAACTTGGAGTCTCCCGTTTGCTAGGGGTTTCGGGCGGGAGAATCTCCAGATCAGGAGGTGCTTGGGGTTGGAGTCTCTGCATACAGTGGTGTATTTTGCGTGTGACTTGACACATGTCCCGTCTCTTCCGTGTAATGAATTAAAGATTCTTGGAGAAATCAACAAAGAAAATAGATCATATCAAATCACAGTATTATTTTGTGCACTGCAGCATACAATGTACTTATATTGTATTCCTTTAATGATAGTTTCCAGAAGTACATGTATTCTGTGTGTATGGAGCAGCCTGGTGTTCCCATTTCATATCCGTCAAATGCTATTGCATTTTTGGTAGAATTCCCATGATTG
Organism: Diadema antillarum; assembly: GCF_040938485.1. NCBI lineage: Eukaryota > Metazoa > Echinodermata > Echinoidea > Diadematoida > Diadematidae > Diadema > Diadema antillarum. Next base: position 288,059 of record NW_027271096.1, read on the forward strand.
AGGAAACTATAGAGAGAAGTAATAAAGGGGGTATCTCACTGAGCAGTAAACATTTGCGAATGTTTTTCTTGTTGAATTCAAAATTTCTTTGCAACAAGAAAAACTGTAAGCGATAATGAAAACTGCTTGCGAATTTGATTGCAACTGTTAACAGACTTGATTGTATGTTCAAAGTTTCTTTGCGACAAGAAAAACTGTTTGCGGCAATTAAACTGCAAATTTGATCGCAACTGCTTATGAACCCTGATGAACCTAGAATTTGCTATGTTCGCAAACATTTGCCATTGAGTTATATATTCCCCTGAGAAAGGGAGAGAGAGAGAGAGAGAGAGAGAGAGAGAGAGAGAGAGAGAGAGAGAAAGTGGGAGAGAAAAAAAATGAGCCCTACAAGATTTTCTTTTTTTGAGTGTGAGCAGTGCTGGAAAGCATTTGAAGAGTAAGTTGAATTAAATGGGACTAGACAATACAAAATTGCTTGTTGTGTAAGATTTGTAAGATTTTATTGGCTCTATCGACCCCCTCTCGGGGTATGAGAGTACAAACATATTTACAATATATGAATACAAAAATATAAGTGATAATGTATATGTACATATGAAAATAACAGATATGAATAAATATGTTTACAAAACAAGGCGTAAGGACGTTTAACTACTCTACCACTACGTGTACAAACATTCACATCTACTTTACTTTCTACAAAAATACTGTCTTTCTTCTTTGGTATTGAAGAGAACTGAAACATAATAATTCTGACAAATTTGGCTAGTTTTTTTCAAATGGCAAGCATTAGTTGAATTGAATAATTTGGCCATATGTAATGCACTTGGTCTACTGGTACAATGCTAGTGAAATCTAACATTTGGTTTTATTGGGATATCTCAAGGCCACCTTGGTCTTATCATCTTTCATGTATGCCACTGTGGTTACTTGGATACAGAATGACCACAGATGTAGAAATGTCTTTTAGACGTATGGGACTTCAAGTGACTCCTATTGCTTTAGGGAACGTGCAAGAACATGAGGTGATAAAATCTGGATCAGTTTCATGGAGAACATTGCCAAACAAAAATATATACTTAATGACATATAAATATTCTCTTTCAAAAATAAGGAATTCACTGGCCATTTGTTTCAGACTAAAGTAACAGAAGTAATTGTATTTAGATGGCTGTCGGATACCATTGCTAGATGCCTTTTTGATGTTCACATGCACAAAATGTAAGTCTCTGCAACCCTGTTAACTTTCATTTGAAAAAAAAAATGAATAGAGAGTTGCAGCTCGCTGTAATCTTTATCTTTAAATCCCAGATGAATTTTTGGCCATGATTATGTTCTCCTTTAAATTTTGCTATCAGTCCTGCCACCATGGCTGAGGTGGCAGGGGCTGAGTGACTCATGCTAGAAGATTCAGGCTTGGACAGCCCATGCCAGCTGGCTGGCTGGCTGGCTGACAACAAGCTGGCTGCTGTAGGGCAACAAATTATGATAATTACAGATTAGTTTCCTCCTATTTGCATATAGGTGAGAAAAAAAAAGAATAGGAGGGGGAGGAGGAGGAGGAGGATGGTGGTGTTACAAATGTAAAAGAGAGAGAGGAAGATGAATGGTTAGCAAAGGAAGGGATAGGGTTGAATGAGGGTGGCTGCAGCATTTGTATTTAAGAATTAATGAGATGCATTGCAAACAGGCAGGGTCGGAGGATTGAATCATTTGCCACCCCCTCCCCCCCCCCCCCCCCCCTCAGAAAAAGAGAAAAATATATGTGATGTTGATATGCGTGATGCCCAAGTTATGCTGTGTGTATACATGGGAAATTTTGGAACAGCTTTTAAATTTTTTATCAACTGGAGAGGCATTTTTTTTTAATATTACAAACATTGATGAAATTTATTAAACTAAATCAAGATTTACAAAAACAGAATAGAGCTATTAAAACAAAGAAGACAAAACAAAAAAGAAAAGTAGCCAAACAGCTTCCAGGAGCCAAGCTCACTGGAGAGGTGTGAGGTGATAGCATCACAACCCTAGTACTAATATCTGATCCATCCTAAGTGACTGTGACCAGTTAAGTGTCACTGTCCCCAATATCACTGTTTTATGGAAGCAGGTGAAGTGACGAGATTCTATGTTTTTATGATTTTGATGAAACTTGCACTGCTCTACTTGCTCAAAACAAACTTGAACTTGTGTTCCCCTAAACTGTTTAAATCATTGAGCAACATTAGCACTCAAGTTGGATCAGTACCCATACTTCGCATTTTAGCAGAACAGTGACACACAAATAGAGATCTGTGGTGAGAGATAACAGCAGCGGTATAACGAAGAATATGAATCAGTTTTTGCTACACTTTTGTAGTGGAAGATACAGGAGAACTGTCATCATATTTTCAGTGGTGTTCCTTCAAGACATCATCATCCTCATGCATTGATACAAGCATGTAGTACAACAATACAGCCTTTCATGTCATTTTTGTGCAGTTCTTGATTATTGCCCTATGACCAACAATTTGTTTCTGTTTTGTATATTGCAGGTTGATTTTGAGAAGGCCCAACAGCGCAAGTTGGAGAGGGAGTGCAAGCGTGCCCAGGGACGGATGATTCAGGAGCGCAAGAAGCATGCGGAGATCTTCAAGCTGATATTGGACAAGCAAGTCCAGCAGCTGACTGAAGCCCAGCAGCAGGCTGTGGAGTGGGAGACCCAGGCCCAGGCAATGCGGGCTGAGACCCTCAACGCCTCAAAGCTGGCTCTAGAGGAGCGGAACAAGAGCGTCAAGATGGAGGCTGAGATGGAGAAAAAGTTGTCGGAGTTTGACATCGAGCGGGAGCAGTTGTTGGGACGGTTGCACAGAGAGGAAATGAGGACTAGAGAGCTCAAGGAAGAGCTAGAAGTGCTGAAAAAAGCGATGCAAAAGTCCCCTGACTTGGTGAATGGACAGATTGCGGCTGGGAGTGAGCTTAATAGCAATGCCAAAGGCAGTTCAACAAAAGGAGTGTCCAGTAACCTTGACAGTAAAGTAGCGAGAAGTAAAGATCCGCCCGGATCTGCACGTAAACCAGCTGTGTCCAAGCCAAAAGCGTCCGCAAAGATTTATGGTGCCAAAGGATATAAATCTCCCCAGCGATCAGACAAGTCTGAAGGCTCGTCATCATCATCCTCAGAGGACCTCAATGCAGCAGTACCTGCCAGCAGGATCAGGTCTGTAAGTCCTGCTGTTCCAAACCCCAAGACCAGTGTGCCTGATGGCAAGAAACCCACTGTGACCTCAAAACCAAAGCCGAGCACTGCAAGTTTTACGAAGGGTGCTGGCAGGGAACACCGGCCTCTCAGTCCTGCCTCCAGCCTGGATAAACTTTCAGGGAAAGGAGCTTCCAGCTCGCCATCTTCCTCTCTAGCTTCCCAGAAGGGGACCAAGATTCCCAGCAGTAGCGCCATGTTTGCCAACTCCTCGCAGCTTAGGAAGAGCTCGCCAACAGTAGCTGTTGTTGCACCACAGCCCAGCAAGTTCTCAAGTGTGCTCCCAGACACTGCAAAGCAGCAGCAGGCTGCCAAGAAAGCTGTAGACATCACAGACTCACCAAAACCTGATAAAGCAGAGCCAGCTGCTAGAGGCAATCAGGTGTCCAGACCCACTGCCTTAACATCTGGAGAAGGTGCATCAAAGTTCAGGGAAGCAGTAGGAAAGGCTGCCCAGTTACGTAACGCTCTGACCTCACCCAAGGAGCATGAACCAAGGGACAAGTCACCATCGCGAGGTTTCGGTGGTGTCAATGTTCGGGCAGCGGCGGCACAACTTACTAGCCCCGTTGGAAAGAAACTTTTCAACCCTCCAGGGAACACCCCAAACAAACTTAATTCTTCCACGCACTCAGAGCCCAGTGGTACCAGCCAAACCAAAGAGGCACCCACTGGTGGTGGCAACACCACCACAGCCACTGACAAAGCCAAGCCCGCAGTGACCTCCCCTTCGTCCATGGCGCCGGGCAAGCGCAATGTGTCACCAAGAGGTACTCCCCCTCCTATTCCACCTAATAAACCCACTCTTATACCTCACAAATCACAATCTTCTACTTCATCTACTCCTTCTTCTTCTTCTTCTTCTACTACCACCTCATCTTCGTGCTCAGTTGCCTCTCCAACCAATGCTTTGCCCCATTCAACAGCAACACCATCACCACCGTCATCGACTGGCTCCAAGGTGGAGCCCTCCGGTCCCAAGAGTTTCCCCACTTCCAGCCCCTTGCCCACTTCCAGGAAATCTGACTCGCTGGTCGAGGCCCGCAAGCAGCTTTTCGCCAATAAGCTTGGCAGTGGTGTGGGTATCAGCGCCACTAACCTGCGTCCGCCCTTTGAAAGCAACAACCCCATGCTCATGGTCAATAACTCCAACTCCAATAGCCTGGAGTCCCTTACAGAAAAGGCCTCGTCGCCCCTAGCAGCTGGAGGGGCCATGCAGGGCAAGGCTGCCGCCCAGGTGGGTCATGTGACTAGCAAAGTGAGCATGCCCAGACCGGTCCCATTGGTAGTCAGTGCACTGCCGTGACTTGTTTTTCTCATGCAGGTAACGCTAACCCCCCTGCCCTCTTCCCTTCAGATGCTTCTTGCCTTTGCTCTTTTTTTTTCTCCCTTGGTTGATGTTGGTAACATCTTTTGCGCTTTTCTGTTTTTGTCGTTGTTATGGTTTGTGTTGTTGTTTTTTTCAACAAATATCCTTTGAAGAACCCAAACTAATCCAAAACTAAAAAGCACTCCATTGGCGCTGGCTTGCATTGCACCTTGATGAATTCCATCTCATGAGTACAGATGTTAGCTGTAGCTATTTAGGTCTCCTACTAACATGACAAAAGTGCGACTGAGACACAAGCTCTCTCCAGTGGAGTGATTGAAAAACTACATCAAGACACGTTGTGCCCTCAAGGATGGTGCCAGTGGTAGGTAAGTGCATCACGAGTCCATGGCGATGTGCTGTTTCCTTCGCCTTACTGAGAGAAACTCCTCAGCTGTTGCCCTTGCTGTTCTTCAGGACCTGTTTCCTGACCTTGAGACAAGTAACCAGAAGCTAGGTCATTGGTAATGGTAATGGTCACCTCAAGAGTTTTGATAAGTTCTCCTGTACTCTACTTGCCCTATGGCTTGTAGCAAGTTGTGACATTGATCCAATGTCATGGCCTTACAAAGACAATAAAATGCCAAAGACAACCGGCCCAAATCATGAAGCACTTGGTGTTTGAAAATGTTAAACCAAAGCAAAATTTCAGCCAATAAGTCAGGGAACCCCATCGTCCCCCCCCCCAAAAAAAGGAGAAAATCCTATGTTATTCCTTATCTTCCAATAAAAACAACAAACAAACAAAATGTTGAAGACATGATACATTTCCAGCCAGACGATCAGAGCTGTTTTTGAAGACATATGTTTACCCATGAACTTCCTCTTAAGGCCATTTTATTTGTGTAGATCTTGATAGGGTTCATTCACCAAAAGGAACATACATTGGAACGTATTGTAGATCCCTGCAGCAATTTGAATGCTAGGAAGGTTATGTTCCTTATTGATCCAATGTCATGGCCTTACAAAGGCAATAAAATGCCAAAGACAGCTGGTAAAACATTTTGGAAATGCTGCTTACTCCAGAGGAAATGAACCAAATAAGGATGACCATCAGAAAAACAATGTAATTAGGTCTAACATTCCACCATGTTCCCCTTTGACACAGATGTTATACATTGCAGTATCTTTCTTTTGATGATTTGTGTCCTATTTTTTTCTTCAATATATTGGCATTTTGTTGGTAACACGTCTGTAGTGGCAATATTTCAGTGGTGGTCAGTGTTGCCTTTACTCTGTTGGAAATCCCTCCTTTCCTGTCTAAGGCAGTGGAGAAATTAGTGAAGGTCAGTGGTTGACCAACTGTTCTTGACCGCTGAATTTTTCGCATAATTATTGATGCTGGTACAGACTGCAATGTGGCCGTTTTTTCTCTTTCTTCTTCAGAGATGCCTTTAGGTAGGAAATCATGTTTATCTGGAGAAAATACAAAGTTTTTGAATTATTCAGTGTGAAGGAAAGTGCTTAGAAAGAAAACATGAGAGATGCACCAAACAAGAAAACAACCTGAATTTAGCCCCCTGTGATGAATATCATATCACCAAAAATTTTCATCTATAACTTGATGCCTGTAGTGTTCCTTTTTAGAAATGATAAAATATTACAATAATAGAAATAAGACATACACCACAATTACTGTAATGAAACACTTTACTGTTTTTCTTTTGATTAAATGCCTTTAATATTTTGATGGCTGCATCTCATGGGATGAAAGGATTATGTTACTACCCTGGAGAATAAACACATGTTGCTTAGCTGATTTCCAGACATGTGTTTAGAAATGTAACATCCAACCACAGGAGCTTGTTTAGAAGAGCACACAAATCGTCACAGTCCAAATTCCGATGAGCATTATGATTTTGCCAGGTGGTGTTTTTGAGCAGTGTGAGATGGAGCGATTTACACTTGTTTCAAGAAAAGAAATCACATCAGAATTGCTGTCACATGATCACATTTATGTAGTTTTTCTCTATTTCCATCCAACAAAACATGATAAATAATACAAAGCACACATTTGACGAATTATGTTGTTTCAACAATACATATGAAGTGCAAAGTCATAAAGTATAATACAAATTGTATGTAGAAATGTATGTATGAGTGAAACCATGCATATTTTGCAAGGATGTCATTTATAGCCATTGAAAAGTCACAAGAGGCACATCATTTTTAAACTCAACAGTAGTCCAGGACTCATTGAAGTTTGCCCTCTCTCTTTAAAAGAAAAAAGAAAAAAAGAAAGAAAAAGAAAAGAAATGATCAAGAAGAAAGAATACACAGCAATTTACAAACCGAACAGATACATTCCGCAGCAACAGAGTGGTAAATTGCCAAAATATGAGACCCTTGAAAAAAAAACATGACCTGGAGATGACGGCTTTCTTATCCCTTTGATTTTTTTTTCTTTTTAATTCTTGTTATTTTGCCACTCAAAATGTTAGAGAGGATAACATGAAGATATTTTGATGCCTTCTGAAGTTTCTTGACTCTCCTACCCTCCTTATCACTCGACGCACAAATCATTCCCTGATCCCATCTCATCGACGTTGCTCCCTCGTAAAATTCCTTCTGAAATATCTCGGCTCAAAACGGCCGTTTTTTCAGCACGCTGTCATCGCCACATCTGAAGTTCGTGCCCACTGACTGTCAAAAGCAATGAAGATGTGAATGTAAAGCCGAGCATGATATGATGAGCATAAAAGGAAAATGTGTTGGCAGCAAAGCCAGAAAAAGAAGGAAAAAAAAAGCTGAGACCAGTCAAAGATCAAAAGTCACATAACTCTCTCCTGGCATATTTCACAGGCAGTTTTGCAAAATAACAGGACATATACTTACAGATATAGCAAAATTTAGCAGAGTTTTGTGTCTGTTATACAAATATGATTCCCCCCCCCCCCCCCCCCATTGGAGTCCTGCCTGTACCAGCCAAGAGAAGCACCCCAGCACTGATTGAAACTTTGCCATTTGTCCTACAAAGCAAGATTTGAGCAAGTTAGCTAACTAGGACCAAAGTTACTTTGATTTCATCATAGATGACACATAATAATTGCCTCTCTCTTTGTTTACTACGATGACATCCTCTTGGTGCATTTGCTTATGATATGTCCAATTGGAAGTGCTCACTACAGAATATTTATTGAAAATTCTCGGAGGAAATAACAACAACATTTAAATCCAAGTGAGTGATAGAATTTAATTTCTGATTGATGAAGGATATACATTTTAAATCACAGGCAGATAACATTGACGGTTATGATCAAGATGAATTAAAACTTCAAAGAAATAATGATATGACCACATATAAAAAAATAAGTCACCACCTATGAGATATGAGAGGAAATTTCAGCTTTATCTAAATCCCGAGTGAAGGATAAAAGAAACAAAAAGATGAAGGATCTGAATTGATTAAGGATATACATTTGGAAATACACTAGGTCAAACTGCACTCACAATAATGAATACTTATTCTCATTTTGTCATTCTAGATTCTCTACTGTGAATTCAGCCACTTGCGATTTTGTCTTGCAATACAAGTCTTGATTGGCAAAGTGCATGTTGCCCTCACAAAGTGAACGGGGCATAGGCCTACAGTATTTCCCAGATTCTTCTGAGTAGATATACTCTGTGGATATCACAGGTGACACATACTCTCCTTAGAACTGTCGGCCATGTACCACATTTTTCTGCATAATCACATAAACATACGGCTGAGCCAAGCCTCAGTTTTATGTGTGCATAGAACACAAGCGCTGTCTGCAGATGCTTTTCATAGTATACAGATTACCCCCTGTACACACACAGCAGCCTGATACCTTGTACCGCACACTCTCTTTCTATTTCCCCGTCATGTTTGGCAGATTCAACAATTTGAAGAACCTTAATGCATGTGGTGGAAAACTCAACCAGTCTAATTGACTTGAAATAAAAACCTGTCTGGGGGAAAAAAACAGCAACAAAAAGTCAGGTACCAGTCGCACCTGCCTTGCACACAAAGTTTACAGATAAAACAGTACAAAACAATGCAACACGTCAAGCAACTCTTCATTACTGGATTAAACCTCCCATCTCCACCTCAAAATCCCTCTGATGTCCAGCTGCACCTGAACTTATGCAAAGTAGATACATTATTGCTGTACTTTGTTTTATTTTATTTTATGTCAAATTTCTTTCTATTATTTATTATGATTTGGTTTTTTTTTGCAACTACAGCAATGTTTATTTCATGTGCGCAAAATGAAAAAAAATTTGTTTTGCTTGTTTCTGTTGGAAATATGCAATGAAGAACTTCTTCATCGATTTCTGTTCTTATGAGTTTGAAATAACGTTTGCACCCTCTGATCCATATTGTGAATTCTTGCTTGAAATGACTGCATGCAGTATTTTCCACAGCCTGAGCAGAGATTTTTAGTCACTCCTCATTTGTCATTGTTGTTGGAATGTCATTGCATGAGCAGAATGTTGCATATGATTTCTTTTGGTATGAAGCATGAGGTCACTCTTTGTCATCAAGCACATTGGTCATCGTTCTGAATTTGAAAAGCAAATGGTGTCGAAGTACGGTTGCTTCTCTTCCCAGATTTGGAATGATATGAAATATCCAGAATTAGGCCTACTCCTTTTTAAGACACACATTTCAAGACGTGGCCAGTTTTGTTGGACCGCCAGAACAAATATGGGAATAAATAACTTGAAATAACCCTAAACATATTCAGATAATGTGTTTTCTCATGTGAAAATATCATTCTAGTTTGGAATTCAAATTGGAGCATTCATATTTCAGACACATGCTGCCTGCTGTTCATTGGCTGTATATTATCCAATGGGTCGGTCTATGTGCGAGAATTTGGTGTTGTATTGTTGGATTATTTTCAGTATCTCTCTTCTTTTGTAAACTCTGTCTTGTCAATGTTAAGATTAAGATGATACCATGCCACACAATGTCAGTACATGTCACAGTACTTTTGTCTTTTCCACTTTTACTGTATTTCTAGTGTTGTTTCAGCTTTTTTTAATTAGTTATTGTTGAATGTGGGCTTTGTGTATTTGCGTATACACTGCAATACATTTAGCTGCTTTTTTTTTTTATTCACTAGCAGGCATAATGATGTAGATAGGCGTGTAGTTGATTAAATTTGGCCAAGATTTTGCACATTCTGCAAAATCAGATATTGTTTTCTTACTTAGGCATGTGCAATTTATTTAGAGCTCTGCGCAAGAAATCAATCAAATTCATTTCATGAACTGACTGATGAGTTTTACTAAAGTTTGACAGACACACAAGCCTTAGAAAAGCAATATCGACTTTCAGTTTGTTTTAAAACTACACTGTAATTATCTATATATGGCAGGGAAGCTAAATGCTTCTGAATCATTACTCGCATTCACACTGACAAAATAGCGTGATAATGATAGCAATCTAGACCTCGAGATTTTATGTGCCAGTACAGATTGACAGAAATATCCCGCTAATTGCCAATCACGATAATTTGTCGACCAAACTGCAAGCCTGAAATCTGCTGAAACTTACTCATTACCCTTGCCTTTGTATTTGTGCTTTGTTCTTTCATCCGTGTTTTGAATGACGAGACAGAAGATCTCAAGATCTTTGCTCTGGCATTGACAGACCTGCTGCGGTGCGAATTTTTGTGATAATTCTGAAATAATCCAAAGATTTCTTTGGGATATGGATCGCCATGCTTATCGTGCTATTTATTGGGATTTTTATGTCCACACAGGTAAAAATCTTGAGATTTGAATTGCGATGCCAATCTCAAGCCCACTATTGATATTGATGTACACTACCTTGAATCACTTCAAGTAATGATTGGATAGACCAGATAGTTTTGATCCCACCTTAACCCCTCTCCATTAAGGCCTATAGTTTAAGCATGCTGGATAGTGATGGGACTTTCTTAAGTTTATAATCTATATTGAGCAAATAAAAGTTCAGCCACTCATTGATTCAGACTCATGTTATGATCAAGGGAAGAATTAGAAAGATGAGAGTGTCATTGATTCATACCAAAAGGTGATTGGGTGCACTATCAAGGTAACAGTCATTAAGCAGTTCATTCAACCTGCTTTACGTAATGGCCTAATCTCCGAGGCGGCTTGACCTCTTTTACCTTTTTGTGTTTCTAATGCTCACGTTAATCTGCCTGTAATCTTGACGCATCACTCTGTCCGATAGCATCTATCGTCCAGTCCCTTTATACTTCAATTCCCCCCAACGCCTTGTCTGAGGCTTTGACATGCAGTGTATGAATGGCACTTACAGAGTACCTTGGAGCTCTGCTGCAGGTATAGGTATAAGTTTGTGCATTGCGTACTAGCAAATGTGCTGGTTGAAGAGTGCTTATATTACCCCAGGTCGGAGAACAGCTCTTTGTTTTGTTTCATTTTTAGACCGGAGAAAACACAAACTTTTTTTTTTCATCAAAAACAAGATTCTTTTGAAGAACAAGGACATTAAGCATTGCAATATAGGCCTACATGTACTGTACTGAAGCCTCTGATGAAAGAGAAGAGGTTCTGGTTGGAAGTATATTAACCCATGCCTACTCTAGAAATGTGAGTCGTCTATTGTCAACCCTAGAACTCCCTTCCCCCACCTTCTCAGTTTGCTTCTGCTTAATACTGAGAGTACAATAACATGTACGTATATTAGATCGTCCTGTCTTGTGTTCCTTGGTAACATTATCCATAGCGATATGAACAATTCGTTTTGCTATGTCCTGTGCTGTAAGATTTGCAGACTAGATGCCCCATGCTTTAGTTCCATCCCTTCTTCGTCATCTCTGGATTGCAAAGATGAAATGTTTTCAAGTGGGAGAAGGGTTTCCAATGAGTTTTGTGTTCATCTGTTGCAAGATGAAGTTGTGGGAATGAGTTCATATAAATGCACAGTAAGTGTCTGTCTCCCCCTCCCCTCCTACTGTTCTATATTGACAATAGCCAACATTTCCCCAACATTGAATAATTGGTTACTTTTTGTTACCATAATGGTAAGATTTGGGAGTGGATGAGTATAATGCACCTTGTTCTACCCTTTTCTTCTCCCTCATCTGTTGATGATTGATATAGCAAATGTTTGAAACTATTCTTGGAAATGTGTTTCCTCCAGTAGATTAGTAGATTTGTTATAGCAAAAGATAAAGATTTGAGAATGAGAACATTTATACAAAGTGTGCACAGTGCTATGCACCCCTTCCTTTTTTTTATAGGATGAACGCAACAAGTATTTTTCAATTGTTATTTCTTACTCCTTTGCACTTGCTACTCCTATTCCTGACCCCATTACTTTTGTAATCATTAAATGTGCCATAGCATATAATTCGTAGGAACTGAATTTGTTTGATGTCATTTGTTTAGGAAATACACTCACACACTCACACACATAACATTACCTCCATATGCCTCAATTTCTTCAAAAATCTGGGGCTGGTTTGGATGATCATTTTGATCAGCTTAGGTGTCTGGTTGGTAATTCTGATAACTTAGGTGTCTGGTATGGTGAAATGAGATATTAATGCATTATCTATGATAGAAATAAAGTGAATATTAGTTGTCTGCCTAGATTTTTTTCAACCCCATTCAGAGATGAAAAGTACTCCACTGGATTATGCAACTTGACATTGAAAGACACCAAATATGAAGACCACTCATAGTTACAACCCCTTAAAGACCAATTTATACAAGTCATTCATCTCTCCTGTTGTTCCATTTTATATCCTTTACTGACAAAACACCAAGGTTTCTCTATGGCAGTTCCAAGAAGGCAATGACACTACCAATCACAAAAAGTGGAAAAACAACAACAACAACAACAAAACATCCAGTCATATAGCTTTATATGGCACAAACGGCACAATGCAATTCAATTAACGTTAACCCCTGGGATTTGGTCCAATGGCAACATTATTGACGTCTATGAAGCTGTGGAGTAGTCAGGGGATTGTTGGCGACAAATAACAAGTTGGCTTGATTGATTTTTAGCTCGTTTGGCCATCTGCTGAAATATCAGTGATTATGTGTAATTCGTGCCGCTTACATCCAGATGTGAGGGAAAATAATTCTAATAAATGTTGAATTAGAAATACCATAACCATACACAGATACCAGATGTATTTTTTTTTATCGAGGTATCATTAGCATGAAGGCTAGTATTTTGTTTTAATCCTATTTTTGTGTGTTTTGTTCTTGGGCTATCATCTGCTGGAAATATTGTAGTATTATCCTTGGCCCAGTGTATTGTAGAGTGACAATTAGTAGTCATCGTGTTCAATGTCCAGCAAGCCATTGAGTTTCAAATTGATCTTGCAGTTGACTTCAACTTTTGACACAGGTGGCCCTGATGTGAACCCATTGCAGCACTTTGAATGCAGGGGATGAGGTGTGTCATGCACAAAATGGTGATGTCAATGAACAGCTGATCATTGCGACGATTTTCCTTCAAGTTAAATCCAAACATTGCAAATTGCGCCCATCAGCAAATATGTACGTTGAAGCCTATGCTAAGTGGTAATGGTCAACTCCAGTTGAGATTGTATGGATGTATTTGTGAGCTTTCATAGAGATGTAAAGTAGTATACTGTAAAACATGATATATTCGCGGCATGAAATTTTCGCGAATTGGAGCCCACAGCCTTTTTCGTGGCATGAAATTTTCGCGAATTGCTACTGGCATTCAATGCATGTAGTGTAGACAAAAGCTTTCGCGTGCATTTTAATTTCGCGAATTTTGGCGCTCGCGAAATTCGCGAAATTAAAGTGCACGCAAAAATTTCTCTTTTTACAGTAGCTGTATACGATTTGTAACAAGGATTTTCAAATACTGTAAAACATGATAAATTCGCGGCATGAAATTTACGGAAATTGGAGCTGACAGCCTTTTTCGTGGCATGAAATTTTCGCGAATTGCCACTGGCGTTCAATGCATGTAGTGTAGACAAAAACTTTCACGTGCATTTTAATTTCGCGAATTTTGGCGCTTGCGAAATTCGCGAAATTAAAATACATGTGAAAATTCCTCGTTTTACAGTATATCCCAGCTGGGCCAGCCTACCCACTTCATGGTATCTGTCACAGGGGACTTTCCTCTGAATGTGGGGAACGAAAGTCCTCCCTGCGACTGGGATCTTTTCTATAGTCAAAGGCTGACTTTCTCTAAATGCAGCAGATTGTTAAGCAGACCATTCACTCAATCAACTCCTTCAACTTGTGCAACTACAGTGCCTCGAAATAAGTAGCCAATTACACAGTGTTCTTATAATGTAACAAGCAATAAGATTTATTATACTCGTCTCAAATTATGGTCGTTTACAATTATAATAACATGGTACAAACTTGAATACAGATTTCCAATTCCACTTGATCTTGAGCTTGGTTGCTCTGCTCGTTGGTTTATTCTAGAAGCTCCCGTGCTTGGTTGCTCTAGGTTGTAGACGATGCCCTGCCTGAAGTAGCGGGTCGTCTCCCCTTACTTCTGGTCCTCTCTGGAACCCTAAACTTGGTCCTCGCTGGAACCCTAAACGGTGGCTCTCTCCCTGGAACCCTAAACACCCTGTTAATTTAATAACATGATACCTCCCTTATAATTTGTGGTCTTTAGTTATTCCTGATTCTTATTCATATAACTTAAACAAAACATATAATTATATATTCCATCATATCAACATTGATTAGCCACACATAATTTCCATAATAATGTTTCACCATGGATAATTATCTTTCAATGTGGAATAGGGGTGATTAATCAGCCCATTAAAATCTTAGCGTTGTTCTAATTCTCTATTTCTTTCACAATGCAATTAAAATTCGGTTTGACATACAACCATCACACATACAATGCAATATCGGGAATTACATAGGAACTTACAAGGCATAAACAACTTCAATTAAATGATCGTGTACTTACAACAGTTGTTGGTGTTTACACTCGAATCCTCCTAGATTCTCTGCTGGATGGTCAGGCTGTCCCAGCCGAAATGCAACAATCCCTGAATCACACTGATTCCAAATAACACTCTGCTACTCTAACTTCGCAATCTCGAAGTACCGTAGCCTGGTCCTGAGTGTTCCGCAAATAATGTGGCATCTGAATTTTGTGCCCAAACACTGCATATTTATACATTTGTTGGACCATAGGTCTCCATGTAAAATTAATTAAATGAAGTCAAGTGACTTCCTAGAAAGTTTTCATAGAAGTCCTGCCCCCTTTTCTTATTGGTTGGCGTTTTCTGTCTGTCAAAACTTTCCTGAGTATCTCATTTTGCATTGGTCAAGCCTCTGCTTGACGTCATCACTTCCTGTCCACGGAAACCAAAATTCTTTGAAGTGGTCCTGTTTTGACCTAGCTAGAAACTTGTGTTTGACGTCGTGAATGACGTCCACATACCAGATAGTATGAGGCATACTACCAGGGATACCCTTTCCTCGTATTTTGACGTCATGTAGGGTTTACTCATCCCTAAAACATTTAATTCCAAATCACTCTCTTTTACTTTGATTGTGCATCGCAACATCTCCTTATATGGTTATTTTGATGCAAGCTTTTGTCTTTAAAGCTGCACTTCTTTTGTAACCATTGCCATAACATCAATTTCTTACATGAGCTACACAATAACCAGTAGTACAATGAGACAAATTATTACGTGACAAATACAAAATATGTCATATCATGACACAACCCCCCATTTCAAGATAGTACTGCTATCTACAATAGTATTTTCACGTATGAAACTAATTTGTCCGTACATACACATGACAATATCAACATTCGATAATCCCCTTGATATGGGTAAACCTGCCCCTCTTACTCTGGACATCGGCTAAGGAAGTCTGCCCCAACGTTATCTGTTCCCTTGACAGCGGTCACGTGGTAGCGGTAGGATTGGAGGGCAAGTGCCCAGCGCAAGACTCGGTTGTTTTGCAACTTAGCCTTGGCAATGTACATGAGGGGACGATGATCCACCTCAAGTTCAAACTCTCTCCCATATAGGTAAACATCGAACTTTTTTACTGCCCATGCAATTGCGAGGCACTCTCGCTCTATGACGGCATACCGTCGCTCTGTGTCTGACAACTTCCGGCTGATGTATGCGATAGGGAACTTCTCTCCCTCTACGCGCTGCATGAGTACTGCGCCAATGCCTACGTCAGACGCGTCAGTCGCAAGTATGAACGGGGATTCATGGTCTGGAAGATGGAGTATGGGGGATGAAGTCAGTCGGGACTTCAGCGTGTTGAACGCCTGCTCTTCCAGGGGTCCCCAGTCTACGCGGTTGGCTCTGTCTTTCTTTGTTAAGTCCGACAGCGGTGCGGCGATAGCTGCGAAGTTGGGTATGAACTTGCGGTAATACCCAGCTAGCCCTAGAAACGCGCGTACCTCCCGCTTTGTTTGCGGCACTTCCGCCTGCAAGATCTGCTCTACTTTCTCGGGGTGAGGCTTCAGCGTGCCGCCACCTACGACATGCCCTAGAAAGTCGAGCGTCTTGAAGCCCACATGACATTTACTTGGCTTCGCGGTTAACCCAGCATCTGCAAGCCTCGAGAGTACAGCTTGCAAGGAATCCAAGTGTTCTTCCCAGGTCTCGGAGAACACAAGGATATCGTCGATGTAGTTCACTACATTGTCGAGTCCAAACAGCACTTCTCGCATCAGCCGTGAGAAGGTGGCTGGTGCATTCACCATACCAAATGGCAGCACGGTGAAGTGAAACAGGCCTTCAGCGGTGACAAATGCTGTTTTCTCCTTATCAGACTCGGCCATGGGTATCTGCCAATACCCCTTGCTGAGGTCGAACTTCGAAAAGTACTTACCTCTTGACAGCTTCGCTAGGAGAGTGTCAGCAATCGGAATAGGTTCTGGGTCAAACACAGTTATAGCATTCAATTTGCGGTAGTCGACGCAAAATCTGTTACTTCCGTCCTTCTTTTTCACTAGTACGATCGGTGACGCGTACTTGGATCGTGATTTCTCTATCACGCCCATCTTCAGCATTTCGCTCAATTCTGCTTTTACCGCAGCTTGCATAGATTGTGGTAGGGGATACGGCTTGCTTACCACGGGGTCAGCGGTAGTAAGTGTCACTGAGCATTCCATTGCGTTTGTTCGCCCTGGTACATCGGTTAATTGCGCATCAAACTGATTTAGCAGATCGGTTACCTGCGCTGCTTGTGACTCGGTCAGTTCCGCATCTATCACCACGTCAGCCACGCTCTCATTCTGCGATAAGGCGGGCAGTCCTATGCACGGTCGGTCGAGATCGGGTTCGACCTCCTCCTCGACCACGGAGATGGCATTCGCTTGGACTCCATTGTCCCTACTTCGCGCACGGTCAACATACTTCTTCAAGAGGTTAACATGGTAGGTCTTGACCTTGCCATTGACCTCAACTCTCACATCACATCGCCCTAGTGTGCCTGTGACCGTATACGGTCCCTGCCATTGCATCAGGAGTTTGCTTGCGCTCGTTGGCCTCACAATGAGCACTTTATCGCCAACCTCAAACTTCCTGTCACGCGCCTTTGCGTCATAGTACTTGGCATATCTTTTCGATGCGCGCTTGAGCTCCTCATGCGCCACTTTGCAAGTCTCCTCGAGTCTCGCTCGTAGGTCCACAACATACTCGTATGTTGTTTTGACCTCTTCGTCGACTGTTTCCGCTTCCCAGATTGTCTTAATCAGGGAGAGAGGTCCACGTACAGTCCTACCATACAGTAGCTCAAACGGACTAAAGCTAAGGCTAGCTTGTGGTACCTCCCGATACGCGAACAACAATGCCGGTAAATAACGGTCCCAATCTTTGGGTCGCTCTGCACTCATTCGTCGCAGCATGGCTTTGAGAGTTCCGTTGAATCTCTCAACCAACCCATTGCACATGGGATGGTACGGAGTTGTGTTAAGCTGCTTTACGGACAGCAAACGCCCTAACTCCCTCATTAGCTCAGAAGTGAACTGCGCCCCTCTATCAGAGAGAATCTCGTCTGGCAAACCTAAGCGGCTAAACATCTCGACAAGCGCCTCAGCCACTCGCTCGGTTTCAATGCTCGGTAATGCAATAGCTTCTGGGTAGCGAGTTGCATAATCGACCAGCGTCAAAACATACCGATTCCCACGATCGGTCTTGGGGTCAAAAGGTCCTACGAGGTCAATCGCCACGCGCTTGAACGGAGTATCAATGAGCGGCATGCTCGCGTGCGGCACGCGACCCACGCTCCCCTTATTCACGGTGCGCTGACAGATATCACATGATATGCAATATCGCCGGACGTCATCTCCCATACCTGGCCAATAGAAGCTTTGCTGTAATCGGTCGAGTGTTTTCTGTGTTTTTAGGTGCCCAGACATTATGCCATCGTGGGCAAGCGCCATTAATCCATCACGGTATGCGCTCGGTACGGCCAATTGTCGAACTGGCTTGCCATATTCCAATTTTGTAGATTGGAATTCGCGATAGAGCAGGCCTCGATGCACGAGAAACTTGCTCTCATTTCCTTTGCTTGTGGTCGTTTTCTGACCACTCTCCGCTGCTCGCCAAGCTTTCGCTAGCGTCGGGTCAGCCTTTTGCGCTGCTTCATACTCACCTTTACTCGTCGCGAGTGAGAGTGCACTTGCTGTCGGCAGTGGTTTGAGGGGTTTCGCACTTTGCGCCTTCTGGCCACGTGTCTCTACCGCCCCTCCCTCGGATGATTCTACCATCTCTTCCTCCTCTACCACTACCTCGTCACTATCAAGTGACCACTGTGGATCGGGATTATTTTGGTCCCTGACCCCGGGAATATTCCCCAAAATAAGCTCATACATTGGGTCTTCCATAACCAGAGCTTCCACTTCCCCAGTGTAGAAAGGCGTGTCTACCCATACCCTAGCAATGGGGAATTCTCTGACAGTCCCGTCTATCAAAACCACCCTCTTCTTCTGCCCTGCAACAATCTGAGGGGTTCTAACGAACACTGACTTTACCACGGCTGTACTACAGCCACTGTCCCTTAGAACGGACACTACATGCCCTTCTACTTTTCCCTGAAGAACAGGCATGTTCACACCTGATGGTCTGACTCCCGAAGAGCATCCTGCCTCGAGAAGGGGTATTTCATCCCCCGAAGCTAGCTTCACATACGAGCCCGGCTGTCTTGCCGTTTCATATCTAACGGTGTTAGCCTCAATACAGGCAGCCCCCTTTCGGTCCTGACTAGTCTTCTCCTCAGACCCCTTCATTTCATCCAAAGCAGCAGCCCGGTTTAGTCTCGGACTATTCGTTTTGGCCTGGCAGTTTCGAGCCAAATGACCTGCCTTCCCACAAACATAACAACCACTTGACCCCTTATTTCCTTGTGGGCCACTGAATTTGGAAGCCGAATGACCCTGACTTTGGCCCTTGTCAGGTCGCTTTTGGTCTTTGTAGGAGTTGCTCTTTTGTTCCTTATGGGGGTGGGCTTGACTGTATTGATCCGCTAGCTTCGTCATTTCATCTAAGTTTGTCGGATGTCTCTCGCGAACAAACTGCTTCAGCTCTTTCGAGCTCCTGGCATAAATTTGATCCATTATCATCAATTGAATTAGGTCATCAAACTCAGCCCTAAAACCAGCTAACTCTAACCAACGCAAGAGATAGCGCTTCAGCCTCTCGGCTAACTGACTGTGAGTCTCGCCAGGCTCTACCTGCGAGCTCCGGAATTTAGCTCTAAATCCCTCTTCGTTCAACTCATACCTTTGGAGTAAGGCAGCCTTTAATTCATCGTAATCATTTGCAAGTTCTGACGGCATTCGGGAATACACTTCCAGGCCTTTGCCCGTCAACAGTGTACTGAGGGGTAGGGCCCACTGAGTTCTGGCCCATCCCATGCTTTCCGCATATCTCTCGAATCTGCATAGATAGGAATCTAAGTCATCTGTTTTCTCATTGAAAAGAGGTAATTTCACCTTTTTCATGCCATTACTAGGGGAATCATTCCTAGGTCTGGCTGCTGCGATTTGCAGCTCCAGCTCTTTTATTTTCTCCAAATGTTCCCTTTCCTTTTGTCGTTCCTCTCTTTCCTTTTGTCGTTCATCTCTTTCCTTTTGTTGCTCCTCTCTGAGCTTTTCTTCCTTCAAGTCTAGTTTCTCCTTTTCATCCCTAGCAAAATCGACCAATTCCTTGCCTGTCAGCCCTGCCTCCTTCCCCACTTTTATGAGTTCAGAATACACATCCATTGCAATGTACAGTCACGTTACTATAGCAACAATCACTCAATGTAATCTGACCTTAAGACACTGGACCTTGAGCCTAACTCTCACTGGCCAGACAAGTGGCCACTGGCGGTCTAACCTTTGGCTTCTTGTTTCGAGTTATCAGTTGCACATGAGTTGACTGGTCTAGTTATTAACTTTTAACAATTGCTGCCCGGGTTCTCCACCAATTCTTGTCACAGGGGACTTTCCTCTGAATGTGGGGAACGAAAGTCCTCCCTGCGACTGGGATCTTTTCTATAGTCAAAGGCTGACTTTCTCTAAATGCAGCAGATTGTTAAGCAGACCATTCACTCAATCAACTCCTTCAACTTGTGCAACTACAGTGCCTCGAAATAAGTAGCCAATTACACAGTGTTCTTATAATGTAACAAGCAATAAGATTTATTATACTCGTCTCAAATTATGGTCGTTTACAATTATAATAACATGGTACAAACTTGAATACAGATTTCCAATTCCACTTGATCTTGAGCTTGGTTGCTCTGCTCGTTGGTTTATTCTAGAAGCTCCCGTGCTTGGTTGCTCTAGGTTGTAGACGATGCCCTGCCTGAAGTAGCGGGTCGTCTCCCCTTACTTCTGGTCCTCTCTGGAACCCTAAACTTGGTCCTCGCTGGAACCCTAAACGGTGGCTCTCTCCCTGGAACCCTAAACACCCTGTTAATTTAATAACATGATACCTCCCTTATAATTTGTGGTCTTTAGTTATTCCTGATTCTTATTCATATAACTTAAACAAAACATATAATTATATATTCCATCATATCAACATTGATTAGCCACACATAATTTCCATAATAATGTTTCACCATGGATAATTATCTTTCAATGTGGAATAGGGGTGATTAATCAGCCCATTAAAATCTTAGCGTTGTTCTAATTCTCTATTTCTTTCACAATGCAATTAAAATTCGGTTTGACATACAACCATCACACATACAATGCAATATCGGGAATTACATAGGAACTTACAAGGCATAAACAACTTCAATTAAATGATCGTGTACTTACAACAGTTGTTGGTGTTTACACTCGAATCCTCCTAGATTCTCTGCTGGATGGTCAGGCTGTCCCAGCCGAAATGCAACAATCCCTGAATCACACTGATTCCAAATAACACTCTGCTACTCTAACTTCGCAATCTCGAAGTACCGTAGCCTGGTCCTGAGTGTTCCGCAAATAATGTGGCATCTGAATTTTGTGCCCAAACACTGCATATTTATACATTTGTTGGACCATAGGTCTCCATGTAAAATTAATTAAATGAAGTCAAGTGACTTCCTAGAAAGTTTTCATAGAAGTCCTGCCCCCTTTTCTTATTGGTTGGCGTTTTCTGTCTGTCAAAACTTTCCTGAGTATCTCATTTTGCATTGGTCAAGCCTCTGCTTGACGTCATCACTTCCTGTCCACGGAAACCAAAATTCTTTGAAGTGGTCCTGTTTTGACCTAGCTAGAAACTTGTGTTTGACGTCGTGAATGACGTCCACATACCAGATAGTATGAGGCATACTACCAGGGATACCCTTTCCTCGTATTTTGACGTCATGTAGGGTTTACTCATCCCTAAAACATTTAATTCCAAATCACTCTCTTTTACTTTGATTGTGCATCGCAACATCTCCTTATATGGTTATTTTGATGCAAGCTTTTGTCTTTAAAGCTGCACTTCTTTTGTAACCATTGCCATAACATCAATTTCTTACATGAGCTACACAATAACCAGTAGTACAATGAGACAAATTATTACGTGACAAATACAAAATATGTCATATCATGACAGTATCCCCATGCTAGTGGGTATGAATCCTATTGGTATTTTGGGATATGATTGTTCATAATGTCAAAAAATGATGCATCTGGTTTGCTTTGTTGTCCCCGCCGAACGAGTTCGAGCAGGGGACTATGAAACGGGCTCCGTACGTGTGTGTGTCTGTGTGTCCGTGTGTCCGTGTGTCCGTGTGTCCGTGTGTCCGTGTGTCCGTGTGTCCGTGTGTCCGTCTGTCCGTGCGTCCGTGTGTGATCAAAATGTTCAAAATGCTACTCCTTCGCCATTTCTAACCCGATTTTGATTCTGTTTGCTTTATATGATAGCACTACATGGGAGCTTTGAAACTTCTATACAGAATTTCAGTTGTGACCTTTGACCTTGACCTTTGACCTATATTGTACATTTTGCTTCAAAATGCTACTCCTTCGCCATTTCCTACCCGATTTTGATTCCGTTTGCTTTATATGATGGCACTAGGTGAGGGCTTCAAAACTTCTACACAGAATTTTGACCTTTGACTTCTTTGACCTTTGACCTTGATTTTTGACCTAGATTGTACATTGCCTACAAAATGCTACTCCTTTGCCATTTCTAACCCGATTTCGATTCCGTTTGCGTTATGTGATGGCACTAGGTGAGGGCTTCAAAACTTCTACACAGAATTTTGACCTTTGACTTCTTTGACCTTTGACCTTGATTTTTGACCTATATTTTACATTTTGCTACAAAATGCTACTCCTTCGCCATTTGTTACCCGATTTCAATTCCGTTTGCTTTAAGTGATGGCACTAAGTGAGGGCTTCAAAATTTCTACACAGAATTTTGACCTTTGACTTTGACCTTTGACCTTGATTTTTGACCTATATTGTACATTTTGCTACCAAATGCTACTCCTTCGCCATTTCTAACCCGATTTCGATTCCGTTTGCTTTATGTGATGGCACTAGGTGAGGGCTTCAAAACTTCTACACAGAATTTTGACCTTTGACTTCTTTGACCTTTGACCTTGATTTTTTTTACCTATATTGTACATTGGCTACAAAATGCTACTCCTTCGCCATTTCTAACCCGATTTCGATTCCGTTTGCTTTATGTGATGGCACTAGGTGAGGGCTTCAAAACTTCTACATAGAATTTTGACCCTTGACTTCTTTCACCTTTGACCTTGATCTTTTTACCTATATTGTACATTGTGCTACTAAATGCTACTTCCGGCGGGGACATATTTTACGCACCGCGTAATTTCTACTTTTCCTTGTTTGTTTATTAATAGGTGGCTACTTATTACTTTTAATGTTGTCTTTTTATTTCGATATGGGAGAATGTTGAGAGATTTTGCAGGAGAGGGGCTTTTTTTTTTCTATTGATATCAGCATTACTCATGCCAGCAGGAGCAGAAACACAGCAAGTAAAAGATTTGTTTTCACTTTGCCAAGTCGTAGTTGAACAAGACACTTTCCTCACCTCTGCCAACTGGAGAGAGGTTGTTGATAATCCTCCTGTCTCCCTGGCATAACATAACAGGTGTTCTCCAGACGAAGGGGGGGGGGGGTATGACTGAAGGACCCCAAACAATAACTGCTGGTAGTATTCCAAAAGCCATTCACATTGACATTTCAAGGATACATTGGGTGATGAGACAGAGGCTATAGAGAGCTGGCTGACTCTGATCATGAACTAGCAATTTTCAGATGAGTTTCTTTTCTTTTTTATTAGTGGCTAAATCCCCCTCCCCTTTAAAGTTAAAGGTACAGTAACTTTGTTGGGTTTTTTTCTCCAGTTACAAAGTCCCGCTGTGAAAGGTACAGCAATTTTCCCCTCATATTAAAGTCACTAGTGAAGGCCTTGAAATTATTTCTATTGACCCAGCAGATATGGAAATATGGACCCATGTGGTGATGAAACCCATTAAAAGGACTGATGTTTTGTAAATTGTAGGTATAGGCCTACAAGTTAGTGAGACTTGAGGAGATTGGAGTGTTCATGAAAAGGTTCCTTTCCAATGCTAATCCATGTAGTGGCTGTGAAAACTTTTTCAATTGTGTCATCATATAACTTCATGGTTTTCACTTTTGCTTAAACCATGTTGCAAGTTGTCATCTCTTGCCACAGTAAACCACCTTTCACTATGACCCACCCCCACAATATATATATGAGAAGTGATGGCTACCAGCTTTTTACAGGTTCAAGTGTTCAAGGTAACATCAAAGTGACAAGGCCAGAAGAGATGTGCCTAGGAGCCTCAGGTAGGGCTTTTGGGAGGGGTGGAGGGGCGGCTGGAGGCCCTGATCAAAGCCAACATATGGAGCTTAGCTTGTTTGGTTATTTATGCCGTAAATCTGTGTACACCTAGCAGAGAACCATATTCATGGCACTGAAGATAGATTTGTGGAAGGATAAGATTTTACTCTTTTTTTTTGGGGGGGGGAACACACCTAGCCTATGCTATTCTGCCTTTCATTGGTTAAAGTTATTAGATATTTAAGCTTTCAATGAAATATGTATTGATGCTTATTTTGTCATCAGTTTTCAATATTTTGTGTCTTTAATTGTGTTTGTTTTTCACTCAGAAAAGAGACTTATTGCACACATCTTAAGGGAGGAAAGTTTAAGATTTGTTTGCTGAATTGTGATTAAGTCATCAACAATTTTGAAAATTTCTAGGGTATCAAATCATCTGCTCATCAGAGTGACTATGGATAGAAGGATGTTATGAGAATTGTTAAGCTCTTGCATTTAAGATACATTGGATAAGCTGTTCTTTCAAATGTGAAATGTCATGGAGTGTACATGAGACGTTGGGAGACTGTTGTGATTGTAGCGTTACTCTGAAGATCTGTAAGAGCACTGATTTGATCAACATCTTTCCTGTACCGAGGTTGACTGTTTATTTACATTATTTGAATGGCCTGTTTTGGTGTTTACATGACACAGTGAGAACCCTACCAGTGAACTTTATAAATATTTATCATTTGTGACCGTGCACCTCAAAACGAACATAAAGTTGCACACACTGATTTTGCGTGAGGACTGAAAATAAGTGAAATGGGTCAACCTAGCCGAACTTGACTTTTTCATATTTTTTGAAAGAGCGGGTCTTCTTTTACATTATGCTAAAATTTGGTGTCATAAAACGGGCAGGAAAGTGTGTTTTTTAGCAGTTTATCTCGAACATTTTTGGTAGAATAGTGTGATAAGGTGTGTCTTTAGAATCCCTTTTTCATTTCTGAAAAACCTTGTCCATACTTTTCACTTTCAATTCTAATAACTTTTCAAAGGATAGTGTTTCTGCTTTGAAAGTTGGCATTAATTATGGACAGAATGTGTTAATGAGGCATGCTTAATTTGAGTTTAATCTGATAATCTCTTCATTGTTGTTACTCTGGTGGTTTACTTCCTGTTTTTTGTCCCATTCATCGCACAGCCAGCACGGTTTGGTAAAGATTAAGCGCTTGAATAGACACTGTACTTCAGAGCCTCTTTTCTCAGTTCACACTTTTCCTGAGTTTGTGCTTTCTTTCCAATATTTAGATAGGTTAGGAGAGTCCATTTGATTTGAGTTATACATCATTTTAAAGCTTAAAGTCTGCTCTTTCAGAATATGGTCTTAACTGAAAATTCATGTCTGGCGACTTTTTGTTTGTTTTGAGGTGCAGGGTCACATTTAGATGGAGACATAATGTATTTCCTCTCGGTCACCAAAACTAGGAACACCAAGTCGCCCAGAAATAAAGTCTTACACGATGTACAGTAGGAATTTGACTTTAGCAGGATGATGAATTTCAGTCACATTATTTATGGAGATGTTGTTCTGCTGATATGCTGCATATTAGTGAAATACCTAGTTGCATTTTGTTTTGAAGGTTCGAAGACTCGTATCATGAAGCACGTATTACCTTTATGGATTGCAGAGATGGTAGCAGCAGCTACATCTGTGAACAGCCAGCTTTGATGATTTGAGCTGTTGCTGTCGTAACTGCAGTTATTGTCACTTTCAGTAATTGCAACTTGAAAACTAGCTTTGCTATTTCTCAGTTGGATAGAGCCTTGGAGTTTATTTTTTATTTATTTTTTGTAACATCACGCGTCATTAGTTAGTTTGTCGTCTGCTTGTGCTCTGCTTTGTTTATTTTTTAATTTTTTTTTGTTCAAGCAGGAAATCGAGTGCAGTTGTCAGAATTTCTGCTGCATTCACCAAAGCATGTTTTTTGCATTGCAGTAGGGAACACCATGTTAGCAGGCGGAAACTTCAAAGCGGAGCCGCACCATATGGTACCATTCACTTGACATCATTGCTCCTATGTGTTTTGTGACTTCTCGGAAGAGACAGGTTGGTGTCCTGAGGGGGGAACGGACGAAACCCTCCTGATGTTTGTGCCCTCGTCTGTCAGAAAGGATACTTTCCATACTGCCTTCTTTTGTAGGACACTTTGACTGTGTTTTAGGAAAGGGATGAAGAGACAGGGAGAGGTAACATATATTATATGAAGGTAGATAGATAGATAGGAAGATAGATAGATAGATAGATGGATAGATAGGAAGAGAGAAAGAGAGAGGAGAGAGTAGAGAGTGGGGAGAAGGAGAAACATTACTAGTTTCCAATGTTCCTGTAACTCAATGACTGCTGAGATGTGGTACAGAAATTGGTCAGTGTTTTGACACAAATTCGTTCTTGCTAAAGTGCTACCGTATCTCCGTGGCCGTAACCTGTGAGCACCCTGTTAAAGGGAGAACATTGTGTTGGTGACACTGGTAACATAACACATAATATTGCCAGCTTCTCTTGAAGGTGGTTTAATAGCTTGCGATGAGGTTTAATAGCATCTTGACCGTGGCAATGATAAACACACATAATGCTGGACAAATGGTAATGTCTTCTTCACATTTCCACTGTTTCTATTTCAAAATATTCATACTACAAAGAGATGCTTGTACCATTAACGTATTTACAGTCAACTTTGTACATTGATAGGTATATTTATCTTTTTGCAGAATGCATAAAGAATTTATCATATTAAATGTAGAATGGATATTGCTTTAGAGGTAGGAACACTTTGGCACTTTGTTATATCTTCTGATTAAAAAAAAATCCTCTGTTTATCGCGAAAAGAGGATTGTACCTTTTAGATATGTGCTCTTGGCAAAAATATTACTGCTATTTGCAGGACACCATGAATAGGGCCCTATATGTTAAAAGAAATACACATGAAATGCAGTCTGGGTAGTGCTCTAAATGAACCAATACTTTGGCACCTCCCTTGATTTTGTTATTTATTATAATGTCATTTTCTCTCTAAGAATTACGACAAAGAAGTATATTGGACATGTAGCAGGTGTATATTTTGAAGCTCAGAACAGATGGTTCTTTTGATTCATCACTTTGATTATGTGTAATGATAGATTTTTCCAACTCCCCCTTTGCCATATGCTGAAGGAAATAAAATCATTTAAAATCAATTTTGCAGAATGTTGCAAATGATCATTTAAAATCAATTTTGTAGAATGTTGCAAATGCTCATAGTGACAATGTTGACACACATATACATATTCCAGTGAACAATGATATTATTGTGTGTTTTTTTTTTTTTTTGGGGGGGGGGGTTCCTCTAGACATTCGTTTTATCATTTTGATACTTCAGTGATTGTATAATAAGTATGCTGCCTTGTCCCCCTGTATTGAGAGAATGGTGAAAATGAACAAATGGTAGGAGGCCTGCAATATCAAACTTCATATATCTCTGACCTTTGATTGATGGGTCTGGTCTCCAGAGGTACTGTAAAACATAATATATTCGCGAATTGGAGCCGACGGCCTTTTTCGTGGCAAGAAATTTTCGCGAATTGCCACTTGCATTCAATGCATATAGTGTAGATAAGAAATTTCGCGTGCATTTTAATTTCGCGAATCTTGGCGCTCGCGAAATTCGCGAAATTAGAATGCACGCGAACATTCCTCGTTTCACAGTACTTTAATGTATGCTGGTCTTCTATGACTCCAAAGATCGCTCGTTGCGCTCTCATCAGTGGTTTGCAACAAATGTTTCTTTAATACCAATTGGTTTATCAACTGTATGAATGAGTCTGTCTTCACACACTGCAAAACCAGAAGCATTCATGGCATAAAACATGCGTGAATTGCTACTGGCATTCACTGTGTTGTGTAGACAAGAACTTCCATGAATCGTGGCTCCTCATGCATTTCGCGGAAGTTTGCATGCAAACATTTCTTGTTATACAGTAGATCTGCAGTTTATTGTTCTGTAAAGAGTTTGTAACAAAAGACCTAAAGGGCATGATGTTATGACTTGTGATACATGAAAGAAATAGAGTAATATTAAAGTCTTGGGTGAAGACTAGAACCATCCAGACTCCGTGGACCCCTAATGACAACTGTGTCCTGGAGCGCCCCCCCCCCATCCTCTTCCCTATCAGGGCATCCAGTCTGTCTCACACCAAGGGGGGTGTCGGCAGAAACAGATCAAACGTGTAGGAGGGGATTTGATGCACCATTGGAGTTGAGACAGGGTGAAGGTCCAAGACCCTACTTACCCCCCTAATAAAGAAGGTTTTAATGAACAGGATCTGGCTACCATAAAGGTCTGACTATATGTAGTACAAGAGCTGGTCTCCTAGGGGGTATTATGGAGAGTGTTCTAGCTCATGGAGTTATTGTATTTTCTTCTTTGATATTATACGTTTTACAGCCGAAACTCATAGCAGCATGTAGAGTCAAAGGCAACCTTTTTCAGAGGCCCGCGTGGTGTTCTGACTGATAGGGTGCAGTAAGTTGTAACCAAGTGCATCAATGCAAGGGTTTTTTTTGAGATGTGTGAATGTGATTGCTATGAATTCATATGTGGGAAAAAGCTTAACCCACCCCAATTCCCACTGAATAATTCAGTCACTAAATAATGCAGGTAGTCACTCTGACAATGAACTTGTTTGATTTGCCCATAGACTATCATTATGCACAAACTTCTTCAAATAGAGCTTTGTTGTTTGGGTATGATTTTTACTTCTGAAGGCTGGTAGCAAATTTTTGTAATTCACAATAGTTCAAGAACTGTTTCGTAAAAATTACAAAAAAAAAACATCACAATTTCATAACTTCCGTTTTAAATTTGTATCAGATTTTGATCAAATTTTCTCTATTACATTTGTAAAATGTTACCCTCTCTTGTCAGACTAACTTTAAACTGTTCAGAAATTCCCTTGTAATAGAACAAGTTACAGCTTTGTATTTAACTTGATAGATATTCTGCCGATGATAAATGTTGTTTGATTGAATCAACATGATGGGAAAGTTAATCTGATTTTGTACTGTGGCTCTTTTCAATTCACTTATGTTATGATCTACATCTAGCCATGCCACCCTGCCCCCCCCCCAAAAAAAAAGAAGAGTGCAGAAATATGACAATTTCAACTGTCATTATCTTTTGTGAAAAAGTGGCTTTTTTGAGTTGACATTAGTAATAAAGATGTTTCAGTCAATATTGAGATAGGAAGAGAGTGTGTGTGAGTGTGTGTGTTTAAGTGAGTTAAGAATGGAGACAGAGATACACATGTAGAATAGAGTTGCTAGGATGTTAAGTGACAGTGTCCATGGTGCAGATGGAATGGTCATTCCTTGTGCTGGTTCATGAGTGAGTCTCCGTGGCAACCGATGACCCTTCTAGTGATGAGTTTATGTCCGCATTGTATCATCCCCTCACGTGTGTCTTGGTGACGAGGATCTCTCGTGAAGTCAATCATTGATGGAGTGCCAGGGATGCGTGCCTCTGTTTCATGGTCGCAGGATGACGGTCCCTCTGGCAGGGAAAGAAAGGAACCAAATAGTGGCATTTACACTGACAGTAATCAGCAGGATCCCAATCTCAAGATTTGCATTGCGATCCATGTCTTAAGATTTTTGCCAGTGTGGACATAAAATTCTCTTTTGAATGTAGTGCGATCAGCATATATAGTTATCCAAATCTCAAGAAATTGTGTGATCATTTGAGAATTATTGTTGTTATTTGAGAAATAGCACCATAATTTGCACATTGCGATTGTCTTTATAAACACTGGAGCACATAATCTAAAAAATGTTTATCGCATCTCTAAAAACACACATCACAATATTACACAAACACAAGGGCAAGGGTCACCTTGTTGGTAGATCTCAGGCATATGCAGTTAGGTCGACAAATTATCTTGAACCGCATTTAGAAAGAAATTTCAGTCTATTTGCATGGGCACACACTAAAAAAAAGAAGAATGAAGAATCTTGATATTTGGATCAGCAATGATATCCCCACTATTTTGTCTGTGTGATGGTGAAAGTAGTGCCCCACCCCTTCCCCACCTGTTCCAGTGGTAGCTTCTGGAGGGGTAGGGATGCCAAGAGACACCACACGCTTGCATGGGGGGGGGGGGGGGGGGGGGGGAGGAGGCTGGATGGCCAGGAGTGACCTTCTTGTGTTCCCCTTCTTCCTCCTACCCTTTAGGGCAGGTGTGCTTCTCTTGAGTCTCGCTTGTTTTGAAGGGTGTGTTTTTGATTGACACCTGCCACTTCAGAGGAAATACTTACTGCTCCTAGTCTCTCTTCAAGGCTGAAAGTTTTTTTTTTTCCTCCTGCCTCATACCTTTAAAGGTATGGTTTCATGACATTGCAGTGTGATAAAGATTTTATCAGTTGATCTTTGAAAAATAAGAAATGATGAAATTTTTGGCTGTTTGCTAAAATACAGCAGTGGATGCCAATATTGTACATTGTAAATAGGTCTCTAAAATATTCTTGCCCACCATTAATAACTTTACATAACATGGATTTCTTTAGGATTGGAATTGAAATGGATATGTGACCACCACTTGACGTTATTTTCCTTGCATATAGAAAGAATATTTCGAGCTGGTGCTGTCTTTACCTTGCTGGCATAGCTACATGTACGTAACAATGCTTCAAGACTCTGGTGAAGCATTCATAACCCATCTTCACTTTCACCTGTGTCAGACAACCTTTATCCTTTCTTTTTTTGAGGGTTGCACATGTTTTGCGGTCCTCTTTCAGCCATGGTCTGCTGACTTGCTGATGTTGTTATGACGATGGCTGCCTGGCGAAGTGATCATCTCGCGAGGCCCCCGTTTGGCTGGCAAACTGCCCCAAATTCAGGTTGTAACGTGCCAAATGGCAGCGTTTTTGGCCGTGTAATGAAGATGACGTCTGTCGCAACAGCGATCCACGAGCGTGAGGTTGCATGGATGACGTCTGTCGTCAAGGGTTTTCGATGGGCTGGATATGTCATTTTGATGGTTTAGTTTGGCGTGACTGGTAGAGGAAAAATGATTCAAAATGTGGGCTTCATCCTCTCAGCTCTTTCATATTTGATACCCACGAGCATCAACAAGATAGGTTGCTGACATTTATTTTTGGGTAGAAGATCTTCCTCAAAGTGGCTTTTGTGGTGACGTGAGTTTCACATATTCATTGCAGAGTGTCTATCAAACTTTACTCCTCCTGTGCCATAGCAATGATGCTGCTGTATCTGCGCATCATGCCATAATTTGTTTGTTTTTATCTTCCATGAAACATGCTTCTATGCCTAGCAAATACAGAACATTCTTTGATGCCAGATGCATGTCTTACAACTGAAATGCAGAATGTAGGTGTCATAACCAATAACCTTCATAATCTGTAAGGAGGCAGATTCATGTGCTGTTGAGAATAATTCCTATGGATTTTGTTACCCAATATGCAAAAAAATATGAAGTTTGACAAACTTTCCTCAAAACCAGCTCAGAAAACGGTCATGATGCTAGAATGTAAGAGCAAGTATCATTTCAGATGACTCTGCAGCATTTAGACATATTATGAACTCACTTCTGGAATGGAATAATGACCAGTATTTCTTCAGAAGTGAGGAACTGTATTATTTGGAATAACACTTTTCAGGAAAGAAATGTAACAGAAAACATGCTGTATTGTTTGTCATGCTTATCAGTTTATATGTACCAGGCCTTCCTTTCAATGGTAGAATCAGAATAGAAGCAGTGTTCTCATTATGACACCAAATGCATCTCCTTTCTTACTTTATCTCTTTTTCAGGTAGCTAAAGAATCCAAAGAGCTGCTTAGGCATTGTAAGAGTAATATTTCAAAACTTTGCAGAGCAATATGACAGTTTTCCAGTCATCAGAACAATGGGCTGGGGTCTATAAAATGTTGGAGTGGAAATCAGATGTGATCTTACCTTTTTTCCCCTTTTTTTTGTGTGATATTTTGTCTTTTTTGCTGTCAGAAGGACATAAAAGTCAAGTTCTGTAGGGTTTTTATGATGTGAAGGGTCCTTAGGAAGAAGACAATATCACCATAAAATGTGCATAGAGACAGTAAATCTTTGAGATAGGAAACCTGCCCGTAGGAATGGCTTCAAGTGCAGATACAAACTTGTATACGTTAGGTCCATTCAGAAACACATATGAAGATGGCAGCTTTTCATCATATCGTTGCTGGGGTGACAAGACCTCGTATCTCAAAAATGACAAATGTTCAGGAGAGCAAAAAAACATGGCGGCCAAAGCACTGTAGTGAATGGGAAAGCCTTTCCTTTGACATGTCATGGTGGCTTCATTTTTGGAGTAAGACAGTTGGGATTTGGCCTAGACATCACTTGACCCATTATTTGACCATTAAGCCAAAAAAATTTTTTTGACATTTTTGAGATACGAGGTCTTGTCACCCCATCAATGATATGTTTTTGAAATGTGATGCAAAAACAGATAATTCTTGTGTGATGGACCCTGCAGAGAGTAGAAATGTTATGGTGTTAGGAAGTATCATTCAGGAATCTATTTCTTTGTTTTGTTATTTTTTTCTTTTTTGGTGATCTGAACATTGGAAGTTGAAACTACTTCCTGTAGCGTACTGATTAGGAGAACATCTCTAGTCTAAGCAGTCCAATCATGACCTTGCCAGTACCAGATGTTCATGCTCGATGGAGCTGCTAGTGTTATGACTGTTCAAAATCATCACCTTGCGCTGCAGCTGATTTCTGCCTGTGTTTTAGCATGAGAGATTAGATGCTCTGACATAAGTTGTTCTGTCATCACACTGTTTTGGGTGTTCTAATCATGATGGCTTAAATGTGCGTGTAAGTGCATGGTTTGAATTTGAAAGGGATTTGGGCTGAAAAAGCAAGTTTGTGGCTGATGTGAGGAGTTAATTATGGTATGTTGTGAGTCTGACATAGAATGTAGACACAGCACTCTGTACATACTATAATTGTGGCATTCGCCATGATAAATGTTGAGTTTTATTGCATTTGATGGCATGGACTTTAATCATGCTCTCTCTCGTGCTTTTAATTTTGGACTCAGCCACCCAAGATGTGGAAAAATGTTTTTGATTTATATCGTGTTGAACACCCAGGCGTTAGTAGATGGCATCAGTTTGACTAGGAAATTTGATCGAGGATGAGTTTACACTCTGTGAAAGCTTGTTGGGGTGTGGACGATATTGTGGTGTAGTCCTGCAATATGGATGTGGATGATGCTGTATGTCAACATGTGGCGGTGTAGACAGACATCTCCAGACATGCATAGAGCTGTTCATTTGCAAGTCTGAAGTGTCAGTTGGGGGCGAAAAATCTGGCATTAAAGTCACTTGAGCCTGTGCAAATCTGGCGCATCTCTTTGCGTGGGCACGTGTTTTCGAAAACACCCAAGAGATGGGGAGTTGCGGGGAGCGAAGTGTGAGTGTGTGTGAATGTCAGAAGTGTGTGAGACTTCCCCGTGCCATTATTGGGTGTATCGTCGAGATTCTCAATCTAATGTGGTTGCTAAATACGACTCGTATGACGGCGTATTACACCTGACTAGCTGGTTTCACACGTTTAGCATTCAGCGATTGGGATCTTGTGGGACTGTGAAGAGAAAGGAAGAATACTGGCATGGATGCAGCAGGACAAGTATGGAATTAGTTATCACAGATGTGTTATCAGATAGATAGAGATAGATGGGGGGGGGGGGGGGGGGATACCAAGAGATGGCATTGTAGACAGACTTCCAGTGGTGAGCTCCAGACAGACAGACACAGACAGACAGAAGTAAAGAGGTGACAAGAAATTTAAGTTTTGAATAGTTGATTGAATGGTATCAGAAGAGAGAAACATGTGAAGAATGGTACAGAAACTATTTTAAGATTAAAGTCATAAGAAATTTCAAAGAAAGTTGTGTACTGTATGACTAACATAACGTATTCAAAGAAAGTATATGAAACAAGGTTATGGAAAAGAAATAATTAATGTTTCCAACATTAGAATGGGAAGAATCATTAGGGTGATGTAGCAAACTGTCCTTTATCCCCAATGAATACAGTTTACAATTGGATGATATAATTTTGTACATTATTAATAAACACTGTTAGAATTTGACATTTTACAAGTGAAATGCCCTTATGACTTCCTGAATAGTTGTTACAACTGGTTGGATAAAGTAATGCACTGATGAATGCATCCACCTATTAAATGTGTAAACAAATAATAGGAGAATGAAAACAATGGGAGAGAAAGAGAATAGCGAAGGGAAAATGTCGGTAAATCAGAAGTGCTGCAGGCGCGGTGATGCAAAAGAGACCGAACTCCTGTTTTGATTTGAAAAGGTCACAGGGTAAAGCATGGCTGGGACTAGGGAGGAGGAGGATAGATGCATTGTAGCTGAAAACAATCATGGGGGAGGGTTGGGATTGGGATTGATTTGCAGGGCTGTATTTTCCTTTGGAAAGGTTACACGCTTGTCTACATGATAAAGAGATAGGATGAGAGATGGGCGGGGGAGAGGCGAGAGATGCTGAGGCCAGCGATTAGGTATGAGCAATGACGTAAATTTTAGGAAAGAGAGAGATATAGATGGAGAGATGAGAGAGAGGGGGGGGGGGGGGAGATAGAGAGTGGATGGAGGGAAGAGAGATTATACCTGCAGATCAAATGTAAAGGGATGATGACATTTGTCACAGAGATGAGCAAAGACTTCTGCATCATGGTTACACATCAGGGTGTTCATGACCTTCCTATTCGACACAATGCCATATTTCATCGGCTTGAAGAATTTTTGTAAACACCCTTAAAAAAGCAACAACAACAAAACAACCCTAAGCTTAGCTTTGATTCAAATTCAAATTCAAATTTGTTCAGAGTCTCTGCATTGAACATCTCCCAAGTGAAATGCAGTCATTTTTTCCCCTTTTTTTCAGTAACAATAAGATGTAAATTGGTACTTTAAAATAAAATTATAACTTCGTGGGCAAATGTCTTCAAACAGAATGGAAAGATATGTTGATTTTGAACTATTGAAGATGAAGGACTAAACAATGATCTGACTGAATTATGGTAGAATGCATTGAGAGGATGAGAATGCTGTCGTTAAATGATTTAGGTAGATGTGTTCCCTTTGCCTTACTAGTGAATGCATGCCAATAATCACAACAGTTTCTTATGTCAGAGCATCCCTATTTAAGCACTGTCTAACCATAATGATTTTCATGTTTGAAAGTTTCATTGCCTTGGCAAACGGTCTGTAACATTCTTTCAAGTATGTTAAAGGCATTATTTACCATTTGCAGATGAAACAAAAACCCAGTTTTAATGCTTCAAAATAGTTCTAAACTGTGAGGTAGGAAGATTGAACAACCAATGTAAAAATGTTAATCAGTATAATCAATGTTGTAAAATGTGAACAATAGTGATAATAAGATTGTTTCTAGAATAAACTGTCTACAGTTATGTTTTATTGAGAAAAATAGTGTTATCTTCTTATGTTTTAGGCTTTATTGCAAAATGTTTATATGGTAGGATGTTTTGTGATGCAACTGACCTACACATTCGGATGAGATGTGATAAGTCCAGCATTTTTTTCAAATCACTGCTACTAATGGTAAGCAGTACCTTTAAGAGTTTTTGAAGAAGTTGTGCTCACCAAAGGATATTAATGCCCTTCAGTGAATGTTGTGGTTGTGAGAACGTATGGTTTAGGTTCATCATATGCCATCATTTAAAAAAAGAAAAGAAAATAGAAGTTTAAACCTTAGAGCATTTGGAAGTGATCAGCCACATATGATAGGCAACACTCAAAGACAAACCACACTCAATATGATGTGGAGAGACATTCAAACTGAAAGTTACCCAAGAATATTGAGAACCTTGACTTCTATATGGAATTGATAATGTCTGCTCAATACTAAATGTGTCTACTAGAACCGGTACAGCAAGTTTAATGAAACTTCGAATGTTCAGTCCAAGCTCGAGTTTGACTGGGACCGGAGAAGGAGGACACATTCTCCTTGACTGTTTGATATTTGACATGTTATTTTGCCAAAGGTTGGTCCCCTCTCAGTTTGAGCAAACAATGACAAGTATCATATAGGCATGTAGGGGGATATGTGCCCTTCTTGCACAAACAATTAATTGGCTGCTGGTACATAATAGCTTTTTTCCAGTCACACTGAAATATATGTACATGTTTGTATGTGTGATAAATGTGTAATGATTTTCTGCGCCAACTTGTCTGACAGGTGCATTTGTAGCTGAAAATGGTGGCATGAGTTCAACTGGGAAAATGAGCTGGCTGATCGATGTTTTTCTCAGAAATTTCTTGTACCCAGCTGCAGACATCGCAAAACTTTGTTAAGAGTAATCAATAAATGAAGTTTCCCTTCTGTACAGTCATCTGGCCTCAGGGGAGAACCAAATGAAGTTTGGGAGTCAAATCTTGTTTCCAACATTTACTTACCTCCCTTTTCAATCGTCCTCCCTTTTCAGTCTTCAAAGCATGGATGTTTGAGTCCCTCCCTCCCTTCGAGGCTACTTCCTAAAGAGATATTTGATTTGTTGTTCCTTTGGAAATTGAATTTATCTAATCTTGAGGTTTGGGGGACCGGTAGGGATGCTGACTTGGAAGTGAATGAATTTCGTTCTGAGGCCCAGATAGAAAGCTCCTTGCATTCTTGTTTTTATGTTTGTTTATGTTTTTCTTTTTCAAAATGCGGAAACGAGTTACTGTCCAAAGTTGCTTGATTGTGGTGAGTAGTTTGTGTTTCAGTGATGTTTCTTTGTGTGAGGAGGGTGAAATGATGATGAAGATGAAAAAGGGAAATGGCCAAGGACAAAATAGGAGGAGAAGGAAGAAAGAAAGAAGAAGTGAATGAAAGGTAGAGTGAGAAACAAGTAAACAAGGAAATAAAATCAATAGAATTAGCGAGAAAAATCAAGTCTTTCTGTCGGTTTGCTACATTAAAGAATGCCCCTGCAGAGTGATGCATGTGCTCATCATCTTGATTGAAATACATGTATA
Source organism: Diadema antillarum (assembly GCF_040938485.1). Lineage (NCBI taxonomy): Eukaryota > Metazoa > Echinodermata > Echinoidea > Diadematoida > Diadematidae > Diadema > Diadema antillarum. Next base: position 324,989 of record NW_027271096.1, read on the forward strand.
TCATGCTCCTGACCAGAATGTCCTTACTACTTACGAAGAGGGAAGGGGGGGGGGGGGGGGGGGGAGTGGGAGGGGGGGGGAAAAGGGGTGGGGCTTCCTCAGGCCACCTGCCTGCCTGGCTTCCTTCTCTGGTTTCTCCCCTCCGGTCAGTTCCTAATCTGCCGTCCTTTCCTTCTCATGATCCTTCTCCCTTTCACCTGTTTACTCTATCTCCTCTACCTATCATTATTTCACTCCCTCCTTCTCCTCTTCCCACTCTCTCTCCTTCAATCTTGCCTTGTTTCTCTCTCTCTCTCATTCTCTTTGTTTTATCCATATTTTCCTCTGTTTTGCTTTGTCTCTTTTGTAAAGAGGCCATAGAATTATGTGGGAATATACATGGAACAAGATTATAGCGGGATATTAATGTGATGAAATCAAAACATCCTGATTAGTTTAACAGAAGTAGGTCTGGAAATGACTGTCATGCTTGTGTTGTCTTCCTATGATTTTTTTGGGGAAAAAATACTCTATGCTGCAGCAAATAATGTAGTGTTTATGACTGTTGAAAAGATTGAATAATCTGATTCTTATGTTGCAGTTTGTTTATCATCTTTGAAATACAATATGGAACTCGTACTCCCTCATCTGATATACATAATATGCTAGATCACTGTGTACTATGTACTAATGGACGAAACCCCTCCCTTAAAGGGGATGGTTAGTAACTGATAAGTGGGAATCAGTGGGAATGCTGGAGGATGATTGTTCCAAGCCTTGTGGGATTCATTTAAGAGTACATTATATATCTATTGTTGTGTGAAAATTATTTGCTTCAGAATGGTCTAATATTCAAGTAATGTGCAGTTTAATGTTTCCAGGTTAGCGTGCCTGGGCAGTGACGGGGCATTAATCTTCACATTATTTGAATGTGAGACTGTTCTGAAGCAAATAATTTTCACACAACAATAGATATATAATGTACAGTCAAACCTGTCTATAGCGGCCACACAAGGGAAACAAAAAAAGTGGCCGTTATAGACAGGTGACCGCTTTAGACAGGTTATCCAACTATATGTGTGCATTGCCTATACATGTGCATGTATCATCGTTGTATACATCTATAAGCACTTAGTGTAGGACATACATGTACATGCGTAATATATGTATGCACACATGCGTTTCATGCATTGAACAATGCCGGCGTTTATGAAATTGTTACACAGTAGCATGTTGTACAGTCGTGAAGAAAGCTTAACAGTAGTGCATTATCATGACTGAATAAGTGATGAATGCAGCGGTGGCGATCACTGAACGTTGCCCATGAATGACTGGCACGGCCACAAACCAGAAAAACACGCTGAATTACCGGGTCTGTGGCCGCTATAGACAGGTTAAAATCTACCGAGGGAAACAAAATTTGTGGCCGCTGGCCGCGTTAGACAGGTGGCCGCTATACACAGGGTCTTAAACAGGGCTTTTCTCTCGGGGGGATTTTTCAGTGGCCGCTATAGACAGGTGGCCGCTAAGGCAGGTTTGACTGTACTCTTAAATGAATCCCACAAGGATTGGAACAATCATCCCTCAGCATTCCCACTGATTCTCACTGATCGGTTACTAGCCATCCCCTTTAAAACAAAGTAATGGAGCACATACTTATTTTTTAGATTCTTATTTTGTGCTTCTCTGTGCTTTATATTCAAAGTGTCAGGCAATGTACTAGTATTTGTTATTCTGTTGATTTATTTCTCTTAAATTTAGCTGGCATATATGCTTTTATTTTGTAACTTTTTTTGCGGGGTGGGGGTGTGGGGGTGGGTGAAAGAGGAAGAGCAGGGGATGGGGAAGAAATAGGGTCAGATTAAAAGATGTTCAACCATTGATGAGGAGCAACCCTGATTGAAAGTAAATGTCCTCCATGGGCAAAGGGATGTCTGTTCACATTTAAAGTCTAATTACCTCTGTAACTGGTGCCTGCTTACATCTGTAAGGACATCCATCTGTATGGAGATTACAAGGGGGAGGGGAAGGAATAAATTCCTGACCGTGTTTGGTGGAGGGTCTCATTGAAATGATGTCTTGATTCATATCCGTGCCATCCTTTGCAATGGATAGTGTCATCCGCTACAAAACTCCTACACTCCCCCTTGCCTGACTTGCTTAGGGAAACTAAAACCCACTTTTGGGCAAGTAAAATCAATGTCCTGTTACTTATTAAAAGCATGGGACCTTTGCCCTTATGCATTTGAATTGAATTAAATAATGCTCATTCAAATTAACAGTTTGATTTTGCTACAATGCGCATTTCTCATAGACACCTGTCTGAGTATACTCGGAACTCGAAAGTGCAAGTGATATCTTTTCTAATGTCCTGTCTTTATGGGTGGAATTTGGCCATATACCTGTATCCTAGGATTTGTGGGAAAAATGGAAAGATAGTTAAGAAAATCCAAATCATTTTGTTTTTAACCCCTCAAGCAGTACAAACACATGAATAGTATATCTTCCTATGAGAAGATTATGGCTTGTTTGCTTACACAAGATCTGTGTGCAAGTGAAGATGCTGCTATGAGCCTGGCTGAGTTGAACGTGTACTGTGTAGTGCATTAATCCAAGTGTAAATCTAACAGCTGCTTCACTGATGGGCCGCGTCGCCACCGATGGACAAGGCTATACAGCAAGGACATGATAGAGAGTCATCCGTGAAATTTAAGTCTGGCGTGAGGCAGCTGACATTTGAAAAATAACTTACCTCAAGTCATTTGACTCTCTTTCTCTGTCAATCTTTGTTTTGTTTTTTTCAACTTGTCTCTCTCTAGCTCTCGCTTTCTCTCTTTCCGTCTTTCTTCTCTCTATCTCTATCTCCCCTTTTCTTTGCCCTTTTGCGTGGCTCATACATCTTTTTTGCAGTGTTTGTCAGCCGATATCAAGTCCGTCTGCAATTCACTGCTAATTTTCTCTTTGATCTCTTCCCAATATGTTACAAGGTGTATCTTCATTCTTATTTTTGCTCTTCTGCCCTTGTTTACTGAAGGTTATAGGTCATTCAAACCATATATCAATATTGTTTTCTTTAAGATAGTGTACTGTAAAAGCTCTTGTTTTCAAGAGGATTTAATTTTGAGAATTTGCAAATCACTGTTGGGCAGCAAACTTAACAACATGCAAAAATATCACCACTTACTAGGGTACAAACGTGTATGTGCAACATCTTTGTGCACTTTACAATAGGCTCAGTGTCAAATCGCAAAGACAATATCTTGCAAAAATATCTTTGATGTCCTCATTCGCGAAAATATCTGTACGTGAAAATAGTAGCTTTTACAGTAACTTGATTTGTAATGGCTTTGAGTGGCAAGCTGGGTCCATGAGAAAGTTTGCCAGTGTTCTTGGTTCTTGTGAATCCAAACTTGTCCCATTTCTGATAGATCCCTTGTAATCTCGACTTCCTGTCCCTGATGCCTGTGAAGTGGTGACTTCAGTCCCAGTTGATCCTCTTCTGCTTATGATGCCTTTCCGATCTGCTCCTGATCGTGCTTTTGTAGTCAGAGGTCGGTGGTGGGAACGGTCAGTCTGTTGATGGTCAGTCCACTTGAGTTGCATAAGTGACCATCAGAATTGTGAGACATGTCTGTCCATGATGAGATTGCTCGAAAGTTTGTATTATGTGACCTGACTAATGTTTACTTTTAGTTAACAAGTGGCCATGTCTTCAGGCCAAGCCCAATACTGTTTTGAATGTGTAGGACTACACTGTGCGCCATTTCACATTAAAGGACAAGTTCACCTTCACAAACATGTGAGTTGAGTGAATGCAGCAATATTAGTAGAACACATAAGTGAGAATTTGAGGAAAATCGGACAATCCATTCTAAAGTTATGCATTTTTGAAGCTTCTTCTCAGTCAAGGCTGGATGAAAAGACTACTATAGCTTGTGATGTCACGTGTACAACGATATAAAGAAAGAATAAAGAAAATTCAACATATTTCAATGTTACTCGCATAACAAAAGAAAAATCAACTTCTCTCTTTCAGAAGTCAGGGGGAATAATATTACCCTTAATATACATCAGTAACAAGTCGAATAAATGTGCACTTTATTCAAAAAGTAAAGTTTTGTGAAATTCTCTTTTTATTTTCCTTATATCATTGTACGCATGTGACATCATACACCGTAGTAGTCTTCTCATCCAGCATTGACTGCACAGATACTTAAAAAATTCAGAACTTTTGAACAGATTGTCTGATTTTCCTCAAACTTTCACTGATGTGTTCTGCTAATATTGTTGCATTCTCTCAATCCTTATGTATATGAAGGTAGACTTGTCCTTTAACAGCAGCATGCAAAAGATGTAAAAGTCTAGATGACAGGTTGATGTGGGGGATATCCATTATGATAAAGAAATACAGTTCTGGAGGATGCGTCCATAGTGGTATCCATAAGGTTATCCATTGCATAGTAATTTCAAAGTCTATTATACTACTTATATAGCCAGGGCCCCATTTTATCAAAAGATATAATCATTTTTAAATTTCCTTACCACAAAGGCTACAAAAGTCTTACCATAGAAATCAACTTTATAACCAATTTTAAATCTTCATAAAACAGGGCCCGGGACAGACATTTTGTTAGCCTCTCAGTCAGTCATAGATTTGAAACCCTTTCACCTCCATGTGCTAATTTCTTTTGTTTCTCATATCATTTTTCTCTCTTTCTCATTTTCTTTGCTTTGCCTGTCATTATCATGCCAGTGAATCTATCATTAGGAGATACCTCAGTGAAAGTTGGGTCATCTCTTAAATCAAAGTATAAGAATGAAACAACTCCATGAGCTCTCTGATATCATATGAGGATGAGTAAGTGTAGTAAACATTTGCAATCCGCATCACCCATCTTCCTCACATTAGTCCTTTTCATTTCCATTTCTTCTTTTCATAAAGTCCCCTGCCAAATGTCCCTGTTCATCATTCATCTCCATTTCTACATCATCACCCATCTCCTTGATCTGCATTTGTGTGTCCCCCCCCCCCCTTTCATATTTTTGCAGTAGAAAAGATTCCCCAGTCAGGTGTCCACAGGGGGTTTCACACTGAAAATTAAGTTGTTTATAATCATGGTTTAGAACAGGGTTCAAGGTAACTACAAAGTCAACCTATAGGTACCACCTAAGCTGTGTTTTGCAGGTCAAAATATTTCCATTACAAATGAGAACCCACTGTTGAGCAAATAAACTGAATTGAAAGATACATGCAGACCAGAGTTGGTCTGGAGGCTTTGAAAACATGTCCTTTAGAAATGTGATTCAAATTTGCATTCAGACTTATGAAAAGAGGAAAAAATGAGAAATATCGAATAGCAAGAACTGTGTTTCTGAACAAGTTTAGAGACAGGTCTGAAAGCCCTAGAAATCTGCAATCATGAGTAAAGCTTCTGGAAGCACCCCAGAGGGCCAAGGCAAATACTGTAGTGAGCCATCAGCTTCATGTCGTTTATTGGAGGCACAGCTCTGGACTTCAGTTGAGCCATGCATATTTCACTTCATTTTTGAGGGAGCAGTATGCAGCGATTGTCGTTTGACCAACCAGATGAGGTTTATTATTAGGCTGAGTATCTCAAATTGCACTTGAGAAGTGAAGACCCAAATTTTGGTGGATGTCTCGCTGCCTGTGATGATTTGGGTCGTGCAGCTGGTCAGTATGATATAGGGATGAGGGAACGCTATTCCCTCGTATGGTCACTTATTGTCATCAGGCCATATTTACCCAGAGTAATTGATATGGCACGGCATATTGAATTCTTAGCCCCGGTCTGGACGTCATTGATTTTACAGGTCAATCCCAATGAAAGAGAAGACAGAGGGTACTATAACTGAGTGAATTAAATCAAACAGACTTAAGTGAATATATGGAGATGTGATATGCTTACAGAAAAACAACAAGCCAACTAGTTCATATTTGAAATGGGATAAACTGTACCTTTTGCTCATCTGCAGTTGATGAAGGTGTCATTTAGGATGTAAAAAATTGTTTGTCAGGATGTTTGTATGGCTTTACAATATGCATTATTTGTTATTTCACTAAGTCATCATATTTCAGTGATTGCCATCTTCATTAATCAGTTGTATTGTAACTATTTCAGGCTTCAGACCACTCCCAAGACAATATGTCTTGCTCAATTGTATTGCCTTAACTTCCTCTTGGCTTGCTTTGCTTCCAGTTACTTCAATAGTCATTCTTTGTGAAAATCTGTGGGTTTGTGTGTGTTTTCAGTCACCTTTTCAAATGAGCCCCTGAATCTATGCAGAGCATGTTTTTATTAGAAGTACAGTGGAAAGGTGAAGAAGTCACATTGCTGTCATTGATCTGACAAATTAATGCTGGAATCTGCAACAGCAGTGTGTTTTTGAAGACTCAGTGAGTGCATGACGGTGCAAGTGATGCGCCTGTCGGATAGAAATCGTGTATTAAAGCCAGCTGTGTATCCAGATCTGCAGCACACACCTAGAGGATCCTTCTGTGCTTCTCTGGGAGGAAACTGTTGCCATGGAAACATTCACCTCCACAGCCAGCAGGAAGAGATGGAAATCTGTGGTATCTCTCGGCCAGCTATGATGAGGGGAAAGGACCGGAATGTTGGATCAGTTCCTTGCACTCAGCCGGACACAGCTTCATCCTGGGGGGAAAATAGTAAAGAAAAAGAAGAATTGCATGGAATTTTTTTTCGGTGGAGCCGAAATAATTCATAAGCACAACTTTGGCTGAGCCTGATCTTGCTGAAATGGAAGCCCTTTACACCTTTGTAGCTGGATTATTACGATTGAAGATGCTGGACTTTGTGTTGAAGGAAGTGTGAGGTTATTTTAAAATGAGTGTAATTCTGCAGGGTTTGTCTGCAACACTGGAGCTTTCCTGCTGAGGTTATCCAAGTCCTTGATTTTAATTGAATACTTGTCATGAGATTTGTTGTTTCAAAAAGAGAGAGAGAGCAAGCAAAAATAGCGTATGAATAAATCCATCTTGAATTTGTTAGTCAAGATGGAATTTACGTTCCAGATGACTTCATGCTAAATACAAGAGAGCTCATTAGTATTTCAGTAAATCCTACCTCCTCGAAAATTTCCTTGACATTTTTTTTTTTCTTCAAGAGGTTGAAGAGCCTCTCTCCTCGTTTCTTGTGGCCTACCTCCTGTAGACATCTTGGCAGACAATGAAAACTGAGACTACAGCTAAGATAAGTGAGGGGGAAGTAGTGACGTACGACCCAATTTGTTTAGGTAATATTTAGCAAATTAATCACAACAGTGAAGACAGAAATACGACAGCCATATCTCGCGGCGAGAAGAAAACGTGTTGCTCCTCCGTTGATTGCTCTTGTTCCATGTACCTTTGGAAGTCCGGATGTCAGACTCAAGAGAAATCGTGGGCAAGGATCACGCTTGAAGACTATCAATCTCACGGCAAGTTGACTGTGACGTCAGAGTCTCCATCGCTGCGTGAAACAATGGTAGCTTTTCACATCTCTGATATTCTCTCTCTCTCTACAGTCTGTATCTCAAAGATCCGACAACCAATTAAATCCCCCGCTGATGCTTATCGTAGAAATCCCTGAATATCGGGTCATGCGTTGATCGTGACATTTCCAGAACAATAGGAGTTCATGTCACGGGGAAATGTGCCAAGTTGAAATCCAGTACCCCCTCCTCTCCACAAACCTGTCTGTAAGATTTTTGTATTCAGAGCTGATATTATGAATCACAATAGTGTGACTTATTGCCCTTTCGCAGAATATCAGATCAACATACAGGTAACATGAATACAACATACCGAGAAATAGTCTCCGAAAGAGCAATAGCAACACTGAGTGATACAGAGATTTTGTATTGTATGAAAACAAATTTCCCTTCACTTAGAAGCATTACAACCAGAGTAACACTTTAATGAATTTGTATAGAAAGATAGAGAGGAAGAACCATGGAGAAAGCTATGCTTTTGACTTTATGAATTTAAAGGATAAGTAAATTATGTACCATTTTGAATACTGTCAAAGGAACTTTTAGGAATTTTATATCTAGCAGTAAAGATGGATCTGTCTTCTTTCAATCCGTGAATTCCTTCTTCAAAACATAATGTTACAAGTATCAAATAGTTGATCTTTTCAAAAGCATTTAAAAGCACTGCATGGTAATTATTGCCACATTCAGGATTCCTTCATATTTCAAGTCAGCCACATGTGGCTCATCTGCCTGCTCAGAAATAATTTCTACGAATTTGCTCTGTGTCAAAAATATTGATTTGCACTTATGCCCTCATCCAGTGGTTGCAGCCCTATCCCACCAGTATCCAGTAATGCCATCGCTGACAACTTCAGCAGTATTGATCGGTTTGCGGAGAAAAATGATCATGACTACTGCCTGCAATTATCATCACGCGAGTCGGCAACCTTTGGCATGCTTTGATTTCCTTGCTGTGTTTGCTTTTGTTTGTTTATCTGTTTATTATTGCTAGACATAGAACTCCATCTTATTTGAGGCACTTTTAGGGAGTACGTAGAGGGGCCTTCTTGGCTTAGGATGGTGCTCATTCTTCGGAGTCTCCCTCATTCAGACAAATTGATGTTCTCTCTTGATTTCTTTCATTTGTCTCGTCCACAAAGCTTTGATGAAAGTCTGAACATCATTTCTGGAGATATTGGGTAAAGGGGGGGAGGGGGCTGGATGTGTTATGGAAGGCAATTTCATCTCTGAAGTAGACGCCAGCGTGCTTACCCCATCTCGCAGATTGGCATAACGGTCAATTTAGTTCCCCCAGATATGGTCGCATCGTCCGTTTATCAGCGATGCATGTGCGTGATGAATGTGGAAGCAGTCTGTATACAGGGAGAAACTTTCACGTGGCGTGTGCATGGTGCAGCTCCGTGTGATGCAATAACCCAAGGCAATGGAGGGGATAGACAAGGTTAGTTGGAGTCCTTTGGATGAATTACCTCCATACACCCTCAGATAGGACTTGTGTCAAGATGTCACAGACGGATGATTTGAAGCCCCCCCCCCCCCGTCCTCCTCCCCAGTCTATCTCCCTTGCTCTCTCATCTTCTCCCCCCCCCCCCTTTCCAAAGGAGGCTTGCATTTGCAGACTAGCCACAAACTGCACTGAATTGATTTGTTGATTCTATCTGGAGTAGATGAGGGGCTGTATATCGGGAGGTAAATTCGGTTGATGAATATATTCGTGTCCTCTCGTGGAGTGGAGAGTAATCTCCATATATGTTGTACTGTCCATTACCCAGCAATACAGAAACTGTGCTCTGCCTGCTCCATCTCCCGTTGGAGTAGATATGACTGTAAGATAGATTACAAGAAGCTAAAAGGGCAAATTGAACACTAAATAGAAGCTTTGTCTTTGTGTTGTCACTCCTTCAAATCATTTAAAGTTGGTAGGTGAATTTTGAAATGCCCTTCATATACCAATGTCCTTAGATGTATTGCCACATGTGAAAGTCTACGTTTTATTCAATGTTTCCTTGGCATTACATCAGGTTTAACTAATAGAAGCAATCATTCAAATTATTTTCAAATGGACTTTAAATGTATCCTGGCCACATATATGGACTCCTATCTGAAGAGGATTAATATTATTATTTTTTTTAGGTTTTTCTTATTAAACCACAATGAAAATAATGACCTGCTTGCTTTTATGTCTTCCTTACACTAACCTGCATACTGGAGGACTGGAATATGAGGCACAGTGTTGTCATCACCACATAATAAGGAGGCATAGCTCTATATCTGTGAAGTAAAAATATACAGACATATACACACATGCTCACATTTCCTTACGCCAAAATATTCTCTTCCTGCCAACTATCAGCAGTCAAAATAAGCAAAAAAAGGGACTGGTTGGTGTTATGGGATGTGATTCACCTTTGTCATGTTCTTCCTCCATCTGGTTTTCTGCCTTACCGTTGTGCGTGTTGTGTGTTCTCTCAAACGGCTTCAGTCAGGGATATTGTACTGTCTCACTCCAAGTAACTGGGGATACATTTCACACCGGGTATATGCCCCTTTGCTCAGAGTACTGTATATGCCATATATTTAGCGAGTCTAAATTTTCACAGATCGGGACTCTCCAACGATTTCGCAAGTGGTTAAAAATTTGTGATTGTGTAGTACAGTCAGAATGGAGAAATGTATACGTGTTTATCACATTCATACTGGGATCAGAGTCAATAATTTTGTGTGTCTTTAAATTTGCGAATAACACCTGACTCGCGAAATTTGCGAAAATAATAACCTCACATAATATTCGGCGTAAACAGTATTTAAAACCAATGAAAAGGCACCCTCTCAAAACCCTAGGGGTACCTTTGGGCTATATAATGCACCTGCCCGTTGTGCATATTTAGGACCTGTATGTAAGCGAATAGTTTTCACAGTTTTCAGAGAGGGGAATTTGAAAATATTTTATCCACATATCCTTGATTGTTGTGTATGCACCTACATGTCATGTATACTCCACATGAAGCCTGATTTTGTACTTTCCAAACTTAGTTTTAAAATGTTTTTATGTTCTTCAATTTGAATTAGTCAATTTATTGGAAACAAGAAAAAAAAAATTTCTTCCAGAAATGAAAAATGGAATATGCGCGGTCACCTTGAGGAAACTATCATATCCCCGGTTGGAGCATCTTACAAGCATGTGTGTGTGTGTGTGTGTGTGTGTGTGTGTGTGTGTGTATGTGTGTGTTATTCCATTTCACTCGGTCTTCCTGCTCTCCTGTTTCACAAGATGTTTCATGCAATTTTGAAGATGAATTAGACAACTTATCAGTGAGTCATCTTTTCTGGGTAACTTTGAGGGGTTCATTAGGTGACAGATACATGTACATGAGAAATCACAGGTGTCTGTCATATTATACCCCAAAGATTACTCCATTCAAACATGATATAAGCTGTTTTTTTCATGTACAAATATTTTTGCAAATGAGGGGGTCACAGACATTTTTGCAAGATGATTTTTTTTTTCGTGAATTGACCCTGAGGCTGTCATAAGTGCAATATTACCCTTGTACATGGCGACGTTTTCATGTGTTATTAAATTGCGGTCCAACAGTAATTTTCGAAATTTGAGAAAAATAAACCCTCATGAAAATAACAGCTTATACAGTACTCAGTAAACAAAGCAAAAATAAAATAAATGAATAAAGAAGAGAGGAAATAGCATAAGTACTTGGATGTGTCATTACCAAGCTAATGATGGACATCAACAGATGCAGTCTTTATTTTCAGACTTGGAATGAAAGTTGATGATTCTGCAGGATCAGTAGTTTGATCGTTGGAAAACAAAGGGATCTTCTTCTTACCAAGCACTTTGACTCTGGCCAGAAACTGTTGCATTGCAAATACCATGAAGTTGCAGAACTGGATGTACTTCTATTCAGTTGTTACTGGAGATGATGGTTGCTGTGCAGTTTGTAGAGTGTGTGCATACATGTATTATTTTCCCTCAGTGAGATGTGTGGTAAACCAAATCCAGGCCAGCTGCAGCTGATATGACCACATGAGCCCTGCATGGATTTTGATTTGAAAAGAGCGCATCAGCGATGTGACCTCCCTCTTATTTTCACATCTCGGCTGTCAAGTATCGACGTCTTGTCTATGGACTGATGGTGTAGACAACATTGATTGCGCAGATTATATGCAAAGGGCACAGTGAAAGCGCCTCAGCCTACACTGAATCCCTCTTCTATCCTTTAGTCTCTTTCTCTATAGTGTTCTTTGATGTTATATCATCAGTATTTTGTTTTTCTTGTTGCTGTGTGGAGTTTTGCTCATACCTCTCTTGAAAGTTCTGTAGGACTTAAAGTTGCAATAATGAATCTATAAGTTATTTCAAAGATTAGAAAATGTGGAAATTGTGGGAAAATTTGTTGATTTAAGGACTTATATATGCATCTCAAAGATGTATTATTGAAGACTGTTGACAGTCTTTTCTGTGTTTGTTGTTCATTTCTTATTTTTTGTATATGTGTTTGTGTGTGTTAGTATACCGTGCATATCTGTACATTCATGGTATAAAGAGAAAGCAAATTAAAGGAGTCTTGTACTCAACAGCAGAATAGAACAGCTACACTTAGATAAATGTTCTTTGCTAGTTATGATTTTTATTTTCTAATCGTTCTATTCCCCTCCCGTTCCCCCCTTATCTCTCCCCCCATGCAGGCAGTCCCCCTGCTCTGACGCGCCCCACCCTCTGCACCTCGGCCTGGGAATCCCCTCTCCACCAGGCCGCCCGCAAGGGGGACACGGCCACCCTCTGCCGACTCATAGAGGAGCAGCACGACCGGACCTCACCAGAGAAAGATGGCTCCACTCTCATCCACGCCGCCGCCTATGGCGGACATGTAGGTCAGTGTCACCATCTCTTCCTCGGTTTTCTGAGATGAAAACATAGTGGGAGGGGGTTGTCACAGAAATCTAAGATATTGTGGTACACTATTACTTCCTGAAAACAAGTTTTTGAGTGTTACCCTGCATTAAATCCTGCAACAACAACCTGTGTGATGCACTCTATGTGACCTTTATAGATCGTCATTTGCCAGTGCCCACTGTGAAAAGTGTTGCTACTTTGATTGAATTAGATATTTTAGTCTCTTCTCTTTCCATCAAATTCATGAGCAAGACATCAGTGGACATTGACCTATAAAATTTGTCAGCTACCATATGTGAGAGGTTCTGACGGTATTTCTTGAACATGGCACCTACATGGTAGGAAATTAATTGGACTGCTCCTGCGACAGACCAGAATTTGTTGGAAGTACGGTGATTCACCCTATGCGGATCTTCGATAAGTAGTACAACTATTAAAGCCGACTGACTCCCTAGTCACTGTCTGAGGTGTCAGTAGGGCAGTGACCGATGCAACAGCCAGGGAGAGATCATTAGCGGAGAGTGAGGCGAGCACAGTACGGTGGGCTATCTTGACGAAATCAGCGGTTCCTTATCGCTTCATCTCTTCATGGTTACTCATGTTCCTCCCTCCCCTGCAGGCAGCCACATTCCTCACACTCTCGGTGCTGAATATCACATGTGTGTTGGGGAAAAAACAAATACTGCAGAATGACATGACCAAGAACATGGAGACACACACTTTCAGACATAGAAACAGACAGACACAAACACATACATTATTTCAGACACACGCTCACAGACAAAGACATACATGTAATGTTAGGCACACACAGACACACATACATACATCCAGACATTTCAGAGGTACCCATATTATACAGACACAAATGGCCGCAGACATAATTTAACGCACAGACACATACACACACACACACACACACATACGCAGACCCAAACAGACACAGACATAATAGCAGTAACACACACATACGATTTGTATTCAGGCACACAGTCACCAACGTACTCTCAAACAAAGGCATAAGGAAGAGATGCCACTCTCTGTTCTTTGAAAGTGACTTGAGTCAGGCACGGTATGAGTTAGTCATCTTAGTCTTTGATAATCCACTGCCAAACACTTGTAATGAATTGCCAAACTTTTGTAATTAACTCATTCAACAGATGTCAGTCCTGGAAATTTTCCAGTGGGATTATGTCAACAAACTTAATTTCAAATTTATGAAGTTCTTCCGTCGAGATGTTTTCATTGCAACTGATTGACAAATTGCCCTACATCGACGTAAATAAGTACTGAATTGATCAGTGTTGTAGTAGTAGCCATGATAAAAAATCATGGGCGTACATACTCGAGCAGGATTTGAACCCACGACCTCCTGATCACCGGACAGGCGTCATCTCCACTAGACCACCGAGCTTTCGCCCGACAGATTTTTTATCATGGCTACTACTACAACACTGATCAATTCAGTACTTATTTACGTCGATGTAGGGCAATTTGTCAATCAGTTGCAATGAAACTTAATTTCATTGATATGTGTCATCACACGTCGCTGAAAAATATGACTGGCATGAACTCAACAAACCCATAGACTGTATTTTCTGTGGGTTTGAATCTTCAGATAAATCTGGTATTGAATCTTCAGATAAATGAATGAATCTTCAGATAAATCTGGTATTAAGAATATCAACCTTTGGTTTCCAGTATTGATAAATCATGATTTTCCTACTTGATATATTTTGTGTACATGCGTTTGTGTATAATAATTGAGAGATTATTACAACTGTATAATTGATGATCATCTTCCTGTGGTCTTGTATCTTCACAGATAGTTTAGATTTATTAGTTACCCTAGGAGAAGACCCCAACACAGCTCAAGCAGAAGGGCTCACCCCCCTCCATGTAGCAGCCGGAGAGGGGCATGAAGGGTAAGTCGCCTCACCCCTCCATTACCTCAGCAGCCCTCCTATTGTCTGATACCCATACCCCTCTTTGTATGCAGAATGAATCTTTGTCAGCAAAAGTCACAGATTCACAGGGGAAAAAAGTCATCTGACATGCTCCAAATGTCAACAGATGCTGTTCCATCCTTCCCCTCCCCTTTACTAAAAGATAAAGAGCTTTCAAACTCCACTCACAGTATTAGCATCAGGTACCCAGATACTTTATCAATGTACACGTGTATGTCACTCATTAGATTATAGATGAGATACCTATTGGCAGTGTGCATGTGATGCATAGCTGGCAAGTTTTCCCAACAAAATCAAACAATCTTTTTGCATTGTGACAAAAGGAAAGGTATTAAGAGCCTCCCTGAACTGATGACTTTTGACCACCCATTGAGATGCTAGTAACATGTTTTATGAAAAGTAATTCCTGAGATTTTTGAAAACCTGTGTGATTTTGATATGTGTATTTTGGCAGCCCTGGCTGTGGAAATTGTGAATTCCTAAGGTGATTCCATTTGAATTTAAATGAATTGAAATTATTTCTTGTATTTCAAATAGCAGCAAAGTACAATACATATCACTGGACAGAGCAATATCAAAATCATTGAAATATCATAATATCATTGAAATCAATGTTGATGTTAATCTCATCCTTTTGGTCTCTCTTGCATTTATTGACCTTTAGGTGCGTGAGGTTTCTGCTTGAGCATGGTTCCACCCCCCTGTGCAGCGACTCCCAGGGGTGGCAGCCCATCCACTGGGCAGCGGCCAGTGGCCACACCTCCTGTGTCAGAACCCTACTGGACAACGGTGCCACTCGAGACTGCATCACAAACGTAAGACACCAGGAGAGCAAACCAAGATCTCACCTGGACAACACTGGCCTTTATGTAGTGACTGTCCTGAGCAAAAAACAAAAAACAAAAAAACAAAAAACAAAAAAAAATAGAATTTTACTGTCTTAGGTTGCAGCTCACTTAAAACACACAATTTATGATTATCACCATGTCTGCGCCGTCGTGCATTTTACATAAAGAGAGAGCAGTGCCTGTGGCTTATAATCTTTGTAGGGTAGATTCAGTAAATGACATTAGAGTGGTTTGTTAGAAATGCGAACAGATTTACCCCAAAAGAGAGCATTGCCTGTCACTGTCAAGATAGTATTTAGGGTAAGCATAGTATGCCATGTCTTGATTACGCGCTAATTTTTAGTCCCCACTTTCATGTCATTTGTCAGATTTCTGTAATATCTTTCTAAATCTGTAGCTGTCACATTTGAGTTTCTGTTCAGAGCAAGTTTTACTTGGGTTAGATTTTGAAATTGAGGCTTCATTGTACACACCTCGCACCAACTCTTTCTCTGTGACTTTGCATACTTTCAGGATTTTGAGACTGCTAGACTTAAAATTTATGCTTTCTGTAATTGTCTGTCAATGTTTCATTTAGTAGCAATGGAGACAGTTTTTTTGTATACTGTAAGTTATCTACCTGTTAGCTGAAGATGATTGATTAATTGTTGTGTTTTCTTCCAATTCCATCTAAAAGGAAAAGCTGCACAGAGTTGTGTAGGTGTTGTTAATGCAATTGCACATTCGTAGTAGATCAGGTCTTAAATCAAGACAGAATGCGAATGCAACAATTGTGTCTTGCGTGTTGGTAGAAAATAATGGATGGCCTCAAAAAACAAAAGAAGAATGAAAAAAAAAAAAGAGAGAGAGAGAAGAAAGAGTGGGAATTAGAGCTGTATAGACTGACAGCAATCTTGACTACATTTCCTCTGCCTTTGCAGATTGGCTGGACGCCGTTCCATGCGGCGGCCCGTTACGGCCAGATGAGCTGCCTGCACACGCTGCTGTTCCACCTGCCGAGCAGCGAGCAGACAGACATCCAGATGCTATCCCAGATCAACCAGGAGACGACCCACCAGCCTCCCGTCTCCTCAGACCTCCTCAATGCCATGGATCACGACGGGTGGACCCTGGCTCACATCCTGGCATCCACCGGACAGAAGGTGGGGCACCCCTTCCCCCTTGGGGTGGAACTCGTTGATCTTTGTTTATCCTAGTTCGGCAACATCTAAAAGTCACATGCCATTGTCATCTATGAAGGAAATTTTTATGCGGCGGAGAAGTAGCAAGGAGGATACGAAACTTACTGAAACGGGAAAAAAAAAACTTGTCGTGAAACTCACAAAATGTGCAGGTGGATGTATAAGGGAATATGGTATTTTTGCTGCTTTTGCTACAAAGGGATCTCCAGACTCAGAGCTGCCAACTCATGTGTTTTTATGATTTACCCTGTACTGTATATACAGTATGGTGGATTTTTTTTTTCTACATCAGAAATAAAGATATGTGGGTTTGAGATAAACACAAGATTTTTTCAGACATTTGATTTAGCATGCTAAATAAGTTACCCGTTTTTCGATCCTCAGATTGATTATTGCCTTCTGAATATGTTTTGAAGTGTACATCAGTATGTATCTGATTTGCAGTGGTTTGACGTCCTGTAAATATTACTCTTACACCAGATGCTCCTTCGTAGCATTGACGCATGAAAGCAAGTTTTTTAGCATGCATTTCAATTCATGGCAGCTTAATTAAAAGCTGAATAAAAGTCTTGTTTACAACATAATTCCCCCAAATTTACAATGCAAGTGAGAAGTAAAACAGTGTCCTATCTGTTTGTTTGTCACAGTGACAAGGAAGAAATCCAAAGTAAATACCACACTTGTGCAAGCTATTGTAATCCAAGAGTACATATGTGCAAGAATAGGGGTAGGTCATAACCCCTCCAATCATTTGTGGGATTTACAATGTTTAAGGCTACCTCCAAAGAATCAATCCTTGGTCTCTGTTCCAAGTCGTGCTTCTCCAAGACTCTGGGAATTTGCTTGAGTCGAGCAGTTTCTCCTCTGTGTCAAATGGAGGATGCGTGTTTGATGCGTATGAGAAGTACTTGAGCCGAAAGCATTTATGGTGTTATATTTAGCAAGTCTTAGCCGGGCTCCGGTGCGCGAGCATCTCCAACGACAGGCATGATTTTCTATCAATTAGGACTCTTCCTGCCCCCGAATCTGGCTCTTCCTGCAACGAAGCTGTCTCCCCGTGGTTCCTGGATGCTCGGAATATCCAGCTGGCTTCTCGTTGTCTTGTCAACGGCTTGGCCACTGAAACCCCCCACCCCCTTTTCATCCTTCACTGCTATCCAGCCTTCCACAGTCTAAGTAGTTAGCATTAATCAGATCTTGCTGTCTCACTGCACAATCCCAGTTTTCTTGAATCGACTATCTCAGTCGTAAAATGCTCCTGCAATATCTGTGAACTCCAAGACATGTAGTCAAATCTTGGGCAGATGGCTGTAAAAGCTGCAGGAATTTACCCCCAATACCCTAGATGTTCAAGAGTTGACTATGCTCCGTTTATTCCACCTTCGAAACAGAACAACGTCTTGTCAACAGAACGATGCCTCACATATTTGCCCCATTGATATCCATCCCCTCCAAATCAAATTGTCAATCTTCAAATTTGTCTCCCAAATATTTGCTCCCCCTCCTCTTCTTTTTTTTTCTCCGCTCCACCCCCGTAATTTCATTGCCAAATTTGTCTCCAAATTCTCCCCCTCAACCTTGATCCATGACCTGCAGTAGCTCGCTACAGAGGACCCTCAGGGATGGATTTGAGAGTTGATGCAGCCCGAAAGGTATAAACAACATGTCATCAACTTCAATCCAACATCCATTAACTCGGCCCCAATGCCTACTGTGTGTGCTTGGTTTCATTCCAGAAAGGATAGTTTGATACTGACACTTGGCATAGGGCTGAGACAGAGTCCGTCAGTTCAGTGGGAGGAGGAAAAGATACCACGTGACAAGTTCTGTGCAGGCAGATAAAGTGAACATGACAGCTAGCTATGCAAGCAAGGGGAAATGAAGCCGTATGAGACCTAATTTGAAAATTCCTGCCAGTTTTTGATTTATACGTAGAGATTTTTGCACTCAATTCCATATCATAAATGATGGTGAATTCTTGCTGATGCTACATGTTAGCAAGTGCTGTGATACATTGCCATCATTAAATTGTCAGTTTGTAATGGATGCAGCATATTTTTTCTTGTCAGTGGAAAAAAGGTATCAAAAGTTGTCATTACTGTTATGATTGCAGTAATAAACTGTATATAGATCCCTTTATTGTGAAAGTGGTAGTTCATGTATTTAGGAATTTCTGTTTCATTGATTCAGCAAGTTTCATTCATGTCATTCTAGATTGACCGGAGAAGTACCATTAACACTTCTGCTGTGTCTAACTTGCTGTTCCTGTCAATGAGAGCATTTGATGTACACATGTATACTGGTTAAGGCTCTGGACCATTACATAGGAGATCTTAGATTCGATTCCCTGCAAGCTGGTACAGCTGTTAACCTTTTGTCAGGCTTCGTGGCTAAGGTGTATATCTTCCATTCTTGCCAACTTACTCAAGATAGTCCATTACCATGGAGAAAGGTGAGGCAAGGGGTGAATGTGTGATCGTCTAGTGTCAGCCGCTTTACCTTTTCAGAAATGGATCTGCCTCTTCATGCTGAAGCACGCATTGATGAATAATTCTCAAGGCATACATATTTACATCATTCGTGTTTGGTATGGTACTTGACCAGCTGTGTATCGATTGACCAGTCTGAACTAACAGATTGTCACGGCATCTTCCATTATTATTTAGTTGCACTTAGTTGCACAGAGGTACTTATTTTCTTTCATAAAAGGAGATTCTGCATTGTGAACTAAGATAATCACTTGCATAAGATCGGCATGCCAAGTGAAGCCTGAGTAAATGATTAGCTTGCTGATTCGCTGCTACTACCCGAGAGTGAAATTGAGATGAAACATAAGTTAACAGAGGAAATTTCAAACCAAAGTCTGTAAAAGGCTCTGTGGCAGGTACAGCTCTCTCATGCTTATACCTCTCCAACAGTACAATCTCACACAAGATGGCATCAATATCCTTTGATACCCTGGTGTATACAAGTGTAAACCTAGTAATGCTGGGGTAATGGCAATGGCAGGGGCCAGGGATAGAACAGTGGGTTCTTTGAAGAGACTACCCTGGGCGAATAAAACCATTTACTCACATTTCATCATGTTATTACTGTTTTGTTTGTTGACAGGAGATGCTCGTAGCCCTCTATCAGTACGGCGGAGTCCACCTGACTGTGCCGGACAGACGAGGGCGCACTCCTCACAACGTTGCGACTGACTCGTGCAAA
This sequence comes from Diadema antillarum, assembly GCF_040938485.1. Lineage (NCBI taxonomy): Eukaryota > Metazoa > Echinodermata > Echinoidea > Diadematoida > Diadematidae > Diadema > Diadema antillarum. Next base: position 344,601 of record NW_027271096.1, read on the forward strand.
GAATACCTCAGCAGTATCAGTAAGTATTGTTTCTTTGTTATGTCACAATGAGATTGTGGGCTGTGTTCATGAATTTGCTGAAAATGAAAGCCTCACATATCAGGCAAATTACAGGCAGTGCGGTATCAATCTCGTAGGAAAATATGAAGAGCTCTTCAACCCAGAACACTTACATCAGAATTTGGAACATCTTAATGGCATTTCATTTATTTTTGGTCCTGCAGAAAATTATGTTCTTTTTCCTTGTGAACATGCACAAATGATTTGTCTTGGCCTGAAGAAAAGAATGCTCGTGAATATTATAATATGTTTAAATGATCAATATTCTACATGATTGAATTCCTAGACTAAAATACAGCTCAACCCAAAAGAGACTTGATACATGTATGTAAGGAAACAAAAGTTATATCACAGAATGTTAAGTTTTCAATATTTCAGAGGTATATCCGAGATATAACTTTAGCACTGCTTGTACCCTCATCCCCTCCACCTTTTCCAGGTGAAGATCAGTGTCCTCTTCATAGCTAATAATCACCCTGATTTTTTTTTTTTTAACAACGTTATTAGCACTGGATTTCAGCCGTGAAGGCTGGACTTTAGGGCTTAGTAAGTGGGAAGGAAACTAGCAATAGGATGAGCTCCATATACATTCTTGCAGTCTCGTGCAGCTGGGGGGATAGAGGGCAGATGTCCACTAAGGGAGGGGGGAGTCCATGTGAGCACAGAAGTGTCAGGCTGATAATCCGAGTGATCTCTCGTCGATCGCAAAGATATTTTGTGACAATCCACAAATATGCCGTGACTTTGTGCTGGTGCCACAACTGCCCGTCAGTGACCCGCTAGATGTCCCTGCACTGGTCTGGTGTGGGAGGTTGCGTGATGTTTCCTTTAAACCCCGGCTCACCAAATTGTCGCTGTCAATTTCCTCCCTGTTAATCCCCCCATTGGCTGCTGATACTGCCTGGTCACTGATACCTACTCTTCTAATTATCCACATTCATATTGTTTCTGTTTTTTCCTCTTTCCATAAACAATTACTTTGTAATTAGTTAAACAGCTGATAATCTTACTGAGGTTTTGTTTTGTTTTGGTGTCTCACTTGCGAATGCACGTTTCTACAGATAATAATGACACTATTAAAGAGGAGATATCATAATGAATTCAAGCTATTTTTAAACATTCCAACTATGAAAACATTTGCCACAGTGTGTGTAGTATGTCTCTATGTACATGTATGTACAAGAGGGTGAGAGTGTTAAGTCTTGATTGCATGCTTCCAGTATTGAATACAAATATATGTCATGCAGCTGTATGGCAGGTGTGCATTTACAAGTGTGAACGTCTTTCTCACAAGTGGATGTGGGGTGTTAATTATCTTGCCCTCGTTCACACATACTTCCATTATAAGTTATTCTGTATTCACTGGTGTGTTAACTGCACCTTTTAGCAGAGGGGAATAGCCTTGATATAAGGGATGCAGTTTGATACACATAACAGCCAAATGTACACTCACAAAGACAGTCTGTGTGTACTGGAGCTCATCCTGATAGTGTTTATTGTCAGAAGTGCACAAGGTAATAGTTTAGAGTGTATTGGGGCAGTGCATGTCAAATGGTAGCCCTAGAATTTAGGGCAGCAGAGTGGCAAGCTGCTTTTCAGTTTCCATTTTCTCCTAGACACTGCATGGCATCCATATTCATGGCCATAGTAACTAACACTTGACTAACTCCAAACTGATACTAGATGTATTGAAAAGATCTGACATACAGGTGTATTCAAAGTTGTCACAAGTCCCAGTGTTGTCACGCTTTTGTGGATAAACTGGCGAGAACTATGGGGGTGCAGTTCATACACAGGTATAGTTAAAGCACAGATGAAAACGGTGATAAGATGATATATCATTGTCATATGATGCAATCCGTAGCATTTGGCGTCAAAAGAAATGTCATATTTTGGATTCTGTGTTACACATATTTTCTTAACGCGGTCACACCGTTTTGTGTTTGTATGCAGTGAATATGTGGATAAGATGTGGATGTGATGAGTTTCTCTCACTAATTTCATTTGATGTCCTATACTTAAAAGAGTTGTTTTGGTATGATATGCTGTTTTAGGGACTGAGGTAGGATGGAACTTGTATTGATAGCGGTTTGAAAAAATAAAGATGGTGGATAGTCACCAACAGCAAAGCCTCACTTATATATTGCAACAAATTCTGTCAAGCAATGTCATGGTAGTTGCTGGATCTCATCAAGGCACTTCTATAACCCATCCTTCAATTTTGCCCTGTGGTGATGGCATTGACAGAGGAAGAAGATAGAGCAATATTTGTCGAATTGAAAGGGGAGGGGTAGGGATAGGGTTGGGGTGTGAAGACGATGTCTCACAAACCTGGGGCATGTAGCAGCAGAGTCTGTGTCAGAGAGAATCCTGTGGTTTCCAGTGATCTCAGCAATCCTAATTGATGATTTCTTGTTGGGGGGATTTTCAAAATGCCATCCCGGATGCGTTGGAGGTAGTGCCTTCCCCACATGATGCATCGGAACCGGGGGATACAGGTACGTCCTGAAGGGATACGGATATATCCCAGCTCTGTTCTAGGAGCGGTGCTTAATGCTGACTTCAGCACAACATTGAGTCAATTCAGCGTGATCCACAAAATCTGAAGTGCAGAGATTAGATTAGGTGTATTGTGGTGATTTGGAGGAAAGAATTTGAAGTATGTGTCAGACGATTGTTGTTGTTGTTGTTGTATCCAAAAGTAAGTGTCAAAATTGATATCCACATGCCACTTAATAACAAAATGAACCTCATCTTTTTCATGTTGCAAACATTGCGGAGTATGGTCTGGCATTAACCACTGTGGTGTATTGCTTGCTTGGATGTGTGTAAAGCTGGATTGTACCCTGTCCTTATGAGTTCAACACCGAAGTTTTCCTGAGTACACAAGGTATTGATATCACCAGCTACTGTACCAATGATTATTAATTTTTTTTTTCTTTTCATCTGTTTCCTATGCATCCTCTGCACAGCTGAAGGGAAGACGATCCGTGTTATCCTAGACGCCAGCAAGAGTTCAACGCCTTCCAATGACCTCTCGCCTCACCTGCTGGGCCAGAAGGACCAGTCCAACCAGTTTGTGATTGGTCAACTCTCTGTCCTGGCGGGGATGACATGGGCAGCTTTTGACCAGTCCATTGGCTCATTGTTAGCCAATAGCTGTAAGGTATGACTCTGACCTGACTTGTTATCAATTTATTGTCGCTCTGCTATAGAATTATATTTGGATGATCTTTGCTGCTGTTCATCTTCCGTTTATATTTCAAAAAGCACTTCAATATTTTTAAAGATCATTATTGTTAAAGACATGAGAATATGTGTGCGCGTGCTTGTGTGTGTGTGTGTGTGTGTGTGCGTGTGTGTGTGTACTTTTTAAGAACTGTTGCATGTACATGTGACTAAAAGCATTTTTTACATATTCAACAAAGACAATTGATGCACATTAGCAGTTAATGTGATGAACACTTGTAGATTTTGCAAGACTACTTTTTTTTTTTTGTCATCTGTTATGTATCACCAAAACAAATCTCTTACACAAACAGTTGTGGATCTTTGAAAGTCATAACTTCTGATCTGATATCAATAGTACAGTGGCCCCCAATGAATTGAGAGTAGTTGAAAAACAATTTTTTTCTCTAGTTAAAGGTATTAGCCCACATTTGTAAACCTGCAGCAATTGGTCTCATAGTTAGCATGGAGTTTGGGTATGATTGCAGTAACACCTGTGCAAAATTTCGTTCCAATTAGTCCATTACTTTTATAAAAATAAATGAAAATGCACCGTATGCATGCGTATAACGCTCGCTAGCTCCGGTCCACGTACGTACTACATGCATGCGATACATGTGTAAGTTACATGTATGTAGCTAGCCCGCGCTCGTAATTCGATTTTGGGTCGGGTTGACCCGGTTTGAAAATTGATTTTAAAAAGATGATTTTCTCTCTTTTATCGAATGGTATAGACAAAGAGCAACAGGTGAGGTATGTTACTGTTATAACTTGTACTTGAAGTCATATTGGACCTGTTTTATGCAGTTTTGATTTTCGTGGGTTTGCAAATGTGGGCTAATACCTTTAAAGCTAGGCTCCCACTGTAGTGGTTCCCGATTATTGCATGAGCACTGTATCCATCTTGCAGAAGGTTTGAGTTTGATGTAGTCTGTCAACCTCACTCTTTTTCAGATGCCAGAAGTTGACGAGGACCTCCCGAGCCCCAACGGAGACAGGTTGTCAGATGAGGGCCCAGACAGCTTTAACCTTGGGCTAGGAGTCCACAGTATACAGAGCTACGTGGCAGGTATGTTGCTTTACACTCCTTTGCTGTTATCATGCATACCTTGGTCACTGAAAGGCTAAGCTTGAACCCTTGTACAAATATCTCATTTGATGGATTCAAGTCCAGCTGGATATTGTCAAAATGACCTTTAAAGCCTCATCTTTCTTTCAGCAGGATAAATTAAGATGATTTAAATTGTTGGCTCTTTTTCTGGTAGCAGTGACACAGTGGTCATAAACTCAATTTCTGTATGAGAATTTGATTGTGTTCTGCCAACCATGTGACAAATTATGGCTGTCTACTTTTTTGACAGACAGGTGTGATGAATGCTATTTGTATATTGATAACTCTTTGTTGTTCCTCTCGCTCATGGGGCTTCAAGAAGCCTTTTTTTAAAGTCCTCAGAATTACTATAACTCACAGCACAGCAGCTTTAGGTTTTTTCTGAAAGAATGCAGAAATTGTGAACTTCTGCTTCTGTACAAGCACAACAAACTTCAAGTCATTATTCACTGCTGCAGTTAAATGCTAGGAGTAACTGTTACAGCACATCTTAAAAAGCAAGTGCAATGATGATGCCATGTACGAGAAGTTTATGAAGATTTCAGTTGTATGGAAGCCAAGTGCATGTCACATGCCTTTACAGTCTCCCATATTTTTTGACCCAGATTCAAGCAATTGCAGGTCATAGTACTCCTGCGAGAGACCAAAATTGAAAACAGTTTGCATCTGTCCTATTATGACTGATATTTTCTTATATCATCCCACTGTTGTAGTAGTTGGGGATGAGCTATTGCTCTACTTGTTTGAATCAAGATTTGAAAGAATGAAGGAGATCATGAGTAGATGTGACATGTTTTTGGCTTTCATACAGAGGATTTCTCCAAGAACTGTATGTGGCACCCCAAGGGCACTAGTATCTGTCAGATATCCTGTCCAAGTCACTTCTCTTTACACTTGTCTTTTTGTTTTTTGTTTGTTTTGTTTTTTGCAAAGTGTGCCTTTCTGAGGCTGTGGGTCTTGAGGAAGTAGCATGTAAATCCTTAATTTTGTTTTTACTAAGGAATTGTTAATGTCCAGAAGACAAAATGTCAAGTGGCATTTGTTAAGGAACTCATTGTTCATATGGAAGCAACTCTTCTTCATTGTTCACCCTAAGCGTAATGTCATTGTTGAATCATAAAGTTGATGTCACTGCGTGTTGTGAAATTCGATGTCCCACTGTGGTAGGTAATAAGTGAGTAGGAAATACATGTGTTTCTGTTCAGTAATCATACTCTTGTGCAACATTTTGTGGATCACATTCTTTGAAATCATGAAATCTGATGGCTGTGACTGCAGCAATGACAATAATGATGATGTTGTTCATGATGATGATGAAGATGATGATGATGATGATGATGATGATGATGGTGAAAATGGTGGTGATGAGAATGGTGATGTTGATATCAAATTGATTACTTTGTCAGTGACTATGATGATCATGTCAGATGTCTGTGGAAGTGATTGCTGTGATGGTGATCAGTGATGATGATGATGATGCCCATGGCAACGAAGTTAGTGGTAATGATGATAGTGATGATGATAAAGATGTTAATCTCTCCTTGATTCTGTTCACCTATGTAGGCAATCTACACTGGTCTGTGGGTGAGAACCCCTCCATGGCTCCTCATGAACTCTTCAATCTGACCTCTGACATTGTCCTCAAGCTCCATGGCAACCAAAATGGCCGTCTTGACCAGCTGGCCTTTGAGTCCTTCTTGCCTGTACAGATGCTCCAGAATTACGTCAGAATTGTAAGTTTCTGTTGAAATTGGCTACAGAGAGCTGTTCAAGATTGATTTAGAAAAACAAACCCTAATCCTGCATGTATCATGTGGTGCTTTTTTCAAAAATATTTTAATACATTATTGAGCTTCCTACCTACATGTAAATGTGCAGAATATTTATATTTATTCTTATTTTGCCACTTGTGATGATATTGTTTAGAAAGTTACTAGATATTTGTTGAAATTCAATAATTTTTACCATCTGTGACCTGATTTTAATGTAATGAATTAGTTTTACCCTTTATATGAACGTCAACTTAATCATAGATTGGACTGTCACTTTAAGGACTGGCAACCAAGATTCATCTCATTTGATTTCTATATGGCATCCTGCTTCATTTTGTTTTCACACCCTTTCACAGATTGAACAGTACAAGAGTGTTCTCTTCTATGGAGCTCCTGGCTCGGGCAAGTCGAGACTTGCCGTCAAACTTGCAGAATTCATCCAGGTAAGCTGGAGATGAAAACAATCAAAAAAATCCACGAGCTAGTTGTTAAGGTGTAACAGATGAACAACAAGACTTAAACTGTATTTGTTACGATTACTGCAAAATCCTGAAAATTGATGTGGAAGAGAAGACGTATTGTGAGAAGAGATGTATATTTTGTTTGAACGTGGTGTTTAGAATGTGTGCGTTTTTTCCTGATCTCTGAAAAATTATGACCTTATTAGGTCGCAATTCAAGTCAGAAGAAAAGTAGAGAACATGTTCAAGTTTTGATATATATGTTTCTGTTTCAGTCTTTGTCTTTGTGATTATTCTCTACTGCTCATTTAGTATTTTGTTTCTTCTGAATTAATTCTCTTCTGTGTTTTCTATTCTATGCCAATTTTCAGTAATTTCTACAAAGTGTCACCTTGTTAAAACTCCTGTAATCATTGTGCAGTTACCAATGAGCCATGTGAATGCACAATCGTAACAGCCTTCTGTTCTGATTGTATAGATTCCAGCGTATATTCGTGAATCCTGCATAGTCAGCAAATAGTAATATGAACAAGTTTATGGCAGCAGCTTTTAGACAATGATCCAGTGTTATACTTGTATAAGTGAATATCTGTGATGACTTGGGAATGGTCATGATTATGAAGCTGAAGATGATTATGATGATTGTGATGATCATGTATGACATACTTTTATCTTCTTTTCAATGGGCACCACAAGCTGGGGTTGTGGGTGGTACTGGATGTTTGCCAAGTCTCAAACTATGCGAGGGTGTATTGAGTATCACAGAATATTCTGCGCTGTCATCGTGATGAAGTTAATTGTGACTCGCTGCCTCGTATTCTCTCACATTCGGCAGGCCAAGAACAAGTACCATCAAATGGAATCAGACAGGTCTTACGTGTCCCTCAATGCCGCGTTCACTCACCAGGATCTGTGCGAGCTCCTTCTCACCAAAGGTAAGTCGGCATCAATCTCTCCAGTCTCTCGTCTCTCACAGAGACTCAAAGCCAGTGCTAGTCCGATGGGGATCCGTCATGGTATGATTCAACTCTGATAGTATGAGGAGAAAGTGCGATGTACTTAGTGAATGGGAAGATGGGAAACTGTTTCTGAGAATTGAGAGGGAGGAAAGATCTGCAATAAATCTCATCGAATGACTCAGTGTGTGCCTAAGTGCAGTCGTCTAAAAAAAGATATGTGTCTGCAGACAATCTTAAAGTGTTCAATATCAATTACTACTGTCATGGATTGTCATACTTTTTATCTTGTATTCTGCTGTTATCATTGTTATTGTTAAATAATGTAGATATTCTCACAATGGTGTTGATAGACTTAGTTATATATCATGTGTGTTTTGCAGGATTCCTGATCCAAACAATAGCAGGCAGGCTCCCAGCTGCCTCAGGCAAGGCAGTGCACATCCTGGTGATAGACGGGGTGGATCGGGTGGGTGTGGCTGCCCTCTTTGGCGACCTCCTACCCTTGCTGGAGACGCGATCCAATCAGCGTGCCGCAAGGCTGCTGGCACTAAACAGCGCCACCTTCTGTCTGCAAGAGAACTGCATTATCATTGGCACGGTAGACGGAGTCGGGTGAGAATTTATTGCTATCCTGTCCTGTTCCATGAAGGCTGTATGGCCCTGCTGTAATAAGATACAGTTGTGCTCTGACATTGAGCTAAAAGCACAGTCTCACAAAGTATTCATGATGTAGACGCAGTGTAAGTTTCAGGGAGATTTTATTGGGAGCTTGTTCTCGTCACTACAATGTAGCTCCAACTATCCAAATCCTCCCCCCCCCCCCTTACATGACTGATATAGAAGACTGGATGAATCACCAACTCATGAGCAATAAACTAAAGACTACAAAGGTGTAGACATGCCAATTCAACTACAAAGACACAAGACATACAACGGCTATACAAATCAGTACAGTTGAAGTCTTGGGATAAATCTCAATAGTTTCAGATTTACTTACCCAAATATGCTGGTAGTTTGTTTACAGAATTAACTGTGCCTATTAGAAGTCTGAGGATTAAATACGTAACTTTGCCTACTTATGCTGGTAGTTTTATAGGGAAATAAACTACATGTACACCAAAGCTTTCATAACTTGCAGTAGTGTTTCACCTAACTCTGATTCCAGCTCTATGTGTAAGCTGTCATTTTACAGCGAGAAGGTAGTAAGTGCTACAGTGCATGTACTGCACACCCCTGTACTTCCGATGTGCCATGTGTGTTTTTGATGCCCTTTGCAGCCATCTGCTTAACTGTCCATCAAATATGACATGATTGTCAGTAGGCCTGTATATCTCTGATTTTTTTTAAATTAATTACTTGAAGGGTCTTTCTGTGCTTGGGATTGGGGTGTGTTTTGGGAATCTGCCTAAAATTATAAGTTAGGAAAATTGTTCTGAACTTTTTCACAATATGCATCACAATAAACTTCTCACTAGTGATCTACTTTTGTCCAGCTTTTGTTTAGGTTTTTATGAGTGGATGATAGCGTCATCTATGATCATTTAGTGCTTTGTATCCATTGGAAAAGGCACTCTAAAAATATCAATGATTATTAGTAGCTATTGATATTAACATTATCATAATGATTAGTAGCATAAAGACCCTTCTAACTGTAGTAATAAATCTTGTGCTTTATTGCCCGCAGTCCTGGCACAGACCTGACGGTCCAGCAGCACTTCCGTTGGATCCGGGTTGGCTGGGACCAGGAGCCGTTCCGCAGCATCCTCCAGAGAGTTGTCCTCCGTCGGCTGGTCCACGAACGGGACGGTGTGGCGCCCTCTTCTGACAGCAGCGCGCTGCGGGTGCTGGTGTGGATGTGCGGCATCTGGCGTAGACTCAACGAGGCGCTGGCCAAGCTGTCGATGCCGGAGTTTGCCACGGGACCCAAGCAGTTCTTTGCCTGTCCTGTGGATGGAGATGCCCCTGCATCTGTGCTGAGGTAGACTTCCCCCCCCCCCCCACCACCAACTCCTCACACACACACACACACACACACACACACACACACACACACACACACACACACGCTCACATATACTACTGTCACATGAAATACTAAATATGCCATACATTTCGTAGGAATTTAACACACAAGAAAAATATTAGCATTGATCCAGACATGATTGTGATATGAATGTGTATGTTTCTCCATTCATTACTGTACTCCATGATCCCAAATTTGACCGCTCATTAAATTGTCAGGAAGTCCCGATTCATGAAAAATTAGACTTACTAAATATATGGCATATATAGCAGACATTTATGCGACTTTTCCTGGAGTAGATCACTAAACGTATCTATGTTTTCTGTTTCATACAGGCGAGAAGCATGAATTACTTTATACAAGTAGACCTCTGTTTTGGATTTTATTTGTACACATGGAAGGAAGAGTATAGGATATGTAGGTTTTCCGTGTTTTTAGAGTTTGTGTCTAAGGGAACAATTAATGGAATTAGCATGTGTGTCAGCTTTCCTTTTAAAGTTTTCAAACCATGTTAGTGTGTGTATTATTGAACTATTACAACTCTAAGATTGGTGCAAAAGATAGAAATTTGCCTGCATTCTGAAACTTGGCTTCAAAAACTAACCAGTCTTTTCTTTTTTTTTTAGTAGTAAATGGCACAACAGTAAAGTGCACAGTTAGTGATGCTCATTGTCTAAGCTCATGGATGGCCTGATGGAGATTAGCAGGATTATTAGCAGGATTACTTAATCATTCTTATTGTCAATAAGTGCAAGTTCAATTTTGATGTCATCAAATCTTGTAAAGCATAAGACACATGTTGGATACGAATGAAACATAGAGGTTTGGTGTACACATGCATAAGTATTTTAGCATCCATCAGAGTGAAGACTTGAAACATGAGAGGAAAAAATGAAAAGAAGAAAGATGGTGTTCTGACTAGCAGGAGTTAGTAAGTTGATGAGCTGAATGAATGGCAAACTGAATGTTTCTCAGATATAGTACCATTGCAGCACTACCCACCCCTACCCCTACCCCCCAAAAGGAAAATACACAGGATAAACAGAATTCAGAAGAAACAGAAGAAAAAATAATGAATTGTTATATTAATTGGGAAGCTTTATCAACTGATCCACACACACACAAAAAAAAAAAAACAAACATATCAAACTTTAGGAAGAGTAAAGCTAAATTTCCCCATGTGACTTGTTTCAGGTGGCTGTGCCTTCTGTGGAACTACAGTCTGGCGCCCCACATAGAGGACACCTTCCACCGGACCAGCCCCTCTGCCTCGCCCTCACTCATCCAGCAGCAGAACATGGCAGCGAGCACTGCCCTCTATGTCCTCCTCCACAGAGCTTTCCTCCCCGGCTGTCCGCTCAGTGATGAAGGTCTGTTGGTTTGTATGATTTAGAGATGATTTACAAGTGTAGAGTGATAGTTCTGTTTTCAAAATCAGAGTACTGTGAAACCAAAAATTGTTGTGAGTGTGAGACTTTCGCGAATTTTACAAGGAGCCAAGATTCATGAAAGTAAAATGCACACGAAAGTTTCTGTCGACACACTGCATCAAATGCCAGTGGCAATACATAAAAGTTTCATGTAGCGAAAAAGGCTATCTGCTCCAATTTGCGAAAGTTTATGCTGCAAATGTGTCTGGTTTTACAGTATTGATGTTGGCAATATTTTTCGTAATTTTTCGTAATTTTTGTTTTGTTTTTTTGTTTTTGATCATCTCTTGGTGTTGAGTAGCATATATTGGCATTTCAGAGCTTGTCTTATGTGCATGTGATTGGGAAAAAGTTTATGAAATCTACTTCACCTTGAAGCGATTGTTGTGTAGGCACTAGTGACAGATCGTGAGGGATGCTTGGCTATTGCAGGAAAATCTCGTGTGAGTTTAGATGAGATGAAATGAAATGACAATGAAATGGCAATGAAAGTACTAGAATTACTATTACATATGATGCTGCGATCTTATCTTTGGAGCCCTTTAGGATGAGGTTCTGACAGATATGACACCATATAAGAAAGCTAGTTGAGTAAAGAAGGGACTGCCAAACTATTCCAAATTCATCAATCATAATGACAATGTTAATAGTGTTAATCTTAATAAAATGGTCTTCTTCATCCAGGGTAGCCTTTTCAGTGTTGACACTTTTCTACCAGAGAGCCCTGCCATCATATTACTGTAGCATTACCAGGTACACTTGGGACGAGAGAGACATGGTAAGTACTGGACAATTAGATTGACAATTAGATTGACATTTACCTAAAATCCTATTTTCTATTTCTGACACAGAAGCCGAAGAGTACTTCTCTGGTTTCCGAGGCATCAGTGCCCCTGCCATAGAGGGCGACAAACCGAACAACGTGAAGAAGCACCGTAGGAGCAAGAGTTTGGACCGGAGCAAGACCAGCAACAAGGCAGCAGCTCTGGCTCGCAACCAGGCCCACATGGACCTCATAAGTCCAGGTACCGGACTACATCTTCGATTGAGACAAGCAGTGATAGCTCACTTGCTCCAACCCCCTCTCCAAATTTCTTTCTTGAGGAATAGCAGAAAATATAGATGTGATTGATTATTATCTAATCTTATCTTCTGTAAAGTTATTTTGTCTGATTACATCTTGACAAATGGAGTGACAGAAACATTGATTTTATCAAGTATTACAACTAAAAGTTTGTAAAGTTGTCTTGCAGTGGATAACGACAGGAATAACTATCTGATTTTTTGTACCAGCAGACATACAAAACAAAGGGCCTGCTTGATGTTTTCAGTGTTATTTCTGTGTAAATTGCTATGTTTATTCTATATTGATGTCTCAGAAGATTGGGTGAGTTGTAAACTCACCTGTATTTTGTTTCAAATGAATTGTCTATATTCAAAGTAAGTGGTAAAAAAAAAGAAGCAATAGCAACATGAACATCTCAAAAATATTTGTGCTTTTCTTGTGTGACCAGATTCACAGCGAAATGGCCGATCGATGATCCCACGCCGCATAACACCCAAGTCCAGCAAGCCTTCAAAGCAATCTCAGCTGACCAGCACCACTTCCAGGTAGGCAGGCATGAGGTACTGAACGGAGAAATGTATACGTGTATGTGTGTTTGCGTCACATTCATATCGGGATCAGAGTCATAATTTTCGTGTGTCTTTAATTTCGTGAACTCTAGCACCTGACTCGCGAAATTCACGAAAATAAAAACCTCGCGAAATGTTTGGCATATACATCATGCTTCATCTTAAGTTTGACAGCAGTTTGTAATAAGGAGCTAGACAGAGTGTGCATGAAAATGATGGTTTTGTATTCCGTGCACACAAATTTCCTCTTCATGCACTGCATATTTTAAGATTGTACTGATTTCTTATTTTTTTTCCGGTGCATTTAAAAGAAAGAAGTTCACACAAATACTGCTATTATTTAATACATATAACAACTAGATTTGCCTCTTTCCTTGCACACAGCTCGACTCACGAGAGCAGCATCTCCCACCAGCGTAGCCCCACCTTGCCCGCATCACCCGTGGATGATGCTGATCTCCTGGAGTCCCTGCTCAGTCACCATGGCAACATCGAGCAGCTCATTGAGCTTCAGAACACCTTGTTTGGGATTGGAGGAGGGATGAGCGAAGGAGGAGTCAGAGGAGGAGGAGGAGGAGGAGTTGGCAGCGGCGGCGGAGGAGAGGAAAAACTGAAGACATCCAGGTCCAATAGGCAGCTGATGGGTATAGGTGGTCAGAAGTTACTGCGCCGTTCCAGCGATGGAGCGCCTGTGACTACCGGACTCTCGAGGACAAAGACCAAAGATGAGGATGGAGTGTGGAGTGTGTGGGAGGAGACGGTGTGATTTTGGACCAGACGCCGGTCCCATGACAACCATTCCAGTATTCATCCATCCAACAAGCCTCTCTAACTTCCTCACAAGCTCCCTGCTGAATGAATGAAAAAAATGCCAAAGGGATAAGTCAGTTGTGAAAGAAGGGGAAAAGCTTTCAATTATCAGCCTGGTTGCATCACCCTAGAAGTTAAGTTGAACGTAAAGATAAGTTCTTGATGGTCGTTCTGAAATGTTTGTGGTTATAAGACCATCAAGCCCCTGGGCATGATGGCTGTCTCGTCTTTAGCCAGATTCCAAGGGGTTTATGCATTTCCTGAAAATTTAGCCTTATTCCAGTTGGGTTTGGCTGAGTGTGCAGGTGTCTAGACCAAGGCGTATGTGTTGCTGCGTGATGTCATCTTGGCTGAGACAATCAGGAATGGTACGTCCATTTGTGCCACACTTGAGAAACTTTCAGAATGCAGCTTCAAGATGCGATGTCTCTTCTTCCATCCATCTACATCCATAAAAATGTGGGAATGAGACAAAATCTTGTATCATTACAACTAAAAAAAAATGTGTCCCACATTTCTGTATCCCTTTGGTTATCACCTGGCTTAATTTGAACAGAGAAGACCTTGCTATTGAATAGGCTGAGTATCTAGGATGGGGAGTGGAAACAACATCGTTGAAACCTCTGAGACGGTGACAGAGTTGAGTGGGCAACAAGATCCAAGGGCATAACCTAGAGCCGTCTGTGCTTATCACTCTGAATGCAGTAAGTAGTTGGCTGTAATTGGAAATGAAAACATGCAAAACCTTGACTCTGTCAGAGAGTGAGCTATCAAATTCTCTTCACTCCATCTGCACAATGGACCTCGCCACAGACGATCCTTTAGATCACAGAGGCACGGGTGTGAGATGATGTAATGGAAGAGTTTATCACGCCATTACCAGAGTATATTTGCTCTGTGCATTCGTCACTTTTTACCATGATTGCCAAAACGTGGGGGGTTTTGGAACATATCATGCGTGCATTGGCTGGACAGCTTTTGAACCCTATATCAAAACAGCACATACTGGTCGAAGGTGGGATATGAAATTCGCAGAATGTTGGCATATCTGCAACACCAGCATTCATCATCACTAGGAGAATAGCAAACTTGACCAGAGAAACGGGCAGTAGGTTTCAAGGGAGACATCATACATGATATACAAAGGGCTTATCCAAAATGTGAGGAATCCATCGGTTATGTTCAATTCTCATTCAATCAATACAGTGCGTCATGATTTTGTTCTCTTTTTTAAATTGGGACTTATATCTCACTTGTAAAAAGATACAGAAGAGGAGGTCAATTTCACAGTCCTTAATATCAATGAAGAATTACCCATGAGAAGACTAGTGCATGACTTGGCATGAGATCAAATTTTACTCTGGTTTCTTAAATTGGATTGTCATGTCCTTGTTTGAACTGCTGTGTCGGTGTTCAGACAGTGTGAATATATTGCCCTTTCTGCTGAAACTTGAGTAATCGAAATTTGATCCCTTGGCTTAAAGGAGCATACTAATTTGCTGGAGAATCCACCCATTAAAGACATTTTTCAATGTCTTCAATGTCTTCAATGGATTTGTTTCAAGGTTAATAGCATTTCCTCAAATTTCAGGAGGGAAAAGGTGACATTTTTAGAAATTGTGGGCACACTGTCTATCTCTCAGAGAAACAGCACAAGACAGAACAGATACATTGCCTCTCGGCTGGGGATAGAAACAAAGGGCAGAATCTGTAAGGAAACCAAAACTATCACCGGCAAAGACAAACGCCTAATGGAGACAAAAGAATATACTCATGTGAGCCGGGAGTAGTTTCATAGCTGGCTCTCTTGTATATGTGGAAAATTTCCATGAACCAAAGCACTCACTACAATCAATGTGTCAACAATGATAAACCCATATGCAGACCTTTGATAAGGCAAGATTTTAGCAGAAGAAATGAGGTGATTGATGTCATTTTCTTCCAATTTTGCCATTAATTCCTAACTGTCCCAAACGCTTGTTTCAAGATCTGAATGTAAATGAGAATCACATGGTTGTCATAGGACAAAATAATGAGAAAAGAAATTTTGTTGACTCATTTCATGTTTTGTGCTCTTGTGGCACAATGACTGTTAAAGTAGATATCATGATTACATCCAAACTGATTTTAAGTGGAGCAAAATATTTGAGATCATGAGTTAATTGAGTCAAATGTTGACAATGTGCAGTACCATTGCACCAGACAACACATGGATTGAGACTTCCTTCCAAAACTGTTTCATTCAGGCCTGCTCTCATGAGAGGCTGAAACAATTTCTATCACTCTCGGCAACTTTGTGGCTGCATTAGTGTCATTCAAAGTTGATCTTTTGTCAACCACCAGTTGTAGCAGTCATTGAGAAAATGCAATTTATGCTAACCCTGTGTGAAATTCATGAAACAGCAAGCTTTATTTGACTAAGTCTGAGCAGGCAGGTATTGATCCGGTAGGGTAGACCAAGAGAGGGTGCAGGAAAGGCCCCCCTCAGTGCCCCTATACCCCTGCCCCCCCCCCCCCCCCCCCCCCCTTGCCTCCCAACAAACTTTGTATGTTTTGGGAGTTGTTTTTTCCCCCTGCGGTGTTCACAAAAAGTGATCTCAAACATTTGCTAGCAAATCACTTTCATTGCAAGTTCTGCATGCACATTTTGAGTGATGTGTTACACAGCACAAGGTGTGGGATTCCCGCATGTGTCTGCGTGTGAAACTTTTCCACAGTCTGATATTGAATTGATGTGAGTTTGATGCACCCAGCGCAGGAAAGAAAGAAAGATTAAAAAAAAAAATGTTTTCTGGATGTCTTCGTCGTGAAACTTAAGGGAGGTTTTCGATGAATATGAGTTCAATTCCCATCCTTCTAATTTTTTTTTTTTTTTATTTGCACCTCCTATGCCCAGAGTTTTGTATACCTCAAAACTCTTGCTTTGGTGCATTCAGTTGTCAACCAGACAGTGATTGTGGTCTTTTGAGTTGATATCCAGTTTTCTCCCGTGTGCTTTTTGTTGTGCCGGAACGGTTTTGCATGATGTCAACATCCCCACTGCCAGCTCTGTTGCATTTTACAGGATGCATGATCGACATGTCCATCTCTGGTTACTTTCATGAAATGCACACCAAAGGGACCTGGTGTCAGTCCACATGCCAGTCTCACGATTCCTCGAAATGACTGCTGAGATTCGGGTTGGAAACAAAAACAAAGCAGGGGGATAATGTTACATTTTTCTTTTAAACTGATCAGATGAAAAATGAAAGATGCTGTTTTATAATGGGTGGGATAGGGGGTAGAGAATACTCTGTAAGAAATTGTGCTGCTGTTAGATTCACACAGATTTTTACTTGCGGCTGTCTTTTTTATTTGTATCATTTTTAAATGAACGGGAAGCCTTCTGAGGATTGTTTCTCCAAAAAAAGGACTGAGATCATGAGACTATCCCCACAGGATTTGCTGCTGTGAGTGCCTTGTTAATGCCAGAAGTTGGGGATCTATTAGTCTCGTTGCAAGCTGCCTGCCACCGAATCCCATGTGCACGTGCCTGAGAAACAACCCACACTCAAGTTTAGCCAGCTGTTGTTGCATTATTGTGAGGATTTCAACATGTTCATGATTTTTTTTTTTTTAACCCAGTACTTTACTAGATATTACTACTTCACACCTATGCATGAGCTTTCTTTTATCTCTCTTTTGTTTCCAATTTAGGCACCTAATAACCTAGATTTTATAATAGAATTGGACACTGAATCAGTGCTTTTCATCAGTCATATTGTTCAAGCATGCTTTGCATACCATAATGTGGGACTGATGAAGCAGACTGTTCTTTCGAAGAGACACTTCATCTGGGGTCTAAGCTTTGTAGTTGTTACTTTGTAGACTGTGTTTCATTATGTGCTTGATAAAGGTTTGGATTTTGGCCACTTTGTTTGATGTCTTGATAGGACACTGGCTGATGTTTTAAAGAGAGATATATGACAATATATATTCTGTCAAATATATTTTAGTAGAGTGTAGTTCTGGCTTGAACAAAGTGGAATATATATTTAAAATCGATAGATTAGGTGTAAGACGGTCTGTCCTTTGCAGATGTCAGAAATGCCTTTGTTCTTAAGTGTGGAACTGATCTTTTTTAGAGCAGGTTTTTTATAGTGAATGATGACGTTGCAGTGGAGTTTGAGGTCACATTAGTACTATGTGTGCCAGTTCTAGCACTGGTAGAGCCCCATCTTGTAAATACATATAAATGTGAAATATGAACTTTATGACAGGGCGGAATCATTTGTGATGCTATCGAGCCATCTTTCTCTGGTGATCTTTGTACATAGAAGGCTTTGCCCCCTTGAGGATGCGGACGTTGACAGGATGTTGAAAGAAACATTTACAGAAAAAAAAGAAGAAAAAGAATCTGACTTTGTATGTTGAATTGTATGGAATTTTAGTCTGGGAATACTCTGATGTATCTTTGAGTATCATACATATTATATATCATCACTAGTGTATGTAACATAATGTCATGTGTGTAAATATATATATAAATGAAGAATATTAATGAATCGTTTTGACAAATGCCAGAATATTGACATGGGATTCGTTTTGTGATTGTTTGCATACTTCTCATGTTTTGACGACTTTACCTCCATCGAAGAAACAGACTGAAAGAAGTGCACAACTAAAATCTCACATGATAACCTTGAGAAGATTGTTAACATATTTTCTACAAATTGTACTCGCAGGTGCATCAGGCCATGGAATCTTGAAAATGCGCATCTCAGCTCTTCATTTTTACACAGATGTATCCAAACTATGTGCTCATTGTGTATTCATTTCTCTGTCTCTCTTTTTTTTTTTTAATAACAGGGAGCATTGCAAATTAAATTGTGTCAGAAATCATGTGCAGATCCAGCGTTACAATGAATTTTATGCAAGTTTGACTTGAGATATTTGCTGTATTCCCCACCAAAGTTGTCTGAACAAAACAATGGACTGTGCACTCATAGCTGAGAATGCTCGCTGTGATCCTTGAAGAGAGTGTGAAATTTGAGTGTACTGTAGGAGTTCACAGCGAAGAGTGCTTGTCTATAGATTTCCCTAATTGGCTTTTTTTTTCTCTTGACAGGGATACATGTCTGTATTTCAGAATGTTGTACATGCTGTAGTTGAGTGTATATTTAGTTCAGGTGATGTTTAATCTCCATTGTGAATTTGAAACAAACCATTTTTTTTTTCTAATTCTATATTTTGGCGTCTAATGATATTTGTTTCCTAAGATCTCAGAGTTTGCTTTTCTGGGAGTATACTTTCAGATGTATGTTATAAAATTTTCTTTATCAAGAAAACAGCAAAACCACCAAAAAAAAAAAGCAAAAAAGAAACAGGAGTCAAAAGGACCATCTACATCGAGTATGTATGCACTGTAGCTTTCAATTATTTGATTGATTTGTGGTTATAAGAAAAAAAGAAATTAGGGATGAAATATCATGTTTCATGCAGAATACTGTTCGTACTATTTAAAGATAATCCATCAAGTGCAGATAATTCACTTGAGTAGGTTTAATTTATAGTACCCCGTTTGGTGAAATATGGCTGAAGATGTACATGAAACCGAACAGCACTTGGAAATTACATCAATGGATTTTAGAATTGAAAAGGTAGAATTCCAATATATAATTTTATTTTATAATAGAGAATGGAATTTCTTCCAATTAGGTATTTTGAAATTCAACAACTGTCTATTGAAGCAAAAAAAAAAAAAAAAATGTGTGTTATGGACTATACTCTCTTTGTATTATGGATTTAGAGGGAATGTCCTCTTTGCACATTTTCACTGCCAGAAACATCCTGTGTATTCCTTTCTTCTTCTTTTATTAAAATCTGCAATGGAAACCGAGCATCAGCCAACATGCACTGTGCAAGAATCTCATATGTGGCCGGAGTGGAGACTATCTCTCATTTGTTGTCATGGAGAGAGAGAGAGAGAGACATAATTTGATGGGATCTGTTATGCAATATATCATGCCATGGAGAACAGGTGTAATCACACACCCAACTACTGCTCACTGAGGGTAAAGGGGGTAGGTGTGAGTGTATCCTTGGTGTTCATCAATACCATTTGTCCAAAGAGTAAACGAGTTTAGACTCGAGTGATTAATGCTATGTCGTTGGTACCATTTAAATTAAATTTCTGTATATGCCATATATTTTGTGGGTTTTTTATTTTTTGCAAATTTCGCGAGTTGGGTACTATTCCAAATTGAACAACACATGAAAATATTAACTGTGATCCTGACATGAATGTGACATACATGTATACACTTCTCCATTCATTGCTGTACTCCACAATTGCAAATCTAACCACTCGCGAAAATGTCAGAAAGTCCCGCTTTGTGAAAATTTAGACTTGCTAAATATATGGCTTATCAAGTATTGGAGTTTCGATTGTGTGTGATGTCAAACGATTAATTCTGCCAGATTGATAATTCTGTGTACTTGCCCTCTAAAACTGCCAAGCTACTGCCATAATTAGTTAACATGTACTTCATCATGATGTAATATCTTCCCTGTATTCATGTAATGATGAAATTCACATCACAGATTTATCCATCCCAATGAAATGCAGTAAGATGTTAAGAGGAGCACTCATTTGAAATTCAATGATGTAAAGAAAAAATTGATGTTTGTTCCAATGATAGGCTACTTGAGTTCAGTTTGCTTATATTAAAAGTGAAGCGACACATACACAAAATATTATGACCCTTGAAGTTTTACTTTTTAACAGTAATTGAGACAGTAGAGTCTTTTCATATGCTCTCCAAGGAAAATACATGTATTGATGTTTGCCTTCTGTGTGAAGTTGCAGGAGCAGATATGAAAATGAAGAACTCTGCAGAAACTTTTTGGAGTTTGAGTTTGAGCTCACAAGGTTTGAGAAGTGTTGTAACTTCATGTAGTCTTTGCAATGGAGTCAAAGAAAAAGGAGAATACAGCGACAAGAAGCAAGGATGTTAAGATAGATGCCCAATCAAATTGAAATACAGCACATTATGTAGGGAGGTCTAGTCGAATACTGTGGGTCCAGAAACATTTGCACTGTGAAACTTTTGCGAATTTGAGCCAGCGGTCTTTTTCACAGCATCAAACTGTTGTGAATTGCCACTGGCATTCAATGCATTGTGTAGACAAAAGCTTTCGTGTGCGTGCTACTTTTGTGAATCTTGGCTCCTCACAAAATTTGCAAAGGTTTCACGTACAGGAATATTTCTGGATTTTACACAGTTCCATTGTATTCTAAGTGTTTTAGCAGGAAACTCATTGGAGCTGAGAAGGCACACTTGAAAAAGAATTTACACACACACACACACACACACACACACACACACACACACACACACACACACACACACACACATACATCCTCTGCACTGCACTTGAGGTAACCAACTGCAAGTGTGCTGTGCATTCAGTTATTGCAGGATGTACACTGTGCTTCCTCTTCCTTTCTATGATTTGTAGAAATGATTGAATTGTAAAAATGATGGGCAAGATTGATTGTGTATTGCCTCTGTGTAGTACTTCTTCATTCAATACATAGACATAGCGACATATCCAAGTTGAATTATTGAATCTTTTTCTTTTCAAAGAAAATATTGTTATTCTAATGTATGAAAATTTAATGTACATGTATCATTTCATCCTTTTTTTTTTCTTTTTGGTTTTTGCATAGAGTGTAGAAGTTCATTTTACCATACTCGGTGGCCTGTACTCTAATTTTATGACATGACTCAGTTCTTGGTGTTATCTTTTTAAGTTCTGTATGATATCCTTATGCAACAAGATAATTCATTGAAAGTGTCAAAGAGTACACACTTGATCACTGTCAGGCATTTTGACTTCATTAGTCTGTGCGATGAACAACTTAAGTAGCAATCACATACATTGAGATCAGTCACGTAGAATATGAGTGTAAAAAGAAAATTATTTGGCTTTCAATACCTACACATGAGCTATGTGACACCTGAGCTGTAGAATGAATGGCTTAACATTTTAAGCTTTTAATACATTTCATCAATTTTCAGATTGTAGACCATCTGATTTGATGTTTCTTTGAATCCTTAAAACAGGCAAATCTGACGCAAACTGCTTACAGTTTCCCTGTTGTTCAGACTTTTTTTTTACAGAGCTTGGCAATGGTGTGTATTCTCATTCGATACTGTCCAAAAAAAAAAATATACTTCCATTTTATTTTGGGATTGTGTTATACTTATGGAGTAAATGTTGTACAGATTGAGGGGAAACAAAATACAGCGAGTGCCATGGCGATTTAAGACAAATGACTTCATGTGTTATCCTTTGTTATGGAGTGTTGTTGTGTGTGTGTTCATGTTCTATACATACATGTATCTATCGACACACACACACATACACACACACATAATAAATAAATAAATATATATATATATATATATATATATATATATATATATATATATATATATATATATATATATATATATGATATGTGATATGTCTATAAATATGTATATATGTGACCGTGCACCTCAAAACGAACATAAAGTCGCACACACTGATTTTGCGTGAGGACTGAAAATAAGTGAAATGGGTCAACCTAGCCGAACTTGACTTTTTCATATTTTCTGAAAGAGCGGGTCTTCTTATACATTATGCTAAAATTTGGTATCATAAAATGGGCAGGAAAGTGTGTTTTTTTAGCAGTTTATCTCGAACATTTTTGGTAGAATAGTGTGATTAGGTGTGTCTTTAGAATCCCTTTTTCATTTCAGAAAAACCTTGTCCACACTCTTCACTTTCAACTATAATAACTTTTGAAAGGATAGTGCTACTGCTTTGAAAGTTGGCATTAATTATGGACAGAATGTGTTAATGAGGCATGCTTAATTTCAGTTTAAACTAATAATTCCTTCATTGTTGTTACTCTGGTGGTTTACTTCCTGTTTTTTGTCCCATTCATCGCACAGCCAGCACGGTTTGGTAAAGATTAAGCGCTTGAATAGACACTGTACTTCAGAGCCTCTTTTCTCAGTTCACACTTTTCCTGAGTTTGTGCTTTCTCTCCAATATTTAGATAGGTTAGGAGAGTCCATTTGATTTGAGTTATACATCATTTTAAAGCTTAAAGTCTGCTCTTTCAGAATATGGTCTTAACTAAAAATTCATGTCTGGCGACTTTTTGTTTGTTTTGAGGTGCAGGGTCACATATATGTGTATATGTGACCGTGCACCTCGAAACGAACATAAAGTCGCACACACTGATTTTGCGTGAGGACTGAAAATAAGTGAAATGAGTCAACCTAGCCAAACTTGACTTTTTCATATTTTCTGAAAGAGCGGGTCTTCTTTTACCTTAGGCTAAAATTTGGTATCATAAAACGGGCAGAAAAGTGTGTTTTTTAGCAGTTTATCTCGAACATTTTTGGTAGAATAGTGTGATTAGGTGTGTCTTTAGAATCCCTTTTTCATTTCTGAAAAACCTTGTCCACACTATTCACTTTCAACTCTAATAACTTTTGAAATGATAGTGCTACTGCTTTGAAAGTTGGCATTAATTATGGACAGAATGTGTTAATGAGGCATGCTTAATTTCAGTGTAATCTGATAATCCCTTCATTGTTGTTACTCTGGTGGTTTACTTCCTGTTTTTTGTCCCATTCATCGCACAGCCAGCACGGTTTGGTAAAGATTAAGCGCTTGAATAGACACTGTACTTCAGAGCCTCTTTTCTCAGTTCACACTTTTCCTGAGTTTGTGCTTTCTTTCCAATATTTAGATAGGTTAGGAGAGTCCATTTAATTTGAGTTATACATCATTTTAAAGCTTAAAGTCTGCTCTTTCAGAGTATGGTCTTAACTAAAAATTCATGTCTGGCGACTTTTTGTTTGTTTTGAGGTGCAGGGTCACATATATAAATAAACGCACACACATACTTTGTATACACGCACACATATACATACACAGACAAGGAAGAGAGAGAGAGAGGGAGAGAGATTGGCCTGATATGTGTGTGTACTTGTCTTGACCTAGTCCACGTTTACACAAATGTATGTATGACTGAAATTATTTAAATAGGAATCAATTCAGGTATGAGGCTGGAAATGGTGTGCCACAGGACATTGTTGACCCGTTTGCACCTAGACCTTTCCGATGCCGTTAACCTCTGCTTTCTGAAGCAGTGTATTTCACATTATATACAGCACTCATTTTAACTCCTCGATTCTGATTGGTCAAAGTCGAGTCACTAGTTTTCACTCTATTGCCCAGCAGTCATATCTTGGTTTTTGAAGATGCACGCAGATATATCTTGTGCATTGTGAAGATATACCTTCTTCTGTAATTTCTCTGACCGGTAGCATGACAACTACGCATAACGTCGCTGGGGCGACAAGACCTCGTATCTACAAAATGTCAAATGTTCTGGAGAGCCAAAAAACATGGCGGCCAAAGCGCTGTGGCGAATGGGATAGCCTTTCCTTTGGCATGCCGTGACGGCTTCATTTTTGGAGTAGGACAGTTGGGATTTGGACAGGACATCACTTAACCCATTATTTGACCATCAATCGAAAAAAGTCATTTTCACCAAAATTGCAGATACAAGGTCTTGTCACCCTAGCGACAAGTGGGATGCCGTTTATAAAACAAATATTGACTGCTTCTTTTTTGGGTCACGGTTAAAACCATTTACTCTAGCTGATTTCTGAACAGAGCTACACCCCAAGACAAAGTTGAGGGACATAGCATTGTTCAGAAATCACCTCTGGGCAAATAGTTTTAACCATGCGCCTCAGAGCAGTCAATATTTGTTTACTATTTTGCATCTCTTCAGACAGATAGGTTCTATCCCTAGTTAATCATATTCCCTTCTTGTCCTTACAATCCCACTCACGCTCACTTTTGCATAAATCAAGTCTCATATCACCCTTCTGTCTATTCCCTCCATTTTCTCCTCATCCTTCTTGGGTCTGGATGTTTTCATCCTTTCACATCATCATCATCTCATTCTATTTTCATTCCCCACGTTTAATTCTCAATGATGAAACCACCTGGCTCTCTAACATTTCCTGTCGTGATTTTATTACAATCATTCAAATTATACATCTCCATTCTTAGATAATCTGGCAGCCATCAACTTTCAACAAAATATATGGTAGAAATTCAACAGTGAAAACAGTACAATTTACATAAACTTCTTGAAACAAAAATGGAAAAAATAAGGAAATTTCACATTGAATCAATCAATAAAATGACTTTGCAATGAAATCATCTACGTGCAGCACATGACAAATAATACAATATACATTGCATCGAACATTTTCATGCAATCATCACACTCTTGTGTTCTGTTACCAGGGGGGAAGCCATTCCACCTTTGGGTCAAAAGTAAACCCTGTGGAACAACTGAATGTGATTTTACTCCGCACAGTCACACCCATTTCTTGAAGGCGACATCAATATGATTTGTGCAAGTTGTTGGGGGACTATGGACTCCACTGCTTGCCATACGACATTATAGAACCCTACACAATGCACACACACACTCACACACACACACACACACACACACACACACATGCTGACCCTACACAATAAGCACATGCACACTCACACACACACACAAATGCTGAGCACGGTTCAACAGAGCCCTATGTCATACATGTGGAAATCACAACATTTGGCACTTTCCAACTTTAAAAATGTCAGAAAAACAGACAAGCAGGTGTGCAACAGTCCTTTCTACAGTAGTTCACCGACTTCAAGTTTGTGAAGTTCGTTATTCTGAAGGTTCATTCATCCAAAAAAAAGGATGGACGGTTTGTTACTTTACTCTGAAGATTTGTAATTCTGATACACACAAATTTCCTATATAGTGTACTAAGATGTCCATTCACGCAAAAATGAAATAGGGTTAAATTCGAACATTTGTGGCACTATTCCTATGGTTGATTATTCTTAAGGTTCATTAATCTGAAAATGATATGAGGTCTGTTACTCCCAAGGTTTCAATCGCCCGAGAATGAAATAAGGTTTGCCATGCTGAAGGTTTGTTAATCTGTAAATGAAGTAAGGTATGCTTATCCAAAAATGAAAAGAACTTTCAGAATTAGGAACCTTTTATTTCATTTTCGCATTTACGAACCTTCGAAACGACTAAACTATGGAATAACTAACCTTATTTCATTTTAAGAGTAACGAAACTTCGGCATAACGAGCTGTAACCCGCAAATCACAATCACTTCCAAAAATCTGATGACTGTTATTCAGTGCATTTCTATGATGGCCTAAAATCCAATGGTATATTGAATGTTCATTCTTCTGTCCAACCATTACTACTGATTAAAAGTTAGTAAAGGACTGTCGGCTCTTTCGTGATTTTGCGGAATTGTGCGAACTAAACTTGCATCAAGAGGTGGGATAAGATTTGTACAACAGAATGTTTGATGATTGAAAGTGCATTACGAAAAAGAAAAAAAAAAGCATCCTGAACATAATTTTTTATCTTTTTTTTCTTTTACAAGCTAGTCGCAGCATTTCCAAAATAAAAATCTTTCAGCAGTATTTAGAACTATATGATCATGTCCTACATAAGACTATACATCATAATTGTGCAATATATTTTTCATGACTCATTCTAGAGCTGAAATATGACAAGTCTTGAAAGATGATATAACCTATCATTCATACACTACTCAATTTGCCTTGGCACTTTGCATTTCCACCCCCTGCTCTCCCTCCCCCTTCCCCCCCCCCAAAAAAAAAGAAAACAAAACAATAACAGTAATGATAACAACAAAATACCCCACAAACAGGGAGAACTTGAGTTGAGACAATAAAGAAATTGTCCTCTTACATTAAAAAAAAAGTCTGGGTATATATATAAATATTTTTCTCTCTTAAATTTGCGCAACCTGACAGAAAGTTAACTTATGAACAACATAAACGATACAAAATAACTTGTCAAAGAGAATACTGTTTAATACAACAGTGGTGTGGCTTATGTACCCATGATACATCATGCTAAACATCATCACATCAGTGGAATACCTAGATATGAAGAGGATCACTGTGTGAGTGCAACCATGTAGGTCCATGGTGAAACCGATCT
Organism: Diadema antillarum; assembly: GCF_040938485.1. Taxonomy (NCBI): domain Eukaryota; kingdom Metazoa; phylum Echinodermata; class Echinoidea; order Diadematoida; family Diadematidae; genus Diadema; species Diadema antillarum. The sequence continues at coordinate 371,212 of NW_027271096.1, forward strand.
GAATAGCCTGAGATAACTGCACCAAGTAATACATAAAAACTTATCAGCTACGATGCAGCAATGGGGTGACTGAATCTGTTGGCAAAACCCTTAATAAAACTGCCAGCATGGCATAGGTGGGGAAAAGTAATGCAGCAAGGATTAAATCCCATCACACAGGGGAACTTTGCCATAGCAAGGACCTAAACACCATGTCAATCACCTCGTTATACTTGTTTTCTCACAACATTGTATATATCGGGTACAAAATAACACAAAAAATACGATGAGTTGGGACCGGCACAACTTTTATACATGGATGTCGGAGGGATTTCTTATACCTGACCACTTTATAACCGGGTTCCATGGTATCACAGTGCATTTTGATTAATACACTTTTGTCATTTAGTGAGGGTAACATTCTAATGTCCTTTGTATGGACCCTATTCCTTTGTTTGAATAAGTCATCATTATATTGGAGTTGGGGAAAGGTACCCAATAATGTGGTGTAGATACAACTGTAAAGTCCCATTATATTACATTTTGTGGATCAGTTTCTTGTGAGGATGATCTTTGTGTTAGTCTCCGTGGACCCTGTGTTCATGCATATATTTGTGCCTTCTAGTATCTTTGCACATTCCTGTGTGTTCTTTACTTGATTGTGCATGTCGGGTTTATGTGTATGTGTGTATGCCAGTGCGTCTTTGAGAGGGTATGTTTGCATTTCATGTGCTTCAAGTGCTATCAAAATAGACAACCGTAAAACCAATATATATTATTCACAGATTAAGTATAAATATTTACAGTAATTTCAATAGCAGCTATAAAATTCTTTAAAAAGCATTGCTTCCACACTTGTATCATTACAAAAACAAAAAAAAAATCCATATCAACTACAAAACACCACACAAAAATATTAATTTGCCCTATTTTGGAATATTATATGTATTTTTAGTAGCATTGCTTTGATACCTACATGTACAAAGGCTTCACAAAAGAAGCACTTTAACACTCCTTTTATATATTTCAAGCGAGCAGAGTTGTTAAGTTTCCAAAATTTTCAATCAGCCTTTTTATGATGATTTTGCAATATTTTTTTTTTTTGATTAAAAGAAATTTATTTACAATGCCAAATTTCCCCCGCCTCTCTTCATGTCTTCCTCACACTTGCCCTTCCCTCATCCCCCATCCATTTTTTTTCGGCTAGTACTTAAAGAATGACTCTGTTGGATGATGACCGTCAAAGCCTGGGTGTCCAGCGACGGTGACTCAGTGTCCTTCTCTCGGACATTTGCATCTCTCAGCCTCTGGCACATCCTTCATGACCTGCTCCTTGTGGTTGCCGCAGCCTGTAACAAAAATCAAACAAAGACAAGAAAACAAAACAAAACAAAAATGAGAGAGAATACAACATCAAAAGCCTATACTTTACAGTTTGTAACTTTAATACATTACATCTTCACACACACACACACACACACAGAGCAGAGTACAACTGGTCACTCAGACACTCGGTCACTCGGGGGCAACATACAGACTTGGCAAGGTGGCAAATCTGTGGTTGTACTATTAATCAGGAATCATTATCACTGTAGACTGACCGAGTAACACAGATCCTACCAGCAACAGTTGGCTGGTTGCATGGAACAGGTGACCATTCAGCGAGAGGCCTGAAACAAAGAATGCCCATTGCTGGCAGGCAGTATCATTTATTACTCATTCTTTTTGTTTCTTTTTCTTTATAGGAAGAAGATATTCAAAATGCTCTGACACTGTAGCACAGGAGCTTCAGTGGTGTGATTTGAAACCAAGGACTCGCTTTCATGAATCATAATGCAGGGACACCAGTATCTGGGTTTTGTTCTGTGAGAGCCAAGCGCAATCACTGCATGCTACGATGACTGCAGTCACCATGGCAAAGACCGAAAAATGCTGGCCATGGGTAGGACGTGGTGCGTCACCGACATGGTGATGACAATCATCATACGTTGCAAATTGTCATACGGTGTCTTTGGAATAAATGACATGTGGGCCAAATTTTGCAGCATGCGAGGGTCAGAAGAAATTTCATCTGTAATGCCTACCGAGCATCTACACATACGCCAAACTTCTGGGATGTGATGATAATAATAACTAATAATAGCAACAGTGATAATAATGATAATAATAATAATAACAATAATAATAATAATAATAAGAAGAAGAAGAAGAAGACTAAGAATAATAATAATAACAATAATAATGATGATGATGATAACAATAATAATAATAATAATAATAATAATAATAATAATAATAATAATAATAATAATAATAATAATAATAATAATAACGATAATAATAATGATAATTACAACATTTGTTTCATTCTGTGAGACAGAGACGTTTACAATGCTTCATTAATCTTCGCATATTTATGTCTGCTGTGTAAGAATGACCCCATGTTTTTCTGGTAGAGCAAAGGCATGCACACAGATAATTCTGAATTCTCCAAAATTACCAAAGCATCATTAATACCAGGTATCCTGTATGCGTAATGGATTATGATACCTCCCTTCGCATGTAATAAGAACAGCTTGATAAGTGTTCCTTGCGAGCCACTCCCCAATAAACCTTATCACTGACTGATTTTTGCATCACACTCTTTGAATGTATTTCATGAATTTGGCACACAACCTAATGAGATGTTGAAGTGTATGAGCATTCATGTGTATAGACTTCATGCATAATGTTCCTTTGGCATGAAAGTGTAACGGTGTTCACATATTGGAATACACGACATCACCTTTTAAGGATCTGTAACAGCAGTCCCCTTTATCATTTCTCGTTTTCACATTGTGAAGCCATATGATATACGGTGTGACAGCTAACAATCTTGTGGTTGGAACGTAGTGGTCTCAGGTGGGTTAATGAAAGGTGCATATTATACCTGTGCATGTACAGAGAGTTGCCCTGTAGTGCCAGCATTTTCATGGGGGGGGGGAGGAGGGGGAACTTTCTTTGTTATGACGGTATCCATTTGCGCTTGCAGGAGTGATGGGTTTACTACCACAGGTTGACAAGGTAGAATTTTCGCATTCTTCCCAAAGTTCTTGTTTCTTCACATACATATAAAGTAAAGCAGATGCATCTGTCATTGCTGATGGGGGAGCTGTACATAGTAAACCCCGAGACATAACATCCATCAAAGTTGCCCTATGATACCAGCTGGAGGGCAGCATTTTCACTTTAATATCAGAGATGAAAGAGGAACTGGCCTTGAAATGTGGGTAACACTGGCGACCACTGACACAAAACCAACACTTCTCTTTACAGTAATTATCTCTATCAATATCATCAATAGGTAACCAGTTTGTATGTTCATGTTGGTGGTAGTTTGTCACAACGGTTTGAAGAGGGTTAATGGCCACTGAAAGGGGGGGGGGGGTGGGGAAGTAAGGGAATGTTCAGTGATGGGGTGATGATGATTCAACCACGCAGCCTTGGATGTCTGGCCAGTGTCCTACGCCTCACATACCACGCGACATAAACAGAACATCTCTTAAAACCTCCAAGCTTGTCACTTCCCTCCCAAACGAATTCATTCACCACCAAAAGAGCAACATTCCCCGCAGCTGGCGCTTTTTTGAGACAGCACTGAGTAATGCCAGTCACTGACAGAGCGACGACTCGTGATGCAGTTGAAGGTTAGGTTGTGGTGGGGGAAAAGAGTCTACGTGACTTTTTTTAAAGGGGGGGGGGGGGAGATGGGGCATTCGTAGACTTCAACCTATAACAAAACTACATTGAACACATTCTTACACGCTTCACTAGAATTTGACGGGGTATACTATCCTATCAACCTGTCACAGGTTAATCCCACTGTCATGTAAACAAAGATACAGAATGGGGGTGGTATTCTAAGATGATACTTGATTCATCAGAACATCACAAAAGGCATGACCTCGCGTAACACTTAACCTCATGTTTTCGAGTGGAAGTATGTTTTGTACAGATTTGGTGAAATTCACTGTCAGATTATGAGAGGCTGTACCATTTAATGGAGAGCTTTTCGGGAGATCAAGCTCGGAAAACCTCTGGCATAACTTCATCAAAAAGAAAGGGGGAAAAAATGTCAGAGGAAATGAGGGGATTCTCATCGATTACGTTCATTTCCTCCTCAATTAGAATCACCGCGGCACTTCACACAGGCCCAGGCCCAACAGCTGGTCGACACGTCGTGACCACCAGTGAACCCGGAGAAGCGCAGCTTGAGGTGAGGAGAGTGCCACATCTTTTTGTCAGGTTCTCTGCTTCTTGCCTTGTGACTCTCCCAATGACCTTGTCTGACTTTGAAGAAGAGTGCGAGACCTTGCTTCTCACCTTGAATTTCGTATTGCGGCGCCATTGATGAGGTAACGGAGAACAATGTGTCACCCTATCGTACCCTTCTACCACACGATGCAAACCGTATTCAAGCTTTACCTATGTAGGGTGAAGTTACGTAAAACTATAAGCAACTTAACATCGTAAAATCACGAAATCACAGAGATTTAAATAACTGATAACAAAGAAGCTGTCACCTTTCCACGTCTGCTTGTGGCACTTTTCACAGACGACTCTGAAGCACATCGTGGGATTTGGGTAGATGGCGGTGGGTAGCAGTCTGCAGGAGATGTGGTGTTGGACGTCAAACACTGCTTTCCCTGTCTTGGGGATGTGTCTTGATTACTCCAGCTTCAGTGCTTGACACTGAAAAGAGATAAGCAGAAATACAAAAACACCTCCGTGTTATCCAAACATAGAACAGCACAACAGTAAAACACAGTAATGATCATTCAGCGTTGAGAAGAAAACTTCTGCCAAATTGATTTACATATTTTGCATTAATATACGAACTTGTATTTTGTAATACTGTCATCTCATGCATCTCATCTCTACACTCCATTTAATAGATATTTAGTCTCTGTTCAGCAGTATCTGTCTCTAGAAGTCCCTCTGCTTTCCTTTGATCTTTCATCTTTATATTAAAGCCAAGCATTTAAAGTGAGAGTCTGATCGTGTATCATGCAGGGGCGGATCCAGGAATTCCGTAAAGAGGAGGCGCGTTTGCAAAATTAAAAGGGGGGGGGGGCACGCACCCCTCCCCCATTTTTTTCTTTTTATTTCTTTTGTTTCAACAAAAAGATAAAGGGGGGGGGGGTATGCGCCAGTTGCGGTCCTCCCTGGATCCACCACTGATGTGTATTTTGATGCTACTGGAGAGATTTTAGCACAGCAGATTGAAATGTCGTATTTCAATTGTTTAGATTGCAAGTGAGGTATTAAAAAAAAATCTTTTGCATTTACGATACAAAATGGTAATCACTCAGCAGGGACAAAACTTCAATTATTTTTGCTGCTTTGGTACACTATCTACAGTAAAAATTATCCATTTTGGACTTCAAAAAATTGTACACTTCATAACATGCAGAAAGAAGCCAGTTTGTGCACTTCTGTCAAATAAATACCCACAACCTGTTTGTATAATTTGATAATTAGATTCCTTGCAAAATATGTGCTTTGCAGTGAATATTAAAAATTCTCCTGAAAATATTATTAATTAGAATGCATTTTATACATAGCTCATTTTCCCATGAGCATAACTTACATTGAAGGGATGGATGGTATAGTATTGGTGGAGATGAGGATTGAGCTTTAAACGTTTTGCGTGATACCAAGAGACAACGTGTGAACTAGTACAAAGCATACCATTCTAAGAGGAATTTAAGGTTTATTTGATGAATATTGGTTTTGGAATGGCTGAAACATCCAAAAACAAAGTAAAACAAAGTGATCATAATAGAAGGATGAGTCCCACCTTTTATTACAATCGGTCTGTTTTGGATATCTCAGCCATTTCAAAACCAATTTTCATCAAATAAATTCCTTTTGGAATTACATGCTCTTTCATATTTCATTAAAAAAATGTTATTATCTCACCAAAAAATGTTACAACAAATTAAAAGAAGTTAGGTCTCAACCAAAACTATACGATCCCTTTAATCTTGGTGTACATCTTTTCTTTTTAAGTAATAAATGTTACATGATGGGTTTGGATCAAAGCCTTTACAAATGACATATGAGGATGGAAACTTCTCCGGTTTAAAGAACTTTATGCATACTGACAGCACACCAAAAAATATATAAAAAATTACTAAATCAATTAATTAATTAAAAAAATATAGCCCAAACAGCAGAATTGGCACTGTGCCAGGTACTGAAATGTGTTTGAAACTTCATAAATCATCTCTTCCAATCTAACAGAGCTCCACAAAAGATTAAGGAAATATTTTTTCAGTCCATTTTGGTTTGTTTTTTTTTTCATGAGAAATTAATATTTCTAAACTATGTCACACTTCCATTCATCAATACAGTCAAAGTGTTCATACAAGTTCAGTTTAAACAGTGGACAGGTTCAAGATGGAAGCGACTCTCAAAAAGATCCTTGCCCTTGAAGCAGGGGATTTTTTTTTTTTTTTAAATGAAAGGCTGAAATTCATCAAGTCAATATTGATATAACAATTGGTGGTGATGTATGTATGACCACATATAGCTGTCTGACCAAGCCACATTGAACCTTGCTCCTTTGCTTCTGCATCACCATCTGAATTAATCCGTTGAGGACGAGCCCCGAGTACTGTATATGCTATATATTTCGCGGGGGTTTTATTTTCGCGAATTTCGCGAGTCGGGAGCTATTCGCGAAATTAACAACACGCGAAAATATTACCTTCCAAAATGAATCCCTTGCCTTGATGATACGAACATTTCAGTACTAGTATACCATGTCACGGCTTACCGTACAGACCATACTGGCTAAGCTTGTTTACGCACACGTCCACGTCTACTTATGAATACTGTAGAGAGCCAATCCATTGTCGCAAGGGGACCACTCGTCAGAAATCTAGCGTGATGGACTTAACCACTTCAAAAATGTTGAATTCTAACTTACTAGTTCGCAGAGTTTGGTAAGTTTTTTTTATGCAGTGTATAACTAGTATCATTCTTATTTGCTAGTAAGTTAAAAATTCACACGTTCTTTGTCGCTTCATATTTTCTCTGGTCCCCCAATCGCGAATTTAACCACTCGCGAAAATGTGTGACAGCGGCAATTCGCGAAAATTTATGTACGCGAAAATTATAGCGTATACAGTATACTGTATACGCTGGATATTTCGCGAGGTTTTTATTTTCGCGAATTTCGCGAGTCAGCTGCTATTCGCGAAATTAAAAACACGCGAAAATATTGACTCTGATCCTGATATGAATGTGACGTACGCGTACACATTTCTCCGTTCAGTACAGGACTCCACGATCACGAATTTAACTACTCGCGAAATCATCGGGAAGTCTCGGTTCGCGAAAATTTAGACTCGCGAAATATATGGCGTATACAGTATTCTCGGGCAGGTGTCTATGGAAATGCATGTTGTACGAAGATCATTCCCATCCTCAACGGGTTACTTTGGATGTTACATAATTATAACAACCTGCCAATTTTGAATCACAGATGCTGAAGGTGGCTATTCAGATATTGTATCAAACTACATCAGACTCTTTCCATTTGCTTTCTATTTACTTATCAATCAATTGAAAATCATTTCAAATTCTTGCTTGATAGATAATCATGATAGATCACTTGTATCAGATTTAAATGACTGCATCTTACAGATGGCCTTCTATGCCTTGATAAAAAATGCATTATTTTTATAAGCAAGAAAATACACAAATCCACAAATAGTGACGCACAAATTTGTAGTGGATAATAACTACATGTAATAACAAATGATGAATAAATATTGATGTAATTGACATTAAACTTGTCTCTCTCTAATAGTTTGAGGAAGTGTTCCTTTCTCACTTCGCTTTGCAATACATCAGGAATAAAGTTGAAGTTTGGTTCTGGATTCTCGTTTTGAAACTAGGAAGCAGCTTGAGCTTTGTTCTGAGGAGAACCTACATTTGATGTTGTATGCCGCTTGAAATCTAATAAAGTCTGATGAATATATGGGCATCTTCCCATCAAAACGATATATTTAAAAACAAAAACAAAGTAAAGTGTCTTCTCTGATTAATGGACACCAATTCAATTCAGAATTCCCCCTGAACTTTACAGCATCCATGCTATAAATTTCTTTAGGGAGATTTAGTAGATAATGATGTTTATTAAGCCATCTCATGGTATGAAACATGCTCGTACCCCTGCAACTCTCTCTCTCTCTCTCTTTCTCTCTCTCACACACACACACACACACACACACACACGCACACACACTATATTCTCTCATTAAAAGAACCCTAAACATTGCACCAACATGATGAGCTTTACTCAGCTGCTATGATTCATGAAGATATACTCATGGTTACAACTGTATTTTTCATAACATTTGCTCTACACTCGCATCTTGTCATATGTTGGCAAGAGTATCATTGAAGACTCTTATGTTAGACAGATTTATATCTCATCTATCAACAACTTCTTTGCATCTATGTATCATTTAATGTAGTCCATGATGCCATAAAACCAACTCTTCTGATCATTCAAATCTTAAAGTGGTTGACTACAGTGGAATTTGAGGGGGGAAAAAAAAACAAAAGGGGAAAAAAACCTTGTAAGTCATTCACGCTCATCCTAGCAACAGGAAGAATTTGGATTGCATTAAAGAAGAAAAGAACCTTGCTTTCTATGTCCTCACAAAACACATCTATAAATAACAAAATGTAGCAACTGGAATGTGGCATGTATTGTGAACCATGCTCGTGGTATTTCGTGGCTTTGCTACCAGCCACTGTTTTATCTCATATGTTCATTTCTTTTCTTTTCATTTCATTTCATTTCATTACATTACATTACGTTACATTCATTCAAATTCACTTTCAACAATGAATATAAATGTATACTTTGAAATCACATTATTCCAATTCTAAGACTCTGATACAATAGATGAGCTCACTAGAGTTCAGAAATTGATTGCAATCTAATCCCCATTAAATCGATGTTGTACAATGTTTCTACCTGAGCAGGCAAGCAATAATGAACAATTTCCTCATGACAAAATCTTGGCACCCTTCAAGGGGGTGGGAAGGAAATACAGGTCAAAAAATGGAGATTGTCTAAAACCATGCCCACACCCTACAGAGTTCTCATCAATGGAAAAGTTTAGAATGAAACACAATTTAGATACACGCAAAGCATCAAAACTCCTACACGACCTTGGAACATTTATAATCTCAGTCAAACACAATACCAAAAATATGTGTGGGGAATACAACGTTTCTGTTTTGTTCTCTACTTCCTTCTCTCTCTCTGTTCTACAAAACACAACAGGGACTGTACTGATTTCTTTTTCTTTGAATCGATATATCATCTTTTCTTTTTCTTTCAAGCTGTGACTGAGTTGAAAAAGTTTACTACACATCTATTCAGTTTGTTTTGTTTGTTTTGTGTACAGTCACTGCAACTCTGGCAGGCTTGCCTGTGTGTGTGTGTGTGTGTGTGTGTGTGTGAGAGAGAGAGAGAGAGAGGGGGGGAAAAGGTGTGCAGGGAAGCCAAGGATGTTTGTAAACAAAACGCACATGATGCTCGATACGCATGCCAGCGCAATAATTAGCTACAGGGCCATGAATTGGCTGACCTCCGACGACATTGCAGCGACTCAAGCGTAATGCACCATTTGCTCCCAGTCACGTTCTGTTCTTAACAGAGCACTAGAGAGGGTAGAGATCGACATATTTAATAGGTGGCACTGATTTCATTGTGTAAGAGACTTGCGTCTTCCTACATATGTAAAATCTCCACAAGTAAAGGAACTATATCTTAACTAGGTAGCCACAACATTTATGTCATATATATGTCATGTCAATACCTGCTGGGGATCTACATAAATAAACACCTCATAACTTTTAAATAACCAGTCACGTACAAATGTGAAAATAGTCAGAGCAGGTTCTTTCCTTCATAATCAAAAAGATCAGAAAAAATGACTTCTTTACATTTTGACTGGATGAGAGTCTCAGAAGTGTCCTTATTGACAGCCTCCCCCTTATTAAACAAATTTTTGAACAGACAACACTACATGTTTCCAAACGACATCAGACGTGTAGAATTTGAACTTCGACTACCAACAGATGTAGCAGTCAAGTATGAAAGCATTCCTTGTAGCTCCCTTACATCTCTCCCAAAATGTTCCACACGTTCATTTATACCACCAGCAACATATCTGTTACAAGCAATAAAAGTTATATTTTGAGATGGAAGTAAAGAAAGTGCTAAGATGTGCCCCTGTCACATTAGGATGTGAAATATTATCTGTTGTGTAGAATATCATGATATGAAAATGAATTACGGTCACATTATGTTACGACCATGTAAAGTGGTCATCTACAACATGTACAATGTATTATCAGCTACAGGAAACTGAAAAACAAAACAAAATGTTTCTTTGTATATAATGACGTACTCGTTTCAACCTCTTTTCTTCTTTTCTTTGCATTGCCATGAGTACCAGATGCAAAAAAAAAAAAAAAAGTTTGCATTCTCATTTCTCGCTACTAGTCTCACAGTCAGCTTTGTTAAAGATTTGACATTGATGTGTTTTGATTTACTGATACCATGTTTCAGAAGAAGTTACTATCAAACTTTCTAGATGAGTATTCATATGACATGATAGCAAACATATTCATTAACTTTCAACATCACCAGCCAAAGTGCCTTGATAAATTATGAATAAAAGCAGGTGTAAAGACGTTCTTTAACCGTCCATGAACATTTTATGCCACATCAAGAATGCAATGTTCCATTTCACATTGACTGGTACACTGAAGACCTGGAGTCTATCTGCTCTGTCATTAGTGAGTAGTAAACGACGTAATGTGAGTCGGCTTCACAATGAGTCAAAGGGAATGGGAGATTTACTGGCTTTTGAATCATGGGAACATTACAAGGCAAATGAGAATTGTTGTTTTCCATATGTTCTTGGAATCATTACTGCTTTCTTGGAATTTCAAAGCAAGGTGACCTCATCACATATTGAAATACAAAAAAGAAAAAAATATCGCAGACGGAGGGAACAGGTGCTGCAGGTCTCAATATTGTCATAGACAAGGTCTGTGCTTCGAAAGCAAGATTGGCAAACCTTTGTCGGGTTTTGTAATGAGGGTCAGAAACCCATCACGAAAACAAGTTTTAGATGACAACAAAGTGATCACTGAAACACAATGAAATATATCCAAACCAACTACTATTCAAAGGTCTAAGCTATAACAAAAGAGTCAATAACTAATGATATCTTAGAGAAGAAAGAACAAAATCTATAGAGTGGGGAACTGTATGCATCTGTGTCTCCTGGCAAATAAAAAATGTAACTAATTGTAAACACTCATGCTTAAGGCACACCTTTTTGTCCTTAAAGGACAAGTCCACCTTAATATACATTAGGATTGAGAGAATGCAGCAATATTAGTAGAACACATCAGTGAAAGTTTGAGGAAAATCGGACAATCCATTCAAAAGTTATGAATATTTTAAGTATTTGCGAAGTCACTGCTGGATGAGAAGACTACTACAGTGTATGATGTCACATGCGTACAACTGTATAAGGAAAATAAAAAGAAAATTTCACAAAACTTTACTTTTTGAATAAAGTGCACATTTCTTCGACTTGCTACCGACGTATGTTAAGGGTAATATTATTCCCCCTGCCTTCTGAAAGAGAGAAGTCAAGTGTTCTTTTATTATGCGAGAAAAATGGAATTATGTTGAATTTTCTTTATTCTTTCTTTATATCGTTGTACTCATGTGACATCACAAGCTTACATAGTCTTTTCATCCAGCCGTGACCGAGCAGAAACTTCAAAAATTCATAACTTTTGAACGGATTGCCCGATTTTCCTCAAACTCTCACTGATGTGTTCTACTAATATTGCTGCATTCTCTCAACCCACATGTCTATGAAGGTGAACTTGTCCTTTAAAAAAATATTGGAAGTTGGGGTGCACAAATGCAAGTACTTGTGTCTGTGTGTTTTGCTTTATTTCCCCCTATGTCCAAAGTTCAGGTGCACCTTTTACATTGGGGTTCACAGTAAACAGAATGAAATACTTCCAATGATTAGCATATAACATGACAATACCATGGCTACTGTTTAACAGATAAAAGAACACTATATCAGTTGTATTCTAGGCTAAGATTTTTACGTTGATTACATTCTTACTCACCAATTCGAAAAGATGAGTGCGTCTAGTTTTCCAAAGTCAGTTGCTCCCATGCACTCAAAAAATTATCTCTTCTTCTTTGTACTTCTGGATAGATATGTATGCCTTGGAAAGCAGCAGTGAACAGCATGTTCCTTCCCCTATCACTGACTGATCCACCAGTCAAAAAGTAGCCTCACATATATTAAATAGGAGGCATCCTTAACTCTGCTTCCCTTGATAATCATGGCCTTGCAGACACAATCAGGCAAAGGCACAAACACAAAGCGAGGGAGACACGCACACGCACCCAAAACAACTCTTGCGACCAATGTTTTGGTTCCGACAAATCCAATGTGTTACTCTACTCCCACAGTTCTTGCAATCCAATACCCCTCAACCCCCCCTTTTCCTTTTCTTTTTCTGCAAGTCTTTTTAGTTGTCGTTCATGGCATGCCCCACCGGCAGTGAAGTGCAGCGCTTCCCTGGGACCACGCTTCGCGCCTGCGCGGGGCCTTACTACGTGACTTCCTACTCCCATACACGTCGTGCTCAATGAGGCTGCCTTCACGGTGAGGAGCCCTTGGAGTGGCAATTAATTACCCCACCGTCCTTCACCTTACCCAGTCCTGCCCCATACCCTGGGGGTACCTGTTGGCCTGCCAGTGGCTGCTTCAGAGAGGGGTAAACTGGTACTGGGCAAGTGGTACCTTGTCCCACATCAAATACATAAAACTATGACAAAAAGCAAACAAAACAAAATAAACACAGAAACTAACACTAAACAAACAAATTAGGCTCTAAAAATTCTACATCAAGATAGATTTTGTCCTATGCTATGCCATTATGTAGCTTAACGAATGGCCATCATTCAGGATCATTGTTCAAGCCTAAAGGTGACTAAAACTAAATATTTTTCAACATGTTGTGCTACTAATACTATTCAACGTCCATATTGGCTGTCTTGTCTTATTTGGCATACTTCTGGCCCATGAGCAATGTAGGTGTAGTAATTAGGAAAGAGTCTGTGCATTCATGAATGTGGAAGCTTTGCACTATGACCTCTTCATCTAATGAGGCCATTTCATTTTCCAAGAACCCAGCACAGAAATCGTGAGCTGTTGAAATTTCATGGAATTGCCTTTCAAGTCGCATCATTGAGCTCTGGGGCACCTAATCACAACAATAATTACCGGAGATAAACTGTATCGTCCTTGTCCAGGGGTACTGAGCAGAGATTGGATGTGAATAACCTATTCATGTCTTCCTTACTTGGTGCCAAACTCACAGCTGGAAAAGTCAGAACGCTTCACAGGACAATGACCTGTCACAGGTTCTAACACTGAAATACAAACTGCATTTGATACCAGGTCCCAACCATATATTCACATATATGTAGCAGTGGCAGATCCAAAGTGGGGTGCACCGGGCGCGTGCCCCCTCTTTATTTTTTGTTAAAACAAAAGAAACAAAAAGAAAAAATGGGGGGGGGGGCGTGTGTGCCCCCATTAATTTTGTAAAGGCGCCTCCCCGTTACAGAATTCCTGGATCCGCCCCTGTGTAGTGGAATTGTTTCAATACAGGTGCGCATGAAAATCAACATTTAAGATGTTTCAGTATCTTTATCTCCACGGCAATCAAACTGATGCAAAATAATCATAAGAAAAACAACAATGCAGGATCAGACAAAATGTTGAAGGGAGGAGTAGGGCATCAGACTATTAATATTCGATTAGCTTTGGCTGATGGTGTGCGCTCTATCAATGTGACTTTAGATCAGTTTATCTCATTTAATCATCTTTAAAATTCATTCATACTTTTCTTCTTGAGTTTATTTGTGGCAGATATGTACACCATGTACTTTGACAGCTAGTGGGTGTACCCACAGTTGGCCCAACCCAGTTGTGACTTCATGCAAGCAAAACATACATCACACATTGAACCCACATCAAGGGAAGCAGGCTTTAGGAATACCGTAGCTCATCATTAAACATTTCAGATACCCACACCCACAGATTTGATTGCATTAATAAAAGTCTATTAAGAAGGTCACACAAATTATTGAATATTTATACATCACCAAATTGGACACTTCCACATGTATTTTCCTGGCGCATCATTCTGCATCAGGTCATAAAGTACTTTTTTCACTTTTTAGACTTCTTCACCATGCACACACAAAAAGGGATGAAGTTCACAAACTGACAAGCCATCTACACCGAAATTATTCTTGAAATCTTGTTTGACATATTTCTGTAGAAGCCGTGACACAAGGTGCACTAACTCTAACTCCAAAAGAAAATAGAAACAACATCAACAGCACGGATAAGCACCTACATGTATATTTCAAGGGAGACTCAAGGACAAGGGTGTGAGTACAGGGTAGTAGGTACCCTTATATAAAACCTAGATAAAATAGTGGAGATTCTAAGGGCAGTGCCCTCTGGCAAGGGTTCAGAAATTACACCTTATTTTGGCCTAGCAAGACTTCTAACACAGGGAATAGTTTTTCTGGTATTGCATCGCAATTTGCTATGTATTTTAACACAACTGCTACACAAACTACACAAATCTTTTCACACTCTTGAGCAAAAGCAGAGTGAATTTTATTTTTGACCTTTGAATTTCATTACTATTAAGTCATACCTGTAAATAACTGAATATATCTATTTCTACTCTCCCTCATATTTCCATTGAATATTTCAAGCTGAAATTATAACTAAATGAAATACTATTTTTGACAAAATATTTGCTTTTGTCCAGAGTCTAATCAGGGCATTTACACCTACTGTATGCAGCATACCTGGCCAAGGTACCAATTCCGTCTGCTGAAAATATCTGTCATATTGTGGTAAAGATATCTGAAATAGATAGATGGATGGACAACTTAGAAATATATTTAATGCTTTGGACATCCCTTAGGGTAAAGGCAGACCCACACAAGAAGGGGTTCTTCAGGTGAGCTTTGGTTGGTCTCCTGTAGGTGATGCGAGATTAAATAATGTCTTTTACCTATTCAATTATCTCAATGTAACCTAATGACCTGGGGAAAAACATATGATGTCTACAATGTGCCACACAGTTTGATTGTGTTTTTTTTTTTTCTTTTATTGTTGTTGTTGTTGCTGTGTGTGTGGTTTTTTTTTTGCTAAACAAGCAGTTTCTCACCTCCAAAGAAGAGCATGTAACAATGGGTTTTGCAGCAAAAGTAAATACAAAGAGCACAAATTTCAATGGAATTACACCATGTAATTTGTGAATGTATAAAACAACAATGCTACCTAATGACCCAGTCGACCTGATAATGGTTTCCGAAATCATTGAAACGGTCAAGATGTGTTATTATGGTCCCTAACCGCATACCACAAGTGGACTGGACATTCTTTGATTCCTCATGTCGCAAACAATCAAAGAAAGCATGTAAGTACACCAGAAAAGGGGAGAAAACATCTGGCCAAAGGATTAAATGACCACAGGGGGTCACTTCTTCACTTTTGTGTCATGTTTCCGGAAACTCCCTTCAAGAAAAAGACCTTGCGGGCAGAGGTTATTTAAGGTATGGATTCAAAGACGCAAAACTTTGGCTCTAAAGGGTTACATAAGCTTGGTATATAAAACCCTGGGAAGAAAATGCGTCTGTTACACAACTGTTAGCATTACAAAGGTGAAAACGTCACATGCTACCATAAACTAATTTCAGGAAAGGTAACATAATTATGCTTTCTTTTTTTTTAAATCTTGCTTTTTCTCTTTTTTTTTAAATTTATCAATTTATTTTTTATTTCCTTTTATCTATTTATTTATTCATTTATTCATTCATTATTCTTTTTTTTTCTCTCTTTTTTTTTTTTTTTTTGGGGGGGGGGGGGAAGGGGTTATATATCTTCATCTTTTCTCTGACAGGGACAATGGATGCTACGGCATTTTCTGCACTACCAAAGAGACAAAGGGCATACACTGTACGCAGTATGTGGAGCCGGATAGTTATCAGTGTGCAACCTCTTTCAATTGAACTTGCTTTTCCTGGATTCCTACTTCTATACTTTGATGTTTTTGCTTGACATAGATGCCTCCCCCAGATTAATCAGATACTAGTATTTTAAACTAGAAATGTCGCTACAGCGACTGGTTATACCCCCGCCAAACAACATTTCATAAGCTTTGGTCAAAAAACTGAGGAAGTAGTTAAATCCGCAAGATCTTTCCTTGATCTTCTGCCATTAATATGCCGTTACCATGGCAACGTACTTTCGGGTACTGTCGAAAAATGCGTCTTGCACATCTACAACCAAAGGCACACATCTGTACCAAATTTCATGGAAATTGGGCAAAAACTGACGAAGTAGTTTGCAACACAAAATTTTCCATCATTTTGGCTCATAATATGTGAGCTGTTACCATGGCAACATACTTTTTGTCACTGTCAAGAAATGTGTCATGCTGACCTATATCCTAAGACAAACATTCAATATGAATTCCATGAGAATTGGAAGAACACTGATGAAGCAGTTTTGCCATGGAGCATTTTGCCCTATATTTTACCAATAACATGCCGTTACCATGGCAACGCACTTTTTGCCACTGCGGAAATATGTGTCTTGCACATCAACATATTCAGATGAACATCTGTACCTAATTTCATAAAAATTGATCAAAAACTGTGGGAGGAGTTCGCGACGCAAGATTTGTACCCATTTTTGCCCATAATATGCCGTTACCATGGCAACGTACTTTTGGGTACTGTCAAAAAATACGTCTTGCACATCTACAACCCAAGGCACACATCTGTGCCAAGTTTTATGGGAATCGGTTGAAAACTGAGGAAGTAGTTCGCGACGCAAGATTTGCAACGGACCGACCGCCCGACCGCCCGACCGACCGCCCGACCGACCGTCCGCTGATTCCTATATACCCCCTTCAAACTTCGTTTGGCGGGGGTATAACCAGCATTCTTCTTGCACTTGTTTTTTTGAAACTTAAAGTACCCATAGAGTATACTCTGGAAACATTAGAAAAACAACCCAAAATCCACTTAAACTAACAATTCTTTACTTGCTGATCATGAAGATCACTTTTTTTTTGTCATTGTCTATCATATACCATATATGGCATTCACTGGGACTTGGTGTAGTTCATCAGTTTTATATAATGGTTTGAATATGGATATGTTTTGTGCGTGTGATATATTTGTAGAAGAGTGATTCAACCAGACCACTCATGTTTCCCCAACACTACCTGGCCTCTGCATGTCCAAACAACTTTGTGAGGTTTTTTTTCTGTTTTCTTTTTAAATACTAAAATCCATGTATAATTTGGAACTTAGTTCCTTGCAGTAAACTGCTTTTATTTTTTAACATCACTGCCAATATCTGCCAACCTCTGCAGATCATAGGCATACTGATTCTAAGTAAAAAGAAATAAAAATGAGTATGGAATAATATAATAATGATGATAATTCAAATAATAATAATAATAATAATAATAATAACAACAACAACAACAACAACAACAACAAAAACAACAACAACAACAACAACAATAATAATAATAATACATGTAATAATAATAATAATAATAATAATAACAACAATAAAAACAAAATTATATACTAGTAGATCATACATATTGAAAGCAAAACTTAAAAATCATACTTTGGTTGAAAGATTGGAATATTGCACATACTGAGCAAGCTACATCGAGTTACATAAAAAACTTTTCTAAATCAAATACAACTTCTTTTCTCAAAATTCAAATCATCCTCTCCAACATTCAGAGGTACAAATGTATTGCAAAAACTAAACCTAGTTGGCAGCCCTACATAATAGCTACCAGTAAGCCAAATGCTCCGATACTGCCATCAGCTATCAGGGGCACAGAGATAAAAAATCTCTTTACACTTGATTTGTATCCACGGAAACTCTGTGTTTGGCTCATTTTGTGCATTGTAGGAGGTAGAGACATGAAAAGGGATAGCTGTATTGTATCACAGAATTGAATAAAGTTGAACTTGAGCTTTGAACTCAATATTTGCATTGTCCCCCTGACACTGACGACTGTCTGCATAGCTCTAGGTGTGCACAGACAACAAAAATCATGGTACTCACTGAAAAACTTGTCCATAGATGTACAATATGTGTCATGCACGAATACCATATAACGACATCCAAGACTGAAGACAAACTTGATTTGTTTATTGGTGATGATCACATGCATAGAATAATGAATTTTTTTGACGAGATTTATAAAAAGGGGAATGCTGATTTCTAAATGTCATGTCTGTTTGTCAGAACTCTACAAAAGCACAGATCTCAAACTTCACACAGACCCAAAAGCAAACAGAGTTTAGAAGGAAGAGACAGAACTAGCTCCAAAATAAAAGAGTCACATGATACGCCTTTAAAAGCATATCTACAGAAAAAAAGGGGGTTCAAACATATTAGATACTAAGTTTTGTTGAATGAGATACCCTCAGGTTTAGGTGGGGCATTAATCACATTCAATGATAGTTCTAGTTTTATTATTTGTATTTGAAGTGAATATTTCTTTTGTGTAATACTGTATTATTTGAAATTGTTGTAATTGTTTTGCATTGATACAGCTGATTCCGGGTGCATGCATTGGTTGGGGAGGAAGGCCTCGAGCCTTGGTGATTAAGTTTGCCTTTCCCTCCCCTGACAACCAGTGGTATGCACCTAGAATCACCACAATATTCATATCATGTAATATGATTTTCTGTTTGTATCTATGTTGAAATGCCAAGTAAATAAAGAAATGAATGAATAAATAAATTAATTAATTGATAAATTAGAATGATAATGATAATAATAATATCAATAATGATAATAATAATAATAATAATAATAATAATAATAATAATAATAATAATAATAATAATAAAACCATGATGATCTTGAAGAGGTCTGCTGTACAAGATTAGGCTTAAACACACACACACACACACACACACACACACACACACACACACACACACACAAATAAATATCCCTAGCATTGACAAAACTAGAGGGCTTAAGATAAATTGTATATCAATGTACATTTTGTGCCTCTCCAGAGTTTCTAAATGTCTCTCATTTGCATCGCAATTAAAAGCTGTTGGCAGAATAATAATTGAATACAATGCATACTATCTACTATCATCACAAAGCATGGTAAACATACCATGCTGGCTTTAATAGCTTTCATTATCGTATTATATAACACAAACTCAACTGTTCCTGAGCTTGCACGATTACTATACAGTACACGATGCACAAAGGTTTCATTCCTTGTACATTATGTTTGTTTATAACACAGTAATCTTGATATCAAGTTATCAGAGGAGGGGGCAAAAATCGTAACAAAATTTTATTGCCTCTTTGCGGAGGTGCAAGGGGTTGCAATTTACTGTGTATTTACAAATTAATGGCAGGGCCCACTGGTAGACAGTGGCAACAATGAAGAGACTACCCTGGATAAATAAGACCTTATCATTATTACACTGGTCCTTGGAAATTACATGTATACTTGCTAACACTGAAACATAAAAACAGCCTTGCATGATTTCAATACTGGACATGATTTAGCAGTGGAACTCACTGACTTCTGGTTTGGTATGTTTCATGTCACCTGATCAGCTGAGAAAGAGTTACAGGATATACACTTCCGTCAGAGACGGATTAATGTTCAGAGCGTAATTGTGGAACTGGATTTGGGCAGTGCTTTCAAGGTACATGTAAGACTGTAGGATGCATGAAATCTACTGATCCTGGAGAGATTGCAAGAGAATCGGTCAGTTGTCTATGCTTCATTGTATTAGTTTTCAAATTTTGCAACCACTACTCTGACCAAGTACCGCGACTCTGCTCAATTGTGGTGTGGGCTACTTGACATTGGTTATTTCACTCAGACTATTCAAATTCTCGATCAGATGGCTCTATTTCTAATGAAAAAGCTTTAGCAGTGATTTCACTTACATCATTATATCCCTGATGTTAGAAAAGCTTTGTTTCATTTTGTCATGAAATAGCTTTCATTAACTAACTACAGTGTGAAACATCATAGCTCCTATCACGTTGATGACATCATTATATACCTCATTTGCTTAACCCCCCAGGACCATCATCTCAAAATGCCATTAACATTGGGCATGGACACTGCGCTAATGGCACCAACAGGGCTAGTCTGCATGAACTTGCAAACTCTATCTGGCATTTAAAAAAAAAAAAGAGAATGGCTATAAACTGAAGTGATGCACTGTCATGAACACATGTTAAATCCATCAAATATTGTGGTTTATTTACCTCTACCTCTGTTTACAATCCAACACTACATCCTACCAGGAAGCATCTTTTGTTGTTGTTGTTGCTCATTTGCAACAAGATTTGCATTGCATCATGATGCAGCTTCCACATGCACTGTACAGGCCTTCTGTATTGGTGCACATGTGTGTGACTGGCTAGCAGCTCTGTACGTAGGGGTCCTATAGCCCACTTCCAAGATGAACATGCCACAATAGTTTAGGTCTCAAAGACCTAGCTAATAAATATAGAGAAGAAAAATGTTACAAGCTAATATTTGACACTTGCTCCTATATGCACAAAGCTGAATTTCTGGGTTTACCAGTTAATAGGGAGAAGTGGAGGAGAGTAGAATAATCTTGCAAATTTGAAACTGTTGCAACATCTTTTGATGTCAGCATATCATGTCATTCTTAACCATTTGTGCACCTTGCTGTTTAGCTATAACTTGCTAAGCTTTCTCATTAATTAGCTTTTAGTTAATCCCCCAAAACTGGATCTACTTGTCCAAACTTTGTAAGTTGGACAGCCCACTCAGGTATCATGGAAACTGCACTCACACTAAAACAACAACAAAAAATTA
Source organism: Diadema antillarum (assembly GCF_040938485.1). Lineage (NCBI taxonomy): Eukaryota > Metazoa > Echinodermata > Echinoidea > Diadematoida > Diadematidae > Diadema > Diadema antillarum. The sequence goes on from NW_027271096.1 coordinate 392,284, forward strand.
TGTGCTTGCAAACCAATTTCTAAAAGAAACACAATGTGAAAACTGTCAATTCTTGTGTGTGGACACAGGCACACACATAAAATTGCAAACCTCTCACAAAATGCATCACAATGCAAAAATGGGTTCTGATTATTATTTTTGTTTTAATCTCTCACAATAATTTGCCTTTGATAGGCGACATGCGTGAATGGTAAATGAAAGAAAACATTAATGTCTTTTTATCCCATGTGGGAATGGGAGCAAATAGAATTGATTTTTGCATCCCAATGCAAACAACAACTCCTGGGTGTGAATACATGTGTACAGCTCATGCCTATCAATCCAAAAGGAAGGCTATGGTGACACAATAGGGATTAGGGAGATTAGGATTAGGGAGATTAGGAAACCTCTATTCATTGGCAGTTATAAATTGACAGCTCTTTCCAATAGGCCAAGAAAGCAATCCAGTTGATCAATAAAAATCAGGGCATAAGTAGCAAAGGGTTCAGAAAATACACCATCTTCAGTTTAATGTTTGGAAGATCACTGTACATGTATGAAACCCATTAAAGAATTAGGACAATAATTACCTTCTGGAGTCCATTCCATGAAGCAGGTTTGCAATAATGACAGTTTACAAGGCACAGAAGGCAATGCTGATTGGCTGCTGCCATAGTAAATTGTTACTATGACAGCAGCCAATCAGCTTTGTTCGGTCAATTTCTGTTGACAGAACTGGAATGAAAACACCTTGAGGACCATTAGGTCATTTCTAGACTTACACTTTTGTAATAGATAAATCTGTTCATCATGTGGCTGCTATAGACTCTGACCAGTGTCAACTGAAAATAAAATCTACAGAAGAAATTCAAAGTAGGAAATCATCTTTGATTTCCCATCTTTTTTCCCCAAACCAACCTTTCAATGTCATCACAGGCATTGCAGAAAAGACTAATAAAATCAAATCAGACATGCCAAGAAGCTGGCAGACTCGTCATTCATTTTTTAAACTAAAATCAGATTCGATGCTTCAATGTTCTGCCCGGCAAAATATGAAAAAAAAAAATTATAAAAGGATGCATAACCCTCAGATGGGATGGTTGAATCAAGCTAAAGATCAACTGCTTCAAAAGTGACAGGGTCTCTTGCACATTGTCCCTACTACATTGTCCCTACTCCTTCATTCAATGCACAGACAACATATGAAATTATTTTCAGATCAGCTACTCTATTTGAGCAACAGGATCAGTGTAGGCCCTATACCTCAATAGACAGTCAAGCTCTCCGGTCAGTCCATCCCATTACCAGTGAAATTTTGATGATTATTTCACACACTGTTATTCTCTTGCAATGCTGAGTGTAATTAGAATTAATGAATTCACAAAGCAAACATTTTAATATGTTCCATTTGATACACATATTCATTATTGTAAATATGTTCATCTTCATACACTTATTCATTATTGTAAATATGTTCATTTTCATACACTTATTCATTATGTATTTGTTGAGACTCTCATACGTACCCCCAATGGGGGGTACATAGAGTTTATTAAAATCTTACAATAAAAGTCCAGTTTCCCACAGCAGTCACTTTCAATCTAGTATTTTCACATTATTTTTTGCAAAGAAACACTAGCAAAGACTAAAACTTAAATCATGCTTGCATAAACCTACCATGTACTAGTAGCTATGAAATAGACTACAGTCACTCGTCAAATGAATTATTATCAGCTATGATGAGCATGTGTAACACGCCCATATCACTGACCATACATTTAAAAAGACACCAATGACCAAGAAATAGATTTATTGGTCTAGGAGTAGGAAATAGAATGGACAGAGCAAATTTACAAACTGTGCGAGCATCTTGCTACATGGTCAGTCACATAATTAGTAATCATGTGTTGTCTTTTAATGTCAGATTATCAGCATTTTATTACTATATCTCCAGAAAGAAAACAACAACAAAATATTTCTTCCACATGATTGAACGCACAATGAAATACATGTTTCTTATGACCGTTTCTGTATTGCCATTCATAATACCTGCATTCAACGGGTCTACAAATCCCTGCCATGTCCATGGCCATGTTCATGTCCATGGCACCGCTCGCTCACGACATGACAACGCGCGGCTGCGTTGAATTGTGGCCAAGGGCTGCGGGATGCGGAGGGGGCGACGCGAAGCGATGCGCTGGCTAGCTGGGTATGCTGCAAAAATGATGCGATCATTTCGATCTTCTCTCCTCGCGCCGATTATCTTCATACCGTATACTATTTAACTAATCGGCCATAATCATCGCTAACTACACATTATTGTTGTCTTATTGGACGTCATATCCAGGTAGCAAAATCAAGCACAACATTTACAATACGTTTAAGAGTCCGATCTCACCACCCAAAGACGCTCCGAGTTCTCTGACTAAATCGACCTGCTGGCTTTGAGAGAAGTCTTTCTATCTCGATTGCACCAGCTCAGGCTCAGCAGAACTTTGTACAGTAGCTTTGGCGATAGGGAGCGTCTTGTAGTTGTAGTGTTTACCAGCTGATCAAACTCACAGTAGACCCGACAACTTGCCTAGTTTTAAAAGTGGAAACAGAAAGCAAGTGCATGCGATTGCACAGTCTAGTTTTATAATTGTTGACAACAAATGCGATCGTTGGACCATATATCTCGTCATATCATGTGTGTGATTCTACCTCCTCGTTACTGTAAAACCAAAACATATACAGTATATGTAGCTGATGTAAAAGAAATCCTGCGGACGTCGTCGGTCGGATTGGATGTACAGATCAATTATTTGCCTACGTCCCCAGCTGCGCTGGCGCTCTCTGCGCGCTGCTATTCGAAAGTTATGGCGCCTCTGACAGTCAATACATTATTGTGCACGCGGAAAATTCACAGAAAGATGGATGATAGAGTTGAAATCAGTTGTATCATCCGCATCAAACTACTGTTAACATCATTATTGTAATTAGCTAATCTTCGTATTACCGGTACCGAGTATTATCATTGTTATTACTATATCATCAGGGCCGGCGCGGTGTTTTCAAAAGTGTGGGGGCCCACTTCCGGGTTTCATGAGCTAGGTCCTCAGCTCATCTCTCCACGTCCACTTCCGGGTTTCTTCATCTGAGAAGCAAAAGGAAAAAAAACAAAAGAAAAAAAAAACACGAAACAACAACAACAAAAAAAGGTCCTTAGCTCTACATCTCTGCTCATCTCTCCCCGTCCACTTCAGGGTTTCTTCAGCTGACAAGCAAAAAAAAAAAAAAAAAAAAAAAAAAGGTCCTCAGCTCATTCTCTCCCCTCCCATTTCCGGGTGTTATCAATAAAGGTCTTCAGAGAAAACACATAACCTTTCCGCCGCCATACTTCAAGATCTCTGTCTATTTCTATTTTAGTGCCACTTACGTACTTCCGGGTTGAAAAATGTGTGGGGGCCCAAAGTGATGACACCTTATGTATTCCTTTGTATGGTGCACAAAAAGTGTGGGGGCCCGAGCCCCCACGGCCCCCACGGCTGCGCCGGCCCTGATCATCATCATCATCATCATGCATCATCATCCTCGTCGTCGTTACTATATAAAGGCGTTATCATTTGCACATTCACACCCGTCACGCCATTTCTTTTCGTGATCCCGAGGTTATTGTTTACTTTCATTCCCTTAAAATGGACTTGTATGAAGACGTACATTGACTATGATACATTGAAACGTCCTGTGTAGTCAGAAGCAGCGGTATGATTGCAAGTTATTGTAAATAATAACGTTTCACTCCATGATAAGTCGACGGTTGGCACTCATACTATAATGAAAGGAGATTTTTTTTTTAATTTTTTTAATAACAAGGGTACCTCCTGTTTACCTTTGGGAACAGTGATTTAAGAAAAATATCAAGATATGACGTACATTTAATGCATATGTGTATAGGTCTGTTGTACCACAAGACATCCTATCATATAATTTTTTTTTTTTTTTTGCGATAAAGCCTAAATATAAGGAGATATAAGGATAAGGATCTGTATTTTTCTCAATAAACCGTAACTGTAGACGTTTTAGTCTTGAAACATTTTTATCACAACTAGTTATTGTTCACAGTTCACACTTTGCACTGCAAAAAGTTCGATGGTAAATATGAAACACCGAGCTGTTGTTAAATTTCCGGTGCTCATTTGCGGTGTTCGATTAACACCTCCGGGTGTCCCGCTTCAAATTATAAATTTTCTTTTGAATAGTTTCTTAGTTATTGTTCTGCTTGCTGATTTTGAACTTCAACAAAACGATCAAGAATTTTCCGATAGGCCTTCCCAAAGTACTTGTTTAAAAAAAAAAGAAAAAAAAATGGTGTGAACACATTTACACCACAGTAACACCAGTTGATGTGGTCTCTTGAAGCTGAACGGGGGTGTTATACCATTGATATTAACACCAGCAATATCAAATCAACACCAAGCGGTGTCATTGTTGAATTAACACCAGCGCAGTGTCAATGAAAATACCACCAGCTATATGGTGTCAAATTAACACCATGAAGTGGTGTGAATGTTTTAACACCCATATATGGTGTTAAATCTAACACCGATGTTTTTGAAGTGTGTATATTTAACTATACGTAACATCGATTTTACCGATTTAAAATTTTACAGTGGTTGTTTCTATCCCTAACTCACATTTTAGAACTATTTTAAAGCACTAATACTAAGTTTTTGTTTCATCTGCAAATGATAAATTATGCCTTTAAGATAAAGCATTCCTCGGAACAAAAAGTTTCGATATAATCAGACAAACAAATATGCGATGTCATCACTCCATACTGTAATTCACAACTCTCCCTTTGATTCCGCTTGCAAAATGAACCAGTGGCGGATCCAGAGGGGGCGCACCGGCCGCCCGCCAAAAAAAAAAAGAAGAAGAAAAAAAAAAAAGGGGGGGGGGGCGTGTGCCCTCATCCCCTTTTGTAAAGGCGCCTCCCCTTAACGGAATTCCTGGATCCGACCCTGTGAACTGACTTCACTGAAAGAAGAAGAAAATTCATAATGAAATCAACACACATTCTCTGTCAACTATTCCGAACTATATATAGGCACATTATGCATGCTCGATGAGATAATTTGCTGAGAAGGAAATATTTGACGGGGAGTTATGAATTTAGATAAAAAGTAGATTATGTGGATATCTAAGTGCAAGGTAATTAATTATAACTAAGAGTACATGACACCAAGTACCTTATGGCAAAACGTGTCAACTCCGCCGGGACCTTGTCAATTTGAATATTTGAGAGTAACCTGCTACAAAAAAAAAAAAAAAAAAAAAAAAAAAATAGATAAATAAAACAACAACGGCGAAGAAAATATGAGGTATACTTTTATATTATAACTTTTCAAGAATTGTCCTTATTATGCAACACGTACGGTATTACAGTAAAGATTTATTGTATCCGTGCTCCATCTGATTATGGACTTTATACCTTTTTTAGGCGCTTACCCCATATAGATTAAACCGTGGCTTCATGTTAATCGAATAACTATTATGTTTCACCTGAATTCATCAGGAAAAATACATAGAATAAAGATACTAATTAATATATATCTCATCTTGAAGGTCAAGTCGTACATACAATGGAGTTTCACTTCCGGTTTGTTGATTATTGTCATCATAATTCATGATTGATTTACTTGTTAATATATTATGTGATATTTGCTAAACTATGACTGTTTTAGTATTCCCGCCAATTCTCGCACCACTAGGCCTATTCTGTACACAATGAACAATGTTAATGTAATTGATTGATTGTTTCGTGTTTGTTTGTGTTTTGTGTCTGTTTTCTATGACATTATTCATAAGACCAACTTGTATACTTCTATAATAGTAAAATAATGACCAACATTTCTTTTTGTTTTCCTGCTCAAGCTTCGCTCACGAGCAGACTACTACTTCCATACTTAAGGTTTCACAAAATAAAAACTTCTCTTTATATCATATTACTTTGTACTACTTTATAATTATGTAGGCCCTATAAATGAAATCATTTGAATTTGAATTTGAAGGCTCTTCGCGTCGCAACGAGGAAAGAAAGGTGATGCAACGCTTGAAAAATTGGCAACCAGCAGTGAAAGAAAAGATATTCGCACTCTTAATCACACTGTATAAGAGAAACCCGTAGAGGCGTAGTGGTGTTTGATCAATGATTTAACGTTACAACTTTGTAAACGAACAAAAACTAAAGCCGAAGCTGTTGATAAAGCCAACGATCCGCAGAATGACAGTATTTCTGTGGTTTATGCTCTCTATTGATTTAATACGCTTGACTTATAGGCTGTCATCGATGAATTTCAAGAAGACGAAACTATAAGCCGCAATCTATAATTACAGGTAAAACCCGAAAGTATAAAAGGAGCAGCATTATAGGCCTACCTTCAAGGAAAACTCGTGGACCTTGCAAACAGCTTGATGGGGATAACCATTAATACCAGCTGTGAGATGGCAGTCATCTTCACTTGACCCATGCAGGAAACCTATTATAGCACATCTTGCAACTCAGCGATTACCGCGCGGTATACATAGCACTCAATGTAACTTAATCGCAAAGAAATGTTTTGAATATAAGTAAATTTATTCGTAACTGTATCATTCGGCTTCGGGAAGCTGATACTTATGTCCTGTATAAATTCAATATGATGTCCGTGAATCATATGAAAATTCGGATCAAATAAAATTTATAGTGGTTTTATTTGAATCAATAAACACAAGGTGCTTCCGTCATGATATACACATTCAACATGCCTCAATAAGCAAGTTCCACATATAGAAATGATAACTATTAAAAACAAGTTTGTATAGTGAATTGATACGCGGGGTGAAATTTAAAAAAAAAATAAAAAGAGACATGGCGATTCATTTCTAAATGGACTCAATGAAGACGCAATGTTTCAACGACACTATCTATTAATTTGAGCAATAAACACGACACATACATGTAATCGCACGAACAATGATTCTCCATCAGTCCTCTATAAATAGTCGATTACAACAGATACGACAAAATGGGTGATTTGCGATTATCACATTTTCATTTTACTTTTCATGTAAAACGAGACAGGGAGTGTATACATAAGAAAACCAGACTCAACTTTGCACCTTTACCAGTGTCACAATGGAGGCACTATAAAGGTGCAAATTTGCACCTTTCTGAACTGAAAGATGCAAAGAAGCACCCGTAAAGGTGCTCCAAATTCAACACTAAAGGTGCCAAGTCGTGTAACCTATTTTTCTTTTCTTAATTTTATAGGTAAGTATCTATACGTGTATGCGGTTGCAAGATACGACCAAAAAAAAAACAAAACAAAAAAACAAAAGGCAACTGATTCGAATCTTACATTCGTTGTATGTATTAACTGCGTCACACATAATTTTTATGGCTTCATCAATACAAGCAAACACGCCCACACACACTAACACACCGATATACACTCAAAATCAGTGGAAAATGCGCTAGTGCAAGTAGTGTCATAGCATCGGTATATTTTCTACACGCGTTGAGAACAATTTTAAAGTTTATTATTTTTTTTTTTAAGGCGAGGCGCAGAAATAGTTTTACCCGACAATACTGGGACTCGCCATATCTAAACATATCAATATATCGTAAACTACAGACTTCCAGAAAAGTAGAGTAAATGTTTCATTTCGAAAGATTGATCTATCACAAGATACTTTCACAACAATCCTTCTATGACGACCCCAAAGCTTGTACGGGGCTTGCCCGACATAGGAATATCTGATATCATTATACAAAGTGCACGCTAATTAACTTGGACAAGATAAATTCCATTGCAAGGAAGAGTGAGAAAACAGTGATATGCAACGTTGTCGGAGCTTCAAACATTCATGCACTGTTTTGTTACTTGATGGCACGTTTATTACAAAACTCGCATATTAATAATAGGCCTATTTACCTACCCTCTGAAATTCTTGCGCGTATTACGTCTCCCGCCGGAATGCACTCACAGGTCTCGGTCACGTCTACCGCGCAGGGATGCCAGTGAAGAAATGGTTGCAGGTGAACGAACTCATGGGTCTGCCTGCATGCTGCGCAACTTCTCCCACACGCTCGGTGGTCATCTTTATTCACGTCTGCGCAGCAGCTGCAACGATATGTCCCTAGATAATAAAAACCACTGTGAATATGAAGTTGACACAATGCTGGGCACCGAGCCAATCCTTGCAAACTTTTCTTTTTTCCTTTTCTGTCCTCAGAGCTTCATGGTCAAACCAGGAAGGTGAGTCCCTCCCTGGTCAAACTGAGTATAATGGCAATGTTCTGTCCATACAGTGCAATGTATAACAACTCTTCGAATGAAAAGAGGAATATATATATATATATATATATATATATATATATATATGTGTGTGTGTGTGTGTGTGTGTGTGTGTGTGTTCAAAGCGGAAAAGTAGATAAGGAGGAGATGGAGGAAGATGATAATGATGAAGTATATGACAATAAACATAATTACAGATAGATGATAATATTGATAGTCTTAAAAAAGAAATCCACTCCAAATGTTATCAATTTCATAAGAAAGAGGAAGAGATTCCCTGCAAAACAGTGCAAATATAACATTTTGAAATTTCACAATTTCTCAGAAAACTAGTCGTTATGAATATTCAAATCATCAAGTTGATGATATCATGCTCTCACAATTTCTTTTTACTTTCATCCTATACAGAAATGACAAAAATCTCACATTTTAGCTGTATAAATGAAAAACTTGCCTTAACCCCCCCCCCCCAAAAAAAAAAAATAGAAAAGAGCAAATTTTAACTCTGATATATTTCAGTATGGGAATATGCTTTTACCTGTACTAGTCAAGAATAACAACCCCCCCCCATCTGAATTTCATACAATACATAACATACGTGTATATGAAAAATTGTGAGTTTATTTATTTTTGGGTGGTTTTCCTCTTTTCCTCATGGTGTGTAGCAAAAAATGATGATATAGCGATGATAGTAATGATGGTAATAATGATAATCATAGCTTTGATATATCATCAATCCCATCGTTATCATGATTAGAGGGAGAGTTTAAAGAACATGATTAAAAAGAACACAAGAAATGGAGAAACACAAAGGGACATCCGAATTAGAGGAGGAGAAAGAAAAAGAGGAAAAATATGGGGTTGTTACAAGGAAAAAAGAACGTATATCCTGCAAAAGTAATTTGCTTGAAATGGTGTTACGTGTCACTTTCAGTCACTTTAATATATAGTAAATTAGAGTCACATTCAGATTTCTTGAATATCGGAGACTCCAGTAATAGGGACATAAACCTTCCAGAGACCTAACCCCGTCGCGGGGCGCTGTAACACAGTAACAGCGCCCCGAAGCAACCCATGCAATTTTTAGGAAGCACTCAAATGCACTGCAACACGTAAACAACTCACCGCTCAAAAGGACACTTGGATTCGCAACGAAAAGCCACATGATATAAAACCATTATTGTTGAACAATAGAAACGACTATGTATTTCTCACCATTACCTCCGAAAACAAGACAAATAGTCATCTTTGAGACCGTCTAGTCGAGATACTGCCCGTTCGTCGTTTTGAACGTATCACGCAAATATACTGATCTGCGCATGCGCAAATGAATATTCATATTTTACGTCATCTGCCATGTACAATGTTGCTCGTATTTGGTTCTCGGTCTCATTTAATAAAGGACACTTGTTCGTACCAATACGATAGGTATCATGGAGTTCAAAGATGCTCTAAGTGAAGTAGAGGAGGATGCAAAAAGAATTAAGTTCAAAGTGGAGCAAATAGAAATTATCAAGAACGCAGTGAAACAGAATGACACCTTCCTAATGTCGCCAACTGAGTTTGGCAAGAGTGCTTGCTTTGGTTTCATCACCAAATCTTGGAAGTTGGATAAAGCAGGGCTGCACACTAACCCATTTTTTTTTTTTTTTTTCTGCCGGTCCAACCTGTCTCTGTCGGATCAGTAAATATCCATTTTTCCTCCCCATTTTTGTACTGGTCGGAACAGAAAATTTACTGGTCAACAACAACCTGAAAAAGCATTAACTGGCTTGCAAATTTATTTTCATGTTTTTGTCAACAATAATATTACCTCCCCCCCCCCCCAAAAAAAAAAATACATTTTGCAAATAAACATTTTGTAAACTCAAGTGCCTTGTTTACGGATCATTTTCTTGAGAAGGAACAAAAAGGAATCATTTGTGAATTAATTTGTTGATACGAAAAGGAAGTAAAAAAAGAAAGAAAAAAAGAAGGGACTGAAATGCGGTTTTTAACTTTCCTCCGAAAATTTCTTCCCGTATCTTGGCGTTCTTGGAAGTACACTGCAGGGTCGAATTTGTAATGCTTTGTACTCCTATCTCTTCTTCGTGTATAGAACCATTTTAAAAGAATTGAATGTTTGTGAATCAAAGTGTTAAATGATTATGAACAAAATCAGATTGTATCAAATGCGTTTGTGACTTTTTGTCAACATCGGCGCACGTAGAGTAACACGCGTTACTTAAGTTCTGCGCTTTTCACATTTTTGGTGCTCAGCTGGATTGTAATGATTATATGAATTATTTTTGCTGTATAGTATTTTCTGATGCACGTGCCAGAAGGGGTTCTTTATTTTTCTCCCGATAATCTTTTCGCATTTGTGCATGCGCTCTTGAAAGGTATATACGGCAGCATACGGCATCAGGGTCAAATTCACGATTCTTTTTGCGCTTATTTCTAGCTCAAATATCAGCGGGATTGTGACGATTTCATGAGCTATACTTCGGATCACTGTTCGGATGTAATCTGTTGTGATGAACACACCAGAATTGTTGACAATGCACCCTTTATTTTGCTCCGGTAATCTTTTCGCATTTCGTAAATGCGTCCTCTCGGATTAGAAGAAATGATACGGCCGAATTCATGATTCTTTTTGCACCTCTTGTTCTCCTCAAACTTCAACGGGATTGTGATGATTTCATGAATCATTTCGGCTGTAATTTTTATAATGCACGCGCCAAAAGAGTTTTAAAATGTGTCTTATTTTTCTCCCGAATTTGTGCATGCGGTATGCGTTTTTGAAAGATACACAGCATGCAGGGCCAAATTCACGATCCTTTTTGCGCCTATTGTTTCCTCAAATTTCAACGGGATTGCCATGATTTCATGGATTATTATTCGGCTATAATCTTAATGATTCACGTGCCAAGAGGGGTTGAAAATGTGTTCTTTATTTTTCCCCGATAAAATCTTCGAATTTCGTAAATGCGTTCTTGAAAGATCATAACACGGCCGAATTCGTGATCCTGTTTGCGCCTATCAATTTAATATCAGCGGGATTGTGACGATTTCATGAATTCCTACGGCTGTAATCTTTTACTTTGCACACACCAAAAGGGGTTGAAAATGTGTCCTTTTATACTTTTTACCGATATTCTCTCCCACATTTCGTAAATGCGCGTCCTCTCGGATTAGAAGGTATTCACGGCCGAATTTATGATTCGTTTTGCGCCTATATTGTCTCCTCAAACTTTAACGGCATCGCGGTGATTTTATGAATTATTTCGGCTCTAATCTTTTGTGATGCACACACCAGAAGGGTTGAAAAAACATTCTTTATTTTTCTCCCGAAAATCTCTTCGGAATTATTCATGCGTTTTTTGAAAGACAGTATTCAGGGCCGAATTCGATATCCTTCTTGCGCCTATCGTTTCCTCAAATTTCAACGGGATTGCCATGATTTGATATTCGGCTGTAATCTTTATGATGCACCACCAGAAGGGGTTGAAAATGTGTCTTTTATTTTTCCCCCAATAATCTCTTCGCACTATTCGAATATCACGATTTTTTTGCGCCTATTTCTATACCTCAGATATCAGCAGGATTGCGATGATTTCGTGAATTCTTTCGGCTGTAATCTGTTATGATGCACGCACAAGAAGGATTGAAAGTACATAGTTTTTTTTCCCGATAATTTCTTCGCATTTGTGCATGCGTTTTTGATAACCAACATGGCATGCAGGACCGAATTCAAGATCCTTTTCGCGCCTACTGTTTCCGCAAATTTCAACGGGACTGCGATGATTTTATGATTTTTTTTTTCTCGTCACATTTTGTGCATGCGTTCTTGAAAGGTAAACAACAGGACAAATTTCGTTATCCCTTTTGTGCCTATCTTCATTATGAGACCATTCTGAAGGAATGAAATGAAAACAAACGCAATCAGATCTTTATACTGCTGTAATTTTTTCTAAAAATCTGCACAAGTAAACTCGTTCTATCATGTCATCTGCCACACTGCTGCAAAGCCGGGATCGGATCATGGGTTAAAAAAAGGCATCTGATGAGTGAAATGACCACAGAAATGCGTGCGCCTCTACGAATACATACTCCTTGTCTGATGGCATGACCGCCGATCGCAAGCAAACGAACGATGTAAACGCGTTGGGGAATACCGGCATGCATTTCAGCAGTATTGTACATACACGTATGTAGAGAAAGGCTTAAAAGGGTATTGATCAAGCAAGACAACATAAAAAAAAAAAGCCATGGGGAGCAATGGAATACAATCTCAATGACCATGTGGATGGATCTGAAAGGGTTAATTTCTAGTTTTTCATTAACCAATCCATTATGCCTTTAAGAAGAAAGCCAATCTAAAATTTTATCAATTTCACAATGATAAAAAAAAAAAAATCCAGCAGAACAGTGCAAGAATGATAAAAATCGGATAAAAAATAAGGAAGTTATGACATTTGAAATTTCAAAAATTTTCAGAAGACACTTCTTGTCCCATTGCTATGAATGAATGAATGAATGAATGAATGAATGAATGAATGAATGAAAATGAATGAATACTCAAGAGTCAATATTATTTATCTGTATGTCACAGTACATAGAAATTTAGCTTCCAATTCTTCCAACTTGTTACACACAATAATTATGAAACACACACGCACGCGGACACACACACACACATACACACAATCAAACAGAAAGTGACAAGCCTGACAGAAAAAGAAAGACAGGAAGGATCTCCTCTCATGCGATAGAAGTCTTGGGGGGGGGGGGGAAGGTCTCTCAATAAATAATCAAACAATTCTCAACTATTGGAAATAAACAAAACATGTATGTAACAGAAGTGTATTCAATTCAAATCACAGTAGAAAATGAACATGAAGCAAAAATGAATATGAGTCCCCAAGAAGCAGAGCTTGTGAGTGGAGCCCATTGTGAATGTACAACATTTAATAAAACTATAATGTACAGTGTGAAAGGAAACTTGATCTACATAGATGAGACATCTGGGGCATTTCCTCTGCAGACTGGGGAAAAAAATAAAAAACAAAACAAAACATACCTTCTATCATGAAAATCACCTATTATTTTCTTAATCCTTCACATCTCCAGATGTTCATTATGTGTGCACTTCCTTTATTGCAAATAAATAATGAACCACACATTCGAAATGCGCTTTAAAAACGAAATAAATAAGTGCCGGTAGGCCCGATAGTAAATCATCGCCCAGCATGCATTCTATTTGTTACGTCTCATGAATATTCATTTCAGTTCTCAGCGAGCCGTCCGGTTTTTTTCCACACGCATACATTGCGTATTACATTATGTGCTACGTTTTATCCATATTAGCGCATGCGCTGTGTAAGTCATACTACAATACGAAATGCGGTAGGACTATAAAAACCTCGGATAAACTCTTTCACAGGGCTCTCAAAACAGATCATATTGTAAATCGACTTCGCCTGCCGTGATTGTAAGTATCTTATCTAAGAGTAAGGCCACTAATTTCGGTATAAAACCCTCTATTTTGGTCTCTGGTCACGTAAATGCTTAGCCATATCAGGTGCTTCCGTGACAGGATAGGTTTGCTGTGCGACCCCTTTACGGTACGTATTTGTCCGTATGGGGTCGCTGCTGCGGTTACCAGAGACCATGTGTAACGCATCACTCATTCTACGTATGGAAACATCCGTGAATTTAAAGACATCATCCGATATCAGAAGAGTAACGTCAGATTGAAAAAAAAAAAATTACTGCATTAGTGTACAGTAACGTACTGTAGCTAGGGAGCTGATAGTACGCTACGGCGCGACGCGACGGTGCCATTCATACATTTTGACAGTGACAGCACGACATCGGGTCGACAGCAGGTGCATACGGTTGTCGGGGCAACCATATATCGTGTCGAAAACGCTACCCACCTGACATTTGGTATGTATGAGAGCTCGAGAGCAACCTTTCCGAACAATATGCCATAAGTTTATGGGAGTTTTAGAGAAAATTACACTCTAAGACTTCGAATGTGTTGTCATGTTTTGTTTCATGTGAATTGAGAGAAAGTTTCGGATGAGAGAGCAATTCTTAAGTTTCGCCTCCGTAGCTATACGGCAAGTAACGTAAACTAACAGTCCCATGTATTAAGAACAATGTAAGGTAAACCGTTGGACTTGAAGTGTTGGCATATTAACGTTTTAGTAGACCTCTAGACTCTAGATAACTATACACAGCCCTGTCGCTGTACACAAAGTACACTTGTGTACAGCGACAGGGCTGTGTACAGTTATAGACTCTAGTAATACGATAGCAGAACAGAAGGTCTAGACAGCAGTCCAGCATTGAATTTACTTTCTGTGTGCCAAGACTCTTGCAAGATGTCCCCCATCGTAATCAAAAGTGCAAGAGAATTTATTTGAACTTTCAATGTGTGTAGAGAACTAGCTAGCTAACGTTAGCCCTAACAATTGTAATTAGAGTAGTTTAAGAGATCATATATTCCTATCTTCTCTGGTTGCTGTAGTGTAGCAGTGCCCTCTTGGGCCTAGGCCCTACTGTAAAAAAGTGGATATTTTCGCGGTGTTGAGAAATTTTCGCGCATTTCGCGCAAACAAAAACTAGCACGAATTAAAAACATGTGAAACTCTTTTTACCTGGCCAAGCACAAAAAATTAGTTGCGCAAAAATATCCACTTTTACAGTATTTACGAAGTTAGGCCTAAAAGTGAAGCAGAGTTTTCTGTAGAATCTAAAACTAAAAGGTGTCTGAATTAACCTTGTTACCTTGTAATGCTTAAGTTCTTACAAATTACCCGTGGTGTCCGAGCACATGTGTTCAGGCTAAGAAGAAGGCTGCCAGTTGCTATTGTTCCTAATGACAATGTTCCTAATGTTATTTATATTGTTAGTTAAATAATTCAACAAGATACAGGAGTTCTATTACAATTCAACCAGGTTCAGTGATTTTGTGAAGTGTACAGGTATCATTTGTTCAGTTTCCACAATATTACATTATCTGGTTTCTGGATTCTATATTTACTTAGCTGTCAACTTGAAATTTCTAATTCATTCAGTTTGAAATAATGGCAAATGTAACTCAGGATTGCAACTAATTTTAGATCTATTTTGAATTTTAATTACAAAGTATTAGTAAGTCTACTACTCATCGACCACCTATTTTTAGATTGACCACCCTCGCGCAATGGCTTTCTCGTGTATAAAATCAAAAGTATGTGTGGGACGGGATGCGCCACTCTGGCACATTTGAATATGTATACAGATCAAGAGAAATTAGGGGGATACAGGTATATAAACTGAGGAAACAGAAGGAAAAAGAATTGAAGAATACACATAATTATTGTTAACATGTATTTGCCCATTCACTTGATTTACATGCTTTTCAAAAGAAAAACGGGCGGTCAATTAAAATGGTGAGCTTTCGCCGGTGTTCAGTAAAAAATGTCACTTGTGTTTGTCGCTGAGAATTCTGTGCGTACAGTACGAGTCAACAATCTGAGCCTGGGATATGAATCTGCTGTATTTTCTGCCTCGAATGGAATGAAATTAAGGTGAAACTGAGGGATATAAGGTATTTAATCAAAAAGTGGTTGATGAGTAGTAGGTCCAACTATACAACATCAACTACTTCTAGGATTCACTACTAGTTTTCTAAGCTTAGCCTTTTAGTTGTCTATTAATGCTACTTATTCATTTTGTTGTTGTTGTGTTATGTTGTCATTCAACAGGGACTTCTTCACCAGTGATGAAGAATTCATGATAGAAGGACAAAATTATGTTATTTAATTCTACTCCCTGAGATATCAAGGATTCAAGTATTGAAATGGCACGGGAACTTGAATACGGAACAGATGAAACCTTGCCGGTGGATTCAGATGCCAAAAATGGGAAGAAAAAGAAGAAAAACAAGACTAAGGAAAAACAGAAAGAGCGACCAGAAAGTGCAGACAGCTGGGCAGACTTTGGTCTGCGGAGACTCTTTAACCCCCAGAGCACTGAATTCCTTCCCATGGAAGAGCAACTGAAGCTATACAAGCACCGAGATCTGTCAGCTACCAAGAAGTTCTCCCTGGCAGCGAGGGTATTCGGTCATCCTAGAATTAGGAAGCGCATCCATGTTGCCCCCAAGATGGGAGATGGGACTGGTGTGGAGAGGCATGTAGGCACTCAGAGGGCCACAGCAGAGCTTAGGCCCCAGGGGGATGGGAGGCCCAGGCTAGAACCCATTGGTGCCCAGGGGACTGTCTTGACTAGGAGGGACAAGGAGATCATGCACGACATGGAGGTAAGTGTGATACTCAGTATGAAATACACTGTACACAGTGTACTTAACGCAAAGCCTGTCTTCCCCAACAAGCAGAAATGGTAGTCATTCTCCCTGAATATTTGATGACCGGTCAGTCCTGTTCTCCTTCAGTTTGTTCGTACATTATTGTCGCAACAGACAAAGGGTGCTAATTGCATAATTATTCTATCCGTCAAACATCAGCAATTATTAAATGCTTTTCAAAATATTTGCCTCCAATATTTCATTGAGAAGAAGAATGTTTGTGTAGAGTTCTCTTATAAGAGATTCAAATCCATGTTGAAAAAGAATAAATTAACTGGATGCCCAGAGTCTTTCTATACTCCTGTTTCTATTCCTCTCTTTCTATCTTTGATCTGTTCCTGGATTTGATATGAAATGTACATTCTGAATAATACAAGCCTCTCTCCATGAGTGTGTGTGTGTGTGTGTGTGTGTGTGTGTGTATTTGTGTATGCATGTTTACATGCAATTAAATGGCATACAATAGTTTGTTTTGTTTTTTTCTCGTAGGCGTAATGATCAATTCGTCATCATAGCTCTTTGTTAGTGGGCCCTTTACACAAGCTTCTCAGTGCTCCATAGATGTCCATACCACTTATTCTTAGATGGCATGCACTTGTTTGTGTGTGCTTTTGTATTCATTTCTGTTTGTTCTCTTCATCATGTTTTTCTGTGAAAGGCAAAATATGCTGAACTTAACTGAACTGAATACTAGTACTTGTGAAATACATTGTAGCTATTAAAGAAGTTCAAAGTCTCCTGCAGAATGGAAAGAGGTTTACAAGTACATTTTTTAATGTGATTATCATGTATGTGTGTTCATGCAGAAAAGATGGTAATCTATAAACGTATATAAGTTTATTTACCAGTGAAAAGAAAACAATATCCAGATGCTGTACCATAACTTATTCTAGCAAGAAAAATAAAGACTGGTAAATTAACCTGTCAGTCATTTTCATTTTCATGTGCTGTTTCAAGAGCCTTTGTATTACCATCTCGCATACAGATGTTTTATCTAGATTTCAGTCACATCCTTCTCTGGTGATGCATTGTTGATGTCACTTATTACTATCAAAACACAAAGTCAAACACTGTGCCGCATTTTTCTCTAGGTGCAAGAGAGGATGAGTGAATACAAGAGCTGGCTGCACGACAGGATGGCTCTAAGAGCTGGTCTGGAGTCCATGGGCCTCAAAGAGTCCTGGTTGAAGGCCAAGCCTAACCTTACATCTCTGGAGCAAAGGGTCCTGGCACAGCTGGAAGAAGCTCGACGTACAGCCGAAGCTCTCAAGGTATGCGCTTGGGTTTTGAAGGTGAAACTCTCTAACTTATTAAATCATTGTTATTTTTAATGCCATAATATTATAATGTTTGCAATAATGATGACCATGATGGTGATAATAATGATGATACTACTTATTAATCTTCATAAAACTATATTCAATTCAGATTAATTCATTTAGTCTACATGCTAAAGAATATCATCACTGTTTATTGCTTTGTGTTAAAATATAAAAGGCAACTATTGGTTCTGTCCACATTGAATAGGCAGGAGTCCAATTATATGTCTTGATTTATGTCTGGTTAGGATTTCTGCTTGATTAATCAATATTCAAAATACAAAGTTCAATGATTGAATCAATGTGTAATGTAGTTACAAGTGTACTTTGTTGATACTATTTTCTCCTTTTTTTATAACAAGCTAAAATTGTTCAAAATGACGGGAAATGATTACAGGAAAAGCTAAACCTTACACATCATTTGCCCCTATTCTCTTGATATTGCTGAAAAAGTAAATCACATGAAGTGATGCTCATTGTAGCATGAAATCATATATCACCAAGCAAGTGATGATTATCTATATGCAAAGTGCTTTTGCTTGCACTCCATTACTGATTTACATGTGTCTTTTTAAAACCATTATCATTGTTTGCTTTTGCTCTAGCTTGAAACAGCGATTAAGACTCTCCCTGTACCCGAGGTATATGCCACCCATTGCTATTTTGCATGCTTGCATGGATCATACATAGCTGTCATACAATAGTTTCTACACTTTTTGTTTATTCTTTCCTCTCAGTGATGTTTTCCAAAATTAAACACAACACCATGTTCACTCCCCTCTCTTCCATGCATGATGAATTGCTCCAATCTATCAATTACCAATTGTTGTGTGTATACTGTCTCTTTCTGCTCTCCAAATATATAGCTATTTGGTAGAGACCAAGGACATTTCAAAAAGTAGTGGTTGTACAATTACTTTACATAGCTGGTAGTTTCCTTTTGCTATAGATGATCATCTAGCTTCCTGTTACAGGAATTAGTTGTTTTGATATCTCTCAATAAAATGTGTTGTACTGTTTACAGAGCTCTCCTGTATTTTGTGATTCTACTGTTGTAACAAGGACTAGTGCTCCTGTCTAGACTTGTGTGTTCTGAATATACTTGCATATCTATTTCTGTCTTGACTTTGGCTTTAAAATCTAGAGAATTTTGCATCAAAATGATTGCATTGCTGCAAGTAACGTGTTGTCATGTTGAAATCATAGTCTATGCGTCCGTGACTTGGATACCGAAAAATAATGTAGCATGACAGTAACATCTCAGTGATATACCATATCTGTTTAGATGTTTGTATCTTTCTTCTAACATATGCCCTTGAAAATATTTCTCTTTCTAATCTCCTGATTTAAAATATTTGAAAAAAAATTGTGGTTGAACTCTTCCATTTCTCAGAGGGAAAGGAATAATGCTGTATTATTATTTACATTTTCATGCAAAAAGAAATTTATTGTACTGCTCAAGTGGTAAAATGAAATGGAAGTGAAGACAATTTCTTTGATGTGAAACAGTCAGGCAGACCAGTTTCTGCAGTGGTGAATGTTTCCATTTTGATGTCTTGATGATTGATGTAATTTTGGAAGTGGCATGACAACAATAATACCAACAAATTTATTCAGTAAACCATGTGATTCCAAGCAAAGTTCTCATCTTTCACAAGTACTTGTGATATGAAATTTGAACTCATAGCTTGTCTTGTATTTTGAGATGAAAGCTTTAATTTTTTTACATTGATGAATTTCAACCTCCTTTGTTTAATAGGCTGTTTAAAGATTGTACTGAAAGTTCCAGGGCGACATATGAAAGAAATAGATGAATTTCCTCCACTTAGACTGAAAAGAAATACAGGTGTATATGAATAGATAACACTGTTTTTCAAGCTGCTAGTCCTATATGAATTACATTGTTATCCAGAGCATTACTAGCAAAATGTTTGCACCGGGTATTTGTACCTCAAAACTATATTTATTACAGCCTAGGTGATGGAAAGAAATAGATCAGAATCATTGGCTTTAGTATTTTCAACCATCTTTTCACTTTCAATGGCGATTTCACCCTCTACCCCCGAATATTATGCTTGCTTGTTGGGAAGGAACAGAATTAGCACAAACTTAATCTTAGTAATGCTTCCTGCCTCTTGATTAAGGTCATCATGAATACTTTCAGAACCATGACATTGAATGGTATATATTCCACGTGAATCATCCTCGCAATCATGCCATTTGAGGGACATCAGCTATTTCCTTTCATTTTTCAAAATCCTTTTTATTTTTGTGTCAGGTTGCATGCTTAACATTATCTTTTCCATCTGTTTATACTAAGAGGAAACATATATTGTAGAACATACTTTATTCCATTTTGCCTTGTACAACTAGATTGTCCTGTGATACTGCAGAGTACAATGTACCTCAAACTTTACTTCCTCATATTTCATTGATACTGAGACAGCCTGGATGAGAAGTAACATAGCCACATCATTAGTGTTTTGTTTTGGTTTGGTTTTTTTTCTAAGGTTTGGTTGTTTCGGTAATTTATCCCAGGAGTTATGTAGTTGTGTTGTTTGTTCTGTGATCTTGTCAACAAATACACAGCCAGGAAATGTCTTTATACCACATTTTTAATTAAAACTTCATTCATGTGACAAAGTCATTATAGGGAAGTAAACCTTCACATGAAAAAATGTGTTTCTGAATTCATTGAATATAAAATACTAAATGAGTTAAACTTCGATAGCAGTGTGTATAATCACCAAAAGGTTATAGCAGTTATTACCACTTGAATGTTAGAATCAAAACTGCAGAAAGCAATGTTTGGAGTGAGTGGCTCGAAAGATCCATCATGGTACAATACCTTATCATTACAAGTACAACAGTTATATTCTTCGTTTTGTTTTGTTCATGACTTGAAACTGATATAGGATATTTTCATGATATGCATTCCACATGAGCCTATCATTTCAGCAGCATTACATCATAACACATCATCCACAACAAAGAGTATTGATAAACCCCAGATCAAGGGAAAATGTGTGTGTGTAGGGCTTTATGGGCAAAATGAAGAAATACTTAGTAGCAAGTAAAATGAAGAAATAGTTACGTTCATGTTGGCCAACGTCTACTTGTCCATCCATACTTGTCATAAACATTTCACAAGTCTAAATGTGATGATAAAGTATCAATGTTTGCGGCACTCTCTGAGCAATACAAAACCTTGTAAGTGAATGTATTCCCCAGAATGTTGTCTTCTCCATGTCATGTATTAAAAGATCTAATTATCCAATGATTGGTGCATCCCTAGCTGAAGGTGAAAGAGAAGAAGCAAGTGAAGATGAAGAAGGAAGCGAAGACGGATGAAGATGAGCTGAAACCCCAGCCGGAAGGGATGACAATCCTGGCCGACTACCTTTCCACCAACAAAGTCCGACTCCTGGACCTCTTCAAGAGGGCCGACAAGGACAAGAGCTGGGCCATCACCCGGGAGGAGTTCAGAAAAGTCATCAAAGAGGTGAGAGCGTTGCTGCTATTAGAACACTGGTGAAAATTGTAGGTCTCTCTCTACTGTACTACTTCTATTCAACTCGCTCTCTTTTCCCTCTCTTTGTAATCTTGGGTAGAATATTCAAATGTTTGTGTTGGAAAAAAAGAAGTAAGCAAATGTGATGGATTACAAGATCAGAGCAGGGATGTAAAGGCATGAGATCTTGATACTAAAGCAGAAATGCATATCCCTCAAAAGGATACTTTTTTTAAGACAAAGCCGTAAATCAATGTTAATTGTAGAATGTTGTATGTGTGAGTCAGTTTAGAAACTGGAACATGATGAACCCTTTAAATATATTAGAGTAATGGCGAATTACTCCTGCTCAATCTGGATCTGTGTAAAGTACTAAAACTACCAAAATATTGAGAAAAAAAAAACTGAAGTGAGACTCTTCTTCCCTTTATAATCTGTTGCCATGTCAGGCCAAGATTCCAATCTCAGATGAGCTGCTCAACGAGATGATGGATACGCTGGATGAGGATGACAACCTGGAGGTCGACTACCGGGAGTTTGTGCAGGGCATGGAGCGCTACCAGCTGGAGGAACGGAAGAGGAAGATCATAGGTGGGTGGGGCAAAACGGGTGAAGGCCCCAACGACTCTCATATCGTCGGGTGCCCGTGCATTGGCCGCTAACGCAATACAAATTGTATTGCGTTAGCGGCCAATGCACGGGCACCCGACGATATACTCTCATGATCTCTAAGAAACAAAAATTAAATCACTGCATTTGGACTTAATATTCAATTCTGAGAACAATTTCAGGTTCAGTTTTGGACACTTTACCAGCTCAGATGAGCTGATGAAGCATCCAAGATCCAACATGAAACCGTTGTTAGAATCAAATAGTTAGTCCGGATGCAGTGATTTAATATTTGTTTCTTGATTGAATGTTACCTGGATGAATCAGAACTTACAGCAATTGACTCTCATGATTGTTTAACAAGTCAAATAAATTTTTCTCGGAAAGGCATAATTTACCGTTAGCAGATAAAACAAAAGCCCAGCATTAGTGCTTCAAAATAGTTCTAAAATGTGAGTTAGGGATAGAAACAATGTAAAAATTTGAACCTGTATAATTGATGTTAATTATTGTTAACAATACAAAATGTGAACAATAGTTATAATGAAAATGTTTCCAGACTAAACTGTCTACACTTATGGTTTAATGAGAAAAATAGTGATATCTCCTTGTATTTTAGGCTTTATTGCAAAAATTTTATATGGTAGGATGTTTTGTATTAAATACAACTGACCTACACGTATGCATCAATAGTGATATTTTGAACATTTTTTAAATCACTTCTCCCAAAGGTAAACAGGACCTTTAATGAGTAGAATTATTTTCTATTGGAAATGTTAACATATACAGTGTTTGATCCTTCTACCCTTTCTTTAATAATACAGAGGAGCGTAGGAAGAGTGAAATGAAGGCACGTTCGTCGCCAGCGGTTGAGGCTACAGCAGTCCCGCCCAGCCTCACTACAGTCAAGGAGTCAGCCTCCACCCCTGCCCTCTCCTCAGAGGTATCCCAGGAGCCAAGGGAGGGGACCACGCCCGACTCCCTAGCATCCCTGCTGGAGATCCCAAAGATGGACATTACAGAGAGGAGGGCATTGACCCCAGATGACATGATCATCAAGAGGAAGAGGGAGCGTTATCAGGCGGCAAATGTGAGTTATCTTCGGGATTGTGTTTTATTTTGCTCTAGAAATAGACTGGAGAGTCATAGACTAGGCAGTGCTCTTGCTGTGTGGTAATGTCAAAGGACTCTGATATTTTTGTACTGTATACACCATATATTTAGCGAGTCAAATTTTTCACAAATAGGGACCTCCTGACAATTTCGCGAGAGGTTAAAGTTGTGTTTTGGGAGTACAGTAATGAAAGGAGAAACGTATACATCACATCACATTCATGTCATGATTTGAGTTAATACTTACAGGTAAGCGTGTTGTTGAATTTGCGAATAGCACCCAACTAGTGAAATTCGCAAAATTAAAACCTCACAAAAACATCCGGCATATACAGAATATCAAAACCATTGCAGAACAAGGCACAAAGCATGAGTTTACATAGTGTGTTTCCTTTGCGGTGTGCTTAATGAGAGCTTTATTTTCCATGATAAAAATCAGTGATATGTCCAATTTTGTGTTCAGGAGGTCAGAGAAGTCTTTGAAGTATATGAAATGGCAATGATGTCAGGAGACAAAAATATGCATAATTTTATGATACTGATGAATATAGCTACAAGAGAGACAGAAAAAGTTACTTCTGTATTTACCAATTCTCTTGCTGGTCAACCACACATCATGTAGAGATGATTCAGTTATGTGGAGATGCTCAATTTTAAAAGAGTTATAACAGCCAGTGATAACAATAGCACTGTTTGGCAAGATCTTGGTGTGATTAAAGTAAAAAGAAAAATGTATATACTTATATGTACATGCAAAACACTCATCGGATATATTTACTGCAGATTGTCAGTCCTTGTGTAATTCTAAAAGCAATTTTCAGCAAAAATCATCCTGATCAGTAAACCATTCATTCATTCATTCATGCAAACTTTACGATGTGCCTCTGAATTCCACTCTTGTGTGATCCCGATTCTGCAGCCGGAGAGGCAGGGCAGACTCCCCCGCACGATTCAGAGTCCGATCAAGACGGGGAACAAGGCCATTGACATGCACAGCCAGCCTTCCACCCTGGGTGGCGAACTGGCTGTGGAGATCCATGACTACAGGGCAGCCCGACTGGCCGAGTACCACGCCATCTGTAGGCTGTGTGAGGAGAGGGAGATACCACTCACTCCCAAGCTTCTTGAAAGAGGTAGCACTTCACTTACTGCTCATGGAAATGTAGCATGCAATGCCTTGTCCTAATTCATGCAGTAGTTTGCTTTGATACATGTCATGGTTTAACAATATACATTAGGTACAGTATCTGTTTTGATGTTTATTGTAATGTCTCACTAGTTTTGATGTAGTGTGTTTGGTATGCATAGACACCGACAGCTTGTAATATTGCATAACATTCAATGAGTATTTAACTCATTGATTTGAAATCTCCACAATGTCACACAATACATCAATGATGTGTGTCTTTTCTCTCAAATTTGTGATCATCATATCAAAATCAAGTGCCTTTTGCCAATTCTGATTAGTAAATGATCAAAGTTGAAATTCATTCCAGTGACTGAATTAATGACAGCAAATGAAAACAAAGACTCATGAGCAGATGACCCAGAACTTTAATTTTTGTGTGTGTTTGACATCATCACCATCTCTGGATTCTAGCTCTCCTGCATCCCGGTGACAAGAGAGTGACCCAGCTCAAGAGGCGACTCCGACAGCCGGGCACCCACACCATGTCCAACAAGTTTGCCGAGCCACCAAAGCCTCCGGACTCACCTGTGGAGTATCATGACATGGAGAAAGTGGTTGTCACCAAATCAGGTGGGCAGTCCCTTCCTTGGTTCTATGGCTGATACAGATTTAGACATCCCGACCATTCTGAATTTTATTAGAGGAAAGAATCTGAATTTTGACCGTTCCCGGCTCTTGTTTCAGTAGGAGTTTCCTATTTTTTATAATTTTGTTACACACTTCTATGGGAACAGCTCTTTCTTTCCTGCCTTTGAGCCAAATCACCCTTATTTTCAGTCAGAAAGGTTGGGAGGTGTGCTTATTTTATGTTGTACCCATCACATGTCTTGGGGTATGATGGAGACACTTTGCTTTCTCTCTTGTTAATAGATGTGAGATTTTTATGATGTCCAGTGAAAATTAGTGGATGCCTACGAGTGTATATAAGGACAACTTGAACAAGAAGAAATTCTCACTTTTGACATTTCATGACATAACAATACTGGTTAGATCTGCTACTACTTTCAAACTCACTTCATTTTTAGCGTAGAAACTAGTTGATACCAGACTAAATATCAGAACTGTGTTCAACTCAATCGTGCTCTAGTATTTCTAGCCATCTTAAGTCAAGCAAGTACAATTTTTCTAATCGTATAGAGCCGAAATCTGTTTTCTCTAATATCTTATTCTTATTCTTGTGGATGTATGCAACTGCATACACTCATGATAGACCTCATAAACATCCCCTTTGCCCTCTCTGTGCTGTGTAGGTGAGGTGTTGGTGGACTCCAAGCATGTGTACCCCAAGAAACAAGATGTCTTCCCCAAGCCAGAGATGCAGAACCTGTCCAGTGGCAAGGCCTTTATCTCCAGGAAGATTGACTGCTGGATGTCATTTGAGGAGTATGACAAGCTTACCAAGTAAGTCCTCATTAGGGGATGACAGAGAGAGCGGAGTAAACTATACCTGTCATGTTGGTTGATTTAGAGGCAACAACCCTCTTAAATAATCAAGGTCAGTAGGTGGTGTCACAGCAAGACATCAGAGTGTGAAGAGCATATCAAATTATTTCTTGTGAGATCGTATGGCAAGGAATACTGTCTTCATATTGAAATTTGATTTAAATTGGGAGTGTCTCCTGAACAAGGCTAAAACTTGAGAGTGGGGACCACTACAAACATTCCAATGAAGGTAGATTTTTCAAATTTATGAAGTTCTTCCGTCGAGATGTTTTCATTGCAACTGATTGACAAATTGCCCTACATCGACGTAAATAAGCACTGAATTGATCAGTGTTTTAGTAGTAGCCATGATAAAAAATCATGGGCATACATACTCGAGCAGGATTCGAACCCACGACCTCCTGATCACCGGACAGGCGTCATCTCCACTAGACCACCGAGCTTTCGCCCGACAGCAAGTGTTGGTTCTAATCCTTGTAACATGCAGCGGGTACTGCTTTTGTTATTCAAATTTATGAAGTTCTTCCGTCGAGATGTTTTCATTGCAACTGATTGACAAATTGCCCTACATCGACGTAAATAAGCACTGAATTGATCAGTGTTTTAGTAGTAGCCATGATAAAAAATCATGGGCATACATACTCGAGCAGGATTCGAACCCACGACCTCCTGATCACCGGACAGGCGTCATCTCCACTAGACCACCGAGCTTTCGCCCGACAGCAAGTGTTGGTTCTAATCCTTGTAACATGCAGCGGGTACTGCTTTTGTTATTCAAATTTATGAAGTTCTTCCGTCGAGATGTTTTCATTGCAACTGATTGACAAATTGCCCTGCATCGACGTAAATAAGCACTGAATTGATCAGTGTTTTAGTAGTAGCCATGATAAAAAATCATGGGCATACATACTCGAGCAGGATTCGAACCCACGACCTCCTGATCACCGGACAGGCGTCATCTCCACTAGACCACCGAGCTTTCGCCCGACAGCAAGTGTTGGTTCTAATCCTTGTAACATGCAGCGGGTACTGCTTTTGTTATTCAAATTTATGAAGTTCTTCCGTCGAGATGTTTTCATTGCAACTGATTGACAAATTGCCCAACACTTGCTGTCGGGCGAAAGCTCGGTGGTCTAGTGGAGATGACGCCTGTCCGGTGATCAGGAGGTCGTGGGTTCGAATCCTGCTCGAGTATGTATGCCCATGATTTTTTATCATGGCTACTACTAAAACACTGATCAATTCAGTGCTTATTTACGGAGATGACGCCTGTCCGGTGATCAGGAGGTCGTGGGTTCGAATCCTGCTCGAGTATGTATGCCCATGATTTTTTATCATGGCTACTACTAAAACACTGATCAATTCAGTGCTTATTTACGTCGATGTAGGGCAATTTGTCAATCAGTTGCAATGAAAACATCTCGACGGAAGAACTTCATAAATTTGAATAACAAAAGCAGTACCCGCTGCATGTTACAAGGATTAGAACCAACACTTGCTGTCGGGCGAAAGCTCGGTGGTCTAGTGGAGATGACGCCTGTCCGGTGATCAGGAGGTCGTGGGTTCGAATCCTGCTCGAGTATGTATGCCCATGATTTTTTATCATGGCTACTACTAAAACACTGATCAATTCAGTGCTTATTTACGTCGATGTAGGGCAATTTGTCAATCAGTTGCAATGAAAACATCTCGACGGAAGAACTTCATAAATTTGAATAACAAAAGCAGTACCCGCTGCATGTTACAAGGATTAGAACCAACACTTGCTGTCGGGCGAAAGCTCGGTGGTCTAGTGGAGATGACGCCTGTCCGGTGATCAGGAGGTCGTGGGTTCGAATCCTGCTCGAGTATGTATGCCCATGATTTTTTATCATGGCTACTACTAAAACACTGATCAATTCAGTGCTTATTTACGTCGATGTAGGGCAATTTGTCAATCAGTTGCAATGAAAACATCTCGACGGAAGAACTTCATAAATTTGAATAACAAAAGCAGTACCCGCTGCATGTTACAAGGATTAGAACCAACACTTGCTGTCGGGCGAAAGCTCGGTGGTCTAGTGGAGATGACGCCTGTCCGGTGATCAGGAGGTCGTGGGTTCGAATCCTGCTCGAGTATGTATGCCCATGATTTTTTATCATGGCTACTACTAAAACACTGATCAATTCAGTGCTTATTTACGTCGATGTAGGGCAATTTGTCAATCAGTTGCAATGAAAACATCTCGACGGAAGAACTTCATAATTTGAATAACAAAAGCAGTACCCGCTGCATGTTACAAGGATTAGAACCAACACTTGCTGTCGGGCGAAAGCTCGGTGGTCTAGTGGAGATGACGCCTGTCCGGTGATCAGGAGGTCGTGGGTTCGAATCCTGCTCGAGTATGTATGCCCATGATTTTTTATCATGGCTACTACTAAAACACTGATCAATTCAGTGCTTATTTACGTCGATGTAGGGCAATTTGTCAATCAGTTGCAATGAAAACATCTCGACGGAAGAACTTCATAAATTTGAATAACAAAAGCAGTACCCGCTGCATGTTACAAGGATTAGAACCAACACTTGCTGTCGGGCGAAAGCTCGGTGGTCTAGTGGAGATGACGCCTGTCCGGTGATCAGGAGGTCGTGGGTTCGAATCCTGCTCGAGTATGTATGCCCATGATTGATTTTTTATCATGGCTACTACTAAAACACTGATCAATTCAGTGCTTATTTACGTCGATGTAGGGCAATTTGTCAATCAGTTGCAATGAAAACATCTCGACGGAAGAACTTCATAAATTTGAATAACAAAAGCAGTACCCGCTGCATGTTACAAGGATTAGAACCAACACTTGCTGTCGGGCGAAAGCTCGGTGGTCTAGTGGAGATGACGCCTGTCCGGTGATCAGGAGGTCGTGGGTTCGAATCCTGCTCGAGTATGTATGCCCATGATTTTTTATCATGGCTACTACTAAAACACTGATCAATTCAGTGCTTATTTACGTCGATGTAGGGCAATTTGTCAATCAGTTGCAATGAAGGTAGATTTCCTTGGGAAAGCTATGTTTATGAGGTCTTAAAGAAAATTGCCAGAAAGCAACAAATTAAAGCACATCTTTTTGAAATAAAATAGGAGGCATATTGCCCTTTCTTTTGTCATAACCTGTATCACATTGGTGCTAAAATTCAAGGATCAACTGTCAACAAATTGTCATGTCTTTTTACCTTCTTTTGCAGGCATCTGAAGAAGCGGTACATCAGCCTTGAGAATGTGCCAGAGCACGACGTCTTCTGGCCAGGCTTCCTGCTGGACAAAATCCAGCTCTACATGCCGGAGACCAGATCCACAGAGGGCATCCAGAGCCACGCCCTGTTCCAGCCCACCGCAGTGCGGGCCAAGCGGTCCAACCCGGGCTACAACAACGACATCTCCTACTGGCTGGTCAGCGACAACAACTACCTCAAGAGTGGTGGCATCGAGGAGCGCAAGGTGTACAACATTGACTGGAAGTGAAAGGATTACGACGACCTCCACACTGCAATGGAGGCCTATTACTCGTTGATGGCACAGTGCTGACTCTAGCTGTTCAAGCCATCACATTACAAGAGTCTCCTATCTCATAAGTTGACTATCGATTCAGGTTTTGGGTCATTTTGTGGATTGAATTATAGCTGAGCAGATTTGCAGAATTATTTATTGAAATGTGTCAGTTTGCAGCATATTTCTTCATGAAGGCATCATGCAGGAATGATGTACTCAAAAACTGATTTGTGACAGCCAGTGCCTCAAGCCATCTTTCTGTGATTACAGGCACATGTTAGAGGAACTACTTTCTTGCTGCAAAGATTTGATGAAACTGTACTAGTTTGCATCGTTGAAATGTAGAGGGGCAAATATCTGAGAAAATATATTGAAGGAAAAAAAAAATAGATTCAAAATAAGAAATTAAAACTTTATGCAGTGAGGTTGCTCGACAATATTTGAAAATCTGCCCAGGATATTGGTTTATTGGTTTAGGAGCCATGTCTATGCCAAACAACAGCCATTTTATCTTGCCTGAAAAACTAATCAGTGGAAACCAAGAGCGTAGAAGGGATTCCCCAAAGTTACTTTATCTGCAAAACTGTGCAGCAATGTAGAACTAATGCCAGTTCAGTCTGAATTTTGCCAGTTCATTTTGACTTTAGCCAGTTAACACTAATTTAAGGAACCACCATAAGCTGTGCTAGTTTTTTTTTTTTTTTTTTTTTGCAGGTTGAAGTTAGCACTGGGAGAGAAATGTGTGGAAATAAAAGGAATCATGAAACACAATAATTCAACTTTACAGATGTTTTGTGTAGCATCTGCAAGTTGCACATTCTGTGTGATTCACAATGTCTCATGTAGAGCTTCTTTAAAAAAAATAAAGATAAAAATATATATTTTGACCATTTTGTGCATTTTGGATGTACAGTATATTTTCTGTTCTGCCTTATGTACATATGTAACAATACATATATTTTATGGTATATACCTAGCAGTAAGAATAGATAATCATTGTCGATGTATATATTATGTGTATACAAAGGAATTATATAACAGTCTTGTTTAACACATGCATCCTGCTCCTAGACTTGAAGATAACTCAAGGCTAAGTGGTCTCACTGTCTTCCTTCATGACTACTACTATATCTATTTTGAACCATAGTGGCATTAATGCCCTTCAAGCCATTACTCATATGTCTTCTATTTCTGCTTCCAAGCACTGATATGCAATTACTGAGTTTATAAGGCTGCACAATTTTTTCTTGTCACCGATGAAAGAGCTTATTCCATTCTTTATCTCACCGTTGTGATATGAAGATTACTATTTGAAAGTGATACTCTGAATAGCGCGATTTGGTTAGCGCTTCTCTATACAATGTATTTGTTTTTTTTCCCGAAACATGAACTGCATATGCACACACACACACACGCACACACACACACGCACACACACACACACACACACACACACACACACACACACACACACACACACACACACACAAACAGACCATGGCCATACCTATTCTGTTTTTATCTAACGTACAAGCAACTTTTCTTAGTCAAGCTATGTCGGACCAAAGAACATGCTGTGGCCTGTGTGTAAAGCCAAACATACTGGTAGATGTACATGTATTGGCAGCACGTCTTGACTGTACTGCAGTTGTGACTGTGATTTATCTGTGTGATGTCATCTTCAGTGAGGTTGAATATATGCCTCTGCGAAAAGGATGAAATGTATTCTCGTATCAGATTTTGTGGTAAGCTCGACACTATTTGCTCAATACATCTCTACCTGTCTGCCTGAAAATGTATCATGTTGGTATGGACTGCCTTTGCTCTGCCAATTCAAACATTTGAGATAAAAAAAAACAACAATCAATATCAAGTGCATTAACATTCCAGTCTCTCTGAAAACAGTTGCTAATTTCCAACTGTTCTACACAAATTGTTTATGTACACTTGTTTTTATTGTACTTCAATTCTAAAATCGCATACAACAGGAATGATTGTGCTTAGGCCAAGCACTTCACCCATGTGTCGAGTACCTACTTGGTTAACAATACCTTCATCTATGCATAACGCCTTATTTTGTGTGTGCGTGAAATTGTTTCAGAAATACTGTTGTATAATTCACTAATGTCTTTCATCATTTGTTCTTGCCGTCCAAAGCCTTATGTATGGTGATTCTTGTGACTCCTAATGTGCATGTAATAAAACCAAAGTTTTACAATAATGCTCAGTGTGTTTTGTCTGTCTCTAATGCAAATTCCTAGGGACACACCTGCTGTCCCCTCCAATGATGGTTATCATCCTTTACTGCAATCAGAAACTTGAATTATTACACCCAGGTTTAACCTGTACTCGCAAAATATCAATGACATATCACACTAGCACTTTCTTCTTTCAGATATTTATTGGCATACAAGGGAGCATTTCCAGTTCAAGGGCTAAGACAATAATTACATCTCGGTGATGGGCTACAATGTGCATGTATCAGTAGTTGTACATACCAGCATGCAAGTACACTCAACCGTAGTCTCAATGTTGGGAACTTTGGGTTTGGGAAAAAGAAAATCTAAAAGGGTATGATCTTTTAATTTTTGCTCTGAGATCATAGACAGAACAACTGGTCTCATCACTTTTCATATTTTTATTTTTTTTTAAATGTTAACATTCTTTTTTTTCCCAACATAAATATATCACTGAAAATACAAGACGTGATGTGATAAAAGCATTTGAAAACCAAAAATATAATGCAAAATATCTTGTTTCCAACAGGCCTGAAAGAATATGTCACGATATTGGAGGGAATAGCAAATAGAATTGCTTTATACTCAAACAATTCCCAATACATTTCTGAAGGTGGGATACATCCTAAGAAAATGCCAACATCTGTTTTTGGTCGTTCTGAAAGTTTATTGTTGAGGCTTTTGTGGTTATTTATATATGCCTACTCCATTAAAGGACAAGTTCACCTTCATAAACATAAGGATTGAGAGAATGCAACAATATTAGTAGAACACATCAGTGAAAGTTTGAGGAAAATTGGACAATCGATGCAAAAGTTATGAATTTTAAAAATTTTTGTGTTGGAACCGCTGGATGAGGAGACTACTACAGCTTGTGAGTCATATGCGTACAACAGTATAAAGAATATGTAAAAGAAAATTCAACATATTTTCACTTTTTTCGCATAATAAAAGAGCTCTTGACTTGCCTCTTTCTAAAGGCAGGGGGAATAATATTACCCATAACATTTGTCGGTAACGAGTCAGGGGAATGTGTACTTTTTTCAAAAGATGGCATTTTGTGAAATTCTCTTTATATTTTCCTTATATTGTTGTACGCATGTGACATCTAAGTTATTCATACACTGGAGTAGTCTTCTCATCCAGCGGTTACTGCACAAAAACTTCAAAAATTCATAACTTTTGAACGGATTGTCTGATTTTCCTCAAACTTTCAATGATGTGTTCTACTAATATTGCTACATTCTCTCAATCCTTATGTTTATGAAGGTGAACTTGTCCTTTAAAGCTCCAGACAATTAGGAGATATTGAACTACAATGGGCTGAACAATCAGTAAATGTGAGTAATGGTTAAATTTCCTCAATAATACAATAGTGATTAACATAATCTAATATTGTCATTAATATGGTATCAAAGCTTTGCTCTAACAACAGGGCAAACAAAAAATTGATGACCTCACACTGAAAACTTTTTGCCATTGTGAGCTGAATCTGTATGAGAGCAAAACACGGCAAATATAATATCATAGTCCGGAATTGTTTAACTCCGATGTCATCTATAGTATAAATCTATTTGGGATGACAGTCATTACGTAGATTGGTTCTTCTTTTGTGTGTTTGTGATTCCTGACAGCAAGATGCCAAAACGCAAACACAGGCAGGTAAAAGTCAACAACAACAACAAAAAACAACCCAAACCTTTTTCTTCATGGTGTTAGCACAAAAGTGTGATGTCATAGCCATTCATTGCCATAGAAACTGGTTCTAAACAAACTCACCTGGCCTGGTCTATGAACACTGTTGTTGCTAACCATGATCGCACCTGGTTCCAACCCAAACTATAACAAAAGACTGTAACATCATCACTTCAGTGCATTAAGGTGTAGATGGTTTTCAACTATGTTACTCCTTGGCAAAAATTAAATGTGAAATGACAACTCTTGACATTTTCTAGCTCTTTTCTCCAGATTTCTCCTCTGACCTGGCTGCTGCCTCCCTCGCTTTCTTTCGACTCTTCTTGGACTCCCGCCCCGATTTGGGCGGTTGCTCCCCTCCCTTGCCCCCTCCCCCTGCGCCTCCGCTGGCCTCGTCTTTACCCTTTCCTGGCGTCGCCTTCTTCTCCTCCTCCACTCCCGCCTTCTCTGCCCCACCCTGGAGCCTTTCTGCCCCCGAGGGTGGGGAGGGGGTGTGGTCTCCCGCCCCAGCATCTGTGATAGCGAGTGTTTCCTCCTCCTGCTCCCTGCTCTCCTCCACCGTCATCCGCTCCAACACCTTCTCCACAGCTTCAACATCAGATTTCCCCTTCTGGATGAGTAGCATAAAGAATGAATTGGGAGAGATATGGTATCTTTAACATTATTGACAGCACTGTTCAACACTAACCACTGAAGATATCATCCTGATTACTAATCAGAAACTTTTCATCCAAATAAACAGAACTTCACAGCAATCCCATCACATAAACATTTAACTACAGCAGCTGAATATGTGTCACTAAGTAGAATTAAAAGCTTAGCTTCTATGATGGTTCCAAATCACAACTGTCTTAAACCTATTCTAACTGGGCTATTTGAGACCAAGTTTTTACTTGGGGGGGGGGTCAATTTCACCCCCCCCCTTCAGATCTTGGCCGCCGATCGTGCAATCGCCGCAAAATTTTGCCTGAACATAGAGCTGGATGTCATCTACAAGATTACATGGTCATACAAAAGAAAAATTTTGATTTTCTATTTCTAGTAAATTAATTATGCAAATTTACGCATGAAATCATATTTTCACCTATAACTTCATTAAAAAGACTGAATGATTACTAAATTTTTGTGTAAGAGTTCCTCAAGACACATTGAACAATTTTCTTGTAAAAAAATAGCACAATCAAAATCAGTTTCTTTTGTTTTTTATTGTTTTTTTAATTTCTTATGTATTTCAATGTTTTTTTGACCTTTTGTTTTCTATTGTTTTTTGGCCAAAATTTGTTGCAGGCACTTTTTCAAGCTTATCTACATTAAAATTGATTAATTTCAATGGTTAAAAGTTGAAATAATCTAATTTATATCAATTTAACCAAAAAACACAATTTGCATCGGATTTGCACACGATATCATGAATTTGAGCCATTCTCGGGTTGACATGCATATGCAAAACATTACGTAACTTCAGAATGGTGTACCCGGACATCGCAACTTTGGTCTCAAAATATGCGGGAGACTTCAAAGAAAAAAGTCATGAAACGACGCGGCAAAATCTTTGCGCGTTGCGGAATCGCGGCGCGAAATGTCGAGGGGGGGGGTCAAATTGACCCCCTCCAGTTAGAATAGGGTTAACCGCATGCTAATCTCTACCAACTTCAGTGATGCCTACGGCAATTGAACTTAGCAGATCTATTACTGTACGATTTGTTTTTTCATTTGTACACAAATGGCACAATGAAAAATGGAACTTCCATGAAACTTTCCCTTTGACACTGATTCATTTGCATACTGTAAAAGTGGATATTTTCGCGCGACTAATTTTTCGCGCTTGGCCAGGTAAGAAGAGTTTCGTGTGTTTTTAATTCCGCGGAATAAAGACATCAGCTACTGAAACACATGGCATGCAAAAATATATGCGTGCTTTTATTTTCACGCTAGCTTCTGGTTGCGCGAAATGCGCACAAATTTCAACACCGCGAAAATTTCCACTTTTACAGTAGTCAAAAATACTTGACAAAATCCCATCCTGATATATTAGTGTTTGTGCTACTATAATACATCAAACACAGCAGAAAAGATTAAATAT
Organism: Diadema antillarum; assembly: GCF_040938485.1. NCBI lineage: Eukaryota > Metazoa > Echinodermata > Echinoidea > Diadematoida > Diadematidae > Diadema > Diadema antillarum. Next base: position 427,651 of record NW_027271096.1, read on the forward strand.
GTCATGGCACTTTGTTTCAATGATTGTTACTGTCAGCCTGCTCTTTTCAATGCAGTTTTACAAGAATATTGCTGATCTTAAAAGTATGCATTCAGTGTTAATGTACAGTACTTTGAGAGCAATTTTCATTTGTCTACATCAGCATTTCATTTTAGCAGATGTGACAGTCGTTCCTGTATACAGGGTAAACATCTTCACTCAGTTTGTAATGGTAACAAAGGAAATACAACAAAAGAAATGAGAAATTATCATCTGCTGACTCCTTTGCCCAGAAATATCTCACAAGCACTTTGGGAGTGAGTAACCATGGGAACAAAAGGGAGAAAAATATTGTGAGATTAAAAACTATACCTTGACAATGTTTCCTAGATCCCTCTTCATGGCGTATGCATCCTCCCCATCAGCATAATACTTAGGCTCGATGTCACTGATTCTGTAAGAAAGCGATATTTCAATGGTTACTTTAATTGATTAAAACATTTCACTGTCTTGCATAAAACTGCATCAAAGATGAATAAGTATGAAGTTTTGTCTTCATTTAAAACCAACAATATGAAGTAGCAAACTACACACAAATATATATGAAAACAAGGAAAAGCAGAAATTACGCGGTGCGTAATATATGTCCCCGCCGGAAGTAGCATTTAGTAGCAATATGCACAATATAGGTAAAAAGATGAAGGTCAAAGGTCAAAGAAGTCAAAGGTCAAAATTCTATGTAGAAGTTTTGAAGCCCTCACCTAGTGCCATCACATAAAGCAAACGGAATCGAAATCGGGTTAGAAATGGCGAAGGAGTAGCATTTTGTAGGCAATGTGCAATATAGGTCAAAAATCAAGGTCAAAGGTCAAAGAAGTCAAAGGTCAAAATTCTGTGTCGAAGTTTTGAAGCCCTCACCTAGTGCCATCACTTAAAGCAAACGGAATTGAAATCGGGTTACAAATGGCAAAGGAGTAGCATTTTGTAGCAAAATGTACAATATAGGTCAAAAATCAAGGTCAAAGGTCAAAGAAGTCAAAGGTCAAAATTCTGTGTAGAAGTTTTGAAGCCCTCACCTAGTGCCATCACATAAAGCAAACGGAATCAAAATCGGGTTAGAAATGGCGAAGGAGTAGCATTTTGTAGGCAATGTGCAATATAGGTCAAAAATCAAGGTCAAAGGTCAAAGAAGTCAAAGGTCAAAATTCTGTGTAGAAGTTTTGAAGCTCTCACCTAGTGCCATCATATAAAGCAAACGGAATCAAAATCGGGTTAGAAATGGCGAAGGAGTAGCATTTTGAAGCAAAATGTACAATATAGGTCAAAGGTCAAGGTCAAAGGTCACAATTGAAATTCTGTATAGAAGTTTCAAAGCTCCCATGTAGTGCTATCATATAAAGCAAACAGAATCAAAATTGGGTTAGAAATGGCGAAGGAGTAGCATTTTGAACGTTTTGATCACACACGGACGCACACACGGACGGACACACGGACGGACGGACGGACGGACACACGGACACACGGACACACGGACACACACACGTACGGAGCCCGTTTCATAGTCCCCTGCTCGAACTCGTTCGGCGGGGACAATAAGCGAAGATGACAAGTGTTAACACAACACATCAATGAGGAAATGGGAACTAATGTAACATTTTGCAACCATTACCATTGTGCAACCTAGGAACATCAATAATCTTAATGCAAAATTTTCCATTTCAAAAAATGCAATTTCTTGTGTAAACCAACCTTCCCTTATCAAAGTCACATGATGTCATCCTAAATAAGATATAAAAGAGAAGTGGAGTGTTGAAGTATTCAAGATTTGTAATTTCTGAATGATGTCCTGAACATATTCACTGGCTTCAAAACATGTAGTAAAATTGCCAACTTCAGTAGAAGTACTTACGTGAACTTGAGTGTATTTTGGTAGAGATGCAGGGCAGCCCGATTGCTGAAAAGAAACAGAAAAAAACACTTCATTCAATAACTCATACTGAACTTTCCTTGGAACTCCCATGTGAAAATTAGAAACTATGACTGCATATTCTCAACGTCTTTCTGTGACTGAGGTTAAGACATTTATCACATGAAGCAGTACGTCCCACAACCAGCACAGGTTCAACAACATCACTAGTATTTTCTAGATGAGGGGAGTCAAATTATTGGTACAGTGCATAAGACTCAACTCCTCCAGACCCATGAAAATGTGACAAGCCGTCATCAGGCTAGAGAAATTTATCATTTACTTCCTTCGATCACATGTAGAATGACGTTGACCTTTGTTTCTGACCCTGCCTCAGGCATATCGAAGTATGTAACTTTTATGGTCTGCAAATATCTTTAAAAGTTTGTGCACAGAATGTATGCATCCCATATTCAAGCACAGAAATTCACAGGGTTGCAAATTGGAATACACATTACATACAGTATGGTAACATATACAGTATATGCATTTAACATCACAGTAAGCCTCCGAAGCTAGCAAAATGGTTGTGCTAAGCAATACTACAGAACTAATAGATGGGTGAAAGGCAAATGAAATTCTGTGTACCAGTAGTCTAAAATTATAGCCTACCTGTTCTTTGATAATTGTGTGCAGTGTGGGTGTTAGTTAAACATGTGTATATGCTTATCAATAGTAAGACATGATATTCATCAGGGGTTGCAGTTCTTACCTCTTCCTGACATGAAGTGAGACGTACTTAGCATTGAAGCATTCCGTCATGGCCAGGGAAGCCTGGTTCATAAGTTTCTGTGCCAGGCCTAGCCGTCGGTGGGACCTCTTCACAGCCTGAAGGCACATCACAGGAATAAAATGAGTCATTATTAACCCGCTGAGGATGAGCTCATTTTGCTATAACAAGCAAGTCCCACAGACCCCTGCACAAGTACACTTGAGACTAGTCTACAATGGGTTAAGCAAAAGATGATTTCTCAATTAAATTCATCCTCTCATCCCCTCTGCTCCATCCACTAACACTGCCCTCCTCAGTGTTCATTGCAAACTGAATTCTTGGGAAAACTGATCTCTGATCTCAGTTTTGGGAAAACTGATCTCAGTCGGTGGCACATCCTTCTCTAATATCTCCCCCACAATCTGTCAAATTGTCAAACTTCAGTAAATAATCCAAAAAATAACTGGCGAACATACAGTTATAATTATAACATACAAACATAACAAACATAAATTGCCTGTAGTTATCTTTTTGATGATTGCTTCAGGTACGACAAAGGGGAAACAACTTACACACCTCTGTGTCTCATATCACATACTCTGATGAATTAAGACTTACCAGCGATGTAATGTGGCCATGTGGTACTTCGTCTGGGTCTTCTTCCCTACAGAATGGGAACAAAGTAAAGAAAGCTGGACTAGTGGTACTCAGATACAGCTGCAACAGACTCATTTTAATATACAAGCAGATTACAATTTCACTTCTAACACAATGTCATGATCTTTCTCATCCCTACAATGCTCCTTCTTGAGATTAACTTATCATCGTCCTTCATCATCATTCTTTCCCTTTCACAAATTTCTCCACTCCACATTTTACTTATTCATAAACAAATTTAAAAAGTGGACAATTTGGCCATGCTCTTGCATCTACTCACTCCTTTGCTCAGCTTCCTTTTCTTTATTATCATTATTATTATTATATATATATATATATATATATATTTTTTTTTTTTAGGGGGGGGGGGGAGGGGCTAGCATTTTTCTCAAACAACAATTATGACCATTTTCAGCAAATCTGCAGAAAACTTTGATTCCCTGGCTGGTAATAATCAATCCATTAATAAACTACATGTCTGTTAGAGTACATCATGATAATCAAGCACCACAAATACTGTAACTTTCAAGGGCTTGCTTAGAGTACTAAAAGATTTGATAGGTCATTTGGTTCCTTTTGGCATCTTTGACTATCTTTGACTGAATTCAATTACACTGTACTTCATAAAGTTCTTAAGTTCTGGTTTAACTACCTTTAAGCCAGGATCACATGAATTTTTAAAACTACATTGTGAGTAAGTACATAATTAGTTTTTTAATGTTGTTACCATTGTACATGATTGGGTAGCAAACTACAAGACACAATTTGCACTTGTAATACAGAGAATATCATTTACTGTCTAAATAATCCCTTGAACACTTACATTTTAGCCAGGACATAGCCTACTATTTTGCCGTCCTCATCTTCTGCAACATAAGACAACTGGGGCCAGGACAAGCCGTGGTAGAAGTAGTACTTCATCTGGTAGTTCTCTGGAAGACACAGCAGGTTGCAGTGCTGCATATTCATCAAATCCTCAGGCTGGGAAAAAAAAGTTTCAACCAATGTAGTCACATTTGTAAAGGCAATGCTTTACTATCTATCCCCATCACTTGCACATGAAGACTAAGAAAGTATAAACTTATATCTAGCAGTCTTGAAATCTGATTTTTATACAATTTGATTTTTTTTTAAAAGCTGTTTAAATCAACATGCAAGCAGCATCTAGGGTGCCAAACTACTGTAAGCCATCTGGTGAATGAGAAAAATTAGGACAAATGGGGTCTACCAATGTAAATGCTGTATTTTGCACAAATCAAGAGGATTTTGAAAACAAAAAAGTTTGTAAATGTCTACATTATGGTTATAAAGCAAGTAACTACACATTTTCGGGCATAATTTGTTGAATTGTCTTCCTGCAGATCTCCAGTTTTCTTGCGGTGTTGACTACAAATAGAGAACTAAGGCAAGCCCTCAGCCCCCATAATTCAACCATAATGCCGTCTTAAAAATTTGACCTCCTGCTACATGAAGAAACCTAAATTTATATGATTTTGCGCAAGGTCGACATCGATAAATGGGCAAGTCCAAGATAAGGTCCCCTCAGAAGGCAAAATTTCATCTTTGCTCAATATTGACATGTTTGGTATCATTTTGAAGCTTATGAGTTGAAGTTTTGATTTCCATGGAGGAAAAAATTACATTACGTAAATTTATGCAAATTTCAAGGGCTTCATTTGCATAAATGTGAAACACAGCGTTACGTATGGGACATTTAAAAAAATTCATATTAATTCAAAGGAAAGCAAATGATATTTGATTAATATGTGGACATAAGAAGTTCATCAAATAGTTTAACTTGGTATGAAAATTTAGGGATTATGCAAATGATTATGCAAATTAGCTCGTGTCCTATCATGAGATGTCCTATACGTAACAAATTGAGGTCATTTTTTAAGGTTTTTTCTGAAATTGCAAAGGTTATATTAATGCCCTTTTGGAAAGTTCTAATCTATCGTTTAGAGAAATTAAATACCATAGAAAAAGGAAAAAACAGTAAAAGAAATATTTTTTATTAGGGAGTTAAATAATGTTACATATGGGACAAATGCGTTACGTATGGGACATCCTCATATACTGTATATTGCATGTGAATGCATGTAGCTAGCTGGGAAGGTCTCTCAGTACACAAATGGTCAATCATCCTGAAGAAAGCATCCCAACATTGTAGCTACTTTTTGAGTTATAGACACTTAAAACAATACATGTACTTGACTGAACAATTTTCAGAAAGGGGGAGGGGAAAATGGCAAAATACACAATGAAAAATCAGCATTAAAGGGATGGTATAGTTTTTTGTAGAAATGGGGATTCAGTTTTCAACATTTAATGAGATGATTGGAAACCAATTATATGAATTACTAAAGAGCATACAATCCTAAGACTAGAGGAATTCAAAGTTTAGTGATGGAGATCCAATTTGAAATGGTTGTGATATATATTAAAAAGTTATAAAGTAAAATTATATTTTTTTTATTGCAAGTGATACACAAATTGTCCTTATTCGGTTTTCAATAATAGCCACGACAAAATTCATGGGTATACATACTGAGGTGTGACTCGAATCAATGACCTGACTGATAGACAGACATCATATATACTACTCGATCACTGGAGTTCCACGCAGCAGGTATTGCTTATTTATAAAAATTAATATTTCTTGTGTCAAGTTGTTTTTTATTGAAACGAAATGGCAAACTGCCCTTCATCAGTGGAAGTAAACACTTTAAACTATTCAATTTTTCAGTAGTAACTATCCTGATAAAAATAGGGCATACATACTCAAGTTGGTCATAAAAATATAGAATATGATTAAATATGATTATGATGGTCAATATTTGGGGAATCTTGTTCCCTTGTCAATCTGGATCAGTATTTGAGTAATTTCAACTGATTCCACTTCCATAATTATGCAAAAATTTGTTTATGGGTATTTTGCAAAATTATTTTGCAAAATACCCATAAACATGTCTCTCCACACACTAAACGAATGGGGGACAAAGGGCACGCATACTCAGGTTGGTCATAAAAATATGAAAATATGATTGAATATGATTAGGATGGTGAATATTTGGGGAATATTGTTTCCTTGACAATCTGGATCAGTATTTGAGTAGCTTCAACTGATTTTACTTCAATAATTATGCAAAATACCCATAAACATGGTTCTTCACACACTAAATGAATGGGGGACAAACTGTCCCATACGTAACTGTCCCATACGTAACACGTCATGTCTGTCAGAACCTGTAATTAGAGCTTTTTGCCTAATGACACGAAACTTACCTGTGATAATCTTGAGTGTTATGACTTTCATCACAGTGAGTTACAAGTTGTAGAATGAAATACTTTCAGAGAGTTTTGAGGTTGAAAAAAATGTTCAAAAAAACAAAATTTTTCTAGTCCCATACGTAACGGCACATATTTTCTCTTCTAGAATATAATTGTGAAGGTCATTTTTCTCCATTTTTTGCATGATTATACTTCTCCTAGATATCAATCACCATGATAAAGTTTAATATGATCAAAAGCCATTAACACTATTTTTCAGGTCATAAAAGTCTCTGAATGTCCCATACGTAACGCGCGCGTTATCTTGGACTTGCCCAAATATAAAACCTTTGCACGGCCATGGCCATGGGAGGTCAAACCTTGGTTGGTGTGGTTGCCAATACTTTGAGTTTTTTTACTGTTTCAATAAATAACGATTAACAATATGATCCATCTTAACTAGATGTCACTCAATTAAAATTTCAATAGAAGCTAGACCTCCGCCTCTGACCTTAAATTACAATGTGTAATTTAGGTAAAATTTGGTCATTATTGGTACCGTAAATTAGTTTACTTTACATGGCCAAAGTAAGAGTAAGACAAAGAGTCAAAGTAGAATAGGACAGTAATGATATCATGCATGGAGACATTATAACATGCCAGAAAAACGTTCTGTAAACCAAATACTAATAAGTGTCAATTTGACAAACTCTTGTTAAATTACTAGGCGTTCTGCCGTTAGATCTAACCGTTGAGTTAACGTATTTTGTTAGCATTGCATTTCCACACTGTCAAATACACGTCCAGCCAGCACATTATGCAATTAATGGGACTACACTTCACGTGATTGTAAAGATGGAAGTATTCACGCACACATTCATACACACTTTTAAGTAAAGGCTTACTTACCCTTGCACATCGGATATTCATCGTGGTACGGATGGCTGTTACTCAAAATTTTAAAATAATAAATGCGAGTTATAATGGACAATCCTCCCCTAAATTTCAGAAACAAGCAAGATGTTTTTCCACTCTCGTGGGACTCGACAAGTGGACTCGACTGCGGTCGCAAGGTCATTGATGGTCACTAGGTGGCGCCTTACAACTTTCGGGGGGGGGGGGGGGGGGGGACGGAGGACGGCATATTTTGAAGCATTTTGTCCGACAACTTTGTCGGACAAACTTAATTTCCTCTCAGTCAATCAGGGGGGCATTTCATGAAGCATTTTGTCCGACAACTTGTCGGACAAAATTTGCTCTCAGCCAATCAGAAGCAAGGATTTCAGTAGCTTTTAACAGTTTGTCAGACGAGATAGCTGACAAATTGCTTCATGAAATGCCCCCCATAAGCAAGGATTTCAGTAGCTTTTAAACTGTTCGTCAGACAAGATGTCTGACAAAAAACTTCATGAAATGCCCCCAGATCACAAAAAAATTTTGGGAATTTGAACATAACCCTACCCAGTGGAAAACTATACATGACAAGATAATATTGGTATAATATTAAGCTTCATATGTCAGATATGAGATCAATTTTCATATTTTTCGAAAAGTAAGCTTCACAGGATAAGCAAATGAAAATAACTGCAACCACACTGGACAAATGTTTCAACGATTGCCAAGCAAAAGAAACACATTGTACAAACAGGATAATTCAGTTGAACTGATGTTTTGTTACCATCATAGAAAACACAAACAAAAATTTAAAAAAAACTAACAAAATAGGACAAAAGCCCCAAAATTCTCATGAAAAAAGAAAATATCTTTGTTATATGGCATTTTTTTTTAAATCAGTACTATTCATACCAAAGTTCCACTGCATACATCAGACATGGTCATCACACCTCATTCCCTTTCTATTAATAGCATACAAATGTGCCATTTGGTGAAAACATTGACACTTTAAAATGCCATTACTTTTTCATTTCATATCCTAATCTGATGCAATTTCTACCATTCTGTCTGACTGATTGTACTCTATTCATTTAAGTCAACTTGAACATGGAGTTGCACAATTTGAAACCATGGAGCAAGCTAGCTCCATGTTGAAACCATTTACATGTATACATAAGTTAAAGAGGAAATCCACCCAAAAAATGATAAAACTTCAAAGAAAAAAAAAGAAAAAATATTCCCTACAGAACAATATCTCTGTGAATGTTCTCAGTCATCCAGGTAAAGTATCACATGAACTATATCAGTAAATCTAGTCAACTGGACTTACTTGTAATTTGGAGTAGCGACGTTTTACGTCCTCTCCGGGATGCTTCATCCCGCCGACTGATCAGGCCTGACGAAGCGTCCTGGAGAGGACGTGAAACATCGCTACTCCAAATAACAAGTAAGTCCAGTTGACTACATTTTACCGGTATAGTTCATGTCCTACAGAACAATACAAAAATTAAAAAAATCAGATGAGAAACAAGGAAGATATGACATTTAGAAATTTTACATTTTTTCGAAAAACATTTCTTGACCAGTTCTTATGAATATTCATGTCAGCAAGTTGATGATGTCATGCTCTCACAATCTTTTATTCATTTCATACACAGAAATGACAAAAATCTCATATCTCAGCCGTATAAATATAAAACTTGTCTTTAAAACCACCCCCCCCCCAAAAAAAAAGAGAGACATGAACAAATGTTAACTCTGATATATCTTAGTATGGGAACATGCTTTTACTTATATTAGCTAAAAACACAAATTTTTCTGAATTTCATACATGTATATAACATACACGAAAAATTGTGATGGTATAACATCATCAACTTGCTCATTAGAATATTCATAAGAACTGGTCAAGAAATGTTTTCAAAAAAAAAAATGTGAAATTTCAGAATGTCTTCTTTATTTCTTATCTGATTTTTGTCATTCTTGTATCATGCTGTAGGGAATATTTTTCTTTTTCTTTTAAAGTCTATTTATTTTTGGGGTGGATTTCTTCTCTGACTCTGTTCGAATAGCATTGAAACTCTTATTAATAGGTTGAATATAACGACACCCTCAATGTTTAACAAAGTGATTTTCTAGGTCTCAATTCTTTACATTTCTTTGTTTTTGTTTTGTGAATATACATATCAAAGGGTGTGTACAGTTCTGGTCGAGGCGTAGATTTTAGCTTTTAACATTTTGCGAGATATTCAGAAACCACTCTATGAGATGTAAGGGGGAATGCAGTTCTAAGGGGTATCAAAAGTTTATTCGATGAAAATTGGTTTTGAAATGGCTGAGATATCCAAAAACAAAGAGATCCTAATAAAGTTGTGGCATGTCGCCTTTTATTATTAGCACTTTTTTTATATCTCAGCCATTTGAAAACCAATTTTCATCGAATAAACGTTGAATCCTTCTTAAAATTACATGCTCTTTCATATATCGTAAGAGGCTTTTCATTATCTCACTTTCATAGGAATGTTCAAAACATGAATCCCTACCTCAACCAGTACTGTACAGTCCCTTTAAAGTGATTGTAATTCCTTAAACAGCAATTCCAGTCAATGGTTAAGCTGACTTTGGCAAACGAGAGTATAACATGTACTATCAAATACACAGGATGGCAGAAATGAATAAACATAAGCCAAAAACTAACTTCATATTTGTACTTTTGTGAACAAACCATGGGAGACATGGGCAGTGAGGACTTCATCTCAAATCTACATGTAATTTGCAAAGCGTGTTTACACTCAATATCACTGTTCCCTGCATATATTTTGGAATTGTTTAAATTCAGTAATGTCAAGTCCAATACTGATGAAAGTTCTCCAGCTCATATTGTTTCATTTGACTCTACATATCAGAGTCCACTGAAACTTGACATGGAATTGCACTTGTTAGTAAAAGATGAGTATTGCTGATGTGTTTAACAGACATAATTAAAGGGATGATATAGTTTTGGTTGAGATGGGCTTCAGGTCTCCAACTTTTGTGAGATGTGAGAAACCTCTTATGAAATACTACAGTGCATACAATTCTTACATGATTTCAGAGTTTATTTGATGAAAATCAGTTTTGAAATGACTGAGATATCCAAAGACAAAGTGGTCCTAGTAAAAGGTGGGACCCACCTTTTATTAAGACCACTGTATTTTTCATATCTTAGCCTTTGAAAACCAATTTTCCAAAAATAAACTTTGAATTGTGGTTTCTCTTTATCTCGCAAAAAGTTAAGATCTGAATCCCCCATCTCAACCAAAACTATACCATAACTTTTTCATCAGTTTCATTGGTTTGACATACGTGGGATGACTGTGTAAGGTACATGATGGATTGTGAATTGATATTAACATTGAGAGGGTAAAAACGACAACATGGACTGAGGTTATCTTTGGTTTTTGAAGATACAATCCATTTATTGCTCAGCAAATCACTTCTTGGTTTTCAACTCTGCCAAAACTTTCACAGCAACAAGCAAACTTGATTTTTCCTCTCCTCTGAATACCTCATACAAATATCTGACATAAGCAATATTATGGATTTTTTAACAGGTGTGAATTACAATCATATTCCTCCTCTAATCCCAAGGTTTAATCTCACTGTAGCACGACATATTCACTGGCTCAAAAACTGAATGATAAAATGCAGGTGCTGCACATGTCATAGTAGAGAATAAAATGTAACTTAAAAACTTGTGGTCAATAATCATCATCTTAAATGGGAAGAAAAGGGAAGCTAGAAGATCCTGCTGTCAGTAAAAGAATGTCTGAAAATGGACAGCCTGAATAACTTTGTTCTGTTCATCTAGCATTCAAATGTAAAGATTCAAAAAGTGTCAAAATACTTTGAAATAGTACAGTCTTGTGATGACAACGACAGAACACAAAATATTACAATCATGGAGCAGTGCACTACTCCAGTGATGGCTTTGGTACACTAGATCAGCACAGAATATGACGCTGCATTTATGATACATGGAAAAAAAAACTTTACTTGAGAAACATGTCATGATTTAAGGTCATTAAATTCAGTGCTTTATGTCATAACCAAATTCTTCTGTGACATGTACCTTTATTAAAAAATGTAACGGTGCCACTTTATTCGTTTCTTTTCCATGTGATACAAAGATGATCCAGTATTCTACATAGTGCACAATATTTTTGTTCTCATTAATCTTTAAGATGTTAATCTCCAAAATACCTAAACTGACTGGAAATTTTTCTATTTTATCACATTAAAACTGTACAGTATTAGTCACTTTCCACATTATATTAACACAGTGTGGATATTTATATCTACAGCATGTGAGACAGCTTCACTGTGGATATAACTTTAAAGCACTTTTGAACTTAAAAGGAAAAACAAAACTAAAATCTATGAACTTCGACATTGTTGTACTTACATATTTAGATTTAAAAAAAAAACAACAACCCAGTAATATTAGCTCAATATTCTCTATCCAACACATTATTAAGCTGTTTCAACTTCAACATTATCTTGACATGAATTTGATATGACAGGCAAAAAGAGAACAGAATCATATATAATAATGTCCTAATTTCTCCTGTACTTGGGAGGGTAGAGAAGGGGAGGTAAGGGCCGCACTGTAGACTAGATAAAGATTATATACATCAAGTAAGTGCATTTTGCTGTATATTCCCAGAATGATTCTCTCCTGTTGCAGTTTGATTGGAATGTTGCTGACCGACCCATGACCCTTGATGGCCAGACCACTTAAAAAAAAATAGACTGGAAAAGAAAAGAAGCATCACAATTCCTTCATTACCTTCCACTTCTAACATTGCCAAGTGTTCCTCCTTAAAGCAATATAACATGGCAATAGCTCTGAATCACCATGACATGTAATTTGGCAGCCAAACACAAAAATTTTACTGGAATTGCTTATCATTTTTTTCATGTATAGTCTCCACTCTCCACAAATATGCTCTGACATATCTTACATATATATTTCTTTGCTGCGAAAAAAAAGTATCAATCTGCAATTATTTCAAAACATTTGAAGTTCCAGGTGTAAATATGATATATAAATATATGTTTTAACTTTGATATATAATAAATAAATGAACAGGGTTACAACACAATGAACTATCTAAGGACTGTAGTTACAATCAGAACAAGTTTGAACTAAGCTGTAATTTTAGCACAATAAGTACGAATATGCAAAGTTATACAGGTCAATTATTTGACTGACACCTCCGACTACACTTGAATACTATTCCTGGTAATAAATACAAAACCAACAATCAAACCAATCCAAAGAGACATGGTGTTATATGAGTTAGAAGTAAACTTGCTGTAAAGTATAATCTTATCGAATAAGGAGCACCATGCAAAAAAAAAAGTGAATCCCCCCAAAATGGTAATCTTTGCATCTCTACACATGCTAGGAGAACTTCATGCGTGAAGCTGTATGCAAAGATTTGCTCTCCACTATGAATGCAACAACTGCTAATGAATCTATGCTATATGCTGGTAATACTAACTTGCATTAATTACATCATTTTCACTATAAAACGGAAAACTTTTCTATCAAATGTCTCATAATCTTTGATCATGCCCCTATTCGTTCCTTTCCTTTCCCCCTGCAGTATTGTGAGGAAGATCTGTGTAGATCTATGTTTGTTTGTTTGTTTGTTTGTTTTAATTGGTTGTGTTTTCTTATCTGCAATCAACCTGGACGCAAGTTACTATCGATATCTCGTACAAACTGAACTCACTACCTACCTGCAACATCTAATGCATGCCACAGTATCACGACAAATAGCATATTGCACTGTAGAATATTCAATCTAACATTAACAAACAAAACTGTAGAGCTCTGATATGCCGTGCGTATTCATAGAGACGGAATTGAAGTGAAGAGTCTAGGCACAAGATGGCTTGTCAAAAACACCACACAAATATAAGGGAATGCAAAGACCTAAAGAAGTTACAGTGCAGGCTCCATGACTGAATAAAATGTATCACACAGGTTACAAATACATGGGGCTATAATATATGATGTGACTGCCGGGGGTAACCAACTGTCACGTAACTTGTGCTTACACTCAGGGATATTCTGATCTGGCATCACATGCATGCCATATTATCATTCTTTCTGTGAACAAGATGTAATAATGTAACTTTCATTTGTGTGTGGGTGTTCAAGATGAGGTCCGAACAGGTTGTACTGAACAAGTATCAATGGTGTACAAACATTTTTTTTTTCTTGAAAAATCTAATGAGTAAGGTTTTAATACAAAAAGCAGCATAGAAAAGATGTATTTCAGCAATGTGATTTTATCAAGAAACAGTCAAAAATGTTGAATGTTTTGTTCGTTTCAATTTTTGTGTATTTTTCTGATAATTATAAATCCTTTTTAATTTCTGTGTACTCTGTAAAATTTGGCAACTCTGCAGTTACAGGTATAGTAAAGCAAATACAAAGCACACAAACACTTTTACATGTGAGCAGCAGTGCACACAACACACACAGAATCTATCAACTTCAACCCAACGATAGTACAAATGTCTTTTTTTGTTTGTTTGTTTCATACGAACTCGAAATGGACATTTCAAAACCGTTTGATGATGTGAGAAATATTTCAACGTTACATATGATACTGTACAAGCGTCTCTTCTCTGATATGTAGAGAGCGCTCACAAGCATTCCACTGCCACTATGAGTGATGCAACACAAATTGTTTCTACCAATTCTATGAAGAGCTTGCTATAAAAAAAAAAGTCGAGCGCCCTCGTGTGACAGAAAAATTACAATCTCCCTTTTATTAACACTTTCTACTGCCCAATGAGCGACTTTCGATGATGAGATTTGATTCAATTTTGCCTTGCAAAACTTACGATTTAACACCAATCAGGCAGAGTAGGAAGTTTTGGCTTAGCTTCCAGCCAGTAGGCAATAACCCATGAATAAGAACACTACAGTAACGATGGTACTTAGAAACCTCACTGATTAATTGATGTCGAGCTGAAAATCTGCAAAAATACTCTATGCTCCTTAAAATTTATACAACAGATACTGCCTGGCTGACTACCATCTGTACAATGTTGTGTAGGGAAGGATCTCTTTGGATTTACACAGAAACAATTGAGAAGGAAGGGGGGGGGGAGGTTCCAGACTTCGAAGATTATTTATTCATTGAGACCTAATTGGACCCAGTTTAAAGAAGAAACACATGTGGATGGAATATACTTGAAGCGAAAATCCACTTCATATTGAAGATGACTTTAACTAGAGTGAATCCAAACAACCAGGAACAGTGACAATTTTGTTTGTTTCTTTGATTTTCATCTATCAAAGCCAACTTGCACACAGAGTGGAGTTTCCCTTTAATGTTTCCCTTTAAAGAGTACAGAGAGAGATAGATGGAGAGAGAGAAAGAAGAAGAACGACAGGAGAGCATATTAAAGGGGACAGTGACGACTAGAGAAGCTGGGAAGCTGCCATTCCAAGTGCTTGTCTTGCTATGATTCACAGGGTCAGAATTTCCCAATCTCTTTGTCCTCTATCGTTGTTTTTGTCTGGGATGCCTTCGAGGGGCACACACCGGGGTAGAGAGCTCCTCTTTTGTGATGCCATCCGGAAAATGTTCCTCCGCATCCATGTAATCCTCCCTGGGTCCGGTGGACAGTGTTGGTTGCTAGGAGAAGTAGTCATCCTGATCTTCTTGATTAACGCTGCACGGGGGAAAAGAGGGACGAGAAGAGAACAATGCAGTGAGAAATCTCTGTTGGATGTGCTGCTCTGAAGACCCCCATCTCCAATAAGTCTGGACCCTTTGGCCCGAATTCACGAAGGTGGTACAAATGAAACCATGGTTTAAACCATGGACAAAAACCATGGAGCGCCAAGTGTCGCACGGAATATTTCGTAAGGAAATTGGTCATTTTGTTGACAAAATGACCGTTTCGTTAACTAAATTATCATTTCGTGCACTACATGTTCATTTAGTTACAAAATGTTGTCATTTTGTTACAAAATAATCATTTCATCGAGGAAATGACTGATTTCGTAACGAAATATTCCATGCAACACTTGGTGCTCCATGGTTTTTGTCCATGGTTTAAACCATGGTTTCATTTGTACCACCTTCGTGAATTCGAGCCTTTGTGCTGAGAAAAATAAATTGTGATTGATGGTAAGATTGGCATCAATTGTGTAACTCAGGAGGCAAAAAAAAAGGGTGCACTTCGAGAGACTTACAACTGATTCCAACTCTTGCTCTCACAAATACAAGTTTTGGGTCCCTTTCTTTGCAGTTTGCATGGATGATGCCAAAGAGTCAAAAAGTCGTCTGCTAGCATGGGGCAACCATTCTAGGGCAGTCACTTTGTGCGATTTGGGCAAGCCAAGGAAAAAATGAAACTTACCTGATGAAGCAAGCAGAATCTCTTAACACACTTCCAAACACAAAGCATTTTTAAAACATACTGTGATCACAGATTAATGACCTATTTTGCCGTCCATAGCACTGATGGTGAATAGGTCACTTAATATTAGTGCACTTTTGAAATCCTCTTTTTAACATCAGTTGTGCATTTCCTATTCAAAACATGCTACAAGTGCATTCTGAAAAAATTCATAGATGAACTGAGTTCTTAAAAGAAGACCTGCAGAGAGGTTGTTACTTTTATGCAAATTGTATAAATTCGTCTTGTTATATCACTGGTGCTATGCCTTCAACTGACAATTTTCTGATACAGGTGAGCATTTCAGAAAGAAAAACACAAAACAATTCACATTGACACTAAGGTAATGTCTGCAATGCAAACAAATTATCTGAGTGCAGGTTGCTTCTGTTCTATCAGTATTCTCATCACTAAAGCTACATACAGTGATAGCTGTACAAAAATCTGTGAGGAACAACAGAGTCTGAGATGGAGAGACTACACAGGAAAACCAAAAGGATTGCTGACTATGACATGAAAGTGTGAAATGCAAAATGAGAAGAGAAGAATACATATGATAACGATTGGAAAGCAGGTCAAGACCTACCGGAGGATCTTTTGTGGAATATCTAGACTAACAGCATTTCTTAAAACTCAGAAGGAAACAAAAGACAAAAAACATGGCTTTTTCTTGGCTCTCTATCACAAGCTAAATAGTAATGTCACAGTGCTTAAAAATGCTATGCAGTGCTAAAAAGCTCTTAAAAGCCCATCAAAGAAAAAAGAAATCACTCTCGTCATACGTAGGAACAGCAATGCAAAAAAGGCTGACCTACTCTGTCAAAAAACAGCAGTTCTAGGAATTAAAGTCATTATGAACACATTCTATCTTATATTTCCCATCTTGTATGCTCCCACTGCTGTTATGATATGGAATATGGACATATTGCCATAGGGAAGGGAGCACAAACAAGATTGTGGTAGATGAAACAGATACCTTGGACTTGGGTAATTGGCTTATTTGTGTACTGTCATAACACTGGATTTAGATATAGCTCTTTGGCAAAACGCAAGAGATGGTATATTTGAATAGTACTACTCATCTGTTACATCAACAAATTATTTACTACTTTGGATATTTCTTCCTCAAAACAAGGACTATGTGTGATATCCATGAAAGAAATGCGTCTTATCTGGATGACCCTGGCATCTGCCTATCTAACCTGTTACTATATCCGCTGCTGTTATGCAGAAAAGAATTTTTCCATTTGCATTGCATTATCTACACTTTTGTTGTTGTTGCATCTAACTCTTGCATATCGTATCAATGACCAACATAGTGTGAAAAGGACTACTTTGTATGCAATTCCCATGCAGAAAACACAAACAAACAAACAAACAAACAAGTTATTAGTATATCCCAGAAAGCTTGTGGTCTTTAGCTTATTATGTTTTCTTATGAAACTCTACTTTATTGTCATTATCATTATCATTTTAATCATTACTGTTCATGGACATTATTTCAACAAATGATGATTTTATTATTTTTTTTTTAATACTAAAGACTTCAACTACTGTTGCTACCACTGCTACCAAATAAGTAACTACTGCAAGTCCATAAATTACAGATTGGGAATTCCTGACAATTTTGCAAGTGGTTGAATTTGTGGTAAAAGGAACAGACTTTTAGTTTTTGGTGGTAGTCTGGATCATATCAAGACCAAGAAAATATTCTCAGGATGCGTGCACATCTCTTTGGCATTTAGTGACCCTATGGCCTTAGCATAGGTTTATGCTCTCTAAATATTTCTACTTATTGATTGTATTACCATTATTTTTTGCTATGATTATTTGTGACCATTCCCTTTAAAGGAACAACATTTTATCACCTTACAGTGTATAAAACATAGAAGCAAAGAAACTAAAACATGCACAGCAAACTGAAGGGCAAAGAGGCAGAGAAGGACAGACAAAAAAAAATGCAAACAAAGTGAGTGAAAACTAAAAAAAAAGGGTTTTGTTTTGTCAACTATCTATTGTGTCTGAAACCCATGTGAGAAACTGCACACCTTTTACGCACAAACCTCTGGTACTCAGAGTGTCTGCTCTCCAAAACTTTGGAAAACAGTGACGAAACCTTGACGGGGGAGAGGTTGGCCACAGAAAACAAAAAACACAGAGGAGAGAAAGACAAACATAAGCCATGCACAGTTTTTAGTCTATAATGCCAGAACAAACATGATACACGCAGACATGCCAGCATACAAAATTATGACTGCACAATGAATGGATAACTGGGGGATATTCTTTTCCAAAATGAAATATATTGTAAAATTAGAAACATTTGCTCAGTGGGGTGGCCTTATTTCACAGCATGAACCTTTCATGAATTGCCACTGGCATTTATTGCATCATGTAGACACACACAAAAACATTGCATGCATTTTACTGTCGCAAATCTTGGCTTCTCACGAAAGTTTCATGCATGCGAAAAAAAAAATTATGGTTTTACAGGAGGCTGGCATATGTCTCATATGGGGGTTTAAAACATTCTTTTGATCACATAAGTCTTATTTGCAAGCCTTATCAATATTATCAATTCATGTGACAGTCACTATGAGAAGGATGCATTTCCAATGGATGGGAATCAGTGATGCTCTATTGCTTGAAAATTGCACATTGCACAATTATTGATGCTGTAAAAGCGGATATTTCGCGCGACTAATTTTTCGTGCTCAGCCAGGTAAGATGAGTTTTGTGTGTCTTTAATTCTGCGGAATCAAGACATCAACTACTGGAACACATGGCAAGCAAAACTATTCGCATGCTTGTATTTTTGTGCGAGTTTCTGATTGCGCAAAATGTGCGAAAATTTCCACTTTTACAGTATTCTTTTATCCTTTGCTGGCAGAGCTTCTGCTAAGTTTACCATGTTCTGGTCTCAAATCTAGAAGAACCTTACCTACAGCTAACAATGATGATTCATAGACATACATGTATCACTTAAGGTCAAAAGAACAATGTTTGAGCAAGAAATATAAATTTAGATATTCTAATTATGGCTACTGGAAAATGTGTGTATGCAAACTTGAATATTAGACACAATTACACATTTTCAGTGCCAAAGGGGGGATTTAATTTGACTTTGAATGTGGCTTTCACCAATGAAGAAGGTGCTTTTGGACCAAAAAAAAAAAGCCAATTTAGGGGCAAAAATAAAGTCATACAAGTTCCATATACCCTAATCTATGTTGCCAATTGCTCAAGTATGGGACGTCCCACAAGCATTCTCATTTAGGATCTGCCTTGTTTATCTACATAATCAAGATTACATGAAGATGTATAAATTGAGCACTCAGGACAATGTGATTCAGTTTTTCTCCCTCTCTCTCCCTCAATAAAAAAGAAAAAAGAAAAGAAAGACATAGCATTCCTCTTGCATACAAGAGTATGTATGTGTAACCCAGAATTATGCTGGGTCTACATCTGTGTAATATCAATTATCCAATTCCTTTGAATGTACAGTCAACCTTGCTTTAATTAAGACGACCTTGCATAAGTCGAATAATCGCCTAAGTCGGAGGTCTCTTCAAGTCATCTTCTCTTTATATTCTATTGATTTTAATCCCTCAGAAGTTGAATTTTCTCGATTAAAATCGAAGCTATTTCTTCAGTCCAAATAGATTCGACATGGGCAAGGTTGACTGTACTAACAGTCATGTCACTGGATGTCAGTATATGGGCCTGAAAGCATCTGTGAAATGGGTTTGCATATCACACTACTTATTCAAACACTGCTTTGTCCTCTTATATCAACAACAACAACAACAAGAAGCAAAATAAAATGAAATAAAGAAAACAAACTTATCAGAACGAATACACACAGCAACAGTTTATCTACAAGCATGGAATAACATCAAATCATTTTATTGCTGGCCATATAAATTTTATGAGAGAACCTGTGGCTGCTGAACCTGATATTATGCATGGGCATTGTAAATGTGTGGGCATAAATGTTGTTCTAGAAACTGCTGTATAGAGGTACAACGAGTACAATGTGGAACTGGCATGAGCACGTAACAACACACATTTACTTTGACGGATGCTTTTTTGGCACTATCTAGCAGTGCCGTGGGATGCTTAGTCATTTTGCCCAACAACAAGTGACATGCCTAACACTTCTTTTTTCTTTTTTTTTTCTTTTAATGCCAATATTGAGATTAGTGTGGTCATGTATCATTTCATTTTCATTTCATTTCATTTCTTTATTGTCCAAATTATGTTTAAAAACATGGCATGGAAATTTGATTTTGTCACACATTCATAAACACATATTGACAACAGATAAAAAGCAAATAATATTACATTACATATAAAACATCAAGTGAATACTCAAAAAATACAGGGAACCAAACATACATCACAACATTGACTAGCATCATGTGTTTAACGTGCAGAGGGGGAAAATAAATATATTTGTGTACATACACAGAAAACTATGGAAAAATCAATTGCCGCAAAAAGTTGTATAACCACAAATTCTAAAACACCTTACTTTACACAGACCACTCCAAATATCATAATCCATAAATTATAACACATATTGCACATATTCCTTACACCCCACCCCCCATACACACAGCTAAAATCTGCTTCGTTTCACTGAATCCCTGACACGCCCGATGTGCACAATCAGACAACTATTGCACATTAATCTTAATTCACTTAGAAGTTATTCTATTCAAATAATTACAAACCATAAAATTCTTGTGTGTTTTTGATAATGCACAAAATACCCCCCCCCCTGCCGTCATACACCAAACCAGCTACAGCTCTCCCTTCACTTTATACAAAAATCAGCGGTTGTTATTACACATCCTGATTGCGTATGGAACAAAGGAGTCTGCATATCGATTTGTACGACATTTCAGAGACCGTAGTCTTCTGCCTGATCGTAGGAATTCAAAATAATCATGTAGCGGGTGATTCTCGTTTAACATAATACCATTTGCCATATTGGCGATCCGATCTGTACATTCCTTTGTAAGGTCGTAACTTTCCCCAGTGATTTTGCTAGCCTGTCTCACTATAGCTTCCATTCTCTTGAAGTCTTGTTTCCTGCAGACCCCCAAACCAGATGACACAGTTAAACAGTACAATACTTTCAACAAGTGATTTGTAGAAAAGATTGAGAATAGTTCTATCAATGTGTAGTGCTCTCAGTTTTCTCAGAAAGTATATACGAGTCCGGGCTTTTGAGATAACAGATCTACACTCTTCAGTCCAAGAAAGTTTACTGTCCACTGTTGTCCCTAGGTATTTGTAACTCTTGACTATCTCAATATCTGTACCACCAATATTTATAAATTTTGGCTGTGGGGGCATTTTCCGAAAATCAAACACAATCTCCTTAGTTTTGGTGAGATTTAACTGCAGACAGTTCTTGTCACACCAAGAGGTAAAACGTTTAACCTCGGCCCGGTAGCTAGATTCATCCTCATCAATAAGTCCTAAAATGACAGTGTCATCTGCATATTTCAAAATGAATACATTTTCCCTTGCTGATTTACAATCGTTCCTGTACAGAATAAACAGCAACGCCAATTATTTGCTTTTGTACTGTATCCTCACTCCCCCCCCCCCCCCATTTTCTTCCCATGGGGCATTCACTCAACAAACAGATGGAAACGTGCACCATACTGTTGTGGAATTCTTAACTGAGCAATTCTAGAGTGAACTAGCAGCACCCGTGGAAATCCACGGGTCTGAGGGGTTTAATTTCTTTTTCTCATAATACGATTTTGCACATTTTTATTGAAGAAATAAAAAGAAAAGTCTTCTCATTCTTTCCTTAATTGTGCTGTCTTCTAAATGACCACCCTTCCCAGAAATTTTATAATACATTTTTGTAGTATATGCCAGGCGATCCGGTCCATTGGTAGGGATCATTCCCGCCACTACTTGCTTTTATTATAGAACTTGAGTTTCGAGGGGTTATTTGCACCCGTTGAAGTCTAACAGTTGTCTTGTTGCCCCTCACCCCTCCCCCCCCCCTCACGCACACACACATTTCCACCTCCGCTGGGCAAAAAACAAAAACATTCAGGGAAAAATTACCAAAAACGCAAATGAGATTCCCTGAAAGTTCTGCCCACAGGTTGTTCCCGTCGAAACGGGAAGATATTAACACTATGAATTTGATTACCCCCTGCTCTTGCATCCACGCGGGCACCCGCGGGAATCCACGGCTGGTCTCAAGGCCTCGGTTTGTTTTGTGGTTTTTTTTTTCATGTTTCTTTTCCCCACGTTATGAGAGAAAAATGAGATATTTTCGTCTTCATAATTTTGCTCCCTCCTTTTTGTTTTTAATCACCAAAACTTGGCTTGATATATCATATTAATATAGAACTACATCTGCTTCAGATTGTACATTATCATAATTAATATTAGGCCTACAATTATTGCTCCTATTATTGTTATTATTATATCATTATTATCATTATCCTTATCATTATCATTATCATTATTATTATTATTATTACTATTATTATTATCATCATCATTGTTATTATTTGGGGAGGGGGAGATCATAGTCATCAGGTTTAATAGGCACCCGTGTGAGTAGGTTCTCACGACCTCGTATTTTTTTTCTTTAATATTTTTCCCATGTTATGGAAGAAAGAAGAACATATACATCACTGCATTCGTCTTCATTTGCTCCCTCTTTTTTTTTTTGTCACCAAAACTTGGTTTGGTAGACCATAGAACCACACATTCTATTTCCACTTGCAATTTTAAAAATAGGCGGTCGGCAAAGCGAGGTTTTCCTCTACGTCCGCTCATCTTATGAATATGTATGATTACAGCAGCTCTGCAGTAAACGAATGGACACAGCTGCGCGTGTAATCTGATATGTAAGGGTACGATCGGCAAATATATTTAGCCGCGTCCTAAACAGTCTGCGTACAATGACACTGGACTTGAGAGCAAACGGCGAGCAAACTAAATGACGTACCAGAGCTGCATATAGTATTCTGCAGTTGTGCAAAATACAATTACATAACCAACGTTCGTTGTTTTCATTTGGGGACGCCAATAATGGCAAACTGTACGTAAATGCCCTTGTAGTCCATATCACGCACACACAGATTCGTGTAACCATCGTCATTACATTCAGTACACGTAACAGGCGGAGGCAAAGGTACATCACAGAACTATATACACACAGTGTAGAGTGTGTATAGAGTTCTGCGAGGTACATTGTGTGTGTGCGTGCGCGTCCGCCGGAAAATGTCAGAGATTTCGCTGCACCATCATCTTTAGTATCCCCCAGTGTCTCTGCAAGCTAAAAGATGGAAGATCGAGAAAGCAGGAGGCCAGCGCAGGTTCCGTGAATATTGAAACGCTCGGCTCTTTCGTCACGCACAAAAATGCATTATGCATGTAGCTAATTAATTTTTCTTTTTTGTCCTCGACGTCGACACGGAGGCGGAGAGGGGACGAAACCCGCGCCATTCGATGTAGGATACTCTCCTGCGGCCGACGGCACCGGTCGCAACTGCCCGGAGCCGACGGCTCGGGAGGAGATAGAGAAACCAGCAACGCCGAAATAAAACAGGAAATACATAAGGCCGCGACAACAACAACAACTTCGAGTATTATAGTATAGGATGAGTGATTTCAACACTAATGATGATTTCACACATTGCAATGCAATGATCAAATAGGCCTACACATAGACCATATCCACCTATCACGACATACATTTTCACTGAACAACTATTAACAACTACAAAGCCCCAAACCATAAACTAACAACCCTGGGCTTCCATCAATGACTTGATGGGCATGACTAATGTTTGAAGAATTGGCCAATGGGAGGTGTGTGTGAAAAAAAGAAAGAAAAAAAAATCAATGATCAGCATAATGGCGCGGCATTGATCGATACACATAATGAGGCCGATCTACATCTACAATATGTAACACAAACATACCACCATTGTAACAATTGGAGATGACACTGCCCGCAATGCACAGCGGACGCAATTACCACGGCTGCAGCAAAGAGAATGGGCTGATACAACAGGGTTCCCAATGGAGTCAAAGAATAACAGTTTAACAGGTGAAAGGAAAGAAATGAAAGAAACAAAGTAACAGGAGGGAGGGGCAGAGGGGATGGTGGAATAACTGAAAGATATACATGTATATCAGAGATAACAAGAGCAACAGACAAAACCACAACTGTACTACAGATGATGAAATGACTAAAAAGCATAATGAATGGAAGAGACTACTGATGAAGAAAGAAAGAGAAAATTAAGCAAAGGAGAAATCAAAATGACAGGATAACACGAAACATATGCACTTTACAGCATGATCTACAACATCAGCAGTAAGAAGAAAGAATGGATAGCTAAAGAAGTGGGGAACATCCTTAACAATGATGACAGTTACAATGCAGCACCCATTCTTAACATATGAGATAAGAAACAATATTAATGGAACTGGGAATGAAGGAGAGGAAAAAAAATGAAAGATGCAGAAAATAGCACAGCATGGAAATCTACGTGGGCAGGGTTGACACATTTACAGATAGATATTTGAAAGACAGAAATAATGAACTGACAACACAAACACATGGAGAATACAAAAGGACAGAATCACAGTTCTCAACAGATGAGTCAAGAAAGGAGTGAAACAAAGACAAAACAAAAGATGAAGAATTAAAGGCACAGCCTGGGCTGGACAGAAGATGACAATGAGATGAATTTAGAGAAATAATGTGCCAAAAAGATGAAGAAAGAGAGAGTTTATGAAGGAAGAAAAATAAACAGATGGAAAAAGAATGTAGAATATAAGGACACAATTGAAAAGAGAGAGGGAGAGTGAACGTATGAGAGAGGATGGAAGTGTGTAAAAAAAAGAAGAGATAAAATATGAACATGCTTTGTGTCAGGGGTTTATTACACCCCTGGAAATAAATTGATCGATATCACGAGTAGCTCAGGGGAAGGACTGGTGTAATGACGGTAGAATGACAAAGGGCACCATATTTAGACGCTATGACAAGCTACTTCAACCTTCACCTTTTACACTCCATGCTGGTCTGTGAATGCATCTACAACTGTCAAAACAAGTGATGAGAAAATTGGGGGTGAACTTGACGATGCTTGCCTGAAGCTGAAATTTGTATGGATGACTTTTAATATGAGGTCTAATGGGAGATGAGGTTTGTTCCACATGATATTGAGGAACATGCAAATGCATATTATATGAAAATTTAATTATCTTTATGGTATAAAATATTCTTTGCATATTTTTCACAAGTGAAAAATGGTGAAACATGACTTGACTCACGATGTACGATGCTGATATAAAAGACATATTTCATGCTTATTAGTTTATGCCATTTTTGTTTTCCTTTCCTATACTTCTTCCATTACTTATTGATGTTCACAGTCTATCAAATTGTATTAATCTAATACTGTAGACTCAGCACACTACCATTCAATTATGTGCCTGTTTGCAGATTAGACCATGCCTCCAGGCTAACAAGGGCATCAATGACCTTTTTGTGTGTGTGCGTGTGTTTTGTGTATTTTTTTTTTCAGGTAATATAACAAACTATTCTGCCTTGTGGGAACTGTCAACAATTTTTTGTTCCATTTATCTACTGCAAAACTGATGATATGCAAATATTCAGGAAATGATAAATTAAAACAATTAAATAAATGTTGTACAAAAATAATTAAACAAGTCTCATTTGCAAAATTCTTATTAGACTAAGGTCACTGAAATTGGTCCCACAAGACGAATTAATCTTGCAAAGTTGTACTATTTCCATTTTAATTTTGTCATAGCCTATATCTTTTTCTCTTCCATAATATCAGATATACTGGTAGCATTTCACATGGCTCAGATTTGAAGTTCAACATATTGTTAGACAATTCCTTTAATCTGAGACACTACCACCCCCCCCCCCCAAAAAAAAGATTTGTGATGCATGAAGAGCATGTGTAAAGTGCATGACAATGAGATCACATTCCTAAGACCAACACTATAAAGATGCTGTAATGATTAAACATGACATCACGCATAACATGTATGAAAAATGGCTTGCAGTTATATGAATAAGCACAGTAAATAGATGGAATATGTTTGAAATTGTGTGAAAACATAAAGGAAGTAGAAGACTCACTAACTCTGGCTCAACGTGAATGCTGAAAGTTGAAAAGAAACAAATTTTGCATAGATCTTTAATGCTCTGAAACATTCGAATGCATCATTCCATATTCATTGTATGTACTATGGATATGAGGTAGAAGAGGCTTTGGAACTCTGAGCTCTTAGTGCGGAAGAAAATAGGCCAGTTTGTAGTTTTGCTTTGTGTATGAGCAGAAAAAGGTCGTTAGTACCAACAGGCATGTTGGTTTTTCAATTCACTGAGACAAGCATCTGGAATGTGATAATTTTTCATGTAATCCGTATAAATGGTGCTTGCCTGCATACACACCTCACAGTAAGCCTGGTATTTGGCAATACTAATAGAAAAAGTTTAGTATATACATTTAATGCAAAACAATTAAATGGATGCTTCCCCACACATATTACCAGTAATTGACAGACCATTCTGGTCACCTGGTCCATGCAAGTTCATTCTGTGTTTGAATATGATTGATGAATTCCATAAATTGTCACATCAAGTTTAATAATTGTGTCTCTGTGAAACAACTGGTGTGCCTATTTAAAACCAAGTGAGTAAAAAGAAAGATCATTTGTACCAATGTGTACGTGAGCTAACTATGAACTGGCTTGCTGTCTCATGGCTCATAAAGATTATCTGACAGATATTGGTCTAAAACCCACTCTCACATTAATAAAATATAATGCAAGCTTGATATTACTCTCAACCAAGACTGATGACTAAATGCATAGAATAATGAATGTTGTCAGCTCATTTCCAATGCACCAATATGCGAATCAATTCAATCACAAATTGTGCATGATATCTACCACTACAACATTCAATGAGACATATCTAAACACTATCACTTGCCCACTTTTGATCATAATAACTTCACTCTGAGTATTGGCCTACATACATGTATATCTGCCTGACTGAATCCATTGTTTCCATGTTGTTGTTGCTGTTGGTACTGAATCTCAGACACATAAAATGAGAATGTAATTGTGAATCATGGTTGATCGACGAAATCAAAAATTCCAAGTTGAATTCATGGCTTTCATAACATGCACATGATCCACTCAAGCCTATCCCTCCCCTCCCTTCCCCTCCCACCTAAAAAGAAAGCAAAAACAAAGAGACACCCATGCTGACATCTCTTACTATTTATTTAGTGTTTATTGTAATGATGTAGAAAAAAAATGAAGTTATTGAATTAAAGGGTATTCAAACAGTTTAAAAGCATGTATCAGAGCATACACAATGTCTGTCCACAACACTCACACACATACACACTCACATACATACACAAATTAAACATTATGAATACAAATACTAGTTTGCAGTACAATACATTTTCAGAAATCTCTGTTATAAAAGAATGCAACCTTGGAGTTGATGCTTCATCTGGATGTACCATTATTTATAGCAGAATTAAATAGAAATATGGAGATCATATATTATTAATAGAAGCCTTCTCATAACTGTTTACAATTTTTAGGTATAGGATCCTATATATATATATATATATATATATATATATATATATATATATATATATATATATATATATATATATGTATATATATATATATATATATATATATATATATTTAAATCTCTGTATCATGAAAATTCTTTGTTTCTCTCACAAAGGTCTCGCTTAGGGGCAATCTTTAGACCTGTATTTCATTTCATTTTGATCCACTTAACGGTAAATGCCTTGCTAAGTGGAGAACAGCAGCATTGAAATTAGAGCTAGCCTTTCAGGACAGACTCTTGCACACAAGAAAGTACAAGACTACTCTGCCATTAAACTTCAAGCTTCAGCTGGACAAGCAAGTCTATTAAAAGGAAAGCTCCTTGACTAATCTTTTTCTCCTCCTCCAAGAAACCTTGAATGAGTAACAAGCCTATTAGGTTTTACAGCTGCACGCTACCTTGTAAGTGATGCTTTTGGCCAATGCTCCCACGAGGATTCAAATCTCACAACTTTTAAAATCCCTGTTCTAACTTGTGAGGATGTTTTCAAGAACACTGGCTGTAAATAAAGCTGAAAGAGACACATAAAATTCCTTTCCCATGTATCATAATTTCTTGTTCATTCATATCTACATAATATACTTTCTCCACCTGACAAAGTATAAGTCTGTACTGGAAGTTGAATGCCAAATCTAAATCTCTTTCTACACCAGGCTGGAAAAAAAAGAATTCGTGAGCAGTGCGCATTCCACATCATTTCACTGTTGTTTATATAATAATAATATAAATATTCTGAAATTTAATTATTTTTTAACCGTTGAGAAAATTTTAGCCTTGTCACCAAATCAATATTTATTTTGGGTGATTTTTATCAAAGTAATTTGGAACCCGCAAAAAATATAATCAAAATAAATACAAAAAAGGGACAAATTCTATCTCCTGACCGAGATCACTATTGGCAACGTCCATTACAGAGGTTCAGCAGCCTAAAAATCGAAGTTAAGTACTGTATACATCATATATTTAGCAAGACTAATTTTTTGCAAATCAAGACTTTCCAAAATTTTGCGAGTGGTAAAATTTGTGACTGTGGTTTACTACAATGGACAAGGAAATGTACATGTTCAGATTGCATTCACGTCGGGATCAGAGTTGAATTTTTTTTTTTGGAAAATTCGCGAATAACAGCCCACTCACAAATTTCATGAACATAAAAACCCAACGAAATATATGGCATATACAGTAAATCAAGACATGAGAAAACCTTGTCAATAATAACAAAGCTTCCTCATACAATTTCCCATCGACCTTCAACTTGTTTTCCTACTCAATGGAACTGTATAATCCCTGTACCTACACAGGGGGAAAAATGATCACCCCCCCCCCCTAAAAAAAAAACAAGTATGTTTGTTTGACATGCTTTTCCACAGGCAAATCTTCTCCCCAGTCCCACAAATTATTGTGCATGTGGGGCTCTGTACTTTACTGGCATTACATATGGGCCTACTCACTGCATCCCTCAGAAGCATGGTTGTCTCCTTGTCTGAGCTGAGAGCGAGTGAAAAAAAAAAGTACACTCTCCACGGCAGTACTGGCATGAGTCACTTCACAGAATGACTCAAGAAGGTTAGGGGCAGTTGGCTTTCGAGTGTCCTAATGACATTTTGGTGACATAGTGCCAACATAGATGAGAATGTCAAACATTCAGCTCACAGTCACACGCCAACTGACAAGCACACCCTCACACCACAGCCAACAGATACATCCTAGAAAACATTTGTAGGAAGCAATAAATCAGTGTGCAGCCACTGTTGACTTCTCTATTTTTTGATATCTTACAGTGCTTTCTCACTCTCAAACTACACATATATCCCAGCCTCCTATCATGCTATTCTCACTCATTTTCTCTATGCACACATGAGCCATTTTCCCTTGACTTTCCCTCTATCTCCAGAAAGCTAGATTTTCTCTAGATTATCTTCACAATGCACCTTCTCCTGGTAACAGTTACATGTTAGTCATGACAACATTGTTTTTAATGCATTCCTATATGTGGAGCACCCTATGTTTCACCACTCACCAAGTTTGATTGGAAAAAAAAATGAGGCTTGTTAAAATTTCATGCGAACAGTTCATGAGGGATATCCCTATATTTACTCCAAATGCTGCCCGGTGCATTGATCAAACACAAAAGTTCTAGAAAAACGTATACAATAAAAAGTGTTTACCGGTACTTAAATCAAGAAATGTTGGGTACATGTATGTATTTTTTGCTGCACACACACAGATACACAAAGAAAAAGATGAAAATCCTTAGATCCTACAACCATACTCATAATTCTCGTGTAAATCCCACTGGTAACTACATACAGGCCCACACTATATGCGGTATCCACGTCATTTTTAGTGGCAGTCTTGAAAGGGCTATAAAGGATGTGACTTGCACACATGCTACATGATGCATTTCTTCACATGACCATGAAAGCCACCCAAATTCCCATTATCATTTTTTTTTTCTGTTCCCTTGCTATTTCCCTGAGGACTTTGCCCAGGTTTTATTGCTTCCATTTATTCTCCTTATCATCTTCCATTATATCTCCTTCTGGGAATCCCTCACATTCATTTTGTGTCATGAATATTCCACCCAAATCATCACCTAATTATCTTCCTAATCACAGGGGAATGAATAATCTCCAGATTGATTTGCACAAGCACACACGTACACAAATGCACACACACACACCCACCCACAACCACACCCACACTTGGTCCATAAATGCATGCAAGCACATACACAAACACACACATACACACACACACACACACACACACACACATGTACACACAAACACACACACACACACATCATCATAACCACCCCTTGATGAGACACTGAAGATTCTGAAGCATTCACAAATATTTGACTAACTCTTTGACCCTGTTCTATATTATGCAGGTTCAGGAAGGAGAGAGCAAGGCGCGCATGAGTTGGCTGTCATCCATGGATATTAATTAAGACAGCTAATCATATGATGCTCTATCGATGTTTATCGGATGACGAGGATAAGGTAGGGGCGGAGGATGTAGGGGCGGAGGATTGGGGGGGGGGGTGGAGACGGGGGTAATGGGATGGGGGTAGGGAGAAGAACCGGAATCTCATTTCCCTCACATCTCTTCCTGGCCCAATGCACTCTGATCAAATTAATCTGAGATGTACTTCCAAAACCACAACTTCCTCGGCGTGTAATCCTATTTTCTCCAAAGAGGCTACGGGCCAGAGCTAGCAACCTCTCGCGGAAAACATGCATCCGTCTTCCAGGGACGGGAGTGCATCGCACGCGGGTCAATGATGGAGGATATTGGGACTGCATACAGTACAAAGAGGGATTGGATTAGACTCGTCTTGCACACACTCCACCAGAAGGTGAAATGACAAATATCTGCAAAGATGGAGAAAATAGTGTCTATGTTGATGGACACATCTTTCAGAGTTTTTTTTTTTAAAATTTCAGTATGACATTTCTGTACAAAGCTAAGACAGTGTGGAAAGCTTATGGAGATATTGAGACTGCAAGTTAATTTGCATATCACCTGCGCGATAGAGTAACAACTCTGAAATATATCATGTAAACCAGATAAATTATGACTTTGAATAAAGATGCTAACAATGGGACCCTCATATACATTACTATTTCAACTAACTTGTGGTACCATCTGTGAACAATTCTCCATTTGCATTAAACAAATGATTAATGCGAATTACTGTTTTCTTTTCTCTCTTTTTTTGATTCACCCCGTGTGATATCTGTATAAAATTAAGGAGTTCCTGGAAATGTTGCATGTATCAACACCATGAGCTAACACAAAAGTCATTTAGTTTCATAATTGATATGGCATTAGCAACCTTTGGCTAGCCAAACATACACCTATTATGGCATTTGATATCTGTGCAATATGTAGCAAAGTCTTGCGGGATTGTGTTTCATTTGAACAAATATTGACATATGGGACATTGTAAGTCAGTATGAAAGGTTTCATCTTTCTACGACATCAGTCCCACGATCATTCTTCCTTCTCAAAGCCCAAGTGCAGCTTTCGTTAAATGAGAAATTAGACACAAGAAAATCTATTCAATTTTGTTTATTAGTTGATAGAGTATATCCTTCATTTTGTGGGCTAGATAGCAGAGTAAAAATCAAATGAGCAAACGAAAACTGACAGAATGATAAAGCACCTACCAGACAAGGGCAGGTTGACTAGAATGACTCTTTGGTAAGAAAATTCATGTTGAGACATTCTTCACCAGTGAGTTACATGTGTTTTTTTTACTTCCATGCATACTATGCAATAGTTCTTGTAATACGATCTTGAAAGAGTAAATGTCAAGAAGTTTCATGACATTTGGTCTCATTGAGTTGTTCATTCCAAAAACTATGCACGGGCCTCGAGGATGCACTCTAACCGTATCATATGGTTCAAGTGTCAGTCTCTCAGGTATGATTATCTTCTGATTTGTCTTCTTTTTTTGCTGAAACTCATATGATGTTCGGATCACATCAATATTTTCATCACATTGTTGAGGTTAGTTGAGCTTACTTTAAATGTATTTCACATGGCCGTTAACTCATTCGGCTGGAGACTAGTTGGTGACCTCGGGGGCATTTCATGAAGTGTTCTGTCTGACATATTGGTCAGACAAATTTGCTCTCAGCCAATCAGATGCAAGGATATCAGTAGCTTATAACAGCTTGTCAGAAAAATATCCGACCAAAACTCTTCATGAAATGCCCCCCCCCCCCCCTGGTGACAACTCGAGTCTCCTTGGTCATGGAGTGGTCTCAGAGACATCTCCTGGAATGTAGCCGAGTATGTAGCCAGGGAGTTGCGACAAGAGTCAAACATGTTTGATTTTCCAAGGACTCTTTCCAGTCTCCAGCTGGTCACAAGACACATCTCTGCCAGGTCTCTGCGACATCTCCTTCTAGCTGCGGCCAATTGGCCGAGACTATTTTTACTCATGAAGTCTCCAAGACGATTCTGTGACTATGTGGAGACCCATTGGCATCCTAATGAAGTACCGGAGATGTTACAAAGACATCTCCGCAACTGAGAATATGTCTCGGAGATGTCGTGGCAACGTCTCCATGACTTCTGGACAGATAAATTATTACTTGATTTGAAGATGTCTCTTAAGTTGCTGTGGAGTTGCCTTCTTGGTGATAGCACAAGCTATTTTTTTTTTTGTCTTACGAGTCGTGACAGTCGCGGCAAAGTCTCCTCTGGTGAGATGCACCCTCATGTATTCATAAGTAGGCAACCACAGGGACCAACAGCTTTACATCCCCTCCGAAATACTAGGTAATGAGGATAAAGAGCCGTGCCTAAAGGGGAACACCCACTCCCACCACCGAACCAGGAACCCCATGATTGGGAGTCATGTAGTCTTATCCACAGAGACTCAACACCTCCATGTCACATGCTCTCCTGGTTAACTTTCCCTTCAATACCTACCATAGGCAACACTGAGCTTGTTTCTACTGGATGCTAAAACTTTGAGGTGATGCAAGGTGATATGAGGTGATGCTAGATGATGGGCCTATACAGGTATGCAGGTAACATCTCAAATTTTTCCTCAGTAGAAATATATTGGGTAGTGGATGATAACAGGTAAACAGAGAAGATGCGCAGAGTTGAGGGTAACACCTAAAATTTTTCCTCTGTAGAAATATATTGGATAGTGGGTGATGCAAGGTAATGCGAGGTGATCCGTCTTCCACCTATCTAGGTGGTCAATGCAAGAAAATGTTAGGGATGATTATTAGCAGAAACGGAGCGGGAAAACAAACTTAGCAGCATGCCGGATGTCTCGAATTCTTATTGGGAGATTCTGCATGTTGTTTTGGTAAATGTATTCAAATTCTACGCCTGCTTTGTTCACGAAGGTCACTCTTAATAATCTCAAAGCTTGCCAGAGACTTGCCCTACCTAGCAACTACTCAGAGTCTTCCTGCCTATCAAGGAACTTACTTGGAGGGAGCAGGTGACTAAAATTGGTTGTACAGTGTAGGCTGTCGGAAAAGAAACATCCATGAACTGCAATACGGTACAGAAATGGTCTATTTGGTCACAAGGCAGTGCGCCACGACCTGATCAGTGACCCTATAATACGCAACTTCCTGAATCACCAAACGTTGCAAGTTCCCTTGCATTACCCCGCATCATTGCACATTTAATTGCTCCGTAGAAACGGCTCAGGTCGTAGTAAAATCGGGGTGATGCAGGTGACAAAAATTTGTAGTAATGCGAGCTGATACGAGGTGTCCAGTAGAAACATGCATATTGTGTGTAATCCCAGCATCCTATCTACAGTATACCCACTGCCCTCTTCACTGACTTGATGTGTTTTGTTTTCTTCAATCGACAGTCTCAGCCATATCCTGTGTTGTCCTATGGCTCTGAAATTGAGAGAGCTGCAATTCATGCTGACCAAACTCTTCAACCTTTCCATTCCCTTGTTGTGCCCATTTAGTTCTTCTAAATCCAGCTCTTTTTTCTCATATATTTTTTTTTTTTTTTTTTTTTGGGGGGGGGGGGGGTTGGGTAGGGAGGAAGTGAGACCATGAAGCTATTACTGTATACACCAAATATTTCGCGACGTTTTCATTTTTACAAATTTAAAATCACACGAATGTGATGTGCACACATACATTTTCCTGTTCAGTACTATACTCCACAAGCGCAAATTTGACCACTCGTGAAATTATCGGGAAGTCCTGATTTGCAAAATATTAGACTAGCTAAATAAATGGCATATACAGAATCCTGCTGATTACGGGAAGGGGAAATTTTGAGGTAGAATTCTTTATCTTGGTGCGCAATTCAGAAAGAAATCAAGAAAACGCCAATTTGAGAGAGACAGAAAGGAACTTTCATCTTCTAAGATATGTTGAAAATATAAGAAATGGTTATAAGGTTAGCAATTAAGAGGTTTTTGAAAATTATGCAACCAAAACTATCGTATTTATACATGCACATCAATGGGCTAAAATGAATTTCTATCGATTTTGTTTTTATTCTATCTTAGAAAACTTTAATACTACATAGTAGCATCTTATTACAGAAAGATTTACCAAACCACAAAAAAAGTGTGGTTTCTGGCACTTGCACTGCTTGTCACAAACTGAAGCTCAGGAAAAAAGGAGAAGGCAAATATTAGACAAGTGCTTTAATGTGCACCCAGAGTGTATAACTTGAAACATGATTGTAATGATGCATCACTAGAATCATGATTCAAGTTGCACATTTTTGCTGTGTGAATGCAAACTGAAAGTATGCAGGGTGATCTGAATCATAATTCCAATGGTGTCACAAATGATGGTCCAGAAGTGTTTTCCAATCAAACATTCACCAAAATTACTGAACTAAACTGTCGTGTGAACGGATTAACCCCTGAACCGCATTTTTTTTTTTTTTTTTTGGGGGGGGGGGGGGGGGAGAGGGCGGAGCTTATGGTGACCTTTCAACCACTCCCGCAGAAAAGCCACACTCCTCAAATGCTTGCACTGTAATCAAAATGCAGATCTTTGCTGGAGACCATGTTTTATACCAGGTACTCAAATGGATGGCTCATGGAGGTTGATTTAAATGGTATTCAAAGTGGGATTTTTTTTAAAATTCATTTGCACAAATAGATAAATATATAACATATATTTCTTCACTGCTAAAATTTAGTGTTAAAGTGTTATTTACAATTAAACACTTGGAAAATCATGGGGAAAACTTCACAATATCGTAGTTGTGGCTTCTAAGATGTTAAACAGAAAGCCCCGTGCTTTTGCATGACTTCCTCCTTTAACTCACACATCTATCATAGATTATGTGAATATCTTGACTGTGATTTTATGAATAAATAAATTGAATTAAAAAAGCAAATTGAAGTAGTTACTGTTCAGATATTTTGATTGTAAAGATTGAACATCCTTTCCATCACTTTTCAGAACCTTAAAATATATTTGAAATAACCGAGAAGGCTTGTGGAAGATGCTTGGACAACGAGGTGTATGGGGTTCAAATATCTCTGTATGGTACATGTATCTGCATTTTCCTTCCATCTGACCAGAATGCATCTGCTTCTAAACGGAGTCACATTCAAATTCATCTTTATACAATCAATGCAAACACTCTCACCATCCTGGGTCACACATTCAGAGCAGCTTTCATCCTTAACTCCTCTTGACGTTACCACATGGATCAACACTTTGATTTTTGATTGTCGTTTTTGTGGCATGATAAACTGGCTCAAATATCTTCATATTACTTATTGGTCTGTTTCCCTTTTTGTGAGAGGGGGGTATGGTGGTAACTAGTCAATTCTGTATAGTGTAACCACTGAGGTAAATACAGTCGATCACAGATGATTATATATATTTGTGTGTGAAGAGTCTGTACTTGGAGTCTAGGCCTTACATCAGACTGGTGTCATTTCATTTGCTACTGGCTACTGAGCCAGCCCACTGTAGCCCCTGTGCCCCACGGATGACCTCTCTAATATGACAGAAATATTCTCCATCCCACACATGGATGCATTGCGTTATCATATGTACAGATGACGCTCACATAGTACAGCGGGACATCTGTTCTGCCTCAGAGCAGGTTCTGGTACAACATCCAATACTCTGCCTCCGTAGCTGCATTGACCCAAATTTCCAGTTCATTTGGCTCTTGTTTGACCAAAGTCCGAGCAGCTAATGAAATTGAAATACTCAAAAACACATGCCGGACAAGCTTGTGCTGTGAATAATGTATGGCTAAGATGAATAAAAGTGTCTTGACGTGTGTGTGCAATAAAATGGAGTGGGATTTTTTTTTTTCCTGTCCGTGCCAACATACTGTAAAAGCTGTTTATATTATCTTGAGGGTTTAATTTTCACAAGTTTTGCGAATCACTAAACAACACACACAAAAAAGTCACAAATGTACAGGCATTAGTGCACTTACAGATTGTACTATAACCTCAGTCACCATCTCATTCACGAAAATATATGATTCAAATTATGAATGAAAAAAAAAACCAACTTTACAGCACTGTAGAACACGATATATTCGCGGCACAAAATTTTCGCGAATTGGAGCCGACAGCCTTTTTCGTGGCATGTAATTTTCGCGAATTGCCACTGGCGTACAATGCAAATAGTGTAGACAAGAAATTTCGCGTGCATTTTAATTACACAAATCTTGGTGCTCACGAAATTAAAATACACGCAAACGTTCCTCGTTTTACAGTAGTTGCCCAGTCGCAGTGACAACGCAACAAAGAAACCACTTGCCTGCCATATGTGTCTTTTTTTGGGGTATTTTTGTATCAAGGCTTAATCTGCATAGAAGCATAAAATCTCGTTTTTGCTTCTCTATACATATTCCCTCCCCCCATAAAAAGAATGTTTTTTTTCAGCAATCTGAAAGTCTTACAGATATCTTGAGATCACATTATTATTATTATTATTATTATTATTATTATTATAATTGTTGTTGTTGTTGTTGTTATTATTATCATTATTATTATTATCATGAGGCGTTTTCACATCAGCCCGATGTTTCGAAATAGTGCAC
Organism: Diadema antillarum; assembly: GCF_040938485.1. Classification (NCBI taxonomy): domain Eukaryota; kingdom Metazoa; phylum Echinodermata; class Echinoidea; order Diadematoida; family Diadematidae; genus Diadema; species Diadema antillarum. The sequence continues at coordinate 464,854 of NW_027271096.1, forward strand.
TATTTTCTGACTTGGGAAATTAACCCGATCATGAAATAGCGCGCTACCTAATAATGTGAACACAAATTAGTGCACTGATTGTATCGCTCTGATCGAGAAAATTTCTCGAGTCCAACTCGGGAAATTTCTGAAATAGCGGGATAACATAGCGAACTAGCGCGCTATTTGATGTGAAATCGCCTCAAGAAATTAGCGCGATGCATCCCATCATGCCTAGCGTGTGTAACCCGAAAGCATGCGCTCTCCTGGTATACCCCACACTGTTTGCGCATGCTCAGCTGTCGAATTAGCTCGAAAAAATTTCGGGCTAATTCTCTTTGGGCTGATGTGAATAGGAAATGAAATAGCGCGCTAATTTGTGATCGCGAAAAATATCTCGAGCTTGGATTTTTATCGGGCTGATGTGAAAACGCCTGGTGTGATTTGCTAACCTGCTCCCTTCAAAATCCAAATACCTAGCATGCCATCTTATTTTTTATTCTTAACCTGTGGCCATTTTGAAGTAAAACTTAATTCAAATCAACAGCAATTCTGGAAAAAAGAAAATGCTTTGTCCTCTACCTTTTTTTTAATTCATTAAGATCAAACACACCCGGAATCCAATATGGAACTTACATGGAAAAGAAAATGTGCAATAAAACAATCCTTATCAAATATAAACATATATATCTTTCTGATTGCAATCATTGCTAGTTACATGTATATGTGTTCATGTCTGAGTTGGTACTTTCCGCAGGATTCAATCTGTAGCAAATAGTTTTGATTTCACTTGTATATTTCCCAAGTTTCACTGATCCAAAATGTTTGGAATGTTCATGCATTCAGCACTTCAAATGAAAGTCACACAGTTTATCTTGATGTACTGTTGTTATCATCACACAACAACGATATCAAAGCTGCAACTGATCGGTCGACTAGGCAGGAAAACAAAAATCAAACAACATTCAAACAAAAAAACTTGTCAGTTATGATGGTGAAGCTAATAGGCCACACATCTGACCCATGTTGACTTTGATCGACAAACTGTCGATCTGCCAGAGGCAGCTATTTTTATTTTGGAGCTGCTTCAGACATAAATAAATGGATGTTCGGCCATCACTACCACCACAGCCCAGCCACCCAAACCACATCCAATGTTGGGTCTTCTTTTAAAGGGGCACTTGGGGCAAAGGAAGAAGCAGGAGCATGTCAGGAATGATAAATCAGCGTGGAATCCAAGCAGACCAGGTAACCTGTATACTGCATAAGCTGTTATTTTCGCGAGGGGTTTGATTTTTCGCGAATTACGCGAATCACTGTTGAACTGCGAATTTAACAGCACATGAAAATGTCGCCATGCGCTGGGGTAATGGTGCAACTACTAAAGCCTCGGTGTCAATTCATGAAGACATCATCTCGTGAAAATATCTGTGACCTCTTCATTCGCGAAAATATGATATTGTATCTGTACGCGAAAATAACGGCTTACACAGTATGCGGTATATTAGCGAACCCGATGGCAGTGTGGAAGAGCAAGAGCATGGAAAGTTTTGAGCCCTCTCTTGAGAGGTACAGAATGAAGGAGAAAATGTGGGGGGAAAAAGTCTTTGAGAATGAGTTTTGTACACAACTATATGATCACTATGATGATGTGATAGAAGTTTGAAAATATTTAGTTTGATATTTCCGATAGTTTTTGAAGAGTGTTTGAATCAGTGATGATAATGATGATGATGATGAGAGATCTAAAGCTTGATTAAAATAAGAGACTACACTGGCATATATGATGTGATGTTAGTACAACATTTCATGAACAGTGTTAGAAATTTCAAAGACTGATATTGACAAATTTCAAGCACTTTCACTCAGTTTTGCCTATTCTTTATTAGCCAGAAGCATAGATCTACAAACCAATCCTCTACAATAGCATGTGCTGACAAATATGTTTACACACTAAAAATTATCATTCAATGAACATGCGTAAAATCAAGTCATCATTATCAATTTCAACAAAGTTTTCAAAGGAAATGTAAACTAAATCACAACATTTCTTAACACAACAATGATGGAATTCAATGTTTGATCCCTGTCCTTTAGGAATAAATATAAACAAAAGATAAATATTATACTCTGAAAATTATTTTCATCTTTCTTAATACAAGAAGCCAATCAAATTAAAAACTACTTCACAACAACTACATAAACTGAAATGCACTATTCCCTTAAAAAAAAGAAGACAATTTAAGCTAAAAAATTGCAAGATTATTAGCACTATACAGTATGCAGATGCATGAGCAAGTATTGCTGAGTATACAGTTGTAGATATATTTGACTGAAATAGGAGCTGAATGAGACATCTTGTTAAACATTACAATTGACAATGAAAGATGTGCCACCAGCGCCAAACAACTTCTAATCATCTCTCCCCTTGGACTGGAGAGGGGAAGTGGATATCATTTGTATGTTTGTCATGCACATTCCATAAAAATCATTGTCACGCATCTGCACGAGACTTTCATCAGCTCCTATTTCAGTACAGTCAGTCGGCCAAGATGTGCACATGACTTTATTTGCAGTATTATGAAAGATAATTACACATAAATTTACAGAGTGGAAGAATCTTGTTTTCTTTCTCTTTAACAACAGTAAGTTATTATACTACAACATACTTAATACATACAAGATAAATATGTTCTACTGTCACACAATGCATACAGCTACTGACAAAGAAACATGGTACATACACCTACACACACACTACAATATCCTGCAAATGTTATGTATTTCATGTCAGGAAAAAAAAATGTCCAATTTCATGCATGCATAGATAAAAGGTTCTTTGCACAAAACCTCAATGTCAAATAGACGGCATATCCTGATTAGCAACTTTAGAGTCTCTGTAAAATCTTATCCTTCATGATACTTGATTACACACGGAAATACGGAAACCCAATTATTTCTGAGAAACATTCAGGTCCCAAACACCAACGTTATTTCCTTTTCCTCACTTTTTTTTTTTTTTGAACAACAAATGTGACCAATGCAAGTTGGTTGTTTGCTGCAAACGCAGAGATTTATCAGTATTCTTCTTTCACTCTCGTGAGATGCAAAAGTTTGTACCGTCAATCAGTTTACACGTTCTACATGGCACCAGAGTCGCGAAGTGTTACATCTCAAGTGTATACAATGAATTGAAATCATTCAAACAACTTTTACTTGGTATTTAATTCCCTTTTGAATTCAATCTTATAACAAAATTGTTTCCTTTTCATCTCCTTTGCCAAAGCAGAGTATGGTTTACTTTTTATTCTCTCAAGACTTTCATACTGAACAAAGATTTATCATTACAAGATCTGTATATATACCAGGGTGTATATATTTGTATAAGTGTGTATGTGTGTGTCTGTGGGTGAAATAGTGAAAATATTTCTTCCACATATTAGATATGAACACATGGACAGATTAATGAATTTAGCTACATAAATAATACTGGCAAAGCAAGGCCCAATCAATCTAAAACATGACATATCAAAAACAACAGCACTTACACTTGCAACTATACGTAACTGCGTAGGATGCTGCATTCAATCAGCATATATACACTGTGTTCTATTCTCTGTAGCGTCTAAAATGAAAACACAGCAATATTTCTGTCACTGGACACATCATGTCATAAATATGATAACAGACATAAATACTAGATTTAATATATATGTATAGACATCTGTATATTTTGAATTTGTGCTCTGAAAACTTAATCCAATCTCTTGAAATTAGTGCATAGATATATATTTCTTTTACAATGAACATAACCTTTGATATTTCATACTTCAGCCTATAGTTCTGCAGTTTAAAGGTTTGGGGGAATTCGATAGGTTACAAATTGCTTGCTTTACCACTCTTCGATACTTCATCAATGTCAGGTAAAAGAGGCATTTATTATCCCTATTTGCACGGCTCATAAAATACAGGAACACAGTAAAATCAAGATCTTTTCACCGGATAGGACCTATATACTGCAGAGTAATAGTGCACCACTACCACAGCAAACTATGTCATTCCAAACCAAAACGTATTTGAAACATGTACCAACATCTTGAGTGAGTGATCGCATTTGAAACTGCTCCATGCTCTATCATAATTATCTACTTCTGAACACTATGCATCCATATCTGCTGTACATAAGCAGCAAACAAGGAGGGGAAAACAAGGGCCTCTTCTGCACAAGTTTTACAGAATATACATTCTTCTGATCATTTAGCCCAATGTTGACACCCCTTGACATAGGAACGCTTTCAGACTGGCAAAAGAACATGTTTGTAAGCCTTTTCATAAACATGTTTCATGCTGATCAAATAAATTTTGTATGACTGAGAGGAAACTTAAATACTGGTGGTGTCTCTCCTGAACAAATACCTTGAGACCCACTTGACCAATCTTAATCCCAAAATTATCTTTTTATTCAAGTTTTTATTTGATTTGACCTCTCCATCATGAATGATGAGGTGGAGCCTAACCTGATCTTGTATTCACTTTACAAGTGTACTCATGGTGCATGCTTACACTTACATTTGTGCTCTCTTCCAGGGAAAGTGTTTATACAGAGTTGTCTGTTTGAAAGGCCACAGAATTTGTGATACAGCTATTATACATGGATGTCTCTTGCAGATAGCAGTTGGCCAGGAGACTCCATAACAACTCCTTAGAGATGCAATTACAAACACAATCTTTTGAAAGTCTGAAACCCCAATATAACGCATACATGTACATATGGAAGAAGATAGATTCACCTTCTGTTTCCCTTTGACCCCAATACCTCGTTTGTAAATCCCTTCAGAATCATCTTTTGTCTGATTATGGGGTCGCGACCTTGTTACATACCACCAGGATCAAATCTGAGAATACACACATGCACAACTGCATGCAAAGTTGAGACTTTTGTGTCGAACAATTTCTTCGGCATGCCATTTACCAAACAAAAGAAAAAAAGGAGGGGGATAAATCAAACAAAAAAGAAAAGAAAAGGGAGGAAATCTGATGCAAGAAAAAATAAATCCACAATAAATCATTACCAACCACATGTATGGAAAACAACCCAACAATAATGGAAGGTATGTCATTTTTGTCATGCAGCATTCTAACAGTTGGAATTGTAGCATGCCATTCAGAATTTGTGTTCACTGTGCATAATCATGCTTGATGGGTGTATGTATGGGGGTTATTACCGGTATAAATTTTGTGGGTTTTGAGATTGTTTGAAGGAAATGTGCAAGTCTGGTGAGACATGGGCCCTATATTCTCCAGTCTAGTCAATAGACAAATTCACAGCTTGGTCTGTAAAGTCTGCAGTATGACCCTGACACTGCTCAAATAGTGCAGAAGTGAAGCTATCTCAATATCTCACATGTTCATATAAAATCTCCTGATCCCAAAGCGTCCCTTTTAACACAGTTGAGATATCTCAGTCCAGCGAGACTCGCAATAACATCATTTGAGATGAGAAATGGGAATCAGACTTTGAATCAGGCATGAAAAGTGAAAAGTTATTCCATTCTCATTTGGACTGTTACCTACAGTACAATTTCACAACATTGCTTGTATTTTTCAGTTTCTAAGCACCATCAGAAAAGGGCAGAACTGCTCCATTCTCATATTCATTTGACATGGTGTGGGATGTGTCCTGCACGGACACTTTGTTTTACCCCATGCACTGTACTTCAGTGAAGATGACATGTACAGAGCTGCTATTTTCATCACTTCGATCTGACCTTTTTGGCCAAACCCTAATGGAATTGAGGATTACAAGAGGCTGCCTGATCAACGACAAGGAAAATAATGTATAATCTGAGGGAGTTGCAGTAGAGTACTTTTCCCTATAAAGGGGTATCTTCTACTGTCATTACTAAAGAAAGAGTTTATCTTGCAGTAATGGATCTAGACATATTAATATTTTGCACCCCCTCTAAGAAAAAGGAAAGCAACAATGATGTACAATGGTTATCAATCCTATCATCTAGCTTCACTGCATAGATATTAACCACCACCACCACTTTATTAGAAAAGCTTTTAAGATCTCATTTTCATGACTTAAATTAATCTTTAAACAGGACAGGTCACTCTAGAACACCACCACACAAAGCACATCAAATACACACTTTGAGATTGTTCTAGCAAATACTAGTGGAGTGCAACATAAAGAAAAGAAAAATACAAAACAAGCCAAATCATTTCTCCTCAACTATTGCTGAAACAGATTGGGCATATCAATGTTCTCCATTATGGATGTCAGGATTGTTGTAAGCTTATACAGTGAAAGTCAATCAACAGCAGACTTCACACAGGGTTTTTCAATATACTTGGGCTAGTTCTAGCCAAATGCTGAACAACTCAGGACACGATACTTATCTGTAATAAAGCTGGTGTGATTTCTCAAGGAAAACAGGAAATTGTCATCATGGGCAGAACAGCATGGTGATTACAATACTCCAGTGTGCATGTGCTTGCACCTCACTTGCTATGTCCCAGTATGCCCTTACGCCCATGTTTCTGGAGGGTTTGCACTTCGGATTTAAACTACTAAATGCGATGGGGGAAAAGCACTCTCTTAGACTTGATAACCTTGACCTACATAGTGTAATGAAACAAAATATGAGCATTTGCTGTTGGTAAAACCATGTAGATAAAATTGCTTACAATCTCGATTCATATGCAGATGATGAATGGAAATACTTTGCTACAGCTGTGGGCAGTCTCATTCACTGATATTTTCCAGCTTTGTGGTCGGCAGATAGCGAACAATACATGCATCAAGGACAATACAATAAACTGTATCACATCTGTCTGAACAAATTGTTTCGACAAGATTCAGAGGCTTCGCCTCCAGGTTTAGATATTATTGACGTGCATAACAACGTGTGGCAACGCACATTTGCGATCATATTATGGAGGTTATGTAGGGAACGTCACTTCTTGTGAATCAATCAACTCTGCTCCTGCGCAGGCATCAATCTCCACAACCTAATTGGCATGGCTAAATATAACAAATGCCAAGACTCCTGCCTTCATTATGTAACTCAGTGGCTACATCCAACTACTGTTATGAGTACAGTGCATATGAAATGAACACTGGGCATGAATAAAACTGCCCTGCTGTCACTGGTTATTGCTCTCATTGGTCCATTGTAGGCTTTGTACAGAATGGTCACAAGGTATTCATCCTTGTACAATTATAAATCAGCTTTACATTTTCACTCTTCCAATGTTGGATGCAATGTTCTACGTGTATACACGGAGTGCTCATAATCTTCTGAAAATTGTTCATTGCCTTTACAATGCTGCAGACTTCAAATGCTGAAAGTGGCTATTATCAAATGTGAGATCATTTTCACTTATTCCTCGCAGAATGTGTCCCATTTCTTGTGGTGGCACATATACAAAGCACTGTACTTCCTTTCGAGGCATTACCAGCAATGCAAACTAGGGAATTTCCCCCTGCTTCAAGATTTTATAATGTAAGTGGTAGTTTCATCTTACATGTTACTGCATGATATGGCACATAGAAAAATACTAATAATACATTTGTGGTTCTGCACAGACAAGATTTGTAATGCGTAAACTCAACGGGTAAGAAATGGCATAGTACTAGAGCAAAACATATGGCATATGAGAAAAGAATTTTACAGCATATTCGACAGCTATTTGAAAAAAAAAAACACATTAGTTTTTGCACTGAGCTTTACACGATTCTGAATTTGGCCTATTAGACTCTCTTCTCATATTTCGCACCACATAACATCATCAATGTTACTTCCGGATGCACTTGGTGATACTTTACTTCAATAAACCAATCTTTACGATATTGACAAGAACTAAGAGCCTTCTTGGAAAGATATCTCTACTTCCTTGTATATAATGGGATGGAGCTAGAACCAGCCTCACAATGTACCGGTAAGCATGCACAGTATAAACCCATATGCTGGAATTCACAAAGGTAGATTAAATTTTGTCCATGGTTTAAGCTATATTTCTTCTGCATTGATTCGATCATACATTTTGTATCAAACTTTATGATTTGTATTTCTCAGAGATTGTTACCAATATGATTTAATAAATGTATACTTTGTTTTTGTATTACCTTTTGTTGCTGGATGGAAATTAAGCACAACTGAATTGAAAATTGAAATGAGAAAAATGCATATGAAGGATTGTGTACAAGAACAGACATTAAATAATAACCGCACACTGATACCGTACTCGCGTGTGAATGGTATGCCAATTTCACTCTTCTTTTTTTTTAATTCCGTGAACTAAATCTAAACCATGGTTTTGATTTGAACCATCTTTGTGATTACAAGGCTTTACAGTTTCACTTTCTCTTCCTCCCTAGTAACAATCTATGCCAAATGTTTAAGATCCTTTGTATGGTAGAAAGACAGAGGCAGTCCATTAGAGAACTTGCATGGGGTTTGTTCTGACTTATTCTGATTCTAGTGTGAGAGTAGTGTGAAGGCGCTGTCTTTTAAATTAATTTTCCTTTAAACCACTGCAAAGCAAATGCCTTCAGAAGTCAATCAGGCAAAAAGAGCTATGAGATACATTTATTGTCTAACTCATTTTTTTTTTAAATATACAAACAATTGCAAACTGACCGTTAAGGACAAACTTAATACCTTCCATATATTTCCTGTCAAAGATGATAGGATTCCATCGTCACAAGAGTTTGTTCAAGGGCTGTTTGTTCCTCCTCCTTCCTGCTGTCTGGGTCATCGAGTCCATCAGAACTTCTTCCTTCCGCTGGCTGTCGCCATGGTGAGCCATCTCCAACAAGCTGGTTGTACTTAAAGCAGTTCACTTTACATATGTCGTATGAAGACCTACTGGGACACTGAGCCAGAGTCTTCACTGTCAAAACATATCACATCCCTGGCTCCTTGCACTGACTTGGAATTACAGCTTATACAATGGTACATTTCCAAAAATGCAAGTTACCAATAACATTTGGTTCAATATGATCAATGGAGAAATGGTTTACATACCTAGCATTGATTGTTGTGGAGATTTTGAGGTTAGATATCTCACAGGATAAATATTGACCAACATCTGATTTGATTGACTGATGGAAAGCATTCTTGATTATGTGCACAAACCATGCAACACTGCATGCGTGTCGTCATGCACTCGGGACACACTGACTCAGGGCCCTCATGAAATGACACCAAATAATGCTGTCAGCTAGCTGGTAAGTATATGATGGTTGGTATGATGAGTTAGTTGAATCCCACAAATACCCAAAATATACACACAATAAAAACACCACATGCATGAGTTAGTTTGGTGGCAAGACAAGGCTACGTGTACAAATATATAAGATCACTAATCTGTCCATGTGTTCACCAAGTTGTGTGTGGATATGTAGATACACCACCATAGTTAGTAGCATCTATAATGGTTAGTTGTAAGGCATGTTGATGTACATGTTCAGTATGTATGGTTTCCCTATATACTTGGTGGGATCACTGAGTACATTTACATGTATGATACATATCCAAAAAGGACTGGAGGCAGTCTTCTCCACTTTTTTAACAACCATTATCTATACTGGATTAATCAATCAAAGAATTGTCTTAAAGGAGGAAAAAAATCATTGGCCTTTGAATAATACATTTTACAAGCCATAATCATCCCCATTTTCGAGGCGGTATCTTGTCACTGGGACAATGTAGCTGTTTGGACTTTAAGGTTTAGAATGTAAAAACTGCATCCAGCCCTTTCATGCTGTACATATTGAGGTAAATAAAATAAAGGACAGAGATCAAGTGTAAAGAAGGCCCATCACTACAAGAAATGAGGCTGGTTAGAGTAAGGATAGCGCGGCATTCTCATTGGCAGGCGGTGGTGGTGGTGGTGTGGCGGTGGTGGTGGCCGCATAGATCTGAAAGGGACAGGGAAGAGGGGGCCCATTGGCCCCATCCTGTGGGCCACTGGAAGACCCATACTAGTCACCCAAGCCATTTGATTCTCACTCACTTTGGAGGGTTTGTGTTTGCGTGGGCCTCTCCGCTGGCTCGACATCTCATTCTGGAACTCCAGGTCCTCAAGACGCTGGGTGAGAGCAAGCTTCTGCTGGATGGCCATCCTGAGCAGGGAGTTCAGGGTCTTTTTCTCCTCCTCTGCTGATGCCAGCTGACGATGCATGTCATCCAGCTGGGTCACGTACTCATCGCAGCGCTTGGCAAACATAGCGCGCAGACTAGCAAAGCTGGCCGCCTCCTCCTTCAGGGCCTTCAGCTCATTTCTCAGCTTCTTCATTGTCTCCGCGATGATCGCTTTCTCATGCTCATACTTGCTCTTGAGGTTGGCCAAAGCGACCTCAGCAGTCGTCTTGTTGGCTTTCAGCACTGTCCTTAGAGTGGCAACCTGTTCGCGCTTTGTCATGAGCAGCGATTTCAGCTTCACCACTTCCTCCTTCAAGTCCTCATTCTCAGCTCCACCCCCATCACTGCTGTGCTGCCGGGACATTTCAACGGCTTGCTCCACAGAACGCTTCAGGTACTTGATTTGATCTCTGACAGTCGAGACCAAGGTTGAACATGTAATGGTGTCACCATTGAACTTGGCATGATCATCTGCTCTCCTGGCTGGACTGGACGTTGCAGAATCTGAGCTGCTTCCATCTACCACATCCTGGCCACCATTCTCTGTGGACACCTCCTTGAGTCTGCTGGCAATTTCTGCTCTGAAGCCATCCCTCCTGCTTTGCCTCGTGACCTTAAGGTGATCCTGCATGATGCGGTTCGGGGCTTCTCCATTGACCATGCATACGTGATGGTACAACTGTGCAATGTCTTCACTGACAGCAGCAAGCTCATCTTGAGTGAGATTAAGCTGGCCTTGGGCATCCCCCACCATGTCATGGACACCCTTAAGCTGTGACTGCAAGTCTTTGACAGTGTCCTGCTGTTTGCGATTCCTTTCATTCATGAGTTGCACCTCTTTCTGGAGTTCCACTTTGTTGCCCTCCTCTTTCACCTTCATCACCATGTTCTCCAACTCACTCTGCAGAGCCTTATTCTTAGCAAGCACAGTGGCATACCTCTTCTCTTGGAGCTTGTAGAGACTGACCAGTTGATACAGCTTCTGGTGGGTTTCGTCCAAATGCTGATACTGTGAGGGGTCAATTTCCGTATCTCCATCTGTGCTCGAGATGTTGAGGTCGGACAAACTCTGGAGGGCATCACGAGTTGTTTCTAACTCCGATTTGGACTTCTCCAGGTTTTTTGAGAGTTCACTTTTCTCCGACTCCAGCTGATGAAGCTGCTCCTCCAACTTTTTTACTTCTATCGATTGCAGCTCGCTGAATAAGTCTGAGGCTTCCTGCCCTATGCTAGCGTCCTCCTCATCATCCTGCATCTGCCGTTCAAAGCGTCGCAGCAGCGGATGGCCTCCAGCATCATCATCTTCGTAGTCTTCTTCCATGAAGTGCATTTGGGAGTTATTCTCAAGGTCTACATTGATGGCCTCCAGCTCTGAAATCATAGCCTGGTCCAGCTGCTTCTTGAGTTGGTGCTTCTGGTCCCGCTCACACTCCAGGGCTTGCATCGTCTCTTCAATCTGCTTCTCCGAGATCTCCTTCAGCCGTGCCAGGTCCTCAATGTTGGAGTTGAGGTACTGGATCTCCTCTGCAAGTCGTCGATTCTCATGTTTCAATGATTCATACTCAATCTGGGACGACTTGAGAGATGAATTCTGTTAACAAGGATGAAATTGCACATGAATGAACAATAACAGGTAATTCCATCTAACAAGACACACCATAAAGGTACTCTGATGGTAATCTTGATATGCCATTTTACAGCATGGTAAAGTGCTATACATGTTTGACTCTCTTATAGAGAGCACGTAGTTGTGGAAAAAATGTAAGCATGAACAGACTTTGATCTAAATTACTTTCAATCACGAGAATGTAAAACATACTTCACACTTTTCGAAAGTACTGCACTGTTTTTCCCAACGCCATGTAAAATCTGAAGATGCCTAAAAGGGACCGGATGTTTTTGATCTTTTTAAAATTTGATGACTTTTCAGTTTTGTCCACAAGCAACATTTCAGATGCATGTATTATCTTTCTCTCCATTAGACAGAGAAAGTGGCAAGGATGGAGGCTAGAGATATACAGATGAACTCGACTAAGTTGATATCTTCCATTACCTCATTTAAGAAAAGAAGAAATGAACAGCATGCATGAAACTACAGTTGCCTCTTCTGGGGGGTGTTTCATAAAGCTGTTTGTAAAGTTACGAACGTCTTACGAGCGACTGGTGATCAGTTCTTGTGCTGAATTATGGAAATTCTGATATGTATAGCACATCAGAACTGATCACCAGTCGCTCGTAAGTTGTTCGTAACTTTACGAACAGCTTTATGAAACGCCACCCAGGACTGCATAACAGCTCAACACAAATTTCAGCTGCCATAGAAAGTACAGGTATGCACTATTCACTATCTGAGAGAAAATTTGGCATGATCAATATTTTTTGCTTTTGAAATTTTTGTAAGACGAATGATGCATTTCTAAAATGTCACACACTACTGACATTTAACCAGTGACAGTATAAATTCATATGGACAAAACTAGCTAGACAATTTTAGAATCTACAGTACTTCATGGTATTTAAACCAAACAAAGTAACAAAATGCTTTGAGGCTTTCTTTTTTTGTGCTGGTATCACAAAGCACAAAGTGCACAAAAACTTCCGCGTTTATGGTATCACAGCAGGAAAGGCAAACAGGAGGACAGGTTGCAGGTACCGACCTGTTTTTGCATAGCAATGTTCTCTTCCTCCAGCTCACTGTAGTCTCGCAAGAGGCGCTTCTCCCTGAACTTGATCTCCCGCAGCTCCTCCTTCAGCTCCTTGCGCTCCTTCTCGTGTTGCTCCACGGAGGAGACTATGTCGTGGTGCCGTGAGTGCAGCCGCTCGTTCTCCACGCGCAGCCGGCTCACCTCCTGCCGCATGTGGCGGCCCTCGCTCTCCAGTTCGGCCAGGCGCTCCGTGAGGTCCCGCTCCCTGGTGGCGCTCTCCTGGAGCAGGTTCTGCTCGTGGTGAACCTCCTGCTCCGTGTAGCGTTTCTGCCATTGTGCTTGAGACTCCAGAGCCTGTACAGGAAAATATGCAAACAGTCCTTGGCTGTTAAATTCTACAAATGTGACTCTGCACCTAAAAACAAACAAAAAGTCGCCAGACATGAATTTTTAGTTGAGACCATATTCTGAAAGAGCAGACTTTAAGCTTTAAAATGATGTATAACTCAAATCAAATGGACTCTCCTAACCTATCTAAATATTGGAAAGAAAGCACAAACTCAGGAATAGTGTGAACTGAGAAAAGAGGCTCTGAAGCACAGTGTCTATTCAAGCGCTTAATCTTTACCAAACCGTGCTGGCTGTGCAATGAATGGGACAAAAAACAGGAAGTAAACCACCAGAGTAACAACAATGAAGGGATTATCAGATTAAATTGAAATTAAGCATGCCTCATTAACACATTCTGTCCATAATCAATGCCAACTTTTGAAGCAGTAGTACTATCCTTTCAAAAGTTATTAGAGTTGAAAGTGAAGAGTGTGGACAAGGTTTTTCAGAACTGAAAAAGGGATTCTAAAGACACACATAATCACACTATTCTACCAAAAATGTTCGAGATAAACTGCTAAAAAACACACTTTCCTGCCCGTTTTATGATACCAAATTTTAGCATAATGTAAAAGAAGACCCGCTCTTTCAGAAAATATGAAAAAGTCAAGTTCGGCTAGGTTGACCCATTTCACTTATTTTCAGTCCTCACGCAAAATCAGTGTGTGCGACTTTATGTTCGTTTTGAGGTGCACGGTCACAAAAGGTCTCAGATTTGATGTACGTAATGACCTACTGTAAAACGAGGAATTTTCGCGTGCACTTTAATTTCGCGAATTTTGCGAGCGCCAAAATTCGCGAAATTAAAATGCACGTGAAAGCTTTTGTCTACATTACATGCATTGAATTTCAGTAGCAATTTGCGAAAATTTCATGCCACGAAAAAGGCTGTCGGCTCCAATTCGCGAAAATTTCATGCCGCGAATATATCATGTTTTACAGTATTTGCAGGGTGCTACAAAAGCACTTGCCCGATTGCCCGGGGCAAGTCAAAGTCAAAGTCGGGCAAGTGTTTTGGAACAATTACAAAAAAGGCTTGCCTGAATTGGGCAAGAAAAAAGTTATGAAGCCATCTTTTTTTCACTTCCCAACTACAAACCCATGAAGTCAACCACATAGAAGCCCAAAGAAAATGACTCTTTAAGTGATGCAATGCACTTATTAAATTTCATTTTAGCTACTTTCCAACACTTGTATGTGAAGAAACCCGGATGCAGTGCAACAAAAACCCTTGATTGAACCAAGTTTGTTACTCCAATGTGCTAATGCATGCGAATCAATGTGTGATGTTTACTCAAATGATTGTGTGTTACTGAGCCCTTAAATTACTAGAGATTTTCTATATAATTTTCTTATAAATACATTTTTGTACTTTCTTTTCGGGCAAGTAAAATTCGTGTTCGGGCAAGTATTTTGTAAAAATTTGAAAATCTGCTTACCCGACTGGGCAAGTGGTAAAAGACAGTTACGTAGCACCCTGAATGGGTTGTAGTTTTTCAATCTTTTTTTATATACTTTTTACACATGTATCTAAATAGCAAAAAAAAAATACAATGTGTATGGACATACATGTAAATGTTACAAAGTTCTGAAATGCACTGAAGACACAATGACATAATCAGGTTTTCATGACAACGAATATTCAAGTTTGTACATTATTGTTTTATGCATACAATGTGTGTGTATACATCTTCAACACTTAATTTTTCTTTCAATACTGTACTTCTTTTTTTTTACACACACCTTCTGCCCATCAATCTACATGTTGTACATGTAGTATGGATGTCTCTACAAGGCTTCTACAAATTTAACAGAAAAGGCCAAGTCATCACAAGATAATAAACTTCAGCACAATTCTTCTGGACCCCTAATGAACACATGTAGGCAATGATGATTCAGTGTGGGAGAGAGGGAAAAAAATGAAAAAGAGACAAGACAATCAACTTGTAATAGACTGCCCGAGGTCTAAATTCCGAGATCAGCTACATGGTGCCGGTATGTTATTGACTTCCACCTCAAGTGTAATACACAAATGGGGCCCATGAGAGTGGTCACAGTGTACTTTAATGAATTGCAGGCATCCCATTTGAGCCTTTTCTACATGGATACCCTGTAGTTTAGGTCCTTCACAAGTTCTATTGTAGCATTGATTCAAATATTCACATAACAAATTCAATCTTCTATCATACACATGGGGTATCACATCATAGTGCTTGCTTATTTTCAATGCATAACACTATGAACATTGTCTATGATTCACTCCTGATACTTTAAATATAATATCATGAACAAATTTGCACTGCACCTTTTTTTTATGATGGAATCAGATACGTCGCGAGACGAAAAAAAAGAATTGTGAATCATTACGGCTGATTTCCAAAATAAAGCATTGTCGTTTAAAGACATGTAGATGAAGCACCTCGAGGCACATGACACGTATCTATTTGACTGTGCCTGAAGGAGAACATTTGCAGAGCACACAGGCACTGAAATAAGCAGAGCATATCAATGAATACTTGACAGCACTCAGACAGATTTTAACATGATGAACGCACACATAAAGTGAAGTCAACATGTCCTCAAGCGTAGCATCGATTGGGGATGTGTGACAAAGCTATCATGGTTACATGACTCAGCAATTGTGACATCAATTTTATTACAAATTTGATCTGTATGCCAAAAAAAACCCCTCAAATTCCTTGTTTTTTGTTAAGTATTAGAGAATCAACTAGTTATGATATCAAATATAAAATACATAACACATATTTTGGCAGCACTGTTAAAAGGTAAAGACAAAAAAAAAAGTCTTTAGAGTATTTTTGAAACATTTCGTACATGTACAGTTGTAGGTACAGGAAAACTCCAATTAGATTATATGAAGGTGTCACAGTAAGTGGCCACTAATCGTGTTTCAATACTAGTTGATTTTCTCATATCCCTCGAAGGTCGTAACTTTGATACACATAGTCTTTAATCTTAACTTCAAAATTTTCACATACCGTTCTTTCACTGCTTCAGCACAATACTAATCTCTCTTTGCGGTAAAACTTCAACATACATAATTATTGTTGTACATTACATCTGTACACTGTAGCTTCCAGATTAATGCCTCTTGTACAAGTCCACAGTAATTCCTCAGTTAATTCACTAAAAGTACTGTAAAACGAGGAATGTTCGCATGCACTTTAATTTCGTAAATTTTGCGAGAGCGGAGTTTCACGAAATTAAAATGCATTCTAAAGATCTTGTCTACACTATATGGATTGTATGTTAGACGCAACTCACAAAAATTTCATGCTGCGAATAAGACCATCGGCTCCCATTTGCGAAAATTTCATGCCTCAAAAATATCGTGTTTTACAGTACATGTACAATGATTGTAAAACAGGTATACTACGCAAATATCTACAGTAAATGAAACACACAGTATACAATTGGTAAGAGTACATTCTTGTGAACATTAGAAGGCGTGAGGTATGTTGTTATCGATCACTTCCATCTTGAGGATTATTACACACAATGTACAATTCATACTGTACATCTGTAAGACTGTAACTGCACAGAAATTAATTCTACAGAGCTGGAAGTACAACTGTATAGTAACAGATACATTGTAAAGACTACAGTGTATAATTTATAAAAGCTTATGCAACAGCCGACTCTATACTGGTACAAATACCGGAACAGCCATGCAGACCGGAATACATCTCTCATAATAGCTCTTGAAGTAAAAAAACTGTGTCAGCACAGCATGGTATGCCCTATTAGTGCTAACTGGGTTTTTCTACCAGCATTATGCATACATGTGCAGATGCGAGGGTGGCATACATCTCACAATATACCGATGTGGGCAGGTAACCATGCTGGTAGGACATCAAATAACCAGCATACCAGGGCAAGCATCGATTCTGCACACTTCACCACTGACCTGCAACATACTAGTACACTGTAATCACCAGCTCTGTGCCAGCTTGAACAGCACCTGCACTATGCACATGAACAATGTTTTTGCTCGTTCCCTGCATCAGACATTTTAGTCGAGGAAAAATCCTGGAAGAACCCATGTACTTTACAGTATGAGTGATTGGGTTGTGTTTTAGATGTATGCCATGACATGTCGTTGGTGGTTTCTCAGATGGCTGCAATGGAGTTGCCTGTAAATTGGTTGTGTTCTACATAATTGTAGATAACTTTTCTGAAGAGTGCCTACACGTATAATCACATTCCCCAGAGCCTGCAAAGGTTGGAAATGCATGCACATGAATGCCACATCTTTGCATGAAATGAAATAATTAAATCACCGACTTGTATGTTACACAGTCAGAGATTCATAGCTTGATGGGAACAAAGGCAAAGAATCCATAGCGTGCGGTCACATTTTCAAAATGAAACAAAAAGTTATTTTTTACAAGTGCTATTGTAAATGGCATATCCTTAAAGGCATGATAGTGCACTTGATAAAATCATGTCTGCAGCAATAAGCAACATTTGTCTGACACACAACATAACAAACTGAAGTTAATGAAATGTCTATAGTTAAAAAAAAAAGGCTGACTTGTTTCTTTGTGCAAATTTCATATTGTTTTTATCCATGATAGATCACATTGGGAAGCATAGTGTATTGTAATTTGTATGTGTAAATATAAGCTTGAGGTCATCTCCATCAAATGTATGCAATGTATGATAAAATCTTGGAATACCTGATGCAGATGTGGCCTAAAATGAATTCACACCAAACACTCTGATTATCTGAATGTGACATAGTCAAAACTTTTAGTCCATGAAAACATCATAATATAGGGAGTTCATAAAGTTTCTTTTCAGCGTAATGACGAGAGAAGAAGACAATGTTGTCCAGTGCAACATTGAGTTCAAGATAAGCTTTGTTTCTCTGTTTGGCCCACAGGCATACGTACACACAGTTTACTGTGGAACGCACTACAGACTGAAAAGACTTGCAAAATTGCAATTCCACATATCAATGTACCGAGAAAGCATGGACAGACTTTAAGGTCAATGGCGGTGAAGAACTTTTACAGCATGCACCATACACACACTGGAAAGACATCAAGTGTGGCTCGATACCCTAATATTGGCTGTGATAGGTCTGCTGCAAATTATGCTGATTTCCGAGCAAGCGCCCAACAATTTCCTCTCACAGGGGTGAGGTAAGATTTGCTACATGTACATTCTTGTACCTGTATAGTAGGTATAACCACCTCCCTGGTATAACACAGCACAGTTTGTATAGAATTGCTTTTGATAGAAAGACAGAAAGGGTTTTTGACATTTTGGCAGGTCACAAACTAAATATGTTCTAAATTTTTATGTTTATTCATGTTACTCAACTGTACTAGTATTTTGCATAATGGATATCTTGCAAACAAGTCATACCATCTCCAAAAGATAAAACATGTTGCTGGAATGTTACACAGTATTTTCAAGAGATGCTATATAAAATAAAGGTTGACTTGGCCTATCAGATAGAAGATTGTTTGAACCAGTCAAAAAAAGAAAGAAAGAAAATTTAAGTGACACACTAATATGCCAGAGAAAGACACACATACACACACACACACACACACACACACACACACACACAAAATAAATAAATAAATTGGCCTTATGATAAAATCTCAAAAGTCTTCAACAGCTTTAAAATATCTTGCTCTTGAATAAATACAAATGTATAATAGACACCATTTAAAATGAACAATGTTTTAATGTTATGAGTTGTTTTCCTTTGCTCTGGTGGATTCTACAAAGGCCAACTGCATGCGTCAGAACAAGATAATAAAGTATAATAGATGAGCTCAACATACATGGCCTTTTTTACGATCAGTGGTGTAACTTTTGTACTCGGAGGGTCAAAATTTCAAACAAAATATTTTTTCATTATTCTGTTTGATTCCTGTTGGAAAGTATTCAAATTTTTGAAAAAATAACATTTCAGACCTTAAAGCTGAAGAGTTATTGGTGTAATTTAAGGAAAACCCTGGCACCTGAAGTAAATTTAAGCAAAATTTTGTTTTCATGAATTGCACCACAATGACAAAACTCTGTAGTCAAACTTCACCATGCAAAGTTTATATGGTTAACAACAATATATAGTTTGTGAATCAAAACTACTTGGGGGTTGAATATAAAGTGAATTTAAAAAAAAATACATGAGATTTATAAATTTTTGGTAAAAACACCAATTGACGTGCAATTTTTAAGATTTTAACTATTTATTGGAGGGCAAGCCAGGTCAAACTCTATACTATAACAAGTCTTTAAGAAGGGCTACCTTCCTATGTAGGTTAAATGAAATTCCAATCATTTCTTTAAATCTTGGATTTTTCACACATGGATGTTTCGGAGGTGACAGTTAACATAATAGAATGTTTCGGAGGTGACATTAATATTAACACTCAGTTTTTTGTAGAATAAGTGACAATAACACAAAACTTCTTCTTTTTGTCAATGTTTTTGATAATTATAACTCGAGAACAAGAAATTAACTCCTGTTTCAAGCAGATAAACCACACCGAACAAGTGTTTTTTTACACTTCATTAATTAGCACGGGTACCGGTAGTTTGCCATCCATTTGGACGAAGGTTGTAAGCTAAATATTGTAATCTGAAGAAACATGGCGTTCCATTTTCTACCTTAAATTGAGATAAGGGTGTGAGATCATTTTAGTAATGTTTCTTTGCTCTCAGAACATTTTATTCCACAACACCAGGGAAGAATAACTTTGTTTCGGAGGTGACATTCAATGTTAACATTGTGTTGAAATATTCATTTACAGTAAGAATATGACGGACATAAGCTAGATATTGTAACCTGAAGAAACATGACATTCCATTTTCTATCTTAAACTGAAATGAGGGTGTAAGATCATTTTAGTAATGTTTCTTTGCTCTCAGAACATTTTATTCCACAACACCAGGGAAGAATAACTTTGTTTCGGAGGTGACATTCAATGTTAACATTGTGTTCAAGTATTCATATAGTATGTCCCCCCCCCCTTAAAAAAAAAATACAATTAGACTTTTTCATTGATAGCACCAAATATGATTAAATCAGCTAATATCTACTTTGGGGTCTTAAATCATAACATCTTAGCTCTATTTTGCAGAAAGCCCCAGTCAATTTGGTTAAGTGGTCTCAAAGAAATGTGGAATGTTATAAAGGATGTCAGGAGTCTGATTCTTCCAAGTTTAGCACTTGGATGCTCTTGGAACTGCATATTAATGTGTAAACACAATATACAGAACTTGGAGGGAAGGGATTCCTAACATGCTCTACAAAAATCCTCATTTCTCTTTGACCTCTGAAGCAAATTGAATGGGGTTTTCTGTAAGGTGTGGGCAATGAGTTATAGTTTCAATCCCTCAAATTGTATGATTGATTCACTATCTTTAAAGTTATCGTTGCGGAGGGTACCATTGTAATTTTTTGGTGGGGACATAGGTTATGAATGCCAAAAGCAAAAATTCTTATTTGACTTGTATTATGTTTTTGTTTGCACATAGTATTATAAATAGATTAATTCAAGGATGTTCATGAATTCTTCATCATTCTTGATAGCCACCATACAAATGTTATGATACTGGTGAAAGGTGTTTGGTTCATCTGGGATAAATTTTCTATATACCAGATTCATTTAAACTGTTGACATTACTAAAATATATTTTATGTATCTTCTGAATTGCTTGAAAATTACCTGCAAATCATATATATTAGTCACTTTTGAGAGTAAAAAGTATAAGATAAGAAAAAAAATCATTTTATTGTTTTGGAGGTGACACAACACAGAGACAACCCAACTTCTCAGGTGTTAACTAATAATATATTGTGAACATTCATGTCTTTCCTCATGGCTTTAATTTTCAAATATAAGCTCTTTCTTTCAGTTCTTACTTGTTATTTTGTTTAGTTATTCTCTTTCATGATAGTGGATACCAGCTCATATTTTGTTTTAGATTGTAATTCATACTAATCTTTAGCAAGTTTTTACAGTTTGGTTAAGACAACAATTTGTGTTTCCCAGCTGAAGAGAGCAGCATAATGCTTTTGTGTGAACTTATGGGGATTTTTTTTTTTTTGTTCAGTAATTTTCCCCATCAACTTCACAGAAGGTCCCGGACACAAACTGGTCTCAAATAACCCTATAAGGGACCGAAAAAGGACAAGTTCACCTCAATAGACACGAGGGTTGAGTAAATACAGCAATATTAGTAAAACACATCAGTGAGAGTTTGAGGAAAATAAGGCAATCCGTTCCAGAGTTATGGATTTTTGAAGTTTCTGCTCATTCAAAGCTGAATGAGAAGACTTCTATAGCTTGTGATGTCACACGTGTACAAGGATATAGAGAAAGTATCAAGAAAATTCAACATATTTTCACTTTTCTTGCATGACAAAAGAATACTTGACTTCTCTCTTTTGGAAGGCAGGGTGAATAATATTGCCCTAACATACATCAGTAGCAAGTTGAAGAAATGTGCACTTTTTTCAAAAAGTAAAGTTTTGTGAAATTCACTTATATTTTCTTTATATCGTTGTATGCATGTGACATCATACACTGTCGTAGTTGTCTCATCCAGCAGTGATTGCATAGATACCGGTACTTAAAAAAGCCCATAACTTTTGAATGGCTTGTCCAATTTCCCAAACTTTCAATGATGTGTTCTACTAATGTTGTTGCATTTACTCAATCCACATGTATATGAAGGTGGACTTGTCCTTTAAGAAACCATTTTCTTTTCCTTGAAATTCCAGTACTTAAAGCCAAATTCTAAGATAAAACATAATAACAAAACAAGGTAAACACGTCATCAAAATTATATTGAGATAGAACTACAAATCTTGTTTTTGGATCTTTCCCTTTCCAGTCCTGGTGACTTGTTCCTCTGTTCACTTTAGTTGTCAGATAATTTCAATAATCTTAAAAAATACAATGTCATAAACTGTTGGCTCAACTTGGAAAATGTAATAATTATTGTCATATTTTATTTTAAAAAATCATATAATTTTGTTTATGATTACCACGTTGTACATGGAAAAACAACAACTAAGAATTCAAGAGCAAGTTGTGCACCAGCTATAGGCATGTGGCCTTTTTATGGAGTTTGATTATTTTATGATTTTTTTAAGATTGTGGACTAGGGCATGCATGAACTGCCACATGTATCACTTTGGTATCAAGGGAATTCTGGTGAGCTACATGTAGGTATACAAAAGTCACTTCTATTGTGATGATTTTGTAGATATTAAATGTATTTGAAAATGTTGATAGATAGTGAAAAGGAACTGAAGTCTTGCCTTTCACTATCACATAACAATATGGTGTTAACAAACAATGTCACCTCCGAAACACAAGAAAAAGCAACCTACACGGAAAGCTGTGATTGGTAAATCTTCACAACTAAATTGCTTAAATTGGAAATCAAGCTTCTAAGATGAAAGCATCTATATGTTTACTTAACTAAAGCAGGAGAATTGATCTTGATTACAATATTATATATACAACAGATGGGTGTATTTTGTGCATTCTCTTTGTTAAAAAAGTGAAAAAATGTAAATTTGCCCTAAAACCTACAGTATAGTAATAAAAATAAGAGTGAGAGTGTGTTAGTTGATTTCTCCACTTTGAGACTTATGTTACTAAAATAAATGAAACCATTGGTGTACATAATATGGTTTCTCTTCAATAGAAATGAGCAAAAACTCTTGTTAACAGTGTTTTGTCACCTCCGAAACAATAATTTTTAGTTTTTATTAGATCTTTTATTAATATCTAGAAAATTCTTACTTCCTGTTGCCATATTACTATTTTCATCCAAAAGAGATTCCTGTCAATTGAACAGAATCAAACAAAATTGCTTTGTCTTCGAGAAATTATCAAATATAATGCGCTTGTTGTTTCGGAGGTGACGATTGTTTCGGAGGTGACAAGTGTTAACGGAAAATTGTAAATTGCTCCGAAATGAAAACAACAGGCTGTATTTCTACTACCTTCCTTCAGAGATAATGTGAGGGGATATGTTACATTTTTGTAGATGTAATGTATAACTGATGTCAAGAATAAAAAAATCAAATACATAAATCTGTTGTCTCGGAGGTGACAGAAAAGTTAACGGAAAAGTTGCATAAATTTATAAACACTCACCAAAAAATGATAAGCTATTTGAATCAAATAATCTTTGGATCGAAGTTAAGCCAGATTGATTACTATTCTGTTTTGATGGAAATTAGCAAAGTTGAATTTTATAATTGTGAGCAAGAGCTAACTCAAAAGAGGGGTTAATTGTTAACGGAAAATGTCACCTCCGAAACATAAAGTTTGGACAATTTCAGTCTTTAAAGAAGACAAAGCAGAATCTGGTAAACATAATAGTTCTTAATGTTGGATACCTGTCTATCACCACAACAACAAAAATAATGAAAAGGAATAAACAATTTAATATGCTAGGTCTGACAAAAAAGCCATGTCAGAGTGCATACACCAAAAGTGTTGGATTTCAAGCATGTAAGTGCATGCCACATCTGAAAGAAAAAGAGAGGAAAGTTCATTAAGGTACCCAAGGTAGACACTGTGGGTGGTAAGTTTATGAGAAAAAATAATGCATATCCGTCAGTGTATAAGAAAGTTATACACCAATTAGTGCCAAAACCGTGTTTTATACCACTGATTGTAAAAATGGCCACATAGACTACGTGTACTTTTTCCACAAGGAGTACAGCAAAGGCAAGTCCTCAAATTAACAAAGTTAAAATTTGAGCAAGCATCAACATTTTATCTTTAAGGCATAAAGGGCAATCAAAAACATTTACATGTACACACTATGCAAGTACATACAATCTTCTCAGAGTAATGATCCGAGGAGAGCTTGTTATCATAGACAGGATGTATCAATAAGGCTATCAAAAGCTCCTTAGCATCCCACACACACTGCACTGAAGAATGAAAACAACGCTTGGTACAATATATATTTGCTTTGAAACACCATGTCCATATTGTAAAATAACAGGCAAACTTGCCATCATATCAGTAATCAGAACAAGGTCAAATAAATTTTCTCCCATATCTTGCCTTCTTTTTTTTCTCAATACTTCAGGGCAAACAGCTTCAGTGCCGATATTAACCAGTTAAAAGAAGAAAAAGCTCTATCTGTTGAGACAGACAGGAGATACTTATCACTGAAAAGTAGCAGGAAGTCCAGTGGCTCAATGATTACCGGATTATCTCAAACTGTCAGAACAGGAAAGAATTATAAGGTCAAAGACATCTAATGTGTACACCACCACAATATTGTTTTTGTTGATATGCACATGTCCATTTACATAGGTATAGTATGCACCTGTATGCAGGGTGGTCCTAAACTTGAAATTTGAGCATACTGCAAGGTCAGAATCTGGGAATGTGGCAGAAATTGTATGTGCGCCGAGCACGTAATACGCAATATTTCGCAGTTTATCTCTTTTTGTGCTGCTTGCATTCAATGTTCTCTCTCATGTTTTGCACAAGTACTGTAAAAGTGGAAATTTTCGCGGTGTTGAAATTTTCACGCATTTCGCGCAATCAGAAACTAGCGCGAAAATAAAAGCACACGAATATTTCTGCTTGCCATATGTTCCTGTAGTTGATGTCTAGATACCGCGGAATTAAAAACACGCGAAACTCTTCTTATCCGGCCGAACGCGAAAATTTAGTCGCGCGAAAATATCAACTTTTACAGTACCATGTAGTTTGATGTTTCTTTGTTTTGCACATGTTTGAATACACTTCATTTTGAGCTTGTTGCAAATTCTTGAGGATGTTGCAAAGCATGTTGCTGGCTTTTGAGGATGTTGCACAAGAATTTGAGCATGTTGCAGCGACATGCTGAAACCCCTCGTGGACCATGCATATGTGAATGTATGCAGCATTGCCACTGACCTTGAGATCTAAGGGTGCGTTCGAGCGCTCTAAAGCGAACCAAAGCGTACCGTACCGAACTGTGCCAGATTTGAAGCGTTCGAAAGCTCTGTTGAGAAAGCGTACCTCACAAGTTATTTTTAGAAAAGGCCACGCATTTTTGTAGCAAGAATGTCATCCACCTGGCGCTTGAACAGTTTACAGCTGTCCCGAACAAAGAGAATGATGTCTTTGCATTGTGACGTATGCGCATGATACGCGCAATACTTTACAGCGAACTTTTGGTACGCTTTCGGCACGCTTTTGGAGCACATCGGGAAGTGGTCCTCTTTTGGCTCAGTACAGTACGGTACGGTACACTTTATGAGCGTTCGAGCGCTCCTCTGGCGCGGGTACGGTACGGTACAGTTCGCTTGGATTTAGGAGAGCGCTCGAACATACCCTAAAAAGCACTGTGTGTCAATGCATACCTAATTCGCCAAGGAGCTTACAAAATTCAGATCATACCCCTCTTACAAGAGATCCCAAAGGATGGGATGTATTGGTCTCAGAGATATTTTTACCACAAAAATGTAGCATTAATGATAACATAACCCATTTAATATAACTTGAGAGGTAGCTGATAATCAGTATTGACCTACAGTACTGTACATTGTACTAATCATCAGCAATATTTAATGTTACTACAAAAAAAAACACCCACACACATTATTGCAAGCTGGACAAACACATTGTGAAAATTGTAAACACTTACACAAGTTTATCACAGATCAATACATGCAGGCGCAGCGGAGCACCCCAATCTGCCTCTCATTATCTGCCCATTCTATTTGAATTCGCAATGGACTACGGTCACTGAAAGTCACAATCTTTACAGTCAAGTTTCATCACTCTGCATGGGAGTTATGAAGTGATTCTTTCCAATCCATCTAAGTTTTCAATGAACTTGATATCCATGAAAAATCATATTAAATTTGATGAAATTAAACATGAGATCGGTTACTACATGTATTTTTTTTTTTAACTGTGCCCTGGCCGACATTTGATAATCATGAAATCTGGTATATGATGATGGTCCAATCCATATATGGAGGTAGAAATTTTCGTTTGGGCCATGGTGCAGTTTTGGAGATATTAGTACTTTTCTACAGGGCTTGATATGAAAATTTTGAGTCAGCGAACTCAGAGCGAGCTTGCAAAACATTTCTATGTCATTCACAAATAGGAAAATTGTGCATGCGCAATGAAAGTCATGAAATGGAACATGAAAAGAAAGTATTAAATGCAGCACCACACGTTGTGTACGCAAGCATGGTTGAGTGCAGTTGCAGCACACTCGGTGCGCGGTTTGTACGTTTCAATGGAGGCGTCGCACAAAGTGATTATAAATGTGTGGGACTGGCCTGAACATTGTCCTTATCACTAACCAGTATTTAGCCGGGGGGGGGGGGGGGGGGGGGGTAATTGCCCTGATACGCTTTGATCATTTGATATTATTGCTAGGCCACCGAAAAAAAAAAAAAAAAATTGGAAAGGTACCTAGTTTTTACTCAGTTTTCTTCTTCAAAATATATCTTAAATCTAACTTCTTTTCCGGTGATCAAATTGTTAATATCTATGCATACAAGTATGTCTGTATGTTCATAAGAATCAATATCGAAACTTAGATTTTTCAAAAATATTTGTCTTTTGTGACTTACAGGGATGGAAAGTTGTTTACTTTTTTTGTACTGTAAAAAAACATGATGTTTACTTTATGCAATAAGGTGCCGTAGTTGATGGATTTCAGCTCGGTAATTGGGGTGTTGTGCCACGCCTGCATGTAAATGTACCAGTAATACAATTGTAGATATGCAAAACAATAATCTACATACAGTATGTATGCCTACGTACATACAAGGCAGGTACATGTACATGTACAGTTGAACCTCTCGTATCTGGACAAGTCGGGACCGGGGCTCATCCGGATAAGGGATTTGGCCGGATACGAGAGACTCAATACTTTATACATGTACATATACATACACATGTACTGATGTAGCCCATTGTAGTACCACATGAAGTAATGTGTAACTGCAACCTTTTCATTGTTACATTTGGGGATGTTAAAATGTCTGAAGGTAAGCAATTTGGAAGGAAATTTGATTTAATGTATGTTAATCATGTTTGAAGTAATATGTAATTCATGTGTGTTTGTGTAGGAGTTCTCAAGGAGTTGGGAATCCCCTTTCCTACCGTGATTATAAAAAAAAATAAAATCACGGCGAGATTGCGTCCGTATAATAGAGAGATCCGGATAAAGGGAGGCCAGATAAGAGAGGTTCAACTGTACTTTGCTTCTTGCCTTTGTCTATCACATGACTGATAGTTGATTCAAGACTCAAATAACATAAATTTCAACTCCATGACTCCTGACAAAATATGACTATCATACAATATATGCAACAAGGACCCATCAAATAGATACAGTATAAGTATCTACAAGCCTAAATCTTGGAAAAGGCATTATATTACAATGCATGTGACTACAAGAGGGGCTATGAAGCCAGTTCTTTCTACATCATGATGTACATACACCCTAGATTGTATTCCATTTATTACCCATTTAGTATTTAATGAGCATTGTGGAAAGGGAATTCTATGTAGTACCAAGATGTAATGTATACATTAAATTTCATGATTAAGGTTTGCTAAAGGTCTACAAGTATAAAGTCCTGCTACAAATAAGCCAAAATTTTTAAAAATACACTGTACAAGAACATCATGTCATGCACACATCTTTTGATATTCATCTTTTCAGGGGGTTTACTGCTCTGCTAGCCATACATCCTCCTCATTTTCCCAGTCCATTAGCATTTCAGTCGGGCAATGCCTCAATAATACATCTCACGTGCGGTAAGTAACCGTTTAAAGGGCAGTGAGTCATCATGGCTCATGCCCATCCAGAAATGCTGTCCTCAGTGCCACATGGCTTTCACTGCAAAGCTGGCATGCCCGCATGCCCACATGTATGCATACTTGTGCAGCATTTCATTTGAAATCCCTTGCCACAGGCCGGTTTATAAGCTTTACATACCTACAAGACTCACACTAGTGATACACCCAGATACCATTTCTGGCCATGGCAATCTGCACAACGTAAATGAGCCTGTCCCATTGCCATTGGTATTCAAAGTCACTGCATGAAATGACAAGAGGCTGGAAATCAAATGCCCATGGAATGAATGTTTTCCCTTCTACTAATCCATGGGTAGGGCATGGCATTGCTGCAGAGCTACAAAGTATTACACATTCCACAGTAAAAAACAGCTGCAATTGTAGCATTTGATGATTAGTTTGAATTACAAATGTTTAAATTAGATTGTAATGAGTACATGTACTGAATGCAAGAAGGAGCCTCTGTCTTTGCCTGGGTTGCTCAGCATAAAGAGTTCTCTATACAACACATTTGAAACACTAATTACACGATGTAAAACAAATACAATCTGTACATTGTATGTCCTACTCCTGGTGTCTAGTTTTTAACAACACTCCATCTTTAAAGTACTGTCAAATATTGGATTATATGGCATTAAAGACAGAGAGTGTCAGATGGGCCCATTGTGTATAAAAAATAACTTTTTTTTCTCTTGAAAATCACTGCCTTTGACAACACAATGTGTCAATAAAGTGAAATGGTAAGAACAGCACAATGCAAGATAATCATGACGAAGCTAACAGTATGTCACAGTCACACACATGGAAATTTATATACAATCATTACAATTAGAGTTAAAAACAAAAAATGATCAGCACAAATTGATAATGGTTACTATTGTTGACCCAGCAGCTGTACCCATAAGACTACAAAAAAAAAATGCAAACAGCAGATTCGTAACTTAGGCAGCCTGTAAGTTTTTAGTATCAGTACATTTGTAAATTTGTTGTTTCTTACAGATCTACACATTATGTGCATGGTTTCCATGATCCACATACATGTAGATCTGCAATACACCCATAAGCCAATATACTGCTATGGTCGACTATCATACACATATTTCTTTCTAAATTTGGAATGGGCTGTCTAGACCACAATTCCCTGGATGGAGATTTCACAACCACTACAGTGTGAAAGCAGAGCATGGAGCTGAGGGAATTACAAAGGGTGTACTTCACTTTTCTCTTGGATCAGAACCAACTCAAAGCAACCACTGAAGCAATTTGCATTCCAAAGTTGAGTTGGTTTGCCTGCTGTACCAAATGTGCACACCAAGGTACTTGGAAGGTCGGTACAATTCAAAGTGCTCATAACTAATTTGCTTTATGTACAAATAAAGTTGTACATGTAATCAACACAAATGTGTTATATTGTATATGAAGCAAAGTCTAGTACCAGGTTGTTTTCTTATCACATTTGCTGCATTGTTAATCTTGCAATGCTTAAACACACTTTATAAAGATTGAACTATTACCAGAGTAAATCTGGAAATGAAAGAAACAATCCACAAGACATTACAGGCATGAGATTGTGGATGATTAGCTGGAGGTACCCTGTGGGATTATCTACTAAATTCCATCATTTGTATTTATACAGACCTCCCAACCTTTCAGAATGAAAAATAGGGATGATTTGGCTCAAAAGTAGGAAAGAAAGAGCAGTTCCCATAGTAGTGTGCAGTAGAATTATCAAGAAAAATAGGACACTCCTATTGAAACAAGAGCTGGGAATGGTGAAAATTCAGATTCTTTCTTCCAACAAAACCTTTAAAGAGACTCTACAGTTTTTTTAACTTTACATAGTGAGTTCATGTCCTAAATACTTGCAGGCCATGCAGAATATCAACTGAATTCATTTGGCCAAGGAATATTCAACAAAACACAAGAAAGAATAAGAGACGTTAGTACAACTCTGTAGCATGGAGTGTAGATTTCTAGAACTTGTGGATACACTTGCACATTTGTACCTGTACAACTACTGTACAAATGGACAGGTAGGGCTTGACATTGGCAGTGGCCCAGGGCCACTAAAAATCGATCTGTCTACCAGCCTTTGGGCGCTTTTATGCAAGTGCCAGTCAGCACAGGTAGCGCGCAAGCCATGTAAGCTGTAGGATTTTCAGAGTGAGCTTGTGCACGCACAGGAGATTTCTGTAGAGAGCATATTATTAATGCATGGCTTGCACGCTCTCTGTGCTGAATGCTGCGGGACACTTGCAAGAAAGGTGCCCAAAGGCTGGTGGACAATGGAATTCACAAAGAAAATGAACTCAGTCATATGATGTACCTACAAAGTGATTAGTTTGCTGACAAATTCAAGTACCCACCTACTCTATCAGTGTGGAATAGTAATTTGGAATATGTATGCACAAAATCAGGTTAGCTCTGCTTTTATTTTTCTCTTTACAAATATTTGTACATTGCACTCCCATTCAGTGAACACGGTTATAACAAAGTTCCCGTCACAACGAAGTAAAAATTCAGGCTGTAACATTATCCACTCTATGTATTCTTATTGTTTATTTGTTCGGTTATAACGAAATTTTGATATAACAAAAGAAAATGTCGGTCCCGAGGACTTCATATTATAATGGGAGTCTACTGTAAAATTATGTCACACTTTAGTTGTACGTGACCGATTCATGCGTGGAGAGAGAGCCGCAGAAAAAAGCACCAAAGATTTTAAGTTGGATCAGGCCAATGGTGCGGCAGCCCTGCGTTGAGTGAACCCGCTGGCACTTGCGTTTCGGTGGGTCGCTGCACGTTGGTTGATAAAAACTCAATTTTTTGTCTAAAGCGCAGACAGAATTTTGTCTTCTTTTCATCATGGACAGTGGACATGAATGTGTAACGAAAAATCACCACGCGGACTAGCCCGACCAGAGTCCCAGACGCTGTTAGTACGCTGTGCGCGCTACTTACAGCGACTGCCACTGGGTGGGCTGTGTATAGTTACATGCAGACTTGCGATAAGTTATATAGACTATCAGATGTGAGATGGAATGAGAAGTGAAGGGACAGGGGGCCTCATGAGCATCTCGTCCCGAGGGCCTCATAACCACGGGGGAGGTGCTCATAACTAAGGAGGGATCATGAGCAAACCCCCTCATGAGCAGGGTTCCCGGACTGATTTATGATCTGTAATTTACTGTAAATTCTACATTGATATTCATTATGTTTGTTGCTGCAAATTGATCCATCGATCCATCATTACTTTGGTGAAGGGATATTTACCTCTTTCGCCATTTCGAGCTCCTGCTTGGATGACTCGTAGAGCAATTCCAAGTCTTCATATTGCTGCTTGATAGCCTGCTTCTCTTCCAAGACGACCAGTCCATATTCCGCCGCTTGAATTTTTTCCTTGCTCGCTAGCGCAAGGTCTTCTTTTAACCGGCTCACCTCCACTCGTAATTCTTCGATGGTTTCTGAACCATCATCTGAGTCCAACATGTTTGCAGGTTATAGTCCAGCTATTCCAGCAGGGAATGTGGTCAAATCAGATGGAAAATTCGCCAAAAGTTGGCAAATAGTCGAAGAGAGACATTCCTTTCTCTCCACAGCCTTTAGTTTCCGTTCCCTAGAATATCCGCCATATTACATACCTTTATACACAACACCATCCACCGGCGGAGTTTACAGGTGCAGCTAATACAGCTCCACACCGACGGCCGCGGCGGTACAGTGCGGGTATTCCGTTACTCCGTTTTGTGTAAATGTACGAGATTCATACGGCTGGCGCACGCAGAGTAAAAGGGCACCGGTGCGATGCGCGTACGTACGTCTCGGGCAACAAAGTTCTCGTACACAGTGCAGTGGCGATTGTGAGAGCTGTAATTCATTTGCACGCACGGATCAGCATACAGGGCGTGTGCGTGTATCTAGTACACGTACTGTAGATGCCAAACGCCCTCTTGAAAGAGAAATCCACCCATCGTGATGGGCGTGTCTCTTCTCGCAAATTTATAACGAAGAACTTCATTTTAAATTCATCCCTTGTTTTAAATCACCGTTTCATAAAGACAAATGTAAAATTTTCAAACTTCATTATTTTCTTATCTTCAATTTCAATTCATTTCTGCAACTTTTGTTTCAAGAATACAATAATAACGATAGAAACGAAAATACAACAGCCAGAGTCCAGAGATTTTAGTAAGATAGAAGTTTCTTAGGAAAACTATAAATTTTACAAATTCAATTAATCATTTAGTCACAAAATACAGTGCATTGTTGCATTTTTTCCAAGACATGTTCCATGCTGAAGTGACAGCCCTTTATAGCTTTCCTCGTGACAAACTGACTAAAAAAAAAAAAAAAAACCACAAACAAACAAACAAAAAACAAAACAAACAAAACAAAATAAATAAAAGCAAAAACAAACCCAAACCCCCTCTTCTCAAGGATTTACAAGAAAAGGGGGAGAGGTGCAAGTGCAGGGGTAGTCACAAATGGTCTGACTTGATTTTACATGTACTTAACAGAAAATATGAATTATACCATTAGGGCCTGTATTTACATTTCTGCTAATCATAATTGTCAATACTATGTTATTTTTCAATACTTTGTAGAGATGAATATAATCATTCATCTTAGAATCATATTTATCAAACATCATCAATAATTTCTTTTTAAAACTTTTAAGAAGGATGTGAATTGCTTCAGATGATCGGGAAGAGCAGCCATACATCAAAGCCATTGAGCCAGCGCAGGATTCTTGGGTTATTTAAAGGAATGTTATTGTATATAATGTGTGGGATATGAATGGATGTTTTTGTTATATGAAAAAATAATCATTAAAAGCTAGAGGTAAAAAATTTCCATATACTTAAACATAAAATATGGTGTTTGAAAAGCACAACTGATATCACTAAGTTTGAAAACTATTAAATGGTGAAATAAGGGATCAGTGTGTTACAAAGATGAAAGCTTTAATTGATACAATTTCTTACAGCCTTCTTTTGTAAATTATAAATACTTTTCAATTCAATATTATCACAGTTTCCCCATATAAGATGCGGTATGTTATGTAAGGTATCAGTATAGAGTATTGTAAAGCATCATTAAGAGTTTTAAACAAAAGAAGTAGTAAATATTTTGTTTAAACATGAAGTTATAATGTATGAAAAAGAGTTTGTTTGTTGGGTATCATAAATTAATATGCATGAACTAGTATTTGAAAACAAATATTCTTATGATATTCGCCCAATATGCAATTTACAAACGTCATATCAGATGAAAGCAATTCCATTTAAACAAGCATTTTACATGGATTCACTTCAGAAATGAATTTCATCATTATTTACCGTTACAAAAATGAACGTTTGATAGAGTTGATAAGCAGACATCTTCAGTATTAGTGTTGCAGCCTGTTATAGGTTGTGATATCATCAGGTAAGATATGACATGTGAAAGGAAGTAGTTTGAGGCATATGAAATATTGAATAAAGTACCTCTGTATCATGAAAAATAAAAAAGTAAAGCATCTTATGTCCAACTTCACTGAAACTTTTCTACCAATCTGTCCGTTTGATATTACTCTACTTATCAAAACCATAACTAGGACATGGAGAGAAACTGGATATACTGAAAAATAATCGGCAGTCAACGGCTATAGAGAATATACATATGGTCTATAGCCGGGAGCTCGAATTATTGTTGGACTGCATAATGTTGCTTGTTTCAGCATTCTAGTTTTGCCATTTTGTTCTATCAAAAACATCAAATTGAATCGTGTCTCGTTTTGTGAAACAATCAAAATGTGTGAAAGAATAAACTTTCTATGTAATTTTTGTAATCATTTTGAAAAAATAATAACAATGTAAATGAAGGAAGAAGAGTCAGGAATAAATTCTTCTCTTCCTTGACATGATCCGAGTGATATTTCATGATAAGTGTTATTGACTGCTATCAAGCAAGCTGATCCATATATAGCTCTCTTCCTTCGCTGCGTTCGTGGTGTGCAAGTATCTCTTAGAACTCCATTAAGTTATTATTGCCCATCCAGCCTTGAGAGATTTTGGCAGCAGAAACTACCCCTTTAGGTTGACACCTCTGAACGTACAGTTGTGTCTCAACAGGAAAGTGATACTTCTCACCTTCCTGGTTTCAAGAAAGGAGATCTTCATATCATTATAAGATATCAGTGGTGGATCCAGGCGGGTCGACAGGGCGCCCCCCCCCCCCCGCCTTTATAGTTGTTCCTTTTTTTCAAAAGAAATAAACAAGAAAATGAGGGGGGGGGGGCGTGTGCCCCCTTACATTGGAAAGGCGCCCCCCTTTACAGAATTCCTGGATCCGCCCCTGGATATAAGCTCTTTGGTCTCATGAAGATCCAAAGAAAGACTTCTACACATGCAAACCCAATTTCTAGAAATTTGTGGCCGCTTGAGCGTTGGTCTTTCAAAAACAGTCGTTGCAGTTCCCTTGTCTTTCGAAAACACATTCATTGCAGTTCCCCGTTTTAATGGACACAATCGACTATACTCACATGGTGAGCGTTTTAACTGTACATTGTATATTCTATTGTTTTGGTCATAACAAAGATCAATATTATGGTTTCCTGGAGTTGTGTAAAGGCATCAATTACATTGCTTCACATAATTTGCGATATGTCTAGATTTTCAATCACCCTTTAGGAGAGTCGTTTAAAGGTATATACGGCTTCGAGAAAATACGAAAATAGAGAAGGTGATTAGGTCTACTATAGTGATTAGAAACGCAAACACGCACACCGGGTAGAGAGATGCACGCCTTACACGTCCAGAAGTGAGCATCGTTCATGGGTCATGGAATTGTTGGGCTATATATAGGGCTACGTCCCCACCATCACACACAAATTACGGTAATGACAAAATTCAGTAGTATTTGAAATCTGACCGAAAAGGTAAAACGGGCCCCTGTTAGGTCATTGATGAAATCCTCAGGTTACCTCGAGATGGACTATATCGACGGGTTTGATTTGAAGATAAATTTTGAGAGGCACACGTTGGGCAGTATATAAGCCCTATTCATGTGTTGTTGTTGTTGTTGTTGTTGTTGTTGTTGTTGTTGTTGTCGTCGTCGTCATCGTCGTTGTTGTTGTTGTTGTTGAGCAATAACTGCATGAATGAGGGAAGAAGATGGCTTTGAAATGTGAGGAGTCTTCTTGTTACTGCAAACACACTTCTTCGGGACAACCTTGCGGTCTTTTCGGGAGGCCCATGAAAGTTTGTGAGAATAGATTAAAGTTGTTTATTTATGAAACTCACTGATTATTCTTTCACGAGATCTAAACTTTCTGATCCCTGTCTATTTCATTTTGCTTCACTGTTTTCTTTTCGCTTTCTTGTTGAGTTGACACAATGTGTATTAAATCTACGCTGATCTATACGCCCCTATGAGTAGCATCTTGCAAGCCTTATCTGGAAGAATGTTTGCTACCCTCTGTTGGCGTAATCATGAAAGGAAACAAAATCTGCACTGCCGGGGTCCTGAGAGTGTTGGATGAACTGTTGTTAGGGGAAAATCTCTCCTCAATAAAGGTGCATTAATCTAGTAGATAAAATGCAAACGGAGTAAGCCCAAAAAGATATAATAAGTCATGGGATGTCAAAGTTGCTTACATAAGCTGTGAAAGCAGTCACGGCCGTAGATGTGATGTAGGTATTAGTATCAGAGCTGGTAATGATGCCATTATGCCCATTATTAACTTGCACACAAATCTTTGCTACGTGTCCTTGGGAACAAAGTAAGTGATCATTCTTTGTATCAAAATTATTATTATATAAACCTACATGATAAAACAGTGGCAGCTGTTTAGACAGGAGACTTAGTTGTATAATTACAGATGAACATCACTACATAATAACATAGATCTTTGGAGAGTTGTTACTAGAAGTTGGTGAAATCATGGTCTCATCTCATGCATTGTGTATATCCGATTGGATCAATATCACTCTTCTGTAAAAAAATATATATACGAACAGTAACATTTGATAATATCTCTATTTGATTTCAATTCAACTTTTTGTCTTATATTCCTACACTGTTTCTTGTCTTAACTTAACACTGTTGTCTAGTTTCAGTTTAGGAAGCATGTCTGGCAAGTATGGTTGTCTAGCCGATCTGTTGTGCATTTTCTGAGAGCAAGATGGGAGGAGGAAACAGAGGACAAATTGACAAAAGCAATCAAACAGAGTACACTTTACAACATGAGTATTGTTACTGATGAATCTTGAGAAGATATCAATAACCATAACCCAGCATTCATTCTCCACCACTCATGTACAGGAAATTCACCAAGAAATCAAGGAAACAAGCAAACAAACAAACATCCATTAAACTCGGTACTATGGCAACATCATGATGGGAAATGTCAGTTTAGATTTTGGGCATTGCCTGGTGAGAAAGAACTGGTCAAAAGTTAAAGCCAAAATACTAAATTTTCTGGTATTGCAATCACCTAATCAAAGAGAAAATGTACATGTACAGTATTTGCTGATACTTCACTCACACATTCTAACCAGAACAATTAACTCATTGAGGATGGTTTGATTTTGCTACAACATGCATTTCCCATAGACGCTTGCCCAAGTATGCTCAGGACTCGTTCTCAACGGGTTAACAGCTGGGCAGATTGGATCAAATTCTGGTAGAGATCTGAGGTCACACTCACACACCATACCATGTTCACATTAATTTTAAGGGAGAGGAATAAAACAAAACAGAAGAAACATTGCTAAACTTGGACATAAAACAAAATTACTTTATTAACAGTCTGTTGTATAGCTGACAAACCAATAAAGTAGGTTTGAAGAGATGACATTACCATATCTAATTTGCATATGGTTTTTGTTCATTTTCACCGTTTTGTAAAATACTACAAAAAATGTATTTAGTGAAAAACTGTAAACATTTCACTTTTTTTTTTCACATTCTGATTTTCATAAACTTTTACTGTTCCACTCAATTGCTCTAGCTCTTGTCTTTAGTCAAAATCACTTTGTACACAGGCTTGCTTTACACTTTAAACATTCCACATTGATGGTCATATTTTAGC
Organism: Diadema antillarum; assembly: GCF_040938485.1. Classification (NCBI taxonomy): domain Eukaryota; kingdom Metazoa; phylum Echinodermata; class Echinoidea; order Diadematoida; family Diadematidae; genus Diadema; species Diadema antillarum. The sequence continues at coordinate 501,941 of NW_027271096.1, forward strand.
TCCACACTGTCATCATTTGTTTCAATGGATGCCAATCTGGTAGACAGTATTGGAGTATTCTGAGGGCTGAAAAGGAATATTTTTGGTTGAAAAACATTTTTACCTTTCCTGCAATAGATACGTGTGGTACTACAATTTTGGGGAAAACCGTTTTGTCCATGTCACTTGCAGTATTTTTGGCAAAAAACAAAACAAAACAAAAACAGGAGCAAGTACTGAAAACAAGTAGCAGCTGGCATCTCTGTGTACGCCATATTACTTCTTGTACCTGGTTCACGGGTGTGCCACTCGTATCTTTTACATTGTGTCTCCATACCTTCTCATTTAAGAGCTCTCCTTGCTTAATGTCAACTGAGAGCTTCAAATTCAGAGACAATCTATCCAATGGTATTAAAGATAATTATATTGTTGCAGGAAGTTTTAGGCAATGCATGTGTCATTTGTTGCAATTACTTCGATAAATCTTTACGTTTACAACATCTACACAACATCTGTGGGCATTTCTTCGAAATTGACCCTGAATGTGCCATGTTCAATCTTGTTCTACATTAGCAATTTATCTACTTTCTCGTTATGCAATCACATTCGATGACTGTACCACACGCAGGAGATGGCATACACAACATCTCAGTCACCTTCTCACACTGTCTTTATAGGCTCCTAAAAATAGTTCAAGTCAAAGCTTTGAGTCATTGCTTGAACATGACAAAACCTCACAATATAATGCACTCCCGTTATCATGAACATGTTTAAACGAAATTCTTGTTACAATGAAGTAAAAATTCAGGTCGCAAATTATCATCTGTACACCTTCAAACACTTAACTGTTTGGCTATAATGAAATTTCAATATAATGAAAGAAAATTGCCAGTCCCGAGGACTTTGTTACCTATGGGAGTGCACTGTAGTAAGAACACAAAGTATTTCAAAGGGTCTTTCTCTCTCTCTAAAAAAAAAAGAAAAAGAAAAAAAAAAGAGAGTGTATTTTTCATCTATGGATGTCTTAAAAATTTGGCTCTGTGCCCATACAGCACTATGAATAGTATTATAATTAATACAGCTATACAAGGGAAAATGATTATAGAATTATGTAAGTGGTAATTACCTAACAACATAAACATTGCTTTGTCTGTACCAAACAAAGTGAACACTATTGTGGAGTGGAAATTTTGCTCATTTCATGTCACATAAAACTAGCTCAAAAGCAAAAATATGCAAAGTTTTTATTTGTATTTAACACTAGGTTACATTCCAAAGAATTAAAAGCATGCACAATTCATCTTACCCAACCAAGTGAAAAAAAAAAATTACTTGCACAAAAATTTCCACTTTTACAGTACACAGGTAAATTGTTTACACATAAATTTTGTCGGACACATGACTGGTTATTAGAATCTGATGCTCAAATTACAAGTGTTGTATATGTGAGACCCACACAAAGGTGATGAGAAAATATGTAGGACACATCAGACAAAAAAAAAAGTACAGAAGATGAATTTCAAAGCTGTAGCTGATGCAATGTGAGAGAGTAGATGACATTCTGGCTGGGGCATAGCAGGATCATTAGCATCCTTGTATGGTTCATGATATGGTATTATGGTAAAAGGTAGCTGTTTTGATGACCACATAAATTACAATGATGGAATAGACTACTGACACTCAGTCATGAGGGGCATTCATCAACTGAACTGTATGATTTTGAACTGCTTTATTTTCATTTTGCCATACACATACATATTTTGAATCACAGTTGGTAAATTTGTATGCACAGCCTTGATGAAAAGCAGCTCTTTAGCTGATCGCAATCTTTTACCTTGCTGAAATGAATAAAATTAAATGCAATGCACTTCAATCAATTAACTCACTCACTGTCAAACCAGTGACCCTTTGCTCTAGAACTGAACAGAGTGCTATCAATGTCATCTTCCTCCTCTACAAAAGTCTTCTTCTTTGACCCAACCTTTGACCTGTCCGGTGCCTTGGACTTTTTGGCACGACTGGACACAAAATGAGATGGATTCCTCTGTATATTGTCCTGCCTGGTTCTCCTCCGGCTAGGAGGACTCTCTGCTTCCGCGTCCCAGTGAGGCCCCGACCTAAGTCCTGCATGCTTCCTGATGGGCACATGCTGCAGAGCCTTGATCCAGTCCCCAGAGGCATTCAGCTCCAAAAGAATCTTAATCATCTGGTCCAAGGTCAGGTTCTTTGCACCTGTTGCCCACTGCAGGTGTCTGTCCAGTGGAAGACGGGCATGCTCAATGCCATGGCGCTTGGCCCTGGCCAACGACTGACCAGTGTAGATGATGTTGCGGTCTACCAGGGCACCAATCACATGAACCTTGTCCGAGTCGAATGACTGGAGAACGTTGGGTGAATCTGCACTCATGTAGATGAGCTGGTCTTTAGGGAACACCTCCAACAGATCCTTCTCTGTTTCATTCACCATGATATTCTCCAGAGAATCCCCAAGGATATGCCTTAACCGTTTCAGAGATTGGGTCTCCTCAGTCAGACCAACCCAGTGAATGGCAAATGGGTCTTTGGCATGCTTGTTTGCATTCATTGAATGTAGTAGTTGCTGCACCAGACTTGAAACTTCTTGTCTCCGCATGAGGTCCTCATAGCTGAAGTCGAATGCAATCTTTGGGCCAAACATCATGCCAGCTGCCAATCTGGACTGGTCAAACTGCAGCATTGCATTTCCATGGACACGCAGCAGGTACCGATTTGGAAATTCATCCAATTCCTCATCAACCTTCAGGGCCCTCTGCTCTGCCTTCTGACGGGCACGCTCCTCTTTCATCATTTTTTCTTTTCTTTTGATGATCTCTTTCTTTGCAAGAAAACGCAGAAACTTCTTCCTACCAGATTTTGTAGTCAGGGTCATATAGTGTTCTAAGTCCATGTCTGAAATGCTCTCTGGGGCTTGCCAGCCAATAGTGAGAAGATCTGCCACTTCCTTCCTTGCGTCTTCTAGCTTGGACTTATCTGTACTGGTAGCTCTGCTACCTACTTCAGTTTGCTCACTGCTTGCACTGGATAATGTTCGATGAACTGTATCATATGCACCTGAACTGAATGAAACATTGTTCTTCCTGCAAAAGGGAAGTAATTTAGGTGGGTGTGCAGCATACTTAGCACTCACTGCTGCACATAAATTGGTTGCATTCTTGAACTTTCCACTGCTCTGGGCAGTCTGCAGTCCTGCAATCCTGATAGCTATTGTCCGTAACATCTTGACCACATGACTCTGGTGTGAAGACACCTAATGCAAAGTGGGAGAAAGAGGAGTAATGTGTTAGTGATTTGAAGAAAAAAAAAACCCACACAATCAATTGATTTGCACATATTCATTGTATCTTGTAATTCAGACTACAGTCTGATTATGAAAGATATAAATGCTCATTCCATCAATCCTCCACTTCTGTTCAATGAACTCCATGAGAGCCTGTGTAACCATGAGACAGTAAGCTATAAAAATTTATCGCCCCTCTTCTTGAAAAAAAAAATATTGTAATTATTATTCTCACTTATATCAGACTCTCTGTGATGTCTTTATTCTTGTCTTGGCTTTTAAATTCACTTTTCAAACAATTATTGAATTCATGCTGTGTTTGGTATCTTGAAACAAAGCAAAAAACTTATTCACTTCACCCAAACCTCAAACATCCCATATTTTTCAGGAATAACATCTAATGTTTATGATACCCAGGCAGTGATTCTTTTGAGTTGATTACTTGCTGCAGGGATATTGCTGTTTATGTACAGTGTATGGCTAACACTGCAGGAGTGAATATGAAGTATTGAAAGTTAAAACAGACAAAAGACACTTCAAGAAAAATCACTCAGATAAAAAAAAGAGCATTAAATGTGGACCTGGGCCAGTACACACACACACACACACACACAGCATTTTGATCATATGAATTTTAATCTAATGCACAATACATGATTATGTACCGTATATTGTTTTGTGTTGGACATTTTACTCAAAACACTGCCCATTTTTTTCTTATCTCTAAACTCAAAACTTAATGAGATAATGAAGAGAAGTTGTGCTCAGAAGCGTCACAGAACACTTACTTAAATACTACTAGTACGTACTAGAGTAACCAATTAATCCCTGTTTGCAAAAGGGTGCCTATTTGCAGCAGGGGCAGTTTCATGCAATGATAATCACAGAACAGCTAAAGAGCATCAAGTGTACTTATAGTCCCACTTTAGAACAAAAGTGGGAGTTACTCGCAGGTGTTATGGGAAGTGAGCATACTTTCACACCTGATTGGGTCTTTTCATCAATGAATGAAATGGCCCCTGCCACAAAGATGACTGTCGGCTAGCGCCAGCCGCGTTGCCATTACAGTTTCCATTCGCCACATCACACACACCGCACCCGCGAGCACTCACGGACACAGTTTCAGATGGCCACACGGCTGTCTGTCTTTTATGGAATAAAGTGCATTTCTATAATATCTCATTGAGATGGCAACACGGCTGTCTCCTATGGAATAAAGTGCATTTCTATCTGTCATTGTAGACGGCAACACGGCTGTGTTCTTATGAAGTAAAGTGCATTTCTATATGTGTCATTGAGGTGGCAACACGGCTGCATCGTTGTATGCTGAGCAGGTGATTCTTAAAATTATCTTCTAGACTAACATTATGAAAGAAGAGATTGATGAAAATCAGTTCATTGGGAATGATACTGTGTTATTTGGAATTTTCTAATCGTTTAATGTCAAGTCGACCCCAATGACGTTGCATTAGACGATGTGATTGCTACAGCTACGCTGATGATCACTGTTCAGTCTACCGCTCGCACACCTGCCGTGCACTTTTAACGGACCAATGAACGGATGGCAACACGGCTGGCGCTAGCTGACAGTCAAAGATGCACCTTGTCGCAAATAGGGATGATCAATGATTTACTCTATAGTACTATTAATGCAAGAATACTGTAAAACTACAGTCATCGTGACGTTAATTAATTTATAGCATGGGGTGGAGCCAGCTATGTATGTAGCTGCATCACCATCCTTGCTCTGCTACATACAGCCAGCTACTTGGCTACAGCTACACCTAACTACACGCAGCGCTGTCGCAAATCGCGACAGCGCTGCACCCCTTTTCCTTCGCGGACGTTGTTATCGCGCTTATATCGTTCACTGTTTCCTTCATGAATATCTTTATTAATCGTGGAAAACTAAAATATAAGGAACTATCGTAATCTATGATCATCATTCAATAACCGGTATGCGATTTTTTGTTTAATTACGTCTAAGACTTACCGAAATCTATGGCTGAAATCAGGTCTGTAAACGTCCTTACTGCTTCACTCCTCATCTGCGTGTTGTATGAATAGCATTCACTCTCGTATACTACAACGTAGGTAGTCGCAGATAGTCGGATGACCCCGACTAAAAAAGTTCAAATCATTGCCGGTGCAGCACGCGCGGATCTACTACAAGCTTTACGTAACACATGAAACGCACGGGCGTACGTAAAAAGCAACCACTTCTGAATGCGCATGCGTGGTAGTTTGTTGCTTTTGTGAAGCTCTCGAAGGAAAAGATGCCACGGCACGATCTACTCCGAAAAATTCAACAATAAGGTCTGGATACCAACAAAACGCCGAATTTAACTCAACCATCAGGAAAATACGCTGTAGGTAAGTGTTGACAATTATTTTACTCTTAAAATCATACCAAATAAAAGGTATTTTATGTGATTTTGCTGTCAACAGTGACGGTCGTTAGACAACGTTGAAACACTAACTCATGTCAGACCCTGTTCACAGTGTCTGGTCAGGCTACAGCTACACCCAGTCGCGATCGTGCAGTCAGCCCTCGGATTCTCCTATTCAACGGCATTACACCAGTACCAATAGATGGGACCACATACGCATGCTACGAAACAGCGAGATCATACAGATAAACATAGTTACTCACATAGGTACAGAGTTTAGCTCATGAAAATGAACTTATCATCTAGTTTATTGAACCGATCACATCATATGGTCACTTACTCTGAAACTATTCGCTTGAAATGTTTTGATGAACGAAGTGAAGCGGTCGTCGTCTCGTACCGAAACCCTCGCTCGCATTCAGCGTACATGTACTACGTTCTACACGCACGTACGTCAAGAGACGGGGGCCCGACTATACACGTGCTAGATATTTAGTCTGAGTTCCAGACATATTTTGAAGTCGCGTACCCGTGTAATGACAGTCCAAAAGAAGAAACAAAATACAATGTAAAAGCTTTTATTACCGTTTTTGTTTTCCGTATTACACATCGTGTGCATGAAAGTCAAAGGAAATCAGTTACCGGGATATGTTAGATTTCACGTACCGCTGTGACTCTGGGACTCGATTTCATCTAATTCTGTTGATCCTATCATACACTGAGCTTTGATGCTGGGGAGTCATATCCTGAAAAAGCCAGCCAGTTTCCAGGAGAATGTCTTGCATTTTCCTTTTTTTGTACATATTCGAGGAAACATACTGTTATGGTGACAGCCAAACAAACAAACAATAACAACAACAACGAAACAAAGAAAAAAAAAGGGGGATTGTGGTCAGGTTATGTCCCATTAACCCCACCCCTACCCTATCCCCGCGAACACTAAAACCTATTTTAGCGACCACTTGCCCATAGCGACCACATGGAAATCCCCTAGGAATAGACAAAACGTTTGCTTGTAAGAAGGTACCGGTATAGCTATAGTGACCTCCTGCGTAATGCGACCAGTAACCAGACTAGATTTAGTTTCTGGCCGATGGACGACTGAAAAGTTGCAGACAAGTTTGACTAGTGTCTGTGCCATAAATGTGATGTTATACAGTTTTTATGTTGCATTCTAAAATCATAGTAAGTATTGTTTATAGTATCAGCATCATATCAATGAGTAAATGTACAATAGTATAAAGAAGAATTTAATATGAATATATTTTATTGGTATGATAAATTGGTGCTGTCGTTTTTTGTTCCAGTGTTCCACGTCTTACAAGCCTGGCTTTTTAGTGGAACACTGTTTTCCATCGTTATGATTATTTACTATTTTGTTGCCATGACAAAGTGCATTGTATCTTTTTTTAATGACATCATTAGTGCATATACTTTATATTGTATTTGAAAAAAAAATGCCCCTATCAGACGAATGTAAGACAAACCGACAACTTGTACCGCTTTTAATCATGTTCTCTTTTTCTTCTTTTTTTTTTGGATGATGGAAATAGATAAACTATTAAATTGAATTGAATTATTTTTATGTATAGGCTTATGTAATATATATTATCGTATAACAAATAATGATTATATTGTAACATGGTCGATCAATGAAACAAAATTGCAGTGATGTACACATAATTATCATTGATGAAAACGAATTAAAGATGAACTTCAAAAACTGTCAAGAATACCGTATATACTAACTCGTGTCGAAACTGGATGATACACTTTCATGGAGTGTAGACTGCAAAGCATGACCCATTTTTGTTTAATACATACATAGGAAGTTTCTTTTTCTTTATTCATTGATTACAGACATCTGTTTCTGATTTTACAAACTTAAAAAAAAAAGATTCATGAATCATAGATTACGGAACATTTGACATGGTCCAGGGTAATCATGGTAATCTTGTCAAAATGTCAACCCGTTTTTCTATCGACCAACAAACAAACAGACGAATATTAATACATGATTATTCAATTTCTTCTGGTTTCCAAAGGCCATGACCTATACTACGCATAAAACAGTCAGTTTAAAGCATGGAAGAAAGAAAACAAAAGGTTTACAGCCTGGACCTAACTATAGGGCCTACGGCTTACAGTCGTGGCAGAAATCTGTATAATAAGGCCTAATAGTGGTGTTTAGTTTATAGGCCTACTCCACAGAAAGTATCAGTATCCGGAAGTCGTACATCTCCACTAAAATACATGTAGGCCTACTGCTGAAATTGAAGGGAGTGAACAGGCCGAATAACACACTGCAAGTGAAATGATGATACGAGGGGTGTATGACCGGTTTCAATAAATTAGTTTTGTAGTTTTGACAAGTTGATGACAGCTCAGGCGTAGTCACTAATAAGCTATTTCTATCCATTCATTTATCTGTCATTGCTATTTCTTTTTATTTATTTATTTATTAATTTTTTTTTTTTTATAACGACGTTTCTACCGTCCCTATTATCTGAGTCCGGGGCCTCCCCGACCATCGAATAATATTTGCGCCTTATGGAACTCCGGGGTGAGAAGTCAACTACTGCAGTAGGCTCTAAGTTGAATTCGCCTACAATATGCTCTAAAATGTGCCTTTTCATTGTAAAAATGGGGGAAAAAAAGAGAAAAACCCCACCTTCTCGGCGAGTTTTTGAAATAGCCGCCTTTGGCTCCTTCTATAAGGTATACCTTCCTCTTCCTGAACAAAGCGCCAAAAGAAATTCAAGAAGTCGCTTTCTCTCTTCCTACGAGAGTGCCCAGTCACCTTGTTGCCATTTTTTTAACCTTGACCTTCTCAGGAGGTGCCGTCAACCTAAAATCCTGAATTTAGGGCCTAGGGAGCCTATAAACATGACATCAATGAGAATAATTTTTACCGTGAGGCGCTATCCTGCTACACCCATGTAGTCGCAAAGACTGCGAAACATCCGCAATGAAACCTCTCATGCATAAAGCAACATTATAAAAAAGTGGAATAAACACACACACACACACACAAATTCAAATTCAATGAGAAAGCTCCATTGTTTCCTTATTATCCACACGATGTAAATTCCGGTGTCGAAATTTAGCAAAATTAATATAGGGCCTACTACGGACCTCCCTATGTTACAGAGTGAGTTGTCTGAATTCAGTGCTTCTCGATCAATGGGCCGCGAAGGGATCTAGCAGGGAGGTGGCCCACCTCCCTGGATCTAGACATGTAAATGGGCTTTAAAAAAAAACAAGAAGAAAAAAAAAACTTTGTAAGAGCCAGCCAACAGGCAGGCCCTCGGATTAAAAAAAGCTGGAGGAGCACCGGCGGGTTCGCTCGTTCTCTCTCTAACCCGGAAGTGAATGAGATATCCCGTGCATGCTCGTGCATACGTGGCTTCCCTTGGCTTGCTCGCTTGAGCTCGGCGAATGATCGACGATCCACGAATACTGTACGCGCAGTATAGGCATACAGTACAGTAAAGAGAGGCTAATTCTCTGCTGCTGACCTCTTCGTGCCCACTGAGGGACCTGGAGGAGATCTCAAAGTAATCCCTTTTCATCTTTCCGATTCCTCAAAAGAATCCAAGATGATTAGGTCATTTTTACTCATTTGTATTTTAGCTGTCTCTTTAGCAGCAAAACAAGAGACAGTCAATGCAGATTTGATAAATACGAAGGTTGAGAGGACAGTTGACATCGCATCACAACTTGTGAAGATATCGTCAGCAGTAACTGTTGAGAATGGTGGCAAAGCTCCAGCAGGATCTTTTCTTTTTGCTGTGGAAACCTCCCTCAATGAAAAGATGTCTTTTGTTGGAGCCACTGTAAGTACTAAAAACAGGTTCTTCTCTTATTTCATGGTCCAAATCTATCTCTTTAATCAGTTTCTCATCCATCGACCTACATGAAATTACACGTATGGGACTAAGATGCTTGAATAATGTAGGGCGGCTGCGCTGCTGCCTATCAAGCTAGCCAAGCAAGCTAAAAACTAAAAGGTAAAGCCTCCCCTGGCCTGGATCCTGATTCTGGAGGAGGCTTCCTGAAATCAAATGTTGAGTATCCTTTCATATTCTAACAGCATAAGTACATAAACGCCTTCCTGATTTGGGGACTTCTCGTCTTTTCTACTAGGGGTGACTAGCTGGGTTGCTGGGATGGGATGCAAGTGTTGGGACTCGACCTCTAAAAGTTTGCTAACCATCCTAACGAGTAACGTTTAAAACAGTTTTCTTCTTGATGACAATTGCTCTTTCAAATTTTCCTGATTTTGATGTTATCATTAATGTGGTTACTGTAAAACGAGGAATACTATGTTAGCGTGCATTTTGATTTCGCGAATTTCGCAAGAGCCAAGACACTGCAAGATTGGCAAAATTAGAAATACATGTGAAAGTTCTTGTCTACACTATCTCTATTTTGTTAGATCTAGTAAATCTACTTTACACAGAGGCAAGTTGCAAAAAATTTCATGCCGCGAAAAAGGCCGTCGGCTCCAATTCACGAAAATTTCATGCCGCGAAAATATTGTGTTTTACAGTATGTAGAATGGTGAAGTAAGCAAGCTGCCCATATTCGACCATAACGCCGTTCAAAAGTCAACATATGACTGCTGGCTACATCCTACAGGTGCTTTTTGTGCATGATCAAATTTTGGCAAGGGAGGTCAAACTTTGTGGCAGTTTTTTTTGCAGAACCGTGTTCTGAATGAATGAACAAAATTGCCCCAGCAGCAAAAATAGGCACCCTGTCATGATAGGGATAACTACTCTAGTATCTGTAGTAAATTTATTGAGTACTAACAAAATTAGAGTTCTACTGTACTGTAGAAAGTGGTATAAATCAGTGTAAATTAAAAAAAAAAAAAATGTTTGCAGCCCTGACCCTGGCCCTGATGCCCCTGGGAAAGAAATAGATAATGAGCACAAGCAAAGCAAGTGTTACTGTGAGCTGCAGGGTGCTACATAACTTTTTTTTTTTTTTTTTTTTTTTTTTGCCACTTGCCTGGTCAGGCAAGCAGATTTTCAAATTGTTGCAAAACACTTGCCCAAACATGAAATTTTACCAGCTCAAGAAAGTCCCAAAAATATAAGAAAATGGTGGAGAAAATCACTTGTACATTGTAAGTCAAGGGCTTGATAAAACACAATCATATGAATAAGCAGCACACATTGATTCACATGCTTAAAACACATTGGAGTGACAAACTTGGTTCAATTGAGTGTTCACGTTGCATTGCATTACAGCTTCTTCACGTAAGTGTTGGAAAGTTGCTGAAATAAAATTAAAGTGCATTGCATCACTAAAGTCTAAACAGTCATCTTTGGGCTTCTGTATGATTGATCTGGGGGACTTGAAGGGGGGGGGGGGGGGGAGTGATAAAAGTAGGCTTCAAAACTTTTTTCTTTCCCAATTTGGGCAAGCATTGTCTTCTCATTTTTCCAAAATATTTGCCCGGCTTAGATTTTTGCTTGCCCTAGGCAGTTGGGGAAAGTGCTTATGTAGCACCTTGATGTGAATCATCATACATTGTAGTTCATACTTGTATTGGTCAGTCTTCACTTTGAGTGTAATTAGAACTGGATTCTTGCTGACCTGCACCATCTTCCAGGGACAGCCCGACAGTGCAGATAGTGTTGGTGTACTGGTAGACCCCTAGCCAAGTGTTATTTAACTCATCCTACAGCTCTCTTTTGAGTCTGGAAAGGAAGAAAAGTCCTTCCAAGAGATCCCAACTACCTGCACACATACTCTGTGACTGCTATGGCCGTGGTGGTATTTTTCACCTAACTTTGTCCACTTGCACAACCTTCGGTTACATAAAATGATCCATTGCTTGGAATACAGGCAACTCTTGTTAAAAGAAAAACCTTGGGACAGGCAGTTTTCTCGCATTATATCAAAATTTTATTCTGGTGTATAAAGATGTATAGATGATAATTTTGGACCTGAATTTTTACTTTGTTGCAATGAGAATTTCTTTATAACTGTGTGCGATAATAAGAGTGCACTGTATTATTTGTTGGAGACTTCATAACCTGCTGAGAAATGAATAAATGCATGAAGAAATTAAACATTTAACTCTGCAATACTACATCTCTCCATTTTTTTGTGACATCAGTTTCAAGTGTCAATGGTTATTCTTTTTTCTTTTCTTTTTTTGGTTTATAGAAATTTACTTTCTCTTTTTGTTTCAAATGGAACATTTACTTTATTTAGGCCAGACTTGCTGGTGCTTGACTGCTTGCTGAGTGAGTGAGACAATGTATGAACAGAAAACTTTTTTTCAGTTGAACGTATGCCTTAGATTTATGAATTCTCTTTGTTATAGACTGGCTCAGGAGAAGATCAGGTTACTCTTGCTGTTGCTGCTGCTAGTGTCAAAGGTCAAGAGTAAGTATGAAAAGCAAAAAATCAGTGATACTTTGCATCTCATTTACAGTAGGTGTATCTCTTTTCTTTGGCAGCAATGTTATCTGCGAGCAAGGGTTCTACATTGCTAGAAATAGAATTGTAATTTTCTTTCACCCCATTTTTAAAAAAAATTTTATTCACAGCCAGCTTTGATTGTGATCTACGTAGATGTAGACCTGTTTTGCCACATCATGATGTTGCCAAAAGAGATCTAAATCTGTTTAATTGTATCCTATGAGAGACAAAAGTTTTATTAAATGTCTTTGTTTTTAATATTGTATATAATTTTTCAATAAAACAGCATCAACATAATGATTGAATTGATTTTAGTGAGCAGTATTCTATATTCATTATCATTATTTTTTTGTTTGTCAGCTAGTTTGATAGTTTCTTTCTCACAGCTGTCTTTTATGGACTGGCACAAGCTGAATGATTAGGAAATCACCTGATAATGAGCTATTGAACCTATGACCATCTGTCCACTTCTCTTTCAGGGGAGTACCATTCTACAGTGTCAAGTTGGAAAAACCCACTGCAGGCTGGTGGTACCATTGATGTCACCATAGAAACCATTTTTTGCCCACTCTCTTCGACCGTACCCAGCCAGGATCACTCAGAGTGAGAAGCAGTATGTGGAGTTTATTGGCAATGTCTACCTCCTGTCACCGTACGCTACCAAAAACACAGACAACTAAGGTAAAATATATTGGTCTTTACTGTCATACACATGAAAGCAAAGCAGATGTATGTAACGGTTTTGATACACGTACCTTTGTCTGAATTTTGGTCCAGATTGTGATGTAATAGATTGATTCTGTAGTGTATTCAGATTTTATGCATACTCTGTTCCCAAAAATTGCCCTTAGCAACCACAAAGTTTGCCAGAGCCTTGCCCTACCTAGCAACAACTAAGTGAATTCCAGCCTATGGATCATAATAGGAGGGAGCAGGTGAATTAAATGTATCATTACTCGGCTGTAGGAAAAGAAAACATCCATAAACTGTAAACAAAACAGAAACAGTCTATTAAAGCATTTATGCCATATCCAGTACACTTCTTTTTGGTCAGATGAGATCTTTTTGACTGAGAATCGACGTCTGCTGACTTCATGACATGAACAGTATGAATATTGTAGAAGTTGAACTGACCTATTTTTCACGAACTTTTTAATTTTTTTTTTATTTTGAGGGAATCAGCTTTGAATCATGAAAAATGACAACCCACAAAAATATCATTGAAAAAGAAAAGCCATGCTAGCGCTGGAGCACGCACAACTATTAACTACTGTGAATCTATCACGCTGCCTGGGCCATGATTACTAGACCCTTGCAACCATAAAATTAACAACATGCAAATATTTCTGACAAGTAGCAATTTACAAAAATATCTCTGTACACGTGAAAATTTCATCTGGTACAGAAGTAATGTAAGAGTTTCTAGTCAGTCTTGCCATCAGTTAATATATTTCCAGACTTTTTTTTTTTCTTTAACGTCAATCGTGTAGTTCTGCCCACCTTCATAGGGACCGTAAGTGATGCTGTCTTCAGCATGATTACTAGACCCTTGCAACCATGAAATTAACAACATGCAAATATTTCTGACAAGTAGCAATTTACAAAAATATCTCTGTACACATGAAAATTTCATCTGGTACAGAAGTAATGTAAGAGTTTCTAGTCAGTCTTGCCATCAGTTAATATATTTCCAGACTTTTTTTTTTTCTTTAACGTCAATCGTGTAGTTCTGCCCACCTTAAGTGAGTTTCTATGTTTTATTTTTGTTCCAGGTGCTGATTTCCTCCAGCAATGTTGAGTCTTTCAACAAGGTGAACCCAGTCTCTCACAGTGAAGACAGCATCACCTACGGTCCCTATGAAGATGTGGCACCAATGACACGGGTGAGAGAAACATTCAGATTCTTTCACACAGCAATTACATGAGCCCTTTTGTATGATGTATCAGTGGGAAGGAATGCATATCAATTTTGCTGTTGTGGGTGTGTGCCCTTGGAGCCAATATTATCTTTTGTATTCTCTGCAAAAAAGAATGATGTGCCCTCTTCTGTTGGGCATGGGGGGGGGGGGGGTCTGCTGATGGTGTTTAGGTGGATAGGATAAGATATATCTGGCAGTTGATTGCCATAGAAACCTTCCCTTTTGATGGAAGGTTGGTAAGCAGGTACCTCCCGGCTGGTGTCAAAGTTGTGTGTGTACTTGCCACTCTGTTGAAAAAAGAAAAATGCTCCTCCTCATTTCAAATCTTTGTCTTGTCCATCTCTTGATCCAACAGGAGGCCCTGAAGGTCCACTATGAAAATAACTTCCCCTTTCCTGACAGTGACCACGATGACCCGCGTCATTGAGGTCTCCCACTGGGGCAACATTGCAGTGGAGGAGACAGTCGATGTCAGCCACACGGGAAGCGCTGTTGAAGGGATCGTCTTCTCCAGGTACGACTACCAGCGTACCCAGGACGGATATTCCTCCATCAAAATCATACAAGGTGAGATGCTCCACTGGTGCTTGTTTGTCATCTGCTCATTTTTAACCAGAATTCATTCTGACAAATCTACACCCCCCCCCCCCCCCCCCCCCCAAAAAAAAAAAAAAAAAATAAATAAATAAAATGATAAATAAAATGAATAAATAAAATTGTGAATTGATCTATATCTCTATGATCTTAAATGTGCAAATTTAAAATTGTTAGCAAGACTTAAATAGCATCTAAACCCTACTTCTAGCATGTATCAAACATGTGTCGATATATCCTGCCAATAAATTCTTTTCTGCTTGTTGATATGATATTGATATTTTAATAGTGAATGGGGTTAATATAGTGGCAGGAGATATCCAGAAAGCATGATCGTAATCATAGGACCTTTATCAGAGTGCTTTGCAGCAACAACTTATTGAATACATTAATATTGGAAGGAGTCACAATTTTAATTATAGCAGTGGTCAAGATCAACCATCATTGTATCATATGTAAACACATTAGTAAAGGCTACAGAGGAAGAGTATTTGGATTACTGTTAAATGTACGCTATTTTAATATTTGGTTATCAGACTGTCTTGCCCGCCGCTGCCCGTGATGTGTATTATCGTGATGAGATTGGCAACATCTCCACCAGCAACCTCATCGAGCATGACGATTACGTTGAGGTGGAGCTTCGACCCAGGTTCCCCCTCTTCGGTGGATGGAAGACCCATTACTACATGGGTTACAATCTTCCAAGCTACGAGTACCTCTACACCTCAGGTGAGTAGGTCTTGTCCCTGCCCCCGATATGTTGTTTCATTACATTAGTATGTCCATTTCTGAGCTGTAGGAAAACTTTGGCAGTAGCCCAGAAAGGAAAATAAATTTCCCTGTAACTGTTCCCAAGAAAATGATACAGGGTAAATGAGTTTATACTCCAATTCTCAGGGTGTTCTTTTATTTGTTTTCCTTTTTTTTGGGTAATTGTGAAGACAGAATTGGGGATTTGTGTAGAATGTCAAGCAGTCTGCAGTCTATAGTAATTTCAATTAAACAAATTATATCCTAGGAGTGTTTACTGATGTCTTGACAAAAAATTGATGTCACTTTTCATGTGTTTTGAACTCGCGACAAAATGTCATACAAGTAACTGACATGCCTAGGAGGAACCAACTCCAGTTTGGTTAATAGTCTGCTGTGAAAGGTTACAGTGTATATCAATTTGTTCATTTTCCTGTTGGCATAGGTGACAACTACATCCTAAAGATGCGCTTCTTGGACCACATCTATGACGATATGAATGTGGATGAACTGATAGTGAAGATAATCCTTCCAGAGGGATCAAAGTAAGTAGGATCTATGTTATCCACATCCTGTGTGAATTTTCCTTTTCTTTTCGTTTGCTTTATTGTCTTGTCCATTCCTTGTCTATTTTTTCAAGAATTTTACTGTTGAAGAATAGAGGAGTTTTTTGTCTTGAGCTACAAGTGTTAATGTGTTTGATTAGGCCGCCAGAATCTATTACATCAGTTATGTTTGGTGATTTGGTGATATATATATTATATGAGACACTCTATGCCATTGATGTCTGTGTTCATTGTACAAGAAATTGGTTTTTGGTTTAGTAATTAATGATTATGTGTTCTATGTGTTCCCATATATTTGAATATCAAACTGGAATCAGTTACATCAGATATATTTGATGGTTTGATGCAAGACACCTCTATTCGTGATGTCCTTATTTTTAGCATAAGAAATGTCCTAATTGTTTGATAATGAATCATTATGTGTTCTATGTCTGCCCATAGGAACATCAAACTGGAAACCCCATACCCAGTGAAGCGAGCTGCTGATGAGAAACACTACACCTACCTGGACACCATTGGACGCCCTGTCGTCGTTGCCTCCAAGAGGAACTTGGTGGAGCAGCACATTGCAGACTTTGAGGTAAATCACAATATACCTTGATAAATACTAGTTCATCACTGGTCATTTGCTGTTTACAGTATAATTGTTACATATGCTGAGAAAGTTGCAGGTGACCATGCTGTGACCTGGGGCACTGGTTCCAAGGGTCCTGTCACGGAGTTGAGATCCCATGGGGTAATAATATCAACACTGCCCCAAGTAAAATAAGGCTATATCTATTCTATAAACTAAATGTACTTGGAAGAAATTTTACTTGGTAGATCATGATTGCACTAGTGTGCACTCATATCAGATGCTGTCATAGGCTGTGTTTATCAACTTCCCCTGTTTAAACGACTTTCGAAAGCCCTTTGGATAGTCCTTTCGAAAGCCCTGTCCACTCCCCTGTATTAATGTGCCGCTTGTTTTCGTCGGCTGCGTTTATCAACTTTCCCCTGTTTAAAAGGCTTTCGATAGCCCTTTCGATAGCCCTTTCGAAAGTCCTTTCCATAGCCCTTTCGAGAGCCCTTTCCAAAGCCCTGACTGCCTGTACTATTAATGTGCCGCTTGTTTTCTAAGAAGGGACGGCGAAAAGCAATTACCATCATAAAGACATAATTATCTCCCTTTGAGAGTGACAAGTCATGATACAATGCCACATGAATCAATTGTCTGGCCTATCTGTGAGGCAGCTCCAGTTTAGCACATACTTCAAATATTTCTGAGTGGCGGCATGAGACATGGGATCAAAGGGAATGAGACTTTTGTTACTCTATTTCTCAAACCTTGTTGGTGAAAGAAACACCTCCTTGTTCCAAGCATATGCGTGCATTACACACAGCCGTATACACCTGTGTACACGTACTCGTGTGCACTTTACGTGGCGCGCGTCTTTTCAGAAACCGGAAACGCATGGTTGCGTAACTGCAGTAGGGCGACCTAAAGGGCTTTCAAAACAGCTTTGCATTTATCAACTTTGAAAGGCTTTTACAAACAGGTTTCTGATAACCTGTTTGGGAAACCTGTTTGGATCGTCACAAATTTGGGGCTTTCGAAAAGGCTTTCCTAAAGGGCTTTCAAAACTGCTTTGCGTTTATCAACTCGTGAAAATTCCTGGAAAGCTGTTTGGATAACCTGTTTCTGCCGAGAAAGGAGAGTTGATAAACGCACACTTTTGTAAAAGGCTTTCCTAAAGGGCTTTCAAAACAGCTTTGCGTTTGTCAACTCGTAAAAATTCCTTGAAAGCTGTTTGGATAACCTGTTTCTGCCGAGAGAAGGAGTTGATAAACGCAGCCATAGATGTCAGCATTGCGATGGCATCGGATACTTAAGAGTTGCCTGCTGTGCAATGGCAGCCAAGCATTAACAGTACATGTTAACACGTCTGTGTATATATCGTGTACATACAAAGAGAGGGCGGTTTAGTATAACGAGGTGGTTTGGGACAGTGGGGCTGCAGCTGCAGGCAATATCATTTATATTTGCCCCAGATTTCGACCAATCAGAATCAAGGATTCGTCAAATAAGATACCATTATATATAGGCAAGTATTCACCATGAACCGACGTACTGATTGGTCATGTAATGCTGATGTTCATTGTGATCTCCTCCTCCTCCTCCCACAGCTCCACTACACTTTCCAGAAGTTGCTTCTCCTCCAAGAGCCACTCCTGGTGGTCGGAGCCTTCTACCTCCTCTTTGTCACCATCATCATCCTCGTCCGCCTGGACTTCTCCATCTCCAAGGTAAGTGACCGATGTTTGATCAGGGAGCTGCAAGTGCTCGTGTGGATGTTTGCAGAAAGACTTTTTAGAGCACATATATTGTATTGTGACAGGAAAGAGATTTGATTTTGACGTAGCAGACTTGTAGATTGGATTGAACAATTGTTAAAGAAAGTTTGAAGTGTGTGACGCTAGATATTATCCATAAACAATGTTGTAAATGTTTCAAATTTTATTACATTATAATGTGTCCTATGATCTTGCTTGTATCGTAGTTGGATGAAACAGGGGCAACAAGCATTTGAATTTTTCCTTATCCACATGAGATGACAGCTGGCAGTTATCTGTCACATAGGGTGCGTTCGAGCGCTGTCCTAAAGCGTACCGTACTGTACTGTACCCGCGCCAGAGGAGCGCTCGAACGCTCCTAAAGTGTACCGTACCGTACTGTACGGAGCCAAAAGTGGACCACTTCCCAGTGTGCTCCAAAAGCGTACCAAAGCGTACCAAAAGTTCGTTGTAAAGCATGCGCGTATCATGCGCATATGTCACAATGCAAAAACATCATTGTCTTTGTTCGGGACAGGTGCAAGTAGTTCAAGCACAAGGTGGATGACATTCTTGCTACAAACATGTATGACCTTTTCTAAAAATAACTCGTGAGGTACGCTTTCTCCACAGAGCGCTCAAACGCTCCAAAACTGGCACAATTCGGTACGGTACGCTTTGGTTTAGTTCGCTTTGGTTCGCTTTAGAGCGCTCGAATGCACCCATAGAATAATAGAGTGGAAAATATTGTAGATTTGATGCAAAGCTCTGCAGAGAATGCTATGGCTGTGATGGGGAAAGTAATTTTTGGTTTCCAGCACTAATCTGTCTTGCCCTTGCATCCCCCCCCCCCCCCCACCCAGGATGAAGTGTCCGAGTCCCGCCTGAAGGTGGCCAGTCTCGTTGAGGAAGTGGCTTCCCAGCAGACCAAGCGCGGCCGCCTCACCAAACGCTATGAGGACGCCATCAGCAAATTCAAGTCCACCAAGGACAACAACAGTGAGCATTTTTCTCTTTTTCAATTTCAATTGAAAAAATAAGAAATAAAAAAAGATTATCTTCATATACTGTCCTGGTGAAGTTTTCAAAACAGGCCATACATATCCTATTCATGTACCGTGATGTTAAGAAAATGTACCTCAGGGTTCCATGTCATGTTACAAATAATCAACTTGCGCAAACAGGTAATTACTGTATAATGGCTATACGGTACTGTTCCAGGTGATATCTCTTATGATATTATTTAAACTTAAAATATCTCTTATGATATTATTTAGACTTAAAATATCTCTTATGATATTATTTAGACTTAAAATAATGAGTTTGAAACATTTCTGTTATCCATCTTTCTGTGTTGTACAACATTTTGTAAAATATGGCCTGTTTTCTTGAGAGCACCTACCATTGATCAATTTGATGATAATGGTGCATCAAGGGTTTATTGTTCATATGAGAGTGACCTAATTATAATACATGTTTGTTTTCATAATTCATGGTGGTAACACTCGTGCGTGTTAGCTTTTTAATGCATATTGTAATGATTTATCTCATAAATCATTTTAATATTTTGTTGAATTATAATGATGTTGAATTGTGTTCTGTGATGTGCAATATTCATATTAAGATTAAAAGAACTGTTCTTTTTTTGCAAGATGTTTTAACTTTATCCCAATATATTGTATTTGATATGTCCACATCCTGTTTATGATGCGTGTCGTGTGATTTTGTGAATTTATTTCTGTCTAAATCTTTTTTTTTTTTGTATTATTAAGTCTTGAAATGAAATAAGTCTCGGCTTAGTGAGCAATGAATTAGAATTGAATTGAGAATTGAAATTCTAAGACCAGTCATTTACATCATGTGTACTGTGAGACCGGATGCCAGATTCAAATCATTCTCTATCCCATTGCTCTCCATTCTCAGCTTTCCGCGCCACCTTGAAGAAGCTGGACGGTGAACACCGCGCTGCCACTGATGCCGTCAAAGAGGTTCTGTCCTCCATCAACAAAGAGAGTGCTGAGGTTGGAGATAAGGTACGTTTGCATAGTGTAGACAGGACTTAGTATATACACCATATGTTTAGCGAGTCAAATTTTTTGTGAATCAGGATTGCCCAACAATTCTACAAGTGCTTAAATTTGCTATTGCGGAGCACAGTAATGAATGGAGAAATGTATGCATGCACGTTGCATTCATGTCGGGATCAAAGAAGTTTTTTTGTGGGTGTTCTTAAATTTGCAAAATAGCACACTATTTGAGAAATTTATGAAAAAAAAAAAACCAAAACAAATTGTGAAATACATGTACGCAGGTGTATGTGGTGTATTCTTTAGATATGCATGTAGCAAGTGTATAGTATGTGAACTGCAATGTGGCAAGCAAAAAGGACTTCTATAGGAATGTGGCAAGCAACAAGGACTTCGATAGGCATGTGGCAAGAATAAAGTGTAAGAACACATTCAGTGTGCAAACATAGGATGATATTTTGTCATTGTGTCTCCATGGGATTATATGTGCTGAAACATACTTCATGTGAGTGCTACTTAGTCAGTGTTCTTTGTCAGCAATAATGGAAAAACAGAAAAACCAGAGATATTGAATGCTGTTTCGGTATGCCTCCCACATGTTGCTCTGCAGGTCGGGGAAATCCAGAAGCTGAGTCGCCAGCACAAGGAGCTGATCCAATCGGCCATCACCAACGCCGAAAAGGTCGTGGCCGGAAAATTCACCAAGGGTCAGTACGTGGACGTGGACAAGGCCACGACGGCTAAACGCAACGAGCTGGAGGCAAAGATTGAGTCCATCCTCGCAAGTCTTTGAAATTTGAAATATCACTGTAGATTGGCACACTATTAGAGAGTTTAGGGTAATACTTTAAAAAATAGAAACAAACTTTTTCTTGATTAGAAACAGACTCCTTCAAGACAGGGAAAAAATCAAGCAGCAGGTAGATGTACAGTTTGATGTCGGGGTTTGTTTGGTATTTAAAAAAAAATTCTGCTTCTTCCTCACCCTCTGCATTTTTAAGTTTTAGTAGTGTAGTTAAGTTTCTTATGTCAGCTGTGAAAAGTGCAAGGCCAGAATTGTAGGTTCGTCTTTATCTTTTGCTCTGCATTATGAGAAAGGCATGATGTATCACAAAGTTGCGCTGTTTATTACACACCTCTATCATGTCACTATGTATGTTTTCTTAATATAACAAATGTTTGCATCTGACAAGTTTCATGCATGGTGCAGGATGACCAGAGAACTTGGTTTCTGCTTGACAGGACTTGTGCTCCTGTTTTCAGAGGAAATTAGAAATATTCAAAGCTCATTTTGAAAATCAAGACCTTGAAGTGCTTGAGACGGAGTCATACGCATACGGTTAAAACCTGTGTGTAATGGTCATGAAGGTAGTCAGTGGAAAAATTATCACATTTGGCCACTGTAGAGTGGACATCAGCATGCAGTTATAATTATGATAATATAATTATTGTAATATCAATGCTTCTGTGTGGGATATTTGAGAGGAGAGGGACTTCTTAAGAAAGGTATTAGCTTGGGCAAATTTGGGTATGCCGGTGATAATGAACGTATCATAAATATATTTAAATCTTTTCAAAAGATGTGAGGACTGAATAAAAAGAAGAAGAAAACATTCCAAAGTGTAACTAATTCACCAAGAGCCAGTTTACGCAAGTGATATGATTTGGCGTGTGCCTTCACTTCCCCTGTGATATCATTTGACAATAAAATTTGAGTATGAAACGTTAAATCTGTTTTCTCAGCTGCCTCTTGTAAATTAAATTATTTTGATGGTGTGTGTTTGCAATGAATGCAAGTATGAATGTAGTGGACAAGCCACGATTTTCACTAATGACATTGCTTAATTGTTTTTCTCATGCATGGTTATACATGTGCAAAGTTTGATTGTGAGATTTCATTGTTCTGTACAAACTTCAAAAACACACAAACAGAAAAGGCAAGCAGATTGCATGATTGCAGACAAGTTTTAAACATGACACACAGTAGTTCAGGAGAAAGGCCAAAATGTTAGGAAACTACTGTTGTCATGACTACCCCTTTGACACAATGTATGTGAAATGCATGCCTTCGTTGAAGGTGAGTCTGCATCGTAAATCCAGTGACGATTAAGGCAGTGAAACAAAACAAGAGATGAATAAAATCGTAAAATTTTTAATTGCCTGAAACTGAGCTGAGACAATATATCTGCACATTGTACAGTCAAACCTGTCTTAGCAGCCACCTCTCTATAGCGGCCTCCTGCTTATAACGGCCACTAAAAAATCCCCCGAACGCAATTGCTGTATTATAGACCCTTTATATAGCGGCCACCTGCCTAACGCGGCCAGCGGCCACTCATTTTGTCTCCCGTGGTGAATATCAACCTGCGTATAGCGGCCACAAAAATTGAGTTGATCCATTAAATCAGCAATGAGTACGATGTCTTTTACGTTCATTGCGTGATTTCTACCGAGTCCTTGCTCAGTCACAATCACACAGACATGATTGACAAAATTAATGCAGCTCTTTGCCACGAAAACCCGTCTTACCACCAACTTGACTAGATTAGATCTAGGCTTCAGTAATGCAGCCCTGAATAGATGCTACAAAGGCAAAGGCAACTCCTAATAACAACTTAGACTGTTACCGAAATGCAGACTAATTAGTGTTTAAGTCCCTTTGAATAAGGACAACATGGTACTTGTCTGGGTATTGTTTCTATAGTTTACGTAAATTTTACACATTATCAATCCTCCATCGAACTCAGCTCTCGTGAACCCTGTTCATGCCAACCGGTATATAGGGATGAACCAGAGCACTTCTCAGGCCCGAAATATTATTTCTAACATCAAAAGAATAGAAGGAGGCAATGATCAAAAGAAAAAAAAAATGAAGTGAATTGTACAACGAAAATTCCCATAATAGCAGAGCTGCTGCACATGCAAACTTATATGTTGGTTGTTTTTGATTTTTTTTTTAAAGAATAACATGCGGTATTTTCGGCTATTAGAAAATGCAAGTATTGAAATTCAAAATGGCCGCCAACCTGTCTATAACGGCCACCTGTCTATATCGGCCACTTTTGTTGTTTCCCTTAAGTGGCCGCTATAGACAGGTTTGACTGTACATGTATACAGTGTGTCCCCCCCCCCCCCCCCCCCCCCCAAGAAAAAAAAAATACCATCGGATTTCCGCATTGAAAACTTTCAAAATGATTAACTTAATGAATGCTATTTCAGGGTCTACATATAAAACATCTTACCTATATTTTGTACAAAACCCCATTCAATTTGGTTATGTGGTCACAGAAAAATGTGGAAATATGTAAAGCATGTCGTGGGTCTGTTTCTTCCAAGTTTAGCTCTTGAATGCTCTTGGAACTACATTAATGTGTGACCACAATGAACAGAACTTGGAGGGAAGTGATTCTTGACATGCTCTAAAAAGATCCTCATATTTCTTTGACCGCTGAAGCAATTCAGATGGGGTTTTCTGTACGATGTTGGTAATAAGTTTCATACCCTGAAATTGTATTTGGATTGATTCACTGTTTTTAAAGTTATCGTAGCGGAGGGTCCTGTTTTTGTTGTTGTTGTTGTTGTTGTTGGGTGTTTTTTTTTTTTGGGGGGGGGGGGGGCACAGTATAGTTGCACAAATTTTTCACATGTGTAATTTCTATACATTGCTTAAAGGAAACTTGCAACTTGTTGTGTTGTGTGGAAAACTAACAGGGAGAACTGGCCAGTCATGAACGTCCCTAGCAAGTTAAGCCTCCCCTATGAGCCTGTCATGTGTTTCAAACAATCACAATTTTTTTAAAAATCTGATTACTCATTTTCCTGCTTTGTTGTCCTCCATTTGTTATGTTCACATGCATATACAGCTGTATATATATATATATATATATATATATATATATATATATATATATATATATATTATATAATACAATGTATACATACATAAATATTTCTGTCTGTGGGTGATATACTTGATTGTATTTTTTACACATGATGAGGTACAAGTAGGTACAAGTACAACATAAATTGGAGCAAAACAATGCAATTGATATTCAAAACATTCTGTATTTCATCGTAGAAATCATGGCCATATATACAAGCAAACACAAATCTTATGCACGTACAACAGGGAGCAAGAAGACAACTCTCAAAATAAATAACAAGTTCTATCCCACCAAATCGAATGCGGTCGTAAAAATGCTAAGGCCTGTGCAGTCCGTAAGTCTAAACACAAAATGCCCAAACCCCTTTGAATATAAATGAACATACAATTCTGACGATGTAGAAATGATTTTGAACGCATATCCCTTAGCAAGAAGGACACACTGCAATATACACTGCAATGAATTTCTAAGGCAGGTCTGTGATTGCTTATAGAAAAGGGTATTTGATTCGATCGACATACTTTTTCTCTGATGAAGTTTTAGTGCTGGGTTTCAGATTTTATATCGCTGTCAGTTCGCCGATTGCGCGCAAAAAGCCCGCGGGAGAAGCGTTTCCCTGATGCTCCAAGGATGCATATAGCACCGGCGATTTTCTTCGGTCTCCCAGTCCGGGGTCGAATAGCCATCGCCTTCAAGTGCATAGATGAAATATTTCCCCTGATGACATCTCCACCAGTCGGAGGATATCGCATTATCCTCGGCCGCTGGAAGTCCATCGGTAGCTTGGAATTTGAGGAGAGGATTCACAGACCACATCGTCTCTATCGCCTTTTTGTTTTGTCTTGTTTTTGTGTTTTCTTTTTTTTTTTCTCAATGACACACAGAAAATTCATTTACGCTCTACATACACAAACACGCCACTAGTCCCAGGACTCTAGCGACGTTTCTCCTATTTATTACATTCCTGACGGACAGCCCTAGATGGATTCAATTCCAGCACTTTAACACATTCATGATTGTCACTTGTGGAACAATCAATGCATGTATAATAAGGCAACTGGTGCTCAGATTTCCCACACGCATGATAGAAAAGAATAAAGCATATATCACAACGTACCCTCGAATGACAAGAAGAGTTATTATTAACATACAGCAATGCAAGTGGGTCAAGTTTCTCGTAAGCGAGACTCCAAGCAAATAGACTAGAAATTAAGGTCGACTGCTCTTGTTTGTTAGGTGGTGGTGTTTTTCTTTCGGGGGGGGGGGTACATGAAAAAAAGTGTAAAAACATTCATGATTTCACCTCCCTGGTTTGATGATATCAAAATTTAAAAGAAGTTTACTTCTTTCGGAGAAGATTAAAAAAAAAAAACCCTCCAAGTGATTACAAAGATCCTGCCGAAGTCTGCAGCGTGAATTGATGTCGCACTTTCGGTGCATTCATACTACAGAGGCCCCAAAGAACGCTAAATCATAATCGAAGGCACGTGCTAAATCACTTCACACCCATTGGCATCAAAACAATATGTTCACGGAATAGCTTGAGCGATACTCACTCGGATTTAATTTCTGCATTAAAGTTTGTAGACAGCTATTCTTTCTCTTTACTGTTGTCGGACGTATGCGTGTCAATCCCGCATTTCTTTTAACTTTTCTTATATTGCTCATTCATCGTTAGGCAAGAAATTGCGTTCATAATTCTGACATTTTTTCCCTTCTATTTTTTACCCCAAGTCGTAATGCATTCTTCTCTTCAAGCGTATACTTGACCGCATATGACATCATCGCCACAGTATACACCGACTGTTCACTAATTTGTGTTGAACAGAATTTATCAACCAGCCTACGTTCGAGTTTTTATGAAAGACCAAAAATAGAACAAAACACGTCATAATAACTCTCAAACAAAACAAACCGACTTAATAGACAACGTAGGCAAGTAAGGGAGCGAATGGTGTACAAATTCTGTCCATTATTTACACAAACAAGCTAGACAAAATAGATTTACAATAAACTGAAACAAACAGACAATCTGATTCTGTTGTACTACATAACAGATGATTGCCCGGGATTTTGTTCTTCCTCTCAACCAGTGTGCAAGCAAATTATATAAGAAAATATCAACATCTATAACACTTCTATTTATTCTGTCTACGCGACGTAATATTGACAACTTATATCAACAATATATCCATATATAACTCTTTCATCTAATCAACTATTGCAGAACTATCAATAATGAATAGCAGATATCACTCCAGACACATTATCTTCCACACAGTATTCGGTTAAATTTGGAATAAAAAAAAATCCGAGATGTTAGCATATTCGGAGAAACTGAAATTCGATTACTAGAAGAACTGCATTGTGAAGACACTGGAAACATTAGAAAGACATTTAATCACAATATTCAGTTTTTCAGTTTACAAAAATGACCTTACTAACTGTAAATGCTGGGAATAACATCAGCATGTCAATGACATGGAATTGTTAACGATAATAATGTGTTGTGAATAGCACAGCATGATCAGCATAATACACGAACGGAAATCCTTCTCTTCATGCACCGGACAAGACAAACCAATAATGGGGCAAACGCTACATTCCAGATACCAATTTCCCCTACACACTCTTGGAATTGTTACTCTCGAAAGTAACTAATCTGAACATAACATATCTACTCATTCTTATAAAATCAAAGATTTGCCGGCTCTTCATGATCAGTTGTATTATACGCATTCGTATCCATCGCCGATATACACGTTGATGATTACAGTTTGATCATGAAGAGCAAATACAGCCGTCTTCACACAGACTCTCAGTCAATATTGACTGATCTAGAAACCAGATTCGCTAATACGCACATAACACTCGACCCGATGCGTGTAATGGAATCGGTCCACACGCCTCTAACACCACCACGTCCTCTCATCTGGACTAGCTTGTGCAACATCCTTAAAAGTAATGCATTTCATTAGAGTTTTGATCGTGTTGTTCAGCAAAAAGATGAGAAGGGATCTAACCTTTGTTTTTCTTTTGATTTTCGATGCACACGACATTGTAACTAATTGTGCATGCTCATGTGTTTTCATAGACTTTGAAAACATTCGGCTAATATTTAGGCCTACACAGGACTGCTGCGCGCTCCCGCTCAAACAACTGTCAAAGAAAAACTCCATCCTATCTATAAGAAAAATAATAATAATAATAAACTCTCAAACATTATTCCCATCATCAGAAAAGGAAATCTAGACAGGAAGTAAAGTCTTTGGTAAAGTTGCCACATACAAACTTCAAATTTCAGGCATTTTATTCAGCTAAGTTAACTACCGGAAGACATTCATCATCCATATCGGGAATACCACCACTGAATACAGCTGATATGGCTACCGGTTCGACATTCATTCCTCATTTTAGGAACGAATAAAACCCGATAGGCAGCATCATCGTTAATCTGTGGTGTGTGTGTGCGTGTGTGTTATTAGAGGCTCTTCGAAAATCTGTACAAACCACACGCAAACAGCATTTCGTTCATTTCGTTTGAATTTAGTCATTCTACGATTTGCATTTCTACTTAGACAGTCTAGGGCTAGGTAACGCCATACTGAAGAAAAAAATACTAACAGAAGAAGCAGAAACCACCAACTTCGCGCCTTCTCCAAAGTTGCATCATCTGCTTCTCTAAACAGATGTCACAGCGTGCATTGCACTGATTCGTCCATTCCATCTTACATTGTTATTCAGACCATGATTACACTGGTTGAGCTGGTGCAGAGAGAAATAGCACTTGCACAACAAAACACATACCGCACGTTGAGATACAATCGTCACCTACAGCGTATTCCATCATCCTGCTCCTAAATAGAAAGACCAACTTTCCCCTCATAATATACCTTAAAATATTGACTGACAATATTCATGAGAAAATTTGAAAAGTTCTCGAGTATTATATTGACCAAGTTGTGACAAAGGCCACGTGCGATGTTCCATCGTGACGGGCAAAATATGCCTTCTGCCCATGTCGCTTTCCACCTGTCCATGAAACCATGACAACGACAGACAGATAGAGAGAGAGGGAGAGAGAGATAGAGAGAGAGGGAGAGAGAGAGAGAGAGAGAGGGGGGGGGGGAGAGAGCTCTGCAACACTAGTAACCTTGACGTGAACAGAATTCCCCATTGTTGTATAGTCAATGGGCCATCACGCTACCTTGGCAAGTCACACCAGAATGCCTTCTTATAGCCACGAGGGCACTCTTTTTTCAAGACCATGCGTATTCTCAGACCATGCGCATTCCCACCAAAATTGAATTACACGTGACAAATCTGAAGTTTGAAAAATTACATCTGGGTTTGGCAGTGAAAATTGATTGCAAATTTCTGGTCTTATTTTTCCCTAGAAAATCTAGACAACAGTCTGCAAGTCGCTTGACCAACCACAAGCACCAATACGCCGATAAATTTAAGTTACGGGCTGCGACACTTTATGAGTCCATACCCTGAAACTATACTTTGTATCACATTTGCCTACAGGCTAGTTTCCACCACCCCCATCCGCTGTCGCTCACTAATACTAGGTATGGACCATCGCTTGGGTGGGTCATCTTTTCTCTCCACGTTTAGCTCCTTCACGTCCTTGCCGTCGATCTGCTCAACGCTGCCATTGGTTATTGTCTTCTGCTCCAGGAGGTACTCCTTTTCCACCGTGGGCGCCATCTTGACGGCGGCTTTAGGAGCAGGCAGGGGCTCGTAGATGGTGTTCTGGTTGAGACTGCCCGTGGAGGCTTGCATGTTTGGCTGAGAGGCAGACAGGCCAGCGTTCCACGTCATGCGGCCAGTCTCCGGCGTTGTGGGAAGCTCGGAGGGCGGTATTTGCTGCTCAGATGGCTGCAATTCAGAAGGCGTTTCAGACGAGTGCTCCTGCTGTTCAGCACGCGATGGTGGTTGGTGGTGATTTGGCTGCTGCTGAGGTTGACGGGGTCTTGTTGGTGTAGTCGGCGTCGATTTCGACGTACGCACTGCGTGCTTTGGGACGACGCGTTCAGGACTACTGGGTGTTGACTTCGCGCGTGCAACCACTTCGTTCGTACTTGTAGTTTCCTGCGACGACGAATTCACGGGTAAATTGTTTCCCGCGCTTGAGACATGATGCAAACTGTTGTCAGACGAAGATCTGTGTGCCGCACCATTTCGCGGCACGGGTAGACTAGTCGGCCAGTTTGTGTTGCGCTGACTGGGCCCACCTGCTGACGTCGGCACCTGTGGGCGTGAGCGGTAGGAGGCTTAGAGGCTGCTTCAGGCACGGGTGATCTCCGATTGGCGATCGAGTCGGGAACTGGTGTATACACGAACCCCTTTTCGACAGTCGGGGACGCACTTTGCCCTCCGGGGCTATGCAAAGTACTACCGTTCAATGGAGGATTCAGCGAGTTGGCCTGTGAGCTGGCCAATACATTGCTGCTTGGCGTTGACGTCTTCGTTTCTTTTTCAGAAGAGTTCGAGTCGGGCGATGATATATTGGGACTACTTGCTGATTGCTGGATGTTGGGTTGAAATCCGTTAGCTACACCTGAGTTCGGCATGAGGTATCCATTGGCCAGTTGCTGGTGTTCCACTGAGGTCTGGTGATTAGAAACCTGCCCGTTGAGATCTCCCGTTGACTTGGAACTCGCTGGAGGGGGAGGGGATAGCTCATTCGGCCAGCTCAGGCGGTGTGTTGCGGCCGCGGACCGCTGTGGCTGCTGCGCCGATAGATGATTCACTCTTTGCTGCGATGTGTTCACGGGGGGTCGTGTCATCCTAGCGAGAGCAAACCCTCTTGACGAGCCGCCGTTGCCCAACTTAGACATCACCATTGAGGGCGCTGTGTTGGGAACAGATGCCATTCTGTTGTTTGGCTTAGTGGCTGCAACCTGTTGCTGCTCTTCAGCCTCCTTCCCGCTATCCGAACTCTGCGCAGGTACGTCTACATTCCTGGATGATGTCTCCGAAGCCTCCCTGGAGATCATGGCCGGGGTGATGTTGATTCCCGTGAAGGAGAACCGTTTAAAGGCAGTGTCGTTGGAGTTAAGGGCGGCCAACCGCTGCTGATCCGTTACCATTGCCATTCCGGCGGAACTCGCCATGGGTGGTGTTATCGGCGACTGCGGGCTCGCTGCCGTCGTCCCGCCCGGCGCGTAGGTGAACTGCCTCGTGACGACAAGATCGGTAGCCACCGGTGAATAGGCCCTGGGTGGAGGACGAGGGGGAGGTCCTCGCATACCGCGGGGTCTAGGCACTGGAGGCTGAGCTGGCAGGGTCGGTGACGAGGAGTTGGAAGCCGGTCGAGCTGACGGGGTGTGAGTGGGAAGCTGTCGTCCAAGAGTTGCTGTAGACTCACCCTATGAAATGGAAAGAGCAAGAGCAGTCATCAGACACGAAATATTCTTGACACTGTATTCCACATATTAAGCCATGTTATCAGAGACAGCCTCGTAGGATGTTCGATTAATTTCGTTCTCAAAATCTCAGAGCTTTTGTCAAAGTGTTGCGTGCAAAGTACCTCCATTTTACATTCTTTATCAGTGGAAACGAATGGACTACAAAATTACCTGAATGCTACTTGTAATTCCTCACTTCAAAGCTTCACTGTTACAAAGAATTAAAATTTCGTGAAATCAACCAAATGTAACCTGCAACGGACGGCATTTTCGTCAAGCAAACATTTTTTTTTTTCTTCTAATAAGTGCAGTCAAACAGTGCATTATAAGTGATGGCTTTGTGATGGGCGTACCAATAATACTCGCCCAGCATCCCGTACAGAATGATCATTGCAAACACGATTCATGTTTAATTGGAATCATGACTCGTTCTCTTGAACAGTCCATTGTATACTATTAGCTGCAGTATTACTAAGTGCTACGGTTACAGGATAACGGCGTTAAGCATTTCACACTCGTAGACTGTCAGTGGCAGCCATGATGGTTTTCAGGAACATGCCGATGGCGTGGGATTATAATGTGATGATGCGTGTACAGAACAAGGATGCATGGTACCAAGGGCGTACAATAAAGTGATAACCGCTGCTTACTGGATGGGGCTCACACATGAGATATGCGATTATATATTATATAAATGTTGATGGAATGAAAGTATGGATGCTTTTGGGTACAAAAGGCTAGACGTTTCAGGGAATTATGAGAGTGCGCATGAGTGAAAGATGAACACATCAATACCAAGAATAACGCGAAGTTACATAAGCTGGTTAAGTAATGATCTGAAAAAGAAGAATCTGCTTTGATCCTCTAACTCCCATTAGCCTGAGTTCAAAATCGAGTATGCCTCATTATTTCAATTCTTTTCTCTTCCTCGTGTACATCTACGAGCGGACATTTTTTTTTTTTGTGATTTGGTTTTTTATTGCCAGCCATGAAACATTAAAAACAAAAAAAAAAGTAAATCTTCACGCGAGCTGAATAGTAAACACACGCTTGAAGTTCGCCCATAAAGTTGTATTCCAATTTGCAGGGTATGAACACCTTTGCGCAAAGTGGAAGTTATGCGTAATGATTATGTCGCATTAGTATACCAATAAAAAAAGACTGATTTACTAGTCTACAGACTTACGCGTTAAATATCCATTTTGTTGACAAGTTAGCTACAATCGTCTCACTGCGGAGAGAACGTTAAAAGCTTATTTCCTCACAAAATGTTCATCGACAATTATCGGTGAGAATGACCAGAAAAAAAAGGTTTAGAGCGGAATGTTTCGGGGGCAAAAACCACCACAAGAAGTAAATGAAAGCGTGTGTGTGAGAGAGAGAGAGAGAGAGAGGGATGGGGATGGGGAGGGGGAGACGGGATCGACACCTTTCATTTCATTAATTTTCAGACATTGCTTGTTATCGTGGATCAACAAAACAGGTCATTATGAACAATACTGAGAGTTGACGATAGGCTAGTTCACAACCCGAGCCAAGTATATATTTGCCCGTGACTTCTCAGATGTACCATGAATGTTGTTTGATTATGGCTATTGATTATGGCTTTGTCTGCGGGCTTTAGTAAGTCTGTTGTTTAGTTGTTTTGATAACGGAATGACGCTGTTAGATTGTCGGTGTATTAGTCGAGTCCGTTGTTTTGTTAGCGTACAATGAGAACTGATTTTTAAAAAAAGGAACATGTCGGAGTATTTGTTTTCCGGAACAAATCCCAGGATTATGTGAATACCACACAGGATACATAACGGGGTGATAAAAGGCGTAAAATATTGCTGACGTCTGCAGCCATGAAAAAGACTGTCATCTTTTTTTAATTCCATACACTAATAAGCGGGTTGCTGTGAAAGACTTGTTGCTGCAACCATCTCATCAACTGCTCCGCGTCTTCTGGGGGTGGAGATATTGGCAGAGGCGGAGCCAATGGTTCCTCTTGTCGTGGCGGAGGGGACGGGAGAGGCGGCGGAGGAGCAAGCGGCGGGTCGGGTGAAAGCACGAAGTCTCTATTCATCTATACATCGTATACAGGGGGCGGAGGGAATCGTTGGATATCACATTTCATTCGTCTCCGATTCTAATACGTTGTTATTGGACAAGAAGGCACCGACAAAAGCGACGAATCTCCGCTTATGTACGTTCGCGTTATAAAGACGTAGATTTGTGCCTGTGTAAACCCTTACCAATTACGCCCTGAAGTCTACGTGTGATTTTGCCACGGAAAAATCCAGAAACCCAACAATGTATGTGGATTGAGTGACATGCAGCAATATCAGTAGAATACATCAGACAAAATTTTAGGGAAATCGAGCTATCCGTTAAAAAATTATGAAGTTTTATACTTTTGATGCAGCCATCGCTGGATGAGAAGATTATTACAGTTTGTGACGTCACAAATGAAGAACGATATAAATGATAGGCCTACATAAAGAAAATCCGCACTATTTCATTTTTTTTCACTGAAAAATGATTATTCTCTCGACTTGTTATTGACATAATAAGGATAGTATTATTCCCCCTACTTTCTGAAAGAGTTACAGGAAACCCAAACCCAAATATAGATTCGGATTGAGTAAAAGTAGAAGTATTAGTAGAATATATCATTTGAAGTTTGAGGAAAATCAGACAGTCAATTCAAAAGTTATGAATTTTTAAAGCTTCAGTACAGTCGCTGCTGGATAAGGAGACTACTACAGTTCATGACGTCATTGTGGATCACAATATAAAGAAAATATTATGGAGAATTCTACAAAATTTGATTTTTTCATGGAAAGTACACATTCCATTGACATGCTACTGACACAAGTTAAAGGTAATATCATTCCCTCTACTTTCTGAAAGAGGTAAGCAAAGTGCTTTTTCATAATGCTAGAAAATTGAAAATAATAACTGTATGTTGAATTTTCTTTATATTTGCTATACAATGTATATTGCTGTCCATAGTTATGTCATGAACTGTATTAGTCACCTTGTCCAGAATTGACGGAACCGAAACATTAAAAATTCATAGCTTTTGAACGGAATGTCCAATTTTCCTCAAACTTTCACTGATGAGTTCAACTAATATTGCTGCCTTCGCTCAATCCACATTGATGTGGTTTTTTTGACGTTCAGGGCTCTTTCATTTGCTAGAAAAGTGAAAATATGTTGACTTTTCCTTGCACTTTTTTATTATTTGTTCTTCACGTGACGTCATAAACTGTAGTAGTCTTCTCATCCAGCGATGACTGCACCAAAATGTTAACAGTTCATAACTTCTGATTATAGTCCTCCAGAAGTTCTACTAGTTTACCAAATTTCGACCTAATCAGGACAGTCTATAATTATAAGTTGAATTTCACCCCAGAACTCTATACACAAACGTCTCGGGTGATGAGAAATGTGAGTATAATTATTATGCTCTTTCTTCATTCCTGCTTGGAATACCATGCACGGCCTCAACGAAAAGAGCCTTCTTAATCATGAACGTGACAAACAGACGTGATGAATCGAATGTGATGACATTATGATGTGCCCTACACTAAAAATTCAGAACCTTGCCTCACTGGGGACACGAGGCACAATGGAATGACTGGAATACTCTACATGGGTCCGATATGATAAAAATAGCCTTTTTGATCGACAGTCATGTTTGCGAATTATGTGCTTTTCATGCATGTGCATGCATCTCTATATGGGGTTGAAGCAAACAAGAAAAAACAAATAAAACAAATCAAAACAAACAGAAAATTAACAAAGAAAATCACCTCTAAAAGTTCATAAATCTTTCTTTCACGAGTGAGCAATGTAATAGAAACGAAAAATTTGAGTGCCTTGCCATTTTTTTTTTTAAATATTCATTTTTGAAATTTCTGTCAATAATAGACACACAAAGTCTATCAACGTCTTAGTTATTTGTTGAGGTTCTGATTGTGACATGTAGTTACCTTGAGCAATTTTTGGAAGTCTTGAACGAGTTCTCGAGAGTCCTTGTTCTCCTTAATGGCGCTGCTCAGCCGACCATGCAGGGATTCTAGTTCTCGGACCAGCTGCTCATTCTGCCTCAGACATCTCTTCAGACCCTCTCTGAAAGATTACGAGGAATAGAAATAACCATGGATGATTATTAAGGTTTGTTGCAAATAAAATGGAAATAATGACTAGGGAGGTGACAATCAGTAACCTGAGGTAATAGGTGCAAACGTTCTAAACTTTCTGATCTTTCTTTCAAACTTTCTAATCCCGTTGATACACACCTCAAAGACAACCAAAACAGTGCCCCTATAACTTGTATTGTTTATAGGTACGTGCTATATGTATTTATACGATGGCCCCAATGTGCATGTAATTAATAGTGCAGTGATCACAGTACATCGAGACAGTAAAAAAAATGTACATTACACGAACAAAATGTCTGTCTAAATCCAGGACTGTATAATGTACTATAGATTACAAAATAATTATACAGAATAAACATTCATTCTCATGGAGACTGGCAAACAGCTTTGATTTTCCTGCGCTTGCTCAGTCTCGGGAGGGAATACGGTTCTGCGCACCACTTCTATACAGTTGCCTTATGGCCCAATGTGCGAAGTTACCCAATCTCATCATTAAATCACTGTGTATGTTGGCTGAAAACAGGTATGTGTCTACAATGCGGCCTTGTGGCTGTCAATAGTGAATTGGTGTATACGATTTATTGTCATAATTCCAGCGTAATGGATTTTTCAGGGCCAGCTAATGCTGATTTTATTTTATTTTATTTTTTTTTTCATTTTTTGTCTATCCGTGGAATATTCAATTTTCCTCGCCTGTATGCGTAATTCATTCACGGCTGGCTGGTAGGACGCACAAGCGTTGTTTATGCTATAACCAGTGTCTCGGCGGCTCTGTTTCATAATTTATGATTACGAATATACCATGTTTCATAATGTATCATATTATGAAACATACATATCATTAATGTATGTTTCATAATGTATCATGATTCTCTAAAGAAAATTGTTTCCGGCAGTTTGTCCGTTGTTTGTTTTATTTTCCATCTGAGAAGATGGCCGGATAGCTTATAGTCAGCTGCACTAGCTGGTCTTCCATGGGGTCTAGTTGGATGTAAGGCGGGACCGCTTCACCGGGTTAAACGCCCTGCTCTTTGCGATGAATGAATGAAGTAGGATCTCATGTGCATGAGTTGTGACTCTCTCACATACGGGACCTCCATTCTAATGTCCTATCCGAGGAACAAAGTGTTTTGCCTCTTATACTATGGGTATATGAGTAGAGGGGGCGGTACACTGATTACACACAACATTTCTCAGTTTAGATTCAGGAATCGAACCCGAGTCCTTTGGGTCTGCATGGAGGCAGACGCGCTACCGACTGAACCAACTCAGCTCACTACCCTTGAGATTGCTCTTAGGTTGTACTTCCTGTGCATGTTACATAATTAGGTAGAGCGACATACACACATCTTCCTATCATAACTTGCAAGAGTATTCAATGCTGATGTGTGAATATGAAGACGATCATGCACAAGTTGATGACACCGCAGATACTGCAGTCACTGTATTGATGAGCACCAGCTCAACAGCTCACATGGCGAAAACGGGTGCCAGCAGTGTCCGTGACACTTCAAGACAAAAAGATTCTTTCAATATTGCCACTAATTATAGCAGCCATTCTGTTTGTGTACGGCCTTACATTTTCTTTCTGTGGCGACGTCTGGATAAGCACGCAAATTTCTTCAAATGTTTTCTACCCCTCACCTCACCACTTATCCCTTTCTGTTTTTTGTTGCGTATTCACATACGGCGATGTTGCGCGGATCAATGCAGTCGGATGGATTTACACGTTACCATGACAACTGCACTCCATGCAGACCCATCGCCCCCAACGCTCGAGCAGCGTGCGGGGACTGAAGTTTGCGGTGTCGGCCTACATTCTGATCAACACGATTATAAGGGGACTTCTTGTGTGCTTCTTGACTATAATATGGGCGGCTTGTCAGTGAATACATCTGCTGGGAAATTATATCCGATATCGAACGGAAAAAAAATGTTCTTGTTTTCTTATAAAAAACCCCACAAATTTCTTGAATCACACGGAGAGGAAGCTGATAAAGATCAGTCCGTGGTATATAACTGGGTGACGGCATTTGAGAGTACGCGAGTGCTGTACTTCGTCGCACAAATAATTCTGTATTGCTTATTAAAGAACTTTTATGTCAACATACTAGGCCTGTATAGTCACATGAGCAAAAAGGCGCAAGACATCTAGTAATATCAGGGAGGTGAAACGATTCCACCTCACTGGTGATATCTTATACAGGTGAACAATATTATACTACATGATTGATACGGTGATGTCCTTTTCTCTTAGTTACACATTAATATCCTCTTTAAACTACTGATGATAACAACAATGGCAATGGGAATTTTATGCTCGATCGCCAGGTTTCGCCACTTTAATCTGACTTAATCTTAATTCTCTTGGATCAACAAGCTTTAACACTCTTGTAGCGTCAATTGCAATATAATATCTGCTACCAAGACTTAATCATGGTAATATCTTCCAGATGAGCTGTCGCCCCTTTGTATAATGAGCGACCCCCAACACCCGAAAATCGCCAGGTTACTTGCAAAAAACCTATCAAATCGCACTTTTGGCACACGGAAGTGATTGGCACCGAAACACAGCTGTTGCAATATGGGCCGAGGTCTGTGACAGATTATATTACTTGGCTATGGTGCCATTGTCTGATGCTAATTTTGCTTTACAGAATGAAATAACAATACCATGAGCACCGTTACCCTCCCCTCCCCCCCCCCCCCCTCAAAAAAAGTCTAACTCTGTATGATAATGAACGCTTATTTCACTAGAAACTAGCCTTTGATCTAAATTTAGGTTGAACATGTGGACGGTGGACCAACAAAATTTGAACAAAAGTACTATCAAAAAACCTTCTGTGGCCTTGTGTAGGCCTACTGAAAAATTCCATCACGCTTTTTAATTGAGTTTCTCTCGTCATTTTCCCCTTTTATGAGAAATTACCCATTTATGAAAAATTTGGATATTTCAGTGACAATCATGCACAAATTCGTCCGTGATGAAGCGTATGGCCTAAAGCACTACTGAATACAATTCAGTGGATAAAACGGTCAGTTTTTACACTTGAGAGACAAACTACACGAAAATACGATTTTCCGATACGTAACATGGACATTCTGATGCCCAAGTCCAAGTTATACCGGAAAGTTCACCATAGACTAAACTGAGGCGCCACGCATGCGTTGGGCGTGTCCTATACCTGGTATGGTACAGCTGGAACCGCTCGAAGTCCAGCGTGGGGTAATCGGTCATCACACCAGCGATGTCCTGGACGTTGAGGAACTCGATTCGGACCAGGAGGGAGGGTTCGTCTTTGGTGCAGTAGTCTCCGTCCAAGGCTTTAGCCTACAGGGGTGACACAATAATGTTGGAGAATATTTTGTCAGATAGAAACAAGATCTGAAATACTGACCATCATGAATATATTGCTGTCCAACACTATAACATATACTCACAATGACTGACGATTGATTGATTCATTCGAGAAGTATATTTTCGAACACAAAATAAAGAAATTTTAAGAGAACAAATAACACTGTAATCAATCCTTCCCGAATTCACGAAGGTCATGTAGTGTATGGTAAACATAGACCTTTACAAAATACTCCGCCGCTAGGGTTACATCGACAATCCCTCCTGGAACAAAATTGGGCCTACAATGAATGCATTAGTTACCCAAGATCACTGACTCAAAGATAGGAATAGGAAAAGGTACCATCATTTGACACGGGGTGCCATCAACGCTTGGCAGTCAATTTGATATCAAAATGCTGGCCTGAATCAGCAGTAAAAATCAACAACAACAACAACACACAAACAATACATTCATATGCACATAGTATTGTCGGTCATTTATATCTGGGAACGGAATGCATTTACTTTATATCAACGAAGCATTATAAGTACATAGGTAATGTTGGAGTCTTAAAATTCTATATCATACAAAATGGAAATAAAATTAATCAACCAGAACGTATAGCAAGGCCAACATAACAAAGCATAGCAGACAGAAACAGAGAGAGAAAGAAGTAGATGAATCATAAGACGAAAAAGAAGAAGAAGAAGAAGAAGAGGAAGTGAAAGAAGAAGAAGAAGAGGAAGAAGAAGAAGAAGAAGAGAAAGAAGAAGAAGAAGAAGAAGAGGAAGAAGAAGAAGAAGAGAAAGAAGAAGAAGAAGAAGAAGAAGAAGAAGAAGAAGAGGAAGAAGATGAAAATATCGAGTAAGCAAAAATCATAGAGGTATTTCACGGATGAGAATGCAAACACTGATAAACAGGAAGTGTATATTAAGAAAATGCTTCTCCTCCTTCGACAAAGGGATAAATTGATTTGTTTTCATCCGGACACTCGCACCAAAGAAACACAGAATGCAACTAAATTGATGGGTGCATTCCACCGCCAGTCTGGTAATCGATAGGAGAGGAGGATTCGATCAGCTTTTCACAGGGTCCAAAAATGGTAATCGATGTGGCATTTTTTTTTTCCCGAGCAGGATCTTGCCATGGAGTTACGAGATGAGCTCCGTGATCTTACCTTGTAAACATGGTAAAATACGTTATTGTCGCAAGTGTTCAGGTAATACTTTGAAGGCACACGTGTCTAACAGTGCCAGGTCGGTGTCACATATTTACTTCAACACATAAAATCATGTTGAATGTTTGCACCTTCACCAGAGAACTTTGATACGAATATTCGCCAAGTACTCGAGATAAAAAATATTCCACATGTTGACAACACACCTCAGTAAGATACGTGCCCGTGTGAGGTACAGTTTTCACGTTTTAGATGAATGTAGTTTAGACTTCAAAAATGCTAAATACACTTTCAGCCCGAATATATTTTCAACATGATTTTGATGTGGACGTGGTGTGTAGGGGATATTTCATCGCATCAAGTTCTTTTTCGCCATGGCGCCTGAAGAGAGACTTACAGGCTCGTCAAGTAGCTCATTCATCTGTCACAGAACGACCATGATAAAACGAAAAAGCTGATCTGATGCACTCATATACTTTAACCCGGTGTCTCTCCATCATGGTTCAATCTGTCATTATATATTATACTCTAGTCTCTAGAGTGGCGTGCATCTCAGCTCCGCATCTCAGCAGGTGCATATCAATGTGTCAGGTTCGGCGACAATAACCCTCCGTCTGCCCTCTGCAGACCGGTCAGATTCCGGAAAAAAATTGGGCTAATTATGCTGGAAAAAAAGGTCGTCCAACAGTAAGAAGCTTTTCAGTGACGTCACACTTCATTTGATATAAAGATGGGTTCGGTAAAAGTGGACTGGATCTCGACTGCGTTCTGGTGGTTAGTAGGCTGGGTTTGAAGAGCTTAACTTAAGCCCTGTTCCCACCACATAGCTCAAAAGTCGTGGCACCAGAGATTGTAGTAATCCTAAGCTGAGCCTAATCTGAGTGGCTTTCTAAGCGAAGGGCACAGTGGATGAAGACTGCAACACGCGTACTCAAGAGACAGAGGGTGTTCACTGAAGCCCCCTATACCTCTTCGCGTCTTAACTACATGTATATCAAATCCGTCTTCAGATATTGTGCATTCATCATTCACTATAGGCCTACATGGTCAACTCCTATTGTGGCCGCCCCGCTGTTATTGTACATATAAACATAAAACGACAGATAACCAGAGGCCCATAAAACGATGTCTTTTGTGCTACAAACGCATCGATGTGTGTTTTGATTCACGGATATAGTTTTACTTCTCCACAGCCATCCAAGCGATATTGTAATAGAGTGTAATTAGTACTCACGGAAGATAAGGGAAAAGCTAAAATAAATTGAAACTTTACATCAACAAATCTTGAGTTTATCTGGGCTTATCAAAACTGATTTTTTTTTTTTGAAGTTCTATTTCTTAACTGATACAATATGATTATCTCTGTTCATAATTTTAGCGAAATTTTGAAGAGGTTTGAAAACAAATAAAAATCTTTGCAAGATGGTGACGCCAGAGCATTATTTCCCTATTAGACATAATAATAAAGAATAAGAGAGATAGGTGCTGGTAAAGAAAAAAACAAAACAAGAATGAGAAGAAAAAATGGAATCGTGCTGGTGTATAAGCACGACTATAGTTACACCACTATAGACCATGGAGCTACAGAGGGAACTATATACGGTGTTTCGGTCACTCTCCTTGCTTTTTTCCAAGTACCCTTCCACATACAATTCATCTCTCTAAAATGGGGCAAATCATCGACAACCTTCCCCCCCCCCCCTTCCTCTCTCTCTGAACGCGATTGATAGAAGATGGAACTCCTAAGTTCTTTTGCTGTGTCAGTGTCATGCCTCTAATGACTTTTGTTCACCAATTGCATGGTCACGTGTTCTAACGGCAGGCTACTCGACAATTATGTAAAACTATGCTCTAAACACGTCCCTTGAGTCATGACCAATCAAATCAATGGCAGAGCGGCGATTTCACACGATGCCGTGCTGAATATTTCAGAAAGTCTTGACATCGAGTCCCCGAAACAGTTATGAATGTTTTTGGGTGTTTTTGTTTTTTAATTTGAAGCACTAGTATCATTGTTTATGTGCAGTTATACTTTCAAACAAGGAACAAATAAGACTACAAAAGAGAAGAAAACTTCATCATTCAAAAGGCAACACATTTTTCTATAAGGGCAGACAATGTCGACATACTTTCATTTGCGTATCATAGTTGGCAGCATGAGAATTTCAAAGCATTAATTTTGTGTCAAGTAAAGAGACCGTAGGCTGATAAATACAGTGGATATCAATTCAATTATAGGCCCTCCCATTCACATGAAAACGTGCCAACTTACTCCAAAAAATGTATTTAGAGACCATACTTATAAAACAGAATAATGTCGTATAATTACCGATGAGTCGTATAGTCACGATGAGTTTAATACGTGATGTCTGGTGATCTCGAAATGAGGACTTTTGTAAAAGTAGAACGAGATAGAGTAGCTAAAGAGGAAACTCAAAACATGTCGTTTGAACGTTATCCCCATTCCGTTTTGGCTACATGAAATTACCGATGCACCCCCCCTAAAAAGTGCTTTGAGAAAGGCTTTTAACATTGGCAAAGAGTGCGTCTTTGTGTCAAGAAAACTGCGCATGCGCGACGGACCTGGACGTAATTGGCATGAATCATCGATCAATATTGTTATATCTGACCACCACACATCTGGATGCCCATTTCCCGGGCCATTTCCATTCCATAACTTCATACACAGAAACCGCCACTACGAACGATTCACAACGTTGTGTACAGGATTTATAAGAAAGAGTGTGGTAGTGGTTTGATCTCGGTAGCAACGTCATGTTGCTCTGTAATTTGATGCTGAATCTATCCAGTGTGATCTTTGGAAATAAGATGAAAATAAATTTGCTCTCGGTTTCATATTGCCTTCCCAATACATATTCATTGAGAATTCAGAGAAAATCGACGTCTGTATTCCAGGAGTACAATGTACCAACAAAAATTATGGAGAGGGAGAGGCGCTTTAAAAACTCTGCTATAATCTGATAAAATATAACGCTCAGGGCAACCTGCATGATTTCCATCCCTCGAAAATGTCGTTTTCGACAATATGGAGACGCTGTGTTTACTTCTTTCTCACCACCAACTCGTTTTCTATGTTCGTGTAGGAATGTCAGACTTCTCCAACAAGTCTCATTTCTTGGCTGACAGAAGGAATCACAATGGTTGTGGTGGATCATCAATACAAAGTTTGTGGATCTTGTTCAAAATGTGAAAGAATGCGATCGTATCATGCTTGATAAAACACGTACCAGATTTTAATAGGTGAAAGATGTACAGACATGAGTATGTTTGTGGAGCGCTTCCTATAGAGAATACCACAGTGACAGTGATATATCAAGAATAAATATAAGTAGATTTACAAACACATTGAATGATTATCACAATCATATGGAGACAGTTGGCCTTTTCTTTTCTTTCTTTTTTCATTAATGGCGTATTTATTCCAGAGGCGTGCTGTTTTAGTTTGTTGTTCACACTTACATCTCACTCACTCCTTTGTGTAACCTCCCCTTACCCCTCATCTACGCCCTAGATCCACGCCCTAAGACAACTTTATTATTGATATAGCTTTTCTCTCCCTTCGGGAAAAAAAATCTTTGATGGATTAAAATTGTATGTCTTCAACGATGGTGGCTACTTGTCATAACCTCGGAAGTCGCACAATGATTATTGACGTCAAGATGGTTGGCTCTCCGTAGAAATACTCATTTGGTGGCGAGAATACTCATGGCACGTATCTGTAAGTAAAGATCACTGCAATAATTTGTAATTCAGTCATATAAAAAAATGATCACATTGTAGATGTGGGTCCTACTGTTCTGAATTTCAGAGTTATCGAGTTTTGACAGGAACAAAAAAATAATAATAATCCATGCTCTGAGAACGAACAACTGCATGTACATGCATACATTTAATGCACTAAGCGTGAAAGATTGTGATGCGATTTCATATGCTCCAATTCTCACTAAGTTATTCATGAATATTGATTACAATGGTCACCTTTTCCACCTGCACCATATCATATGACAATTAATAAACATGTGTCAGCTATACAGATGAAGTCGCATGTAGCGATAAACTTATCTTTCTTCATCGCTCTAAGAGAGAGAAAATAATAATGACGTCAACACCGCAAGCAGCCAGAGTGCCAGATACAATTTTCAAAGTGATAACATATTCATGCACGTCTCCG
This sequence comes from Diadema antillarum, assembly GCF_040938485.1. Lineage (NCBI taxonomy): Eukaryota > Metazoa > Echinodermata > Echinoidea > Diadematoida > Diadematidae > Diadema > Diadema antillarum. The sequence continues at coordinate 545,397 of NW_027271096.1, forward strand.
TGGAAAATGATCGCCATAATTCCTGACAAGCACGTCAATCGTCAAATATTCATAACGACCGAATTGATGGAGACGTAATCTGTTGTTGGTTGGAGTGGAAGATTAGCATCGTTATCATTATCATTGTTGTTTCGTATTATGATCATCCGTCTTGAGCTTCTCGGCCTAGCCGACTATTTCTTTGGTCACTGACCCCCTTCTAGGAAACTGACGCAATACATCTTGTACACACCGGAATTGCCTCGTCACGAAGGGAGATGAAGTTGAGATGCCTGCGTATCTCTTATCAAAAATACATGGGGTGAGAATTAGAGACAGATGTATGCCGAATCCTATTGCCGATGATAAACAGAGAGATAATCACGATATATTTCACCTTTTCTCCAGACTGACGATTAGGGGAGGGGGAGGGACTGTCTATACACCTCAGGGTGAAATAGACATACACAATTATATGCACGTATATATGATCTACGGGCGAGATCTGTCGTGAAACACGAATACGAGAGTTTAGCAGTCCTATTGTCGTGTTGCTGGTAATTCTCATCTCATCTAATGGGGGCCATTTTGTTCTTCGTACCATTCCAGCTCTAGTCTAGAACACACAGGATACTACGAAGTCAGACCTGCATCAGACTGCTTTGATGGAGTATATGCGAGAAGACCAACAAAGAGAATGATAATAGTGGGAAGTATACAATTAGTTTTCGGTAAACTGGTGTTGAGCGTTCTAAAAGCACATGAAATCAGGTCACGCCTATCCCATTATTGGCTGATAAGGGATATAAAATCTTGTATTTGAGTTTGTATTGATGAATGAACAGTGTAATTAATGACATTGTGACAATAACACCCGTAACTCACCACACTGTGATATTGTTTCTTTGTGAATATTACTAAAGTCATTTCCATTTTCTACATTCTAGACAGTCAGATTTGCCATCTATTCCTATATTCATGAGTGCATGAAAGAGGTGTAGTAAACAAAGATGATCACAAGGCATGACAAGGATTCGCACCTATATTTATAAATTCATAATTTCAAGACGAAAAGCCATCTATCAAGCATGTCATAATAATGCATGGCTGAGACTCGTTCTGTGAAACAATAGCATGATCCAGATATTATGCATATAGTAGACGGTCTGTAGTCTCATGCCATTCGAAAAATACATGTAAATACTTGTAGCTGGTAATTGCGTTCATTAAAAACCACCATCGATCGAAATGATTTTGGGACTGTAACAGGGATGAACTGATGGATGTGGAACAAAACATCCTAACAAAGTGAAGGGGCCCACTGACAATCAATCGATTTCCGTGATTTTATACCCAACTAGCTGGCCAACCATCGACTGGAGCACTGGAGCGGGATGCGGGATATCTGCACTCATGAAGGGGAAAGTTAAATGTGTACAAAAAAGGGCGCCCGATGAGACGACATTCAAATGCTCTAATTTTGTGGATTAAAAAGGAAACCCGTTTTATAGCTTCCAGACCATCCATAAAATATAATCTTCAAATTTATGAAGTTCTTCCGTCGAGATGTTTTCATTGCAACTGATTGACAAATTGCCCTACATCGACGTAAATAAGCGCTGAATTGATCAGTGTTTTAGTAGTAGCCATGATAAAAAATCATGGGCGTACATACTCGAGCAGGATTCGAACCCACGACCTCCTGATCACCGGACAGGCGTCATCTCCACTAGACCACCGAGCTTTCACCCGACAGCAAGTGTTGGTTCTAATCCTTATAGCATGCAGCGGGTACTGCTTTGTTATTCAAATTTATGAAGTTCTTCCGTCGAGATGTTTTCATTGCAACTGATTGACAAATTGCCCTACATCGACGTAAATAAGCGCTGAATTGATCAGTGTTTTAGTAGTAGCCATGATAAAAAATCATGGGCGTACATACTCGAGCAGGATTCGAACCCACGACCTCCTGATCACCGGACAGGCGTCATCTCCACTAGACCACCGAGCTTTCACCCGACAGCAAGTGTTGGTTCTAATCCTTATAGCATGCAGCGGGTACTGCTTTGTTATTCAAATTTATGAAGTTCTTCCGTCGAGATGTTTTCATTGCAACTGATTGACAAATTGCCCTACATCGACGTAAATAAGCGCTGAATTGATCAGTGTTTTAGTAGTAGCCATGATAAAAAATCATGGGCGTACATACTCGAGCAGGATTCGAACCCACGACCTCCTGATCACCGGACAGGCGTCATCTCCACTAGACCACCGAGCTTTCACCCGACAGCAAGTGTTGGTTCTAATCCTTATAGCATGCAGCGGGTACTGCTTTGTTATTCAAATTTATGAAGTTCTTCCGTCGAGATGTTTTCATTGCAACTGATTGACAAATTGCCCTACATCGACGTAAATAAGCGCTGAATTGATCAGTGTTTTAGTAGTAGCCATGATAAAAAATCATGGGCGTACATACATGTACGCCCATGATTTTTTATCATGGCTACTACTAAAACACTGATCAATTCAGCGCTTATTTACGTCGATGTAGGGCAATTTGTCAATCAGTTGCAATGAAAACATCTCGACGGAAGAACTTCATAAATTTGAATAACAAAGCAGTACCCGCTGCATGCTATAAGGATTAGAACCAACACTTGCTGTCGGGTGAAAGCTCGGTGGTCTAGTGGAGATGACGCCTGTCCGGTGATCAGGAGGTCGTGGGTTCGAATCCTGCTCGAGTATGTACGCCCATGATTTTTTATCATGGCTACTACTAAAACACTGATCAATTCAGCGCTTATTTACGTCGATGTAGGGCAATTTGTCAATCAGTTGCAATGAAAACATCTCGACGGAAGAACTTCATAAATTTGAATAACAAAGCAGTACCCGCTGCATGCTATAAGGATTAGAACCAACACTTGCTGTCGGGTGAAAGCTCGGTGGTCTAGTGGAGATGACGCCTGTCCGGTGATCAGGAGGTCGTGGGTTCGAATCCTGCTCGAGTATGTACGCCCATGATTTTTTATCATGGCTACTACTAAAACACTGATCAATTCAGCGCTTATTTACGTCGATGTAGGGCAATTTGTCAATCAGTTGCAATGAAAACATCTCGACGGAAGAACTTCATAAATTTGAATAACAAAGCAGTACCCGCTGCATGCTATAAGGATTAGAACCAACACTTGCTGTCGGGTGAAAGCTCGGTGGTCTAGTGGAGATGACGCCTGTCCGGTGATCAGGAGGTCGTGGGTTCGAATCCTGCTCGAGTATGTACGCCCATGATTTTTTTATCATGGCTACTACTAAAACACTGATCAATTCAGCGCTTATTTACGTCGATGTAGGGCAATTTGTCAATCAGTTGCAATGAAAACATCTCGACGGAAGAACTTCATAAATTTGAATAACAAAGCAGTACCCGCTGCATGCTATAAGGATTAGAACCAACACTTGCTGTCGGGTGAAAGCTCGGTGGTCTAGTGGAGATGACGCCTGTCCGGTGATCAGGAGGTCGTGGGTTCGAATCCTGCTCGAGTATGTACGCCCATGATTTTTTATCATGGCTACTACTAAAACACTGATCAATTCAGCGCTTATTTACGTCGATGTAGGGCAATTTGTCAATCAGTTGCAACAAAAAAATATAATCTTATTATGAAAATGAAGTTATCCTTTTCAGCCCTGTTTCCAACCCAAACACTTCCGGGACGAATGCTGATGTGAAACCCACGTCATAGAGAAGTCTGCAATAATGGCAAGCTACAATATAATCCTGGTTTTCCGAGTTTGACGATGTCGATGATACCATCATGGTTGATTTACTGCTGTTCAAAAAAATGTATTTGGTCCTGGCTTGATCATTTCACGGAGTTATGCGCCCTTGATTATTTCGATACCCGTGATTATCCATGACCAAAAAGTCGCATGCCATTGACCGCTGGGAGACTCCACACACGTATATAATACAGCATGCCGCTACTTAAAAGTCCATACCATCCTCTCTTTTTTTTTGGGGGGGGGGGTGGGCAAGAAAGGGAGTGACTTTTTATGGAGAAATCATTATTAGCTCCATCTAGTGACCGCATTCGGTTGTCGCACGCGGATCGGATGGTTAGAGAAAAAGAGAGCGAGTGCTGATTGCCACTAGATGACAATACTGATCCCGTCCGGAATACGAGAGGCGACGATGGCCGACTTCTCATAGAAGACAACCCCTCAAAATGCAGAGGGAGTGATTCATCCCCCCAGATAATAGATGTTCGATGTCATCGAATACGCCTTCTCCAGGAATAGTCACATTAACAGAAAAAAAAACAGACTTAAAAGAGACTTGTCAAACACGATTTTTATTCGTCTTCGACATCTGTCTCCCAACCCTCTCTGGACCCCCAAATCAAAACACCATTGGCATGTTGGCTGTGCGCGGTACACCCGCCGGAGGCCACGAATTACGTACCTTAGACATCTGCAAGTAAACCTTTTCCGTTCAAAATATTAGAATACACCTGGGATTACTGTATGTTACAGCTGTGAGCATAGTTGTAGCAGAATCGAACTCCGTCTTATTTCTCCTTTTCTCTTCCTTTGCGATCAATAGAAATGTTGGTTATTCCGGTCCAGATGACTGCATTTTCTACTTTTAACGATCTCGAAAAAAGCTTATAAAGATCATCACATCGCTTGATGATAGGCGTCATGCGGATGATAGAGACTGTAAGTGGATGGTAACGCGGATGGAACATAAGATCAGATGAAACCCTGCTCAAATGTAGGTCATGCCCATGATATTATGATTCCAAAGTATCAGCAAGGATCTATACATCAAAACTTTTCGCAGGAAGGTGCCGAGGTGGTGATAGGAATGTGTTCGTTAGATGAATTACCGAGGTCGGTGGATATTAGACGCAGGTGCGCCTCTTCCATGGCAGATGCGTCCTTTTAATGGGCCGACACCTCCTAACAAGCCTAGACATACACTTCATCTTTACTCGACGACACCATGGTGGAAATGAACGGCTGGGGAACACTATTATAACATTTACATTGTTGTTTTAATCTTTGTAATAGCGACGGATAACACGTCATGATTATCATACTGAAGGCTTGAAGTCAACGTTAATCATTCTCAAAAGAAACAAAACATAATACCCAATAGTTCCTACTGAGCACTAAACGGGCACAGCGGGGGTGTCTTCTATATTTTGCGGGGACTATAATGTCTTGGGAAAAATAATGAGGTATCCTGCTTCAGTTATTCGTCTTGAACTTTTGATTAGGGATATTGAATTTGTTCGGTGATGTGAACGTCTGTGAAATATCACACCCTGACAAACCTCTGTGGGGAAACTCAAGCTCAATTGGGTAAAATGTGATCGTTCCTTGTCCAGAGAAGATGCTGGTATATAGCTGCGAAGTCATCTATTACAGAGAGTGACGTGACATGGCGGTCGTTTTAGTTGTTAGCAATACGTGAGAGTTGTTGGGATTTTTTAAGCGCAGAAAACTGTTGTGACAGCACTCGGTTCATCAAAAGCGTCAATGTTTGTTTTGCACGACTTCCCGTCAACAACATAAACCCATCAGAACAAATCGACATCGTCAATAATTAATGGCGCATTCAAGAGTGAGAGAGCGCTTATACAGAAGTTCATTGTCGTGTGATTTTGGCATTTATGCACGATTTACTAATTGATTTGACGTCGAGATATCGGTCTGCACGCTTATTTCTTATCAGTAAATCATTGGCCACGCGTGACACTGATTATGCGATTTGTTATAAAGAAAATTGTCTTAATCATGACCATATGACTTCATTGTGATTTGATATCTTTGTACCATTTCTGCGGCCAATCACATCATTCGGCACATAAGTACGTTATTTCTTTAAAAAATGAGTTTGACTGATTCAAAAAAATCCTTCGTTATAGCTTTCATTGATATGTAAATTGACTTGATGGCTTTTTCCCATTAATTTCGCCTGTAGATACTTCCCATCCAGCGTGCGGAAATGACTTACTAGTATTCCTTCACAGATGCAAATTATTCCTTACTAGAAGGTCACAGCCCGCTATGACGCTGCAAAGTTGGCCGGGAGTAAACCCGCAAAAACAGAGTTGTCCCTGGTTACAACAAAATTGTCATGCATACAGGCTGCGCTGCCATTCCCAGTGTTTCTCCCCTTTTTCTTCTCTCATCATTGCACATTTGCTGTTCTGCTCCATTCCCCTTTCTCTCTCCCCATTCATCCATCTATCTATCTATTTATCTCCAAGTATATTATCACACAAAAATTGTGAACATTATCATAGCATCATCACGGACAGTTTCTTTTCCGATTATGAATCTATAGCCTTCAGCGATTTCGTTATACTTTTTCCGTATGGAATAACTTTCGACGCGAAATATTTCATTTTTTCCCCCAATACTTGCAAGATTTCATTCATACATCGAGTTCCGATGTTGCTGTTTTCTGTTTAACTTCGTTTTGTTTTGTTGTTTTCGCCATAGCCTGACAGGGTCTACGCGGGGAAGGGAAAGAAAAATTAGAGAGATGGAACGAGTGTGTGTATGCGCGCGCGCTCATAGGGAGATGGAGGGAAAGGGACAAGCAAAGTGAAAGGGTACAAGGAGTAAGGCCAAGGCTGTTACCTCCTTGATGAGGCAGACATTTATTAATTCAGTACACACGCAGCATCAGTCTGGGAAAGTGCTGCGAAGGAGGGAACGGAATGGTTTCGGGAACAGAGAGAGTGGACTTCAATGACCAATGATGGAGGACACACCAAATAGAACCAAGTTGATTGAGAGCTTATAGCCAAGAGGGGGTAGAGTGGAGGAGGAAAAGAGGACGAGTTGTGTGAAGAATGTTAATGAGAATAAAGTGAGGATGGGGAATGGTGGTGCAGATGGAAGGACACTCGCAAGAAAGAATTGAGGAGAGGGAGGGAGTGAGTGTGTTCGTGTGTGTGAGTGTGTGTGTGTGTGTGTGTGTACATGTGTATTAATTATAACGAGTTTCTATAAAACGCCCAATTACTATGTGACTTTATAATACTGTACCTTTTCTTATATGATTTGAATGAAATCAAATATAAATCATGGAAAAGAGGTGTGTTTTGTGTGCACGTGTGCGCGTAAAGGGTGTGTATGTGCGCGTGTGCGTGTGTACAAAATACAACACAGCATCAATTATAAAATGATACAGCCATTATCTTCTTTATACTGAAGAAATTGAAATTAAATAGCCATGAAGAGAATAATTATAGAAAATAACTGATGCTTACATGGAAGAATGCAACCGAAGAATGAAGGAGATACATTATAGTAATACCCGTAAAATGAAGTGAAATAGAAATGAGATTGAAAGGTGTACGTAAATAGAAATAAAAGTTAAGACTGAGATAAAAAGGAGAGTGGATTTTATGGATTTTGAGTGCCAGCTGCTTAGGGATTTAACTCAGGGCCCTGGGTCTAAGCCCGGAGTCTCTTGCCACCTTAATCCCATGTAGTATTAGCACACAGGGGTCTTCGACCGGTTGAGACACCGCTGCTAGAATATCAATACCGAGCATGCGCACTGATACAAGGTGAATGAAGTAAAAGAGAGAGAGAGAGAGAGAGAGAGAGAGGGGGGGGGGGGTGCACAATGTCGCATCTCAGAGTTCATCAGTATCGAGGTACATTTGAATACATCTCATTTGCTGTTCTCACAGACGTACACTCATCCAGGTACGCGATTTAACAAGTAATCCGTTCTTTCTCTCCCCTTCCAGGTCTCCCTTCGCCTTCGTGAGAGATGCCGTTCGGAGAATACGCTGCGCATTTCTTCTCAATGGTCGTATTGAGATGATCTTATCTGCAATAGAACATCTTACTTCTGAGGATTTTAGAGATACTGAAGAAGGAGAATGAGAAGAAGACTCTTTTCCCTTCATCCTAACAAGCTCCCATCAGTCATCCAGTACGAGTTGCGGTGAAATCGTCGGGTGCAGACGAACCTCCATGTTTTTCCTCAACGTCTTGTTGTGTGTAACGGCATCCAGGGGGGCATTTCATGTAGCAGTTTGGTCGGATATTTTTCTGACAAAAATAGTTGTTACAAGCTACTGAAATCCTTGCATCTGATTGGCTGAGAGCAAATTTGTCCGACAACTTTGTCGGACAAAATGCTTCATGAAATGCACCCTGGTGGCAACCCAACATCATTCGATGCAGAGAGGTGTCTTACAACTCACTGATTTGAGTGAGCTATAGCTGGTGTCAGCGCGGCTCCTTGACCATTGCTATAGAAGCCACTTACATCTTATTTTGGCAACATGGAATACTTTTACTCAAACTTTCTTTGTACAGAAGTTACAAAAATGGAAAGCTCATAGAGGTCAAGTACATATGGCTCTTGACTCTCAAAACGAACGGTTCTGAATTTGAATCGTGTCCTGCGATTACAGCCTTAGACAATACCTTCGTCACCCAAACGCAAAAGTAAGCAAGCAAACAATCAAACCTAATAATGCTGGGAGGGACCTCTGGGTGAGCAGTGCCAGGACTGAAGAGACAACCCTGGGTAAATAAGGATGCACAGTTGTTTTGACATGACATTATTACGACACATTCTAAAAAATGATGTATGATTTGAACGTGACCATCATGCATGTGTAGAGACAGCGCATGACGCTGACGAGATTACACAGTTCCTCTTTTCCGTCTGGGGACGTGCCGGCTTTGTGTTCAAAATAGCTCAGTCGCATGAAATGAAAGGTACGATTCCTATGTGACTTATTATCACACTACTGTCATCTTGGTCGAGATTCAATAATGACATCCAACTTAACTCTCCCAAATGGGTCAAACTCACGAATACAACCACCGCTATTTTTTGATGGAGGACCCCACGGGGACAGCCAGAGTTGCATCGAAATGGGCAACAACAATAATCGGATAATTGGATCACTTTGTGAGGGGAACAGGAAATTGTATGTTATTTCGAGGTTGCTGATGCATCCCTGGCCAAGTCCACATGGTTCTTTCACCCTTGAGCAAATCATGGCTTTCCATCATGGCGCACCTACTCCGATCCCACCCTGCTGGGCGAGGACGAGAGATGCTGGCGAGGAGGAGGTTGACGGGGTGTCATACCAATAACCCTCTCAGGAAAACTATGACGAAATATCATTGGCATTGTGTACTAAAAGTTCTTCAAAGGTAATTAAAAGGTTAAACGGACTGGCTCTTGTGGACTCAGGCGATGCCATAGAAGAAAACTCAGTCACTTTGTATTTTGGAAATGTCACATGTCAGCATCACAATTGATCGCTCATGACACACACAGACATAATAGTCACAATGTACGCATTGCGGTGCTTATTGTAGCAAATGTTGCATTGGAGCCTTGTTCTTGGCAGAAATTCAAACCAATTACCTTAAAAAGCGACAAACATTTTGTAAAGATTCGAACGAGCTGAAGCCGAGTTCATTCCAAATCGAAAATGAATAAGAACCCATCTAGAATTTCCCGGTAGGCCCCTACTATTATAGCCAACTTTGATTACACCTCACCAGTACTCACCGCCATCGTATATTCTGCACAATTTAATGATGTGACTATACTGTTGGGAAATAATAATTGTGTGTGCAACATTGATTGATAATCTATGTGCTTTGATCCATGGAAGCCACTTCTGACTAATTCTGGTGAATTGTCAGCGTGACACCAATCCTTAGACATTAAACAGGAGATATAAAGCAGAATCATGGGTAAACAGATAGTGGTAGACCCCTCCGAGCGTATATAGGCCAAAAGTCCATCTTGCATGATACCAAGCCATTACTATCAATATATGAACAATCTGTCATGCCGAGGATTCTACAAAGATCGGAGGGCCTTATATCTTTCTCTTGCCCGGTAATTACTCTGATGATCACTGGCGTGGCATGACAAGGTAAATATCACGGTTCATCGTATTTTCCCATGGGCTTCGAGTCGTGTGGCGTCCCCGTCGCATGGACTGGAGCTACTCCGTGGTACGTCAAATCATCAAACTTTGTGTCTCCAAGTGAAATTACATCGCACACAGGAGTCAGTGACGCGTGCGTTATTGGCTCGACTTTAAAAAATGTTTTAAAATCATATCGTTATCTACCTAATACACAGTAATACGGTAAACTGTTTTTTTCCAATGTATTTATATTTATCTATTCGGTCTTATTTCAAGAGGGTAGCCCCATCAGCAGGCAGGTAGGTCTACTGTTCTTCCTGAGAGCCCTGAACCCTGAATTCACATTGTGGCAATGATAAATGGCCACATCATCATTTTTTTTAGTCCCTCTGCACACACCTTAAAGGGATGGTTTAGTTTTGGTTGAGACCTAATTTCAGGTTTCTAACATTTTTTGGTGGTCTAGAGATAATGAGAAACCTCTCATGAAATATGAAAGAGCATGTAATTCTATGAGGAATTCAACATTTATTTGATGAAAATTGGTTTTGAAATGGCTGATATACCCCAAAAAAGAGCGATTCTGATAAAGTGTGGGACCCACACTCTATTACGATCGTTTTGTTTTACTTTGTTTTTGGATGTTTCAGTCATTCCAAACCCGATTTTCTTCAAATAAACTTTGAATTCCTCTTAAAATGGTATGTTCTATACTATATCATAAGTGTTTTCTTGGTATCTCGCAAAAAAGTTAAAAGGCCAATTGTCATCTCAACCAATACTGTACCATCCCTTTAACTTCAATTTTTTTATGGTGGAAATACAGGAAAGACGATTTTGCAACATTTCAGATAGTTTCCCCTTTAAACACTCGGACAGGTTCGGGAATGAACTCAATGATATCGCCTGAGTGTGGAAGATCAGCGGGGTAATCGGAGCGCCCTAAACCAAGACTAGAGTCAAGCAAGACGATCATCGACCTGTCACATCGTATTCGTGCTGAGGTGCATCATTCTACAGCGCCTCCTCTTGTTGGATGCAGATCTCGGACACAAGAACGGAAAAAGGATCCATTCAAACACTAAAGAGTGAAAGAGAGTGAGAGGAATGAATGTTGTAATGTTTTCAGTCATACTGCTGCAGGCAGTTTGCTTTCTCCCACTGTAGTTTTGCGGGGGGGGGAAATACAAATGAACCAAGAAAAAAAAACTATTTTTCGTGTCATTAGGGTGATTTCTCTTCTTCGTTTGAGCTTTTTCGAGGCTGAATCATCGCCATGGTAATTGGTAATAAGTTTCACGTGACATGCAATGATGCTGGGCCGCCCACGCTACCTCCCCCCCCCCCCCCCCTTCCCCACCCACTTCCCCCTTCCCCCTCTCCTCCGGCCGTCTCAAGATGGAATCTTATTAGATCTCGCGAAACCTTCACTGCACAGTGATCGCATCTTCTTCTTCCATCCAACCGAGCTCTATTGCCCGCATAAAGGCTTGCTGTTATTGGAATAGCCCATCGTATCCACTCTTCGCAGGCGTTTTGATTAAGTTTCTCTCTTCCTTCAGACATGATATACAGAGTTATATTGAAATTCCCTCACACAACGTCCCACGGGGAATGCCAGAGCCGATATACCTCCACTGAAAAGACATAGACTGATCATACTCCGTGTCGGCTACGGCATCGTTCGGAGGTGGGCGGAGAGTAGTGCAGTGAAGATCTAGATAAAATGATGGTAGAGTGGGCGGCATTGGGAGACAGATGCATTGGCGGCAAAAATTCGTATTACCGTACAGTACTTGTCGCTTGCAGACGACAACAGGACCTCCAGTGTCTGTTGAATCTCGGCACTCTACGGCGTACATTCCTTGCATTTGTGAATAGTATTGATGATACGAAGACTTCAGCAAGTCGTGCAAAATATCATAATTTTGAGTGAAGAGTACTGAACAGTTATCAGAAATATATCGAGGAATCTCGTTTCTGGGAATGTCATTTTAAAAGAATGGATTTATTGAATGTCTGTGTGTGATTCATACAGTCAAATCCTCGTGGAAATTAGGCGCGATTGAATAAGTCAACATCAAACGGCGCGGCAAAGCCGAGGGACAATGCTGTCTCTCTGCATGAGTTCCCCCGGAACGCCGGCGACGTATCTCAACAATCATAACTACCCAGCTAAACGGCTCATTAGGCTCGTCGGAGCGATGCGACAGAAATTTACATCTATGTCGGTGGGACGTTTGTCAAAGCATCATTCACATTCAACACTACTTTCTCGATTTCTAATACAGTGATGAAATACTTCATCAAAATCAAAAAATCCTTGCCGGTTCCTGGTTCGAAAAGCATGTGACAATGTCCGAGTTGATTATTATTGCGGCTACATCTCCACATGCAATTTGTCTTCTTCGATTTCTCTTTCTAAATCAAAACGACGTACATCTGAAGAAAATATATAGAACGCACAGAAACTGTTATTTCTCATTGACATAACAATCATAAGACACTCGTTCTATAGGACCAAAATATCTCTGTAAACATTATATGCCTAACTATTATCTTAAAGACCAGATTGTAATCATTATGAAGAAATATGTCTTTTGTTCGCCAGTGAGAGAAAATAACAGGGAACTTTTTTTTTTTTCAAAAGTAAGCATACATTGTGAAATACAGCATATGGAGTAGTTAAATTCAAACTCATATATAGTCTCCTGCTGATTATCCAAACGCAATTTTGTGGATAATTGGCACTTTGCTGCTGAATAATGTTAACTCCATTTGAGGCAAAAATCGTCGACCCACAGAAAAAAAGAGAAAAAAAAGTGCTAAGCACGAGCCGGTGAATTCACCTTGGTAGCTGGTGAACCCCCGCTGCTCCCAGGCGAACAGGTCATTTTGGGTTCTCACACCATTTTGCCTATACGCAAGAAGAGTGCGCCTGAGAACTATACAAACGCAACAAAAGATGGTACATTGTCGCATTCACAATATAAAAACATGGGTTTATATTTTTGTTGGTTTGTTGCAATAGTGTTTGCATAGGTGTACATGACCTGTGTTTAATGCGCGCTCTCTTTCTTTCCGTCATTGAGTTGATTCAAATGTAAACGGGCCCGTCTATTGGGACACAGAGGAATTGATGACGTATACCCATCACATGGTAATTACAGTATAGTGTTATTGCGATAATTGCTGTTTTCTAAATGCGACAGTCATATTCCCGCCCCGAATTCCGCACAAGTAAAGGAAAACTGCTGAATGAATTTGATGACTCAGAGCAAACAATGCATAATTAACTAAAAAGGTCAGATATTGGCACCGATTCATAAGGGTGATGCTTGATTGATTTGCGTTGCTGTGATCAACAGTGGAAAGATCATGTGCTTATCTTGAAGACGAGATATAACGTCGAACTTAGAAAAGGTGATTTTGAAATACTGTCGGGAAGTGCTCAAATTGCGCTTAAATTGTTGCGATAACAGTAATTTAACTTAGCTCCCAATCTTCACCACGGATGTGGCATTGATTAGGTCGAAATTTGATTTGGATTAGACTTTTCTACCACCTTGAACAACTATGCAGGACTGCAACGAACAGGATGTTATAAAATTAAAACGTATAGCTGAAAAAGTATCGACAATCTATGTAGAGTGAACATCATTCACCCTTCAGTATGACACTGCGAAAGGCACTCTCCAGACATTGAGTCGAGTGCGGCTGCTTTAGTTTTTGAGTTCCAGTCCTGTTTTCAACAGATCCCTCCCTTTCCAGCAACTTTTGTTTCGGTATATCTATAGTCATTAAAGTCATAGGATATACTTCCATTCACAATATTTCATTCATTACAATGTTGAACTTAATTTGTATAACCATGTACATGTAAATGGCATAAATCATAGCAAATGCATATTTGTCGGAAGGGAAATAAATAAAATGAAATTAAAAATATCGTGACATGTACACTTTCGCCCTTTTTAAATCTCGTATTGTGGCGTGATAGTAGAAGATGATCGAACTTGTTGAACTCTGTATGACTTGCGTTGAGTATCGGTGCGTATACATCCTTTCGGAATACACCAGGAAAAAGGCCTTTGATTCTTCAAGTATGGGCAGTGGAACACATAACAGGTTTTGCACAGACAACGTTTAAAACAATTTAACGCATCGACAAGCTGCAGCTGCGCGAGACCCCAGAAAACCATCTAAACAACAAAGCTTGACTTATTGATTAAATGGCATTGGTTATATACTTACGCCGATATATAGGTTAATGGGACTGTTGTAGGTGACCCTATCCCCCCCCCCCCCACACACACACATTACCAAAACGTGTGGTTGATTTATCATGTGAGGTGAAGATGAACATGATCGACTATGTGGAATGGTCGCCATATCGTTTGACATCGACTGTCAATAGGATGTCGATAAGATGCGTTATACTCATGACCTTAGGATAGTATACATGCTGAGGGTGTGAAATTACTTAGTTGACGAAATAAAGGCAATCCATGTTTCTTGTCTGCCATCAAAATGAAGGGTTCTGAAATGCACCAACACAAGGGCTTACGTAGGACCGAGGACCCACAGGAGTTAACCTTATCCTCCCCTCTCATGGATGAGTTATAATGATAACACTTCCTACAAACATTACTTACTACAATTTATCCAAATTCTGTTTAAGTGGGTCGAGGCTGACCACGTATATTTTTTTTAGTCTATCATAATTAGTCGGAATGTGGTTAAAGAGTACAATTATACTAGATGAGGGCCAAGATGATGACTTGCTATCTGTTCACACATGATAGACAAAGTATTTCACTTATTCGCTTTGAAACAGAAAAACCAACACCCCATATCTGTCGACCATGACCTGTGATCATTATTAACAAAACTGATAAACTGTTGCTATCTACGTCTGAAGTGAAAATATTGATAATAACGACAATCATTAACAGAAACAATGATAAAGACGATAATCAACAAAAAAACAACAACAACAACAAGGAGTAACAGAATAGCATAACAACAATAACGCACTGCTGTACACAGAGAAGGGGATTTTTTTCTCTCTTTCACTCAGACATAATAGCAAACTTTAGATCTTGGACTCAAACTCTATACGACGACGCTAAAAGGCCAAAAATAGCGTTCTGCACCCGCATGCACAAGACAACTGTTTCCATTGTGCAACCCGTCTTAGCCTTCGCGTCGCAGATCTCCTTGCTACTGATGACGAAGAAGACTTTAGTGATATGATATCAGAAGAAATTTGGTAATATTCTGCAAACCTTGTGAATGATACTCTACCATTAATTATGATAAACTACGATGGCAATTACATCCATTGCACTACAACGGTGTAATAACGGCATCGACAAAGCCTTTTGTCAAGCCGATTCATGACTGAATTATTGTAGCAGAAGTGCCATCGACAAAAAGTGAGTAACATGTTTTACGCGAAGGTTACTTTGCACTTGTGCCCATGTATTAAACGCATTACATCGGAGTAACAAATGCACATGCATGAGATAAGCATGTAAAACTGAAAGTCGTGGTGTAAATAATAGCGCCAGGTGGTCACGCAAGCTGGAGTGTAGTCTGCTAATTGACCGACTGACACGGGGGAAATGTCGTACCGTGATCTCGTGATCGACAGGATCGATATCACATGGTATATCGTATCGATCTAAGCGCGGGAAGTAATCAGGAGCCACCAGTTAGTAGAAGTAGAAGGGTGTTAGTCCGCGGGGCTTACTCTGGCACGGAACATTGGGGAGTGACAGAATAGCATGCACGGACATCGATACTGGTGTAAAGGGGTTGCTATAGGAATGTGGAGGGCGGATTTATTTCAATTTCGTCTCTCTTGACGTCATTATACATCGAAGCTGTAAAAGACGAGGGTTAGAGCACCTTTAAAAACTACAATTCCATCTCGGACGTATATCGTGGCGCCGTGAATTAATCTCGCGCCGTTCCTCCTCTGAGAACGCTCTGATCAGAGCCAAGTTCTCCGATCACTTAACTTTCGGCGCGATATATTTCATCATTTCCCGCTGGCACCCGATAAGCCCTCACATCGACAAAATTAATCAAAGTATGTAGTGAGATCCATTTCATGTATCCGGGCACGATTCCGGGCACACATTTCTTTAAAAAAACAAAATAAATATGGATGTAAGTTGGAACGAAAAGAGGAGATCAGTTGCGCAGATTTAGGCAAACTGCCCCATGTTCCTTTCTTTTATCATCCACACATTTATTTATTTTCTTTTGAATTTGTCCCTTTCTTCTGTGAAATAAATTTTTTACCTATATATGTCTGCATAAGGGACAGAACGTCCACAGTCAAATCTATCATAGCTTAGCAAGAGAGCTGTAGATTGGCCTCTGAAGAACACTGTTAGGTAACCATTAAAAAATGTGCGTTTTGATTAAAGAATAACTGTAAAATTCATAATTGTGCAGGAGTCTGTGTCCCGCTGTTCACTAAACCATGCACCCACACAAAGAGGTACACGTTTTACGATTATCTTCTTTATTTCTACTTCGTAAAGAATTTAAATGCAACTGAATCTAAACCGTCTTGGGTTTGAAGAAAATTGTAGTCGTTTAATCACATCGTTTCCCATTCAAGGTAACTATTAATTTCAGAGTCTATATTTAAACGGCAGTCGGAAAGAGAAGTTTCTCGTATTCATATGTTCCCCTGGGCACAAGCCAAATTTTTGAGCGAATTACGATAACCAATCTTATTCCCCCCCCCCCCCCCAATTCGTTTGCCAATATGGGATGTGATTTTGCATAATTGTGTTTGCCTTATAGAAATACACCTACACAACCAGTCTCTTTGAGCAACATACCATATTATTTTATGTCAACACTGTGTTGTATTAGCGCAAGGAGGGAAATAACCTTTCTATGTGAGTATATATGGTATCTTCCTGGTCTCATTAAAGCAAACACACAGCAAGATATAACACGGCTCATTAGGCCTTAAAACTGATAAATAGAGGGGCGCATGTCCTTATCTACGCTAGAAAGAAGACGAAGACGTAATGTATAATTGTTAGCATTGCAATGGCATTGCAGAAAACACGCACTCACGGTTGTGAATGGGTAATGTGATTGTATATACAGTAGTTAAATCAGTGATTAATAACGATGCAAGTGTCAAAGTGGTGTTGATCTTCATATTTTTCAATTATCATTCATAGGAATGGGTAGGCACCTTGTACACGCATGATTCTGGATAGCGTGATCCAGCTGTTTTTAATCAGGGATATCGCCATCAGAAAATCACTTGTATACAATGAATTAGCACAGAGCAAACTGTAGTCCGACCACTTCTATAAGCCGACCATCACGAGTAAGCTGTGTTACAACAACAAATCCCTCTGCCAACGTCCATGGCAAATGCCTCAGTCCCACATATTGAAAGACAGTTAAGAGTCAAAAGGAGGCAATTACCAGTGTTCCATTCAACGTGAATGGATAATCGACCTCGTCCATGGCCGCACTCTTGTTCCCATTCGTCGAGATATAATGGGGAACAGAAATCATTGTTCAAACTTCCTGTTACGGTCTCCGCAATATCAATAGTTCTTGTCAATTTCGGCGTACAATGGACCTGCAAAGTAAATATGGCCCAATTCAAAATCATAATATGATGGTCTTTGGCTCCCTTTCTCAGTACAAGTTGAATGATTTATTTGGCACGACGTCAATCTGATGAACCCCAGCCAGAGCAAGCTGTCCCATTTGACTCGAAATGTACACCAGGTGGAAACAAGTAGATCACTGTAGGGGCTAGTGTCCTGAATGCATACAAATTTTAATTGTGTGTGTGATTTTGTGTTTTGCTTTTTTTTTTTTTTTTTTTTTTTTTGGGGGGGGGGGGGGTCATTCCGTAAACGAGAGTGTGCGCTAAACCTTCATGCAACAAGTATTCCAAAACAAGACACAACACAATAGAGCAAGCAAAAAACAGACAGGTGTAGGACCCCTCTCGATGGTTTATGAAGAAACCAACCGAGGCAAAAAAATGTGTCAAATGTCTTGATTTGAGGGAATTGATTATAATTTTGTTAAGTTTTTTTTTTTCAGCAGGGAGGAATGTATGTTTCTTCGTTGGTTGTCATTTAATCTTTATTATGCTTACAACTGTAAGCATAAATGCATAGAAAAAAAGGAAACAAAAAACAAGGAAGTACGAAACTCTTTCCAACCAGGGAGGTGTTCCAACATCCCTGCTTCATCCTCACAGAAGACATGCCATGCACAGTTTCTACACTGACGACTACTCGCACTCAATCACAATGCGAGTTTGCATTTCCACTTCTCGCCTGCAGCATGACTTTTGAAGACCAATTTCCCCTTTATCAAGTTTGTTGAGACAACAGAACGGGCGAGATTCGATTTCTCCAGCAGCCTGCAGATCAGAACTTTCATTCTTTTAAAGCAGCAGTTCAAAGTAGTCATGAGAAAGTGTAACATTATAACGGTCATAAAATAAATCCTCTAAACCGTCCCCTGAGTAAAGTTCATTCTCCTTTCTTTCTGTCTCCCTCCCTCTTCCCACTTTCTATCTCCTTTCTATCCCTCCGTGTCTCTCCTGTTTTTTCTTCTCTCTGTCTGTCTATAATTTGGTGTCTTTCCGTCTGTCTGTCTTGTCCGTGCCTGCCTGTTTGTTCGTATATTCTGTCTCTCATTGTGTGTGTGCATGTTTGCTTGTTTGTCTGCTGCTTGTCTTTCTCAATGGCTTTTCAAAATATGGACGAGTCTTTTAATCAGAAGAGCGGTTAAAAACAGTCAAGCAGAAAGTGGTATATTTACATGTAAACGCTGCATGAATGGCTTTTGTTAACTTGGTTGAAAAGAATAGACATCACCTGACACCTGTATATTTTGATATGCCCCTAGTTCATACATGAATAATAAAAACACAATGATGAAAACCTACCCAGTCTTTCAATTAGCTTCGTTAAAAGTTACAAGTCAATTTCAAGAGAAGTTCTGCAATGCAATGACCTTTATCTGCACGTGATCTGGTAACTGTGAACCGGCTTATTATGACGGGCGACCACCGAAACCTACTTAAGTGACATCAAAAGCGCTAACAAGATTACAATTGACATAAACGAGCCCGGCAGGAGGAGCGTGGGGAGCTTGAGGGTGGGATGGGGAGTTTGAGGGTGGGGTGGGGAGAGATACACGTGTGTTGCGTTGTCTGAATGACCTGTGACGCTGATTGCTCCGATGTCACGCCAAGCTAACTTGATTGATATTACAGCTTCATTACCACGTCTGCTTTTCAACCTTGCACATGAGCAGTTATACCATGAGGAGAGAATTACACTTTGAATATGCATGTCCAATAAGGGGGGAGGGTCGCATGGGTGTGAATATGTGCGTGCGTAGTTGTGTCGAAATGAAAATACATTAATAACAGCATGTAGAAAAGAAAACTAAAATAACATGAATGTAAAAAAAGAGCAAGAGTCTGTAATCACTATGTTCCTTGTGGGCTAGGGAAGGCGACAACTTTCTCCATCCGCCACAGTGAGTCATCAGGTTCTCTTTGAAATATCTAATACTAAATTAACGTTGCTCAAATGCATAGTCAAATCGCCGTTATACATTTTTGCTCACGCACTATCGTGCTTGAAATCGCTCTTATTCGTGTGTAATTTTTTTTACAAAACTTTAAATGTCAAAGCTGCAACATATGACATAGATGAAACCATATTGCAAATAATGATAATAATGATAATAATTAAACGAAAAAGTGGCAGGTAAAATGATTCATTGATTAATCCGGATACGCAAATAAACCGGTCGCTGACATGTCATCTATACTATTGCGATAGTAAGACAGGTATTTTGGCAGGTGAATGATATGACATAATATATACAATAGACAGACGACATAACCCATGCAAATAAGGTTTGTTGCTCGGTTATTGAATTTGCAGCTAATGGCTCTGAAGTATCTGCAGTAATGGTGTATCGACATCAAATCAAGCATGAATGAAATCCCCCGCGTATATACCAATCGATTCACAATACGAACTGTTGTGCCGGCGAAACGCGAGGGAGGAAACCACTATCAAGCCACAAAATGGAAATGGAGCAGTCCTTTGATGTATAAATTTTGCAAAGGCGATTATCTCTGCCCCATGAGTGCGATAAACCCACAGTTTTGTCGAGGGAATGGTTATTTAAGATGTTTTACAAGGAATGAAAAAGAAAGTCCACTCTACAAAGTACGTTTCTGTGTTCCTTCGTATAATCATATTCCATGAGCCAAGCTCTCAAGGGGTTAGATGAATTATTTATAGTAGATGGTGGGCAGCGTGCGGGCTGAGATTGCGCAAATATAAAAGTAGGTAGGCCTGCTGTGTCTTCGAATTACAATTTTCTAGAAGAATTTTATCATTCCTATATATAGTAATCTACAAAAACTTTATGAGATATGAAACAAAATATTATTTTGCAAGTCCCAGGAAATTTCACCAGCTTTATGCCTTCTAAATTATATATTTGGCATCAGAATCGTATCAGAGATATTTAAAGCTCAAATCATCCATATTAGCTGGCAGCCGAAACAATGGAAATATGGGCCTATTGAATTTTCTTTAATTTCTCCTGGTAGTCTAAGGCGTCTTTGAGCCATTTATGATAATAAACAAAAAATTCAGAGTATACGAATTAAATGCACAGCCAGAGCCCAGATGACCAATAATAAATGATCGCATTGTTCAAGCGAGTTACAATTGGAAGCCGCAGTGGTGCCTACTTTCTTTCTTTAACTGTAAACATGCTGAGTTAGGGAAAGTACTTCGGATTTTTCACGATGTGGCACAGATGTGAATCTGATAGATATGTGCAACATTCAGAACAAAAATGGATCCCCGATTCGTAACTGATATACCTACAAATATTTTCCGGATGTATTATTATTCTTTCTCGGTATATATGCTCAGAAATTACACCGCTTCTGTCCCGTCCTCAGAGTCGAAGATTTCGAGAGTGCTAAATATGTTAAATTATGACCACGAGGCAAAGATTGTGAATATGTTTACACAGTGAGTCAGGTAGGTCTTTTCTGTTGGAAATACGGGCTGGAGTAGCCTCCCAGTCATGGAGGGTAAAAAGCCCCTTCCCTTCTCCATAAGTCAATATTTCTCCCACTTCTCCGACGCACGGAATGCCAAAAGACCATGATTTTGGAATTTCCAGCAACAAGAGTAACATGTATTAATGACTATAGAAGCGTTGAATGAAAAAAAAAAACCCCACACACACACACCATATATCCTCTGTTAAAAACAAAACAAAACACGATTGAAATATTTTTATGTGAAAATTCAACATTAATTTCACAAATATTTCTCTTTATATAACGAGTGCAGTATCATTCAAAAGATTTTATTTTTCTTTTTATTTGATGACGACCTTACAAAAAAAAACAACAAACAAAACAAAACAAAAACCGGAAATGACATTTATCTATTTTTGCATTCAGACTCTCATATATACATCACATGATTTCCACTGAGATACCTAATCAGAAATGAAAATCCCGTGCCCTTCATTATAATTTGCTGTCCAGCACGCACTAGCCCTGTCCCGTCACAAATTGGTTACATCGGGGGATGTAAAGGTCAAGTTGACAGGAGCAGGAGCCGTGACGTCACAATAGCCTTGCACCTCGGTTCGTCGGCAAAGGGTGCAAACATTTTCGTCCCATGTCACGTGAGTGCATACTTGGGGTACAGTAGAGAATAAAACGACGGTCTTCATCAAAACATACTTTGTATCTTGAGCCTCTTAATGACGAGCTGTGAAGCCTGGAACCACCTGAGCGGAAATTGTCACAAAACCGAAGGTTATCCGCTTTCCCTAATCACGTGATACGAGGTGATCATTAATGCACGCCCCACAATTGATACATGGACACCTCGAATAGGGCTTCTGACAATCAAGGCCGTGAGATGGATGGCAATCCATTAAAATCCCCGATTATCCTTCGTTAACGAAGCAGCCTTTCTTCGCCCAGGACAGGACGCATGTCGAACTCATTTTTCTTCTTGTTATTCACATTTTGCGTGTACAGATTCGTCGTTTGACAGAGAGAGAGGGAGGGAGAGAGAGAAAACTAAACAAACCCAGAGACACAGAGTATACGTTTACACACATGTATTCATAAATGTAATGTATATCATACATTATGTGTATTATCTGTGTGTGAGTGTGTGTGTGTGTGTGTGTATGTGTGTGTGTGGAGGGGAGGGGGAGAAACACTCATAGAGAGGTTTCTCTTTGAGGCCCTGTTTACTTTTGGGAACAATGATTTAAAAAATTTTCAAGGTATGACATTTAATGCATATATGTGTAGGTCTGTTGTACCACAAAACATCCCATCATATAAAATTTTCGCGATAAAGCCTAAAATATAAGGAGATATCTGTATTTTTCTCAATAAACCGTAACTGTAGACGGTTTAGTCTTGAAATTTTTTTATTATAACTATTGTTCACATTTCGTATATTTAGCAATACTTAACATCAATTTTACCGATTCAAATTTTTACAGTGGTTGTTTCTATCCCTAACTCACATTTTTGAACTATTTTAAAGCACTAATGCTGGGTTTTTGTTTCATCTGCAAATTACGCCTTTAATGTTTATGTTTAAAAAACCTTTAAAAAAGTATTTTCTTGTCAAATACTGAACATTATTGTTTTTGTCTGCACATTTTGATATGATTTTTACATTACTTTGCATTTGTTGTTGTTACTGATGTTTGAAGTTCTATGACATTCAGTTTGCCCTATAAGCACTCATACCTGAGAGAACTTATTTCATACAAGGCCTCAAGCTTTTTATCTAGTTCTCTTTTTCATTTTCATGTACTGTTTGGTATGGCAAATTGGTACATTCTGATTTCATTTGCTTGACTTATGTGCTTGATTTCATTTTGATTGAACATTTTCATTTGTAACCACTGATCTTTTATTGGAATGAATGAACGAAACGTAAATAATAGTTCTGCAATAAACTGTTGACATTTTGATATTGTGATATCGCCAAAATTTTGTTGTATTGCGAGTGTATTGCATGAGATTATGATCACTACTCTAGTAACAAAAACCTCTACCCTACAATACGTATACCCAACAAGCCCCTCTCCCTCCCCGCCACTTCTCGAGTATGGATTTATTCCGTAAAACACTCCTATCACTCTTAACGCCAGTAGTAAAACAACAACAGCAACGACGACGACGACGACAACAACAACAACAACAACGAAAAATCCTCTTTACCACGACCTTCCCCATATCATTTGAGGCGAGCATTTCCCTTGCTGCAGTGTCGTCCCAAGGTCACAAGCACTACGCATCCATCCGCTCATCCGATCCCTATGGCTCTACCCCATCATCCATCCATCGCATCTAGAACATCCGATTGGTATTATCTATCACGCATCGGGGGCGACATTGCATCAAAAGATCGTGAGAATGGTAAACTCGGTTTTGTTCTTCACTTATATTATTTATGCGATGTTCCGTGCTTCTTTGAAACCTCGCACTTGCCACTACACTTCTTTGGGTGATCATGATATAGGAAATGATACTACGGACTAGTAGTAGGCCTATGTATTACTTTTTTTGGGTCTTGTATAAAAAAAAAAAAAGGGGGGGGGGAGTGGAGGATGGGCGATGCCTGGTTATACTTTCCATATCTACGTGAGGTTAAACAATACGGTTCACTTAATACTTGTGTCAATTATCCTTTTCTTTCTTCTCGCCTAGGGAAACACTTTTCTGTGACTTTAACTAGAGGGAAACAGAAAGATTAAACTAAATTTCAATCAAATACACATCAAATTGTGTAAACCATCAAAATGAGTAAGATATTCATCAATATATTGACTGCTGATCATTTCGAGGATAAACCCCCAGTAAGCTACGCCCAGTTTTCCTCTTTACAAGTGAAGCTGTATGCAACGTATACCACACGAAAACATGCACTGTTTTCCACATTGACACACACACACACACACACACACACACACACACACACACACACACACACACACACACATACACAAACCAACAGCACACACAAACGGCTTCTCATGGACACATCACTTTCAATAAAACATACTTCCTAACTAAACGCGTTGCAATTAGGCTGATTATACAGACACGGTTTCATGGTGGTATATACGGAGAAGGTCACCTTATAATGATACATCGTATACGCATATCCAGACATCCATTACTGAACAGACCATAACAACTAATGAACATATTTCAATATCCTGCCCTTCGGAAGAGCTAAATTGATATTCTCCAATATTTATGTATACCTAAAATATCTTTTTTTCCTCCCCCCCCCCCCCTCCCTCCCTTATGGAAATTGAACTGTGTAGACACCCTCCATCAATCAATTATCATAGGTTCTTATCATGTAACTGGTATACTGGCAAAGCATAATCATTGTAAAGATAATAAAAATGGTATCATTTTCAGATCTCCTTATCAAATGTTACTTTTCCCCGCTTTATCCATTATCCATATCCAAAGAGAAGCAGAAATGATTAATGAAACAAAATGAAAAAAAAAAATTCTAAAATATTCAGATATGAAAGACACACACACAAAAACACATATCCAATCGCAAACTTCCATAAATGCATTCTTACACCAATACATACACACACACAGTACACACATACACACACACATACAAACATACATTCATTTCTACATACAAACATTCTTATAGAGATAGGATTGTTACATCACGTATACAAGAAGTATTTTCTGTGTCCTTCTGTTGGCCTGAGGGTGTCTATGTAAAAGAATGCAATAGTGCTGCAGCGTATTTGAAATCATACAGTGGATTCGTTGCAATTGAATAAAAGGATGAAAAGAAGTGACATAAACAACATCATGTTATTATATGAAGAACATGCGGCACCAGATGCTCTCCGAAGAGGTTTTGTTTGGGAGGTTTATCCTTGGATCCGCCACCGCGGCCTTTTTTTTAAATCCAGCAATGGCTGAGCACCTGCGACTAAACACGCTGCGTAGTTCAATGCCAGGCATTCGTCCCTCCCCATCCTAGCCCCCTCCCCTCTCTCCCTCCTCCGCCTCCTCTCAAACAGATTGAGACAAAGAAACAATGCAACACGGGTCAAGTTGGGGACGCCGCTCGGCTCCATCATGGCACAGCTATATAAGTGTAAACTGTTGCATTCAGCATTATCGCGGGCATACACTTTATTCGGACAAGCTTTTCCCCTTTCTTCAAGAGAAGCATTTTCATCACACGAGCCCATCTCTCTATCACGAGTTCTCTCTGTCTAAACTTTATAGAAACATCATGCCTCGGTTTCTTTTATAAATTCATACCAGCAGACCCATTTTAAAGAAATATTACTTGGTTTGTCAAATTCGCCACATGCAGCGTAACATGTGTGAGTCGTAGAAATCGTGTCTCTGTTCTAGGAAAATGGTACGGATCACTCCTTTGAGAGATGCTGTATGATATTAAGTTAACAGCCAACTCCTTGTGAGTTCAGTGACTTCACATTAGCTTACACTATACAGTTGGAACAAGATACCCAGGAGGGAAAAAACAAGCTGTATTAACTATTGATTCACATTTCAACTTTTTCTATTCTTTAATCTTGTCGGTAACTTGAGCATGTTTTCCTTTGTATCACCATGATTTTATGTTTTGCCTTCATGCTGGCTGTAGGCCACTCTGTGCAGAAATCTGTGATGAAAATTGATAAAAATTAAGCTCTGGATGAACACATCGCTAAATAGATGAAAAAATGAATTAATTGATTATTCATCGATAGATCGATCAATCAATGAAAAAAATCAACGAAATAACTACAAATGGGTAGGCAGCACATTCGAAATACACATCATATGCACATCTTTTTTTTTTCACGGGTCACGATTGATTCACAAAACAATTCAAGTGAAAAGTTGCATAAGCCTTCTTCGTAGCCATTAATTATAAGAGAGGAGTTCATCTATGACATTTTCTAAATCACGACCGTAAAAATATCATGCTTCTCGATCTTTGTCCATCTATCTACATGTATATACTTGTATATCTAACCAGGGAGGTGGAAGTCTCTTTCCACCTCCCTGATCTATCTATCTATCTATTATACATTTGCCCATCTATCTATCTATCCATCTATCTATCTATCTATCCATCTATCTATCAATCTATCTATCTATCTATCTATCTATCTATCTATCTATCTATCTATCTATCTACATCTATCTATCTATCCATCCATCGATCTATTGTAGCAATAAACCATCCATTTATCTATCTCTGAAAACGTGTGTGTTAACTGTATTGTAATAAATGCTCGTTGTGCATGCTGTTGATTCTTCACATTCTTTTTCGTCTTATCAGCTTTGAAGATTGCATCCACCAATGTGCCCCACACGCACGATTAAGAAAGGAAAACGACAACGAACTCCATCAGAGGTGCCGATTTCACCTTAAACTGCAGAGCATAGACGAAAATGTCTTCTTATTACATCTGAGCGTTTGCAGCCAAAGAAAAAGTGATGAAGAGAAATGGAGGAGGGGGTGGGGGGGGGGGGGGGGAGGAGGAGAGTGAGTCACCCCCATCCAAGCTGATGTCAATTTTACGGTGACATTAGAAAGGGGCACAGAAAACGTTTTCTTGCTCGACGGATCGATGACTTTCATCCATCTGGGCGCGAGTGTCGGGTAAAGTCACGAAGTGGCAAGTCGTAAAAAGGAAGAGGAAATCGTCTGCGTCATCGACGGGCACGCGCCATTCTTTTTTTCTTTCTTTTCCTTTGTCTTCTTCTTTTTGTCTTTGATTAAGTCTGGGTCACGTGACCGAACAGCAATAGTGGAAGGTTCATCGTCTCCAAAATGCTGTCTTGTGGAGAATGTATACGCGCCTCTTGGAGGAAAAAGTAACTACAGTCCGCTTTCAAGGATACTTAGAGCGATGCCTTATAGTCGATGGTGCCGACACCCTGATGATGAGGTGGTGAAGAGAGTGGCAAGGGGTGAACAAGAAAGAATAACCCCACCCCCACAAAAAAAAGAAAAAGAAAAATCAATATCAAACAGTTCAATTGCATCA
Organism: Diadema antillarum; assembly: GCF_040938485.1. NCBI lineage: Eukaryota > Metazoa > Echinodermata > Echinoidea > Diadematoida > Diadematidae > Diadema > Diadema antillarum. The sequence continues at coordinate 572,489 of NW_027271096.1, forward strand.
TCTTATCGTACAATTGCAAATTGAAAACTCTTGGACGAAATCTTCGGGGAGGCAACTATTCTTATACGATCCACATGTAGGGCACCAGACGCACGTGAATGAACTCGCAAGCCCGTTTTCACCGCCCTAAACAATATCAGAAATAAGATCTAAATATAACGATGAAGGCACTCAAACGGTCGGTAATGATTACAGGGGCTCGAAAGGACTTTACCTATAGGAATAAAACTCTACCATTATTAGTCACAAATCGCAATTATGTTTCATGACTACCTTGTCTGTACAACATACCATGGCAACTGATTGACAAATTTCCCTACATCGAAGTAAAAAAATACCATGCTATCAACCACGTTTTCCTCATATACGCCATCTCGTTAAACATCCTTACAGACATTGATTAGCTAAATTGCCACTCTTCAAGCTGGGTAGTTTTACCGCAAACAGTAATTTCACTCGCTCTCAATTTTGAAGTATTTTGCGTATATGTAAGCCTATATATGTACATGATACATATGTGCATACTCGTATGCTTTGATACATAGTATGTCAATATCAGGGAGGTGGAACCTTCCACCTCCCTGCCTATATCATGCCGAAGAGACATTTCTATAATGTATTATTCTGATAATACCACTGGCAACCCGATCGTTATACAAGATCGACAGCATTTTGAAACGGTGGCACTGACAGGGTTAAGGAACCACTAATTCCACAAAGAATCAAAGAATCCGTTTGCTGTAATCCAGGAGCTGGTGGTTAAAGTTCTCATCACGTCTCTATTGGCACAGCTGCAAAGCAGTTTGCAGTTATCCATGCCCTCATCCCTCTCCTCGTATTCCCTTCACCTGCTCAAACTCCTCGCACGGGTTTGCCCAGAACGGTGGTTTGCGCGGGAAGGGTGGTGATTGAAACAAGAGCGATGAAGCCAGTAAGGATTTCTCCAAGTCGACATGAAAAGTCAGGGGAAGCGTAAGACAACAAAATACACGTACGGAAGGCTAAGTATTTCCGGAGGATACATGTGGGTACGATGTTACTCCACTTCGATAAGCAGTGGAGGCCCGGTGGTAGATGAAATTTACATTTATATTACTTTCTTATCTCATGATCCCCCGTTAATTACAAATGGTGTATGGTCTCGTATATGATAAGAAATGTGGATATCAATTCTGCGTTGCATCAAGACGGTTTAGCTGTGGAGTCATACGCAATTTGCCTATAGCTATGGACTGAATATCAAGATCGACAATAATCACATGTAATTCTATCGCATATTATGATATCATTTCAACATGGCGTGCTTTATCACATTTCAATATATCCTGTCACAATATATTACATCATATTATAGCATCAAATTATGTAAGATTGTGTTATCATCACCAAATGCCGTGCAATATTGGCGCTGTCTTCATTCCAGTGTCCCCCGTCTTATAAGCTTGGCTTTTAGCTTCTTTTTTTTTTTGTCTCTTGTCGTTATGATTACTTACTTTTTTGTTTGTTACCATGTCAAAGTGTGCATTGTTTCTTTTTTTTTATAATATCATTCGTGAATTATACTTTATATTGTATTCGAAGAAACTGTCCTTATTGGATGAATGAAAGATAAATCGACAACTTGTACAGCTTTGAATCATGTTTTCTTTTTCTTTTTTTTTTTGATGATGGAAATAAATAAACAATTGAATAGAATTGCATTGAATTAAATCAAATTAAACTAAATTAGATTAAATTAAATTGAACTGAATTGAATTGAATTGAATTGAATTAAATTAAATTAATTTAAATTAGATTGAATTGGCTTGAATTGGCTTGAATTGAATTGAATGGAATTGAATAGGTCTGCAATGCACGGATCAAACAAAAGCAAGGAGGTATCAAAAATAGGCTTACCTAAAAATCCTTGATACAGGCTTGCATTATAGCACCTCACCAAAGATAAAAATGCACCCAGCCCTACTGTCTTTACACATTGTTGTTTGCTTACCCCTCACTCTATTTTCCCATACTTCTCGTGTGATGAGCGCAACTGTGATATTCCAGTCCACGTCATATATAGAGTTTCATGTCTGACAGTTATTAGCAAACCATCCCAGCGCAAACATTTGAAAGTGATATTTCTCCCGATATTTTCAGATTGCCAAAGTTTTCGATTATACCAAACTAGGACTCCTGGGGGCATTCGGATTCGTTTAAAGATTTTTTGCTTAACCGAATCCATAACATTTGTTGATACTAATAGCATTAAATATGCATGAGTTTGCACATCATAACGACCCCTATATTGCTTTATTGTCAAGTGCAGATTTTAGAGTATAACGTCATTTCAAAAGACGTCAACCACACAAGATGCGATGAAGTTACACACACACACACACACACACACACACACACACACACACACACACACACAAACAGCCCTTCGTACCCGAAAAAGCACACACAAATTTTCTGTCAACCATCTCTTACAACAGCTTTCAAGAGATTTCGTTTTGCATGATTTGTCCCTATGTCGCACCCTGTGTCATGTTTTGATCACAATGACAATTAAATTTCACATCAGAAAAAACAACAACACAAATGTTCAAAGTTCATGTCGATGGATTCATGAGACTATTGCCATGCAATACCAGGAAACACCATCAGAAATGATACCAGGAAACACCATCAGAAATTTGAGACCAGATATGGAGATGACATTCAAGAAGAGAATGGACACTCATGAATTTGCGAGCGTGCGGAAACTTGACGTTATGCTTTCCGTCTTAGGCAATTCGGTATTGCACAACTCTTTAGGGGGAATTACTTCTTTCCAATTCTACATAATACCACAATTCACCCAGGTGTCATCAAACAAAACATCAAGATTTCTCTCATTCTAATATTCATTCTAATATAACTTTGACTATTATTACTGAGTACTATATTGCTCCACACAGGCTGTCCACCAGAATGCTCTCTCGTTCGATACTTATCATTGGGGCCTTGTACTTTCTACGCCTTGACGCCATTAACCTCAACAGAACTGACCTCGCGTCATCCTCGGCAGGACAATTCTTGTATCATACGCGGTGGTAGGTGAGGAGGATTCACTCACCGGGGAACGTGTTGCCTGAAATTACCATTGCCCTCCACACTGCAATATGGCCGCAGACTGCCAAATGGACACTGTGGTCGTGCTAAAATGGGAGCTGTAATCAATTCAAGCCTAGATCAGATTCAATTTTCTTTACATTATTGCCATCCAACTGTCCTGCCCCCCCCCCCTCCAACAACCAATACCAATCACTATGGAAATACAATTGCCATTGATGCGTTCCATGCGAGGTGGCAAATAAGCACTGTCTTGCGTAGTGAAAGGTTCAAGCGCTGAAAGGTCCAAGCGCAGAAAATGTTAGCGCGGAGCCGTCGATACAATGTTGTTGTCACGGAAGTAACTTCTGCCTCCCTGGCGCGGTGTTAACTCTTTCATTACTGTCTTCCTCCAGTACCATCAATACAGCGTACGAGCCTGTTGTCGATGGCAATGACAGGCATAAACATGTATATGAAGACTTGCTACATGCTGCAGGACGAAAGGCATCACTCCGCTTATAGGCAATGCTGCGGGCGAACCCTCGGAGCGTCTTGTAATTAGGGCGTGTCGAAAGATAGAAGCCGCGGCTTTTTCAAGACCTCCCAATTTTAACAAAATATTGGTCTGACAGACAGCATTTAGGAACCAGAATGGCTTGAGTCAAATTTCAGCTTGAGAGAACTCGTACACGTTCGGCAACCAGGGAACAAAAGGATTGTGTTGAATCTTGTTTCGTTTTCTTCTAATGTCTGCCAGTCGCCTTGCGATAAATCAAAGAAGACGTCATGATGATGATAGTAATAATAATAATAATAATAATAGTAATAATAATAATAATAATAATAATAATAATAATAATAATAATAATAATAATAATAATGTAATAATAACGATGATGATGACGACACTACTACTACTACTACTACTGCTACTACTGCTACTACTACTACTACTAATGATAATAATGATAATAATAACAATGATAACGTTTCGTTACCAGGGTAGCCCTGGAGTAAGCACTGTCCTCAAACCAGGTACCCATTTGGTAGGCCTTCTCCCGGTCAGATTTCTAGAAGTTTCCTTTTCATAATGGGATACGCACCGCTCAGGATTGGAACTGAGGACGTTTTGTTTAAGAGCCCAGAGCCTTGACCACTGAGCAACGATGATCCCACCATAAATATTCATGTAGATGATCAAAATCTGATGGGTGAGTGATGATAGTGGACGGCTGAATTCAGATGTGACCCATTTTATATCTTCTGGCAGTCATCTCCGGCAGTCGTAGCGGGAGACTAATTATAGAGATGATAGTTTCACGAGAATAGCTTGTTCGATTTCCCGCAATTGACAGGCATACAGAACGCCAATGTAAAAAAAAAATATATTTTTTTTTCTAAAATAAAGTGCGCGATTTCTTGAGCGAACCCGCAATCCCGTCATGTCATTGACTCCCTTAGTTCCACTGTATAAGAAATGAGGTAGTATTAGTAGCTTATAGGTCATAGGCCTACCGAGCAAAGAGAGGGGTGGGGGTTAGCTGAGAGCATGGGGCCCCTTGTACGTAGCTCAATGTCGAGAGTCTTCGACTCCGTGTTGGTTCAAGCATGGAGCTCCATGGTTCAAGCAAATCTCGGTAGAAAGCTAAAAATCTGTTCCCAGCAGGACGGATAATTACCATTTACTCAATTCTTCACTCGACATACCGTTACACAGGACATTTCATTGTTGCTTATTTGGATTGCAATTACTTTTAGATCACAGTATATTTCTCTGTATCGTCACTCACTGTAATAGGATACTAGTATTCTCTACTCCGTCGTCATGGATCTATAAAGCTTTGATTCTGTCATTATTTTATTAGAAAACAAGCTTGCATTATCTTTATTTGCTCAATATTATGGCACTGCGTTTACTTTTGTACTTAGTTTCTATAATGTTCCAATTTGTATTTTGATGATCTTAATACTGGTTTGCCCAGTGATATACTTTGTACCGTGTTTGGTTGTTGCCGTGACATAATTATGACAAAATGCTAAAAATTCAAATTACGGAACTACAGAGAATGCCTAAAGCAAACAGCCGTTGCTCGGTTATTCCCAATGCAAACATGTATAACTCCTTGTTGGGACGCAGTTACACACACAAGTGTTGATCATTGACCCTTGTTGGCTCGCAACTCTCGATTCACGCAGTAAAGACGGAGTGATAAAACCCTGCCATCGGCTTCCATAGGCCTATATCATTTTTCTTTCTTTCATTTTCGCGCTACGCATAGCCATGCCACACCAAACACAGGGCAGATGTGTGAATGAAAGTGTGAATATTCAATAATGCTGCTAAAATGGTCCTCCCATCGTCTGTACCATCTCTAGAACCGGTTCTTCTCTCCTTCCCTCCCTCTCCCTCTGTCTGTCTGTCTGTCTGTCTCTGACTGTCTGTCTCTCTGTCTCTCTCTGTCTCTCTATTTCCCCTCCTACCCCCCCCCCTCCCCACACACACACACATGACAGTGAAAACTCCACAGAATTGCCATGGCGGCCAACCCTCGGGCACGCATTCGCAGTTGCAAAATTAAACTATTTCAGCATAATATTTATAAACCGTAATTTCGCTCACATTCACCTACTAGGCCTATATTCCTATCTTGTCATGATATAATATCACGGAAGCCTCTGACACACAATGATGAAAATCCGGGCGCCGGTTGGCGCGTCCCCAACATTCATACAATAAATAGCCCGCGCAATTAACGATGCCCATTTATCAAGACTTGCTGGTGTCAACATTTGTATAGAAAATGACGTTCTCTCCTTGACTAGGCGACAAAGTACACTGTCGCCATATTTACTAGCTCCATATGACTACCAAGTCGATTGTACCTACAGGCACCAATTTGATGTCGTTGATGTCGTAGAGTCCGAAGGTCGTCTACTGTACACAGTAAAGGCACATGCCGAGATATACAAGGCTGTATATATTTTTTCAGATTTGTCGATACAAATTTGCGTTTTCATTACATGACAGACACCGCTAGCGCTACGTCCCTTTGGGTGTTACAATCAATATCAAATCCACGAAATAGTGGCCTAGTGGGTCGAGACAAAGTGTTTCTTGTGGCATTTGTTTGATGTAATATAAAGAAAAAGATCCGATCTAATCATAGAGTTATCACATGCGCGAGAAGCCGTACCCGCAAACCATGCAAACGCATTGTGTATAGGCCTACATGTACTTTTCAGGTGAACTCACTAAATAGGGCCTGCTTGGTATCTTTGTTACTACATGGACTTTGCACCGAACTGTCAGCATCACCCAACCACTAAACGTCTTGGGTGACCTTAATCAAACCTATCCACATGCCGTGTCATGATTTTGACAGCAAAGTGTCACTCGTAAGTATCAAAATTGGGGTACTGGCCCGCTACAAATTTACGGACAATTTTGAAGAAAACAAAAATGGATAAACAGAGCTTGATGCAACAGAAAAACACAGGTATCATGACCGTACTCTATTCGTACATTACTGTAGAATCGCATAAAAGTTTGACTTCAGTGACAGGATGTTGACCCCTAGGAAGGCTGAAGAAGGATTGGTGTAGAGGCCAAGGTTTGTCAGGGGGGTGAAAGCAGAACAGGCGACTCGTCGGTATAGAACCAGGGTAGTGGATAAGGTGAAGACCACCCCCCCCCCCCCCCCACACCGCGCCCCCGGGAGAATATCCACTCCCATTCTGGCGCCACCATGGATTCAAACTCCCTCTGATAGCTACTTCAGTGGCATCATGTGCTATGTTAAACCATTGAGTGCAGCTTTATGGTTAAAACTTTGCCCGAGATTTAAAAACCGACTTCCTGTCTAATGCTTCATCCACAGAATTTAACGATTTGCACAATGACGAACAAAGTATTCTGGCAAAATCACCTGACTAAGAAAATGATTGCCACCATGCCACTGGCAAACAACACAGCGTAAGTCATCAGCCTTCGGTATACTCTAACAAATCTGCAATTTCTTCGAATAATTTCAGCTCAATTCCGAACTCATACGGAGTAAGAACAAAATCGGGTATCAGCTGGCGAAAACACATCGTAAACATTCGAACACCCTTTCATGATAGCCACTTTCTACTTGTTTCATTACAGAGTAGAGCCGTTTCTTTAAGTGCAACAAAATTGCAACGGTGTTCAAATTTAGACTCGTCAGTTTGAGTTATTTGATCTTGTAGTGCGGGGAACAAATCAGGTTTGAAAGAGAACAAAGGGTTTATTGCCACTTGGTCTACTATCAGATGGTCTACTTCCCAATTCGTCTAACACCACTACAGCTAAACTCACCTGGTCTACTATCAGTTTCGTCTAATGTTCATTTAGTCTACTTCTCACTTGGTCTAAATGCCCAGTTTGGCTACTTATCGTTTCGTCTAATGACCAGATGGTCTAATTGCAGTTCTGTCTCCTTGGACTTTTTCCCATTTTGTCTAATTAACTGTGGGTGTTAGACGAAGTGGGCATAGCCCATCTGGAAGTAGACCAATTGGCAATGAGGCTAAGTGGCAATTGGACTAAATGGTCATTAGACGAACTGGTTGTAGACAAAACAGGATTAGACCATGTGAGTTGAGACTAAAGGCTATTAGGCGAAGTGGGAGTAGACCAAGTGATAGATCACCGTACAAAGTACAATGCTGTATATCTATCGATTCTTGATATCCTGAAATATGCACAGCCTGCTAAGAGCAAACATGTGGTAAATGATATTCAGTGGCTTCTATAATGATAAGGTTTGTTTGTCAAGTCCATAATGAATCAACACAATTAGTCTTTGGAATGTTTCTCTCTTCAGTGAGCGAACGAGCCTTACAGCATGTTCTTTTCTGGTATATTCTTCACGATAGGAAACACCAAACTCTGGTGAATAATTAAGTAACATTATACGATATTCATTACTTGATGATAAGAAGCATTATGCTACATGTATATCATATCACATCACTAATTCATATCATATTATAATTGTCCCGTAGCATATTGTTAACATATTCTCTCAAATAGAAACCATCCGAATCTGTTTAGAATAATTGAACATCAGTCTCTACATAATAAGTCATCAGTATGATTGGATTTATCTAATCATTCCCTAATATTACATAAAAAGATGGCCATAATTCCATTAAAAAACAGTGTTAAATGCAACAAATCTGTGTGTGTGTGTGTGTGTGTGTGTGTGTGTCATTCATATTCCTTTAGCTGGTTACACACGTCAATGAAGTCAGATGTAATGAAAATCAGAGAATTTAAAAGGATTAAAAGGACAGGATAAAAGTGGAAAAAAGGATCAATAAGAGCAAACTAGAATTTATTGACATTACTCTCAATTCCTACTCGTAGCAAATCATAGTTATGACTACAAGTGCTTCGAAAGAAAACGGGAAAGGCGAATAAAATAGGAATGATAGCTTGGAATAAATCATTAGTTATTCCAAGCCGACATTTCTGTTTAGGCACAATTGACAGGGTATCACTATGTCACGTGGCTTCACAAGACAAATCTAGATTAAACGATTCATACAGCGTGACTTCCCGCAGAGCTCCTTTGGGTATACCGCCGGTTTTGTACTCACATGAATACATTGGCATTTTCCCGAGTACACGTTAGTTCTACGTATCAAGTATCACAGAGTTTCGTGCGAGGTTGAAACTATAACACACTTCTCTTCTCGAAGATTTCACGGTGATGACAAACTATCCCGCAGCCTCCTAGATAAGAGATGGGCACATGTATGAATCTCATCAAATTGAACTGATGCTGATCAATGAATGTGATAAAGGTACAAAGTAGAATACAAAACGTATAATGCAGTATAGGAATACATGTATGTATCAAAATCTCATCATAATTAATCACTCTTTCATAGACCGAGCCCTCTATCCAAGCATTCATTCAAAAACAACATGAATACGTCATTCATTTTTCAATGGCATAGGCCTATAGAGCATTTCTCTAGACTTCTATTACATTAGTGAAAAGAATAAGTTAGTGATGCCCACACTGTGATGTCCTTACCTTGCTGAGAGGTATCTGGGTAGACATGTTATAATTGGTGCTCATCAGGCCCCTGGAGTAGTACGCCGTAAGGGGGCATCCGTTGACGGACAGAGTCTTCTTCCGGTCAGTTCTGGACAGCACAAACGCTCTCCACTGGACAAACTTGGTACACTCCTCCCTCTTGGGCAGTCGGGTCTGGTTGGTGACCAGTCCTGGTGCCGAGAACAACCTGTTCTTGTCGCTGGCGTTGAGGCGTAGTGACAGGAAATGCGAGCCGTTGGTCGCAGACAGGCGCCAGATGTTGCCCCGGTGATCAGGAAAGGTGGCATCCTCAAAGACGAAATTGTCGGTGTGATAATAGCCTCTTGTGGTCAGTCTGATCTCCGGCTGGGCGAACGGTGTGATGGAGACGATCTCGACCCCGAGAGGAACTGCCCCACGAAACAGGAGGTTATCGCTGCCGTTCAGGGGCTCGAAAGCCTTGAAACGACCGTAGCCTTGCTCGTTCTTGAAGGAGAATTCAAATGTCTTTGAACTCGCAGGACACGTGCGACTGTGGCCGAGAAAGAATCGATAGCGTATCCGACATCCGATAAGCGATGACTCAGCATCGTTGCCTAGGAAACGGTGGAGATACACGGAGACGTGTCCGTCGGCTTCTTCGCGATCACCGAGAGGATACAGAGAGAGGTAGAATTCCATTCCAGCAAGCGGAAAGTTGGCAGTGAAGAAAGATGGATAAGGCTGCTCGCGATTTTTCAAGAGCTGCGCGAAATCCACGGACTGCTCGAAGAGTGTCGAGCAAGATTTCATGGCAAGTTCGATGATGACGACTTTCTCCGGTTCTAGCAAGAATCCCTGGCCCGGCGTGAAAAGCTCCCTGAGAGGTGCAAACTCCCTTTTACCCCACCCCGGCGACTGGGGAGCACTGAACTCTACTTGGCTCCCTTCGGTGACGAGGCTCTTGGTAGGGTCAAGGACGTTTCGGGTGATGATGCGAAAGTCGGCCCGACATCGCACACCCTCCGCGGGGCTTCCCCAATACACGTATACGCCCAGGAACTCATGTCGCTTCCCCTCTGCGTACTTGCAGCTCAGGTACCAATCCTGGCCCTGATAATTGATGACGGTGGATCGGACGGAGCGGGATTTGAATTCGTCCAGGTTCATTAACCCCAACTTGAAAGTGAAGAGCTGAGTATTCTCGCTGTCGTTTAGCGGGAGAGTGCGGTACAAATGCAGGGTATTTGTAGCCATGTCTGCTAGCACGAGCTATCTCTGCTATCCAATAACAAACACCATCATCAGTTATCGCTATAAAAAGGCGAAAATAAAGGCTCTATGTTTGATAAAATATCCTCATCAATAAGTTCACGTCTGAGAAGCAGCATGCACATGTGTGCTATGTCAACTCACTGGCAAAAAGAGCAAACAAAAGCTAAAATGGTTATACATCATACAACACACAGAGCTGATGCCTATAATCTTGATGTCAAGTGCCTACAGTGCTCTTGAAATTATAAATCTGGAAGAAAAACATATGTTTGCGGTATCATTTATGATGCAAAAGATATCAAGTACACTTTCCCCAGAGAAGATAGGTGTTCCTTTACATTGCGCTTCGGTGATGTAGCCACAGTGTTCCAACTTCCCGCGGTGGAGTGTAATTCCGCCCCAACAGCGACGAATCAACCGATGCGATAAATCCAAGGAAGCGTATGTTTTGAAGTCTGATAGGGAAGCCAATCCTACAAATGGGGGAAATACTTAAACGAACATGATAATAGTATACCAGATTATCGACAGTCTGCTTTGACACAGATCAATGCTTGTTGAATGCCGACTACTATACATTCCATCGTTGCAGCAGCGCTAGCTCGCCGAAGCGAGCGTAATCCGTTTCACATCCACGACCGGGATGAAGCCGGGCAAGTTCCCGTGACACGGGACCTCCGCAGAGTGCGTGCAGTCTCCAGCAAGAAAGCTGTCACACGAAAATGACCATTCGAGCAACAGACGATGTTCCGCGGTCAGTAATCGACGACGAGTATCGCTATCTCAGTCACGGAAGTCATCGTCTGCTAAAAGCTTTGCATCACCATTCCCCCTCCGTGAGCGCGCGTCCGTAACTCGGTACTTGACTCGATCTCCTCTCCCAGTGCTCTCGTGTACACGCATTCCGCATCGACCCCTTTACTGTCGTGAGTAGCTGCTCCGCGCCGAGGTACGAGGTACGTGTGGACGCACGCTTCCAGCATTAGCGGCATTGTGTGTACGCTCTTACACGATACCGCCTGTTTGCAGGCTGTCACACTGTACGCTTTTAGTTCGTTCTATTATTATCGATCCACAAACAATGGGCCGACATCTCTTGTATTGGTGACACACTCCACTACGTGGATTGAATGAAAATACGAGCAAGCGTCGCACCCGCGGGAAATTTTGTCCTGGACCTCACTAAGCGCTAACCTGTTTTCTTGGGGGTCACATACACCTGACCCCTTATGAAGTTGAGGCATATTTCCCTAATATTACAGTGAAGTTGAAAACGGACGCTCCGTCGTATACCAACCACCTGCCACTGGCGAGGATCCAATTTTATAAATCCCCTACCTGAACTTCAACTAGCGGGTGAAAGTTTCGTAGGCGGGTCTCTAAGACAACGATCATCTTTGACCTGTAATTGCATTCTCGAGGTAGACACTTGGTACGGTAGAGGTGTGGTGAGTTTCTACTACGTGAAAAAAAAAAGATAATATAGCGAGAGATTTACCCTCCGCACCATAACACACTGTAGAATATGCCATAGTTTTCGTTGACATTTGATTATCGACGTAGTAGTCCCCCCCCCCCTTTCTTTTTTTCTTTGGTGAAGGTGGTGGGACGGAGGGGGGGGGGAGGGGTTACGGAACACAAAACTTATCACGGTATCTTTTTATGGTAAGTCAATCCCGATAAAATCCTGGTTATGTTAAACATAATATCATGATTGTCAAGAAACTAAGGTCGGTATTCTCGATTTCAACCTGATAAGGTCTCCAATATACGTGTTTTTACACACTGCTCAACAGTGAAATTCCGCTCCGTGTTCGAATTGACTTTGGTATATGGAATTATTCAATACCTACAGAATGATATACAGAGGTCTCAGTAACATTGGAAGCAAGAGAGTTATGTGGAATTTTAAAGTTGCACTTATTTACACAAAAATTGATTAAATACTTATTGCATATGCAAATCAGCTCGGGTGATGCGATGTCATCACCAATAGAAATGAATACAAAAATCTTGGTTTTAGAATAAGTGGCACCTACGACACTTTTTAACTTAAATGTCGTCAGTGCTGTGTTCTTGTACCAACAAAATCATATACAATCATAAACATAACATGATTCTACGAAATACAAAATATTTCAACTATCTGTCTATAGGTGAGTTGCTATTATAAAGGTAGTGAAATTAAAACTAAATCATAATGGAATTATGGGCCCACTTAACATGTGTCAAACAATAGATAAACAGGTAGGCTATTGGAAATGGAGGGGACTGCTAAAATATAGTAGTGGGGAGAGAGTCCGAGAAGAGGGTGACCCCCCCCCCCCCCCGGAGATTTGTATGTTTGCTTGTTTTTGTGTTTGTGGCTTTTTTTTTCCCTATTTTGAAACCCCGTAAGTGATGTTTTCCTGGTATCTAACACAATGGAGACCATGGAAAGCATTGCATAATACCGCCCCCCCCCCCCCTATGCACATCACATTTTCACTTGACAGCCCAAGGGGGCAGGGGGTTAGATCCCCTGCCTCCCTCCACGCCTCCCCCCCCCCCCCCCCCCGTAGATCCACCACTGACATATTCTGCGGGGAAAAATGTTTGAGGTCACTTCCGATATTCTGTTTGTTTGATTTTATTCAAAGCCAACATGAAAGTGCAGTGAAGTGTAATTTGATATTTGCCGCTTTAAGAAACTTCTTCGCTAATGATTGCTTAACATATTTACTTTTAATAGTTATTGATAATGTCATGCTAATGGTGTGAAAACAAACGGTAACCAGCGTACCAGAGTGATGTCAAGGGAAGAGATAGATAGCAGAAAAAACAAAAACAAAAACAAACAAACACACAGACATATATGTGGCTTCATAGCTCAGGGTTTAGGCTTCCACGCGTGTTTTGCCAGTGAAGGGAAGTTCAAAGAAATAGTACAATATTATGAAAGCACAACAGTTCAAATTTCAACAAAGTCTGATGAAAATTATCGAATCTTTAAAATTTCATAACGTCCTTACTTTCTCATCCAATTTTGATCATTTCACCACGTGCTTGTAAAAATCTTACTCTTTCTTTTCAGTGACATTACACCTACTTTTAAGTTTACATTGATATAGGGTTTTTTTATAGTAAAAACAAACAAACAAAACTGTGAAAGCAGCCGATGACGAAAGGCAGTTCATTGTGCTGTGCAATAGACCAAACCGCAACGTAATGTAACTCGTGTTTCAAAAAAATAGTACTGACGTACTTCTTTGTTGCACCCAGCGATTATGTATGTCCCAAGAACACGATGTGTCCGTAGATGGCGCTCTAACATATCCTAACCTGTTCATATTGATTTCTTTGTTACCAGTCTTGTCTCTTTTTTCTAATTGCCATCATCATTATTCATTACATGGACCTCCTTAGGATTCACTGGTCCTATTTTGCAATGGAAAAGATGGTAAAACTTTCTTTCAAACCACTAATAAGGCCAGTCTGATTTTACCACGGCCTAGCCCAAAAGAGAAATGCTAAATTTTACCCTTTTGAATTTGGATAAATTAATGATGATATTGATGATTTTGATGATTCCATTTACAAAAGTTCTAATAACAATAATGTTAAAAATGGTGGCATTATTGTTTGATTTTGTTTTTTTTTTCTCGCCAATGAAAATAAAATTAGAGTAAGAAAACCGTGAGGGTTAGAAAAATCTAAATGGCAGACGGAAAGAAAAGAAAGGGTGCCTCACACGGCATTTGCAAGAGAATAACCGCAACGATGGCTTGACGTTTGTCTCTCTGCCTGTCTGTCTGGTATCAAGGTTTAACACGGCACGTGGTGACGTCAGAAATTCTAGCTCTCCTAATGGCTGAAGGGTGATAATGACTATTCATATTTCCTCCAATCGCGATTTGCATGGAGAGCCGTCGCTCATTGATTGTGTTCTGAGTGAATCAGTGCGCATGACACAGTACCTAGTCAGAGTGATATAATATAGAAAAAGACAGACTCAGTTTCTACAATTTAGAAATATATAGCCTTAAAATAGCGTGTTTAGAGCAAAAGATGATCCAGAAAGTTATTCCATGGGATAGAACTTTATAATTGCTCAAAGGGTAGTGCAGGTCGTTTCGTGTCCTAAGGTAAGCTTTTCGAGATATAAGGCAGAAATGACGTTGCGGTTATTGTAATGGGTAACCATCCCTTGATGATCGATCCCAGAACAAGATTATCGTATCTGATGTAAGCAATGGTTATCGCTTCTCGGCCTTTTGGCTAAGATCATGTGTAGTATCTGTTCTTTTCAGCTTAATATCTGAAACGCGACTCATCGAGTCGCTTGTATATTAATCTGATTTTTGTACCGAGGCCATGGAATAGGGGCTTGCTCCATCCTGGCCACGGGTTGGCCCGGTATTGCAGTACCTCCGGGATCGGCCCACCCCCAAGGGGGTAATAATAATCCAAAGAAAGAATTTGACTTTGTATCTTCCTCTCTTCAATCTCTCACTGCAACAATTTCGTAGAATTCCTTGAAAATGTTCATTTGTTATACTGCAACTCTAAAACGCTTTCGCTTAAAGCTCAATGTTCTCCCCCAAAATTCTGTCTTTTTTAGTTTGCCTTCTTTCTTTAGAGATCAAAGATACTGTCATCACCATTATTCATTCCGCGTATATACCTCCTTACGATTCCCTGGTCCTATTTTGCAATGGAAAAGATGGTGAAACTTTCTTTCAAACCACTAATAAGGCTAAGTTCTGATGTTACCACGGCCTAGCTAAAAAGAGAAATCCTAAACTTTACCCTTTTGAATTTGGATAAATTAATGATGATATTGATGATTTTGATGATTCCATTTACAAAAGTTCTAATAACAATAATGTTAAAAATGGTGGCATTATTGTTTGATTTTGTTTTTTTTTTCTCGCCAATGAAAATAAAATTAGAGTAAGAAAACAAAGGGTTAGAAAAATTCAAATGGCAGACGGAAAGAAAAGAAAGGGCGCCTCACACGGCATTTGCAAGAGAATAACCGCAACGATGGCTTGACGTTTGTCTCTCTGCCTGTCTGTCTGGTATCAAGGTTTAACACGGCACGTGGTGACGTCAGAAATTCTAGCTCTCCTAGTGGTTGAAGGGTGATAATGACTATTCATATTTCCGGCAATCGCGATTTGCATGGAGAGCCGTCGCTCATTGATTGTGTTCTGAGTGAATCAGTGCGCATGACACAGTACCTAGTCAGAGTGATATAATATAGAAAAAGACAGACTCAGTTTCTACAATTTAGAAATATATAGCCTTAAAATAGCGTGTTTAGAGCAAAAGATGATCCAGAAAGTTATTCCATGGGATAGAACTTTATATTTGCTCAAAGGGTAGTGCAGGTCGTTTCGTGTCCTAAGGTAAGCTTTTCGAGATATAAGGCAGAAATGACGTTGCGGTTACTGTAATGGGTAACCATCCCTTGATGATCGATCCCAGAACAAGATTATCGTATCTGATGTAAGCAATGGTTATCGCTTCTCGGCCTTTTGGCTAAGATCATGTGTAGTATCTGTTATTTTGATACACTTTAGTGTTTCATACCCCTGTATAAAATGTAAATAATAGACAGTTTAATCGTTTTAGTATTTAGTTATATATCTTATTGTATTCGTAATCATAGACTGCTATATAGACTCGTATATGCTGATATAATCATTTAAATATGTAAATATTATTTGTATAAACTCATGGTTTATGTGTTAAAAGATCACGTATATTTTCAGAATAGAACAATGTGCTTCATATTCACATCGGTCAGACATTGCCACCAGGCAAGCGATCATTATACCCACGTGCTTTAGTAGCCACATTCCTGAGATCTTTTAATGAGGGGGAAATGGGCCCCTTGAGGGGTTGCCATGCCAACCAATCCCGGCATGGACAGTCTGGTTACCTCTAGAAATAACGCGGTTTCCGATTCGGACAGAAGGCTGATTGTTTTAAAGGATGCGATTATATCGTTGGAATATACACCGTTGGTGCACTTCCCACTTTACGCAAATTTCTTTGACGGGTAGATTTAAAGGGCGGAATCAAGCAATTAAATGAGTTATCATATTCAATTATGTCCTTAAAGTGGTGTTAACTGAAGGTTCTTTTTCGAGTTTGTTTAGTTTTCATTTCAGAATCAGTATTCTTGTTGTGCTTTATATATCATTTATATGTATTCATGTTTATACAAATGTAAATATTATATATTGTGAAAGTTTTATTGAATAAAATTGAAAGAAAAGTATCTGTTCTTTTCAGCTTAATATCTGAAACGCGACTCATCGAGTCGCTTGTATATTAATCTGATTTTTGTACCGAGGCCATGGAATAGGGGCTTGCTCCATCCTGGCCACGGGTTGGCCCGGTATTGCAGTACCTCCGGGATCGGCCCACCCTCAAGGGGGTAATAATAATCCAAAGAAAGAATCTGACTTTGTATCTTCCTCTCTCCAATCTCTCACTGCAACAATTTCGTAGAACTCCTTGAAAATGTTCATTTGTTATACTGCAACTCTAAAACGCTTCCACTTAAAGCTCAATGTTCTCCCCCAACCCTCTGCCTTTTTTAGTTTGTCTTCTTTCTTTAGAGATCAAAAATACTGTCATCACCATTATTCATTCCACGTATATACCTCCTTACGATTCCCTGGTCCTATTTTGCAATGGAAAAGATGGTGAAACTTTCTTTCAAACCACTAATAAGGCTAATCTGATGTTACCACGGCCTAGCTAAAAAGAGAAATGCTAAACTTTACCCTTTTGAATTTGGATAAATTAATGATGATATTGATGATTTTGATGATTCCATTTACAAAAGTTCTAATAACAATAATATTAAAAATGGTGGCATTATTGTTTGATTTTGTTTTTGTTTTTCTCGCCAATGAAAATAAGATTAGAGTAAGAAAACAAAGGGTTAGAAAAATTTAAATGGCAGACGGAAAGAAAAGAAAGGGCGCCTCACACGGCATTTGCAAGAGAATAACCGCAACGATGGCTTGACGTTTGTCTCTCTGCCTGTCTGTCTGGTATCAAGGTTTAACACGGCACGTGGTGACGTCAGAAATTCTAGCTCTCCTAATGGTTGAAGGGTGATAATGACTATTCATATTTCCGCCAATCGCGAATTGCATGGAGAGCCGTCGCTCATTGATTGTGTTCTGAGTGAATCAGTGCGCATGACACAGTACCTAGTCAGAGTGATATAATATAGAAAAAGACAGACTCAGTTTCTACAATTTAGAAATATATAGCCTTCAAATAGCGTGTTTAGAGCAAAAGATGATCCAGAAAGTTATTCCATGGGATAGAACTTTATATTTGCTCAAAGGGTAGTGCAGGTCGTTTCGTGTCCTAAGGTAAGCTTTTCGAGATATAAGGCAGAAATGACGTTGCGGTTACTGTAATGGGTAACCATCCCTTGATGATCGATCCCAGAACAAGATTATCGTATCTGATATTAGCAATGGTTATCGCTTCTCGGCCTTTTGGCTAAGATCATGTGTAGTATCTGTTCTTTTCAGCTTAATATCTGAAACGCGACTCATCGAGTCGCTTGTATATTAATCTGATTTTTGTACCGAGGCCATGGAATAGGGGCTTGCTCCATCCTGGCCACGGGTTGGCCCGGTATTGCAGTACCTCCGGGATCGGCCCACCCCCAAGGGGGTAATAATAATCCAAAGAAAGAATCTGACTTTGTATCTTCCTCTCTTCAATCTTTCACTGCAACAATTTCGTAGAATTCCTTGAAAATGTTCATTTGTTATACTGCAACTCTAAAGGGCTTTTTACACTTGTGTTTCTTAACCCCGGACTTTCTCTGACCCAGGACTATCGTTAGTCCCGTACCAATTTTTTCAGCTTTTTACACTGGCCAATTAGTCCCGTACTATCTCTTGTCCGGGGCTAAGGAGAAAACTGACCTTTTTACACTCGTATTTCTTAGCCCCGGACTTTCCAAACCACATGAATATTCATAATTACGCTGTGTACTGTACACGTACACGCACGCACCGGCAGCACTTGATTGCCTCGTTTCTGATTGGTCAGTGAGGGTCGGACTTCGTCTCCGTCGCTTAGCCCAGGATTATTTTTTCGTTCTGTTTACACTCACTTGCTTGGCACCGCAATTGCGGTGCTAGCACCGCAATTGCGGTGCTAACCCCTGCTATTTTGCAGGGCCAGATAGTACCGTACTATCGGTGGGGCTAGCCCACTTTGGCAAAAACGAGTGTAAACAGAAAGTGGGCTAAGGATAGTCCCGTACCAACGGTGGGGCTAAGCCCCCCCCCCCCCCCCTTAGCCCCACCGATAGTCCGGGGCTAAGCAAAAATTTACAAGTGTAAAAAGCCCTTAAAACGCTTTCGCTTAAAGCTCAATGTTCTCCCCCAAACCTCTGTCTTTTTTAGTTTGTCTTCTTTCTTTAGAGATCAAAAATACTGTCATCACCATTATTCATTCCACGTATATACCTCCTTACGATTCCCTGGTCCTATTTTGCAATGGAAAAGATGGTGAAACTTTCTTTCAAACCAATGATAAGGCTAATCTGATGTTACCACGGCCTAGCTAAAAAGAGAAATGCTAAACTTTACCCTTTTGAATTTGGATAAATTAATGATGATATTGATGATTTTGATGATTCCATTTACAAAAGTTCTAATAACAATAATGTTAAAAATGGTGGCATTATTGTTTGATTTTGTTTTTTTCTCGCCAATGAAAATAAAATTAGAGTAAGAAAACAAAGGGTTAGAAAAATCTAAATGGCAGACGGAAAGAAAAGAAAGGGCGCCTCACACGGCATTTGCAAGAGAATAACCGCAACGATGGCTTGACGTTTGTCTCTCTGCCTGTCTGTCTGGTATCAAGGTTTAACACGGCACGTGGTGACGTCAGAAATTCTAGCTCTCCTAATGGTTGAAGGGTGATAATGACTATTCATATTTCCGCCAATCGCGATTTGCATGGAGAGCCGTCGCTCATTGATTGTGTTCTGAGTGAATCAGTGCGCATGACACAGTACCTAGTCAGAGTGATATAATATAGAAAAAGACAGACTCAGTTTCTACAATTTAGAAATATATAGCCTTAAAATAGCGTGTTTAGAGCAAAAGATGATCCAGAAAGTTATTCCATGGGATAGAACTTTATATTTGCTCAAAGGGTAGTGCAGGTCGTTTCGTGTCCTAAGGTAAGCTTTTCGAGATATAAGGCAGAAATGACGTTGCGGTTACTGTAATGGGTAACCATCCCTTGATGATCGATCCCAGAACAAGATTATCGTATCTGATGTCAGCAATGGTTATCGCTTCTCGGCCTTAAAGAAGGAATTAAATTCCTTTATAAAATTTCATTCTTTGATAGATGTCTGGATGAAACTGAATCCCTGTGACAGTGGACATACGTGGGTACATACTGGGAAAAAACAAAGTTCTCGGCTTGATAGGATATATGTCCATAATAAGTTTGACATATGTAAAGTTACAAAAATTAATTGTCCATTTTCTGACCATAGTGTAGTAAATACGGTCATTCAATTATCCGATCGTATTATTAAGAAATCACATTGGAAATTTAACGTCTCCATGTGCGAAGATGAAGTATTTGTTGAAGATTTATCTTTTCATTATCGTTTGTGGCAAACATTACAACCAGGCTTTGATTCTATAATTGATTGGTGGGAAAATATTAAAGTTCGTATAAAGGAATTATGTGTCATTCATGGGGTACGGCGTGCGCGAGATAAGCGTCGTCAACTTGAGATGTTACAAAAAACATGTATCTCTGGAGATAAAGAGGAAATTCTTGATTTATTAAAGGAAGAGAGTAGGGGAGCCTATATTAGATCCCGGGAGAAATTTATAGAAGATGGCGAACGCCCTGGGGGATATTTCTGTAAAGTAGAACGTATGAACGCAGAAAGTAAATGTATTAAAGAAATACGAAATTCGCAGGGTGATGTAGTTTCTGGTGATGATATCACTCCAGTTTTTTGTGATTTTTTCAGTGATCTATACGCACCTAATGCGGAAATAGATCACGCAGCTCAAGACGTCCTTATTAATTCTCTTCCGGTTGGAATTGATGCAGAAGAATCTAATGAGATAGATAAACCTATTGAGTTGAAAGAAATTAAGAATGTCCTGTCAATGATGTCAAAAAATAAGTCTCCTGGCATTGACGGACTACCCGTCGAATTTTATTTGAAGTTCTTTGATGTGATTGGTAATGATTTGTTAATGGTTTATAATGAGGTATTTTGTAAGGAGTTGTTTTCGCACACACAACGTACAGCGATCATAACTTTGTTGCCTAAGAAAGGTGATATTCTGGATCCTGCCAATCGGCGACCAATCAGTTTGTTAACGGTTGATTATAAAATTATTTCAAAGATATTGCAGTTACGCTTGTCTACTGTTCTACCTAATATTGTAAATGATTGCCAGGCCTGTTCAGTGCCTGGGCGATCAATACATCAAAATTTGTGTTTATTAAGAGATATAGTCGATTGCTCCAAATTGAGGGGAAATGCCTGCGCTTTAATCTCCATCGATCAGCACAAGGCCTTCGATAAGGTCAACTGGGAATTTATGTTTAAAGTTTTACAAAAGTTAAATTTTGGTCCTCGTTTTATTACATGGGTGAGAATAATGTATACGAATATTAAAAGTCGAATCATGGTTAATGGTGACTTAAGCGACGAGATTTCTGTAGGCAGAGGGGTCCGCCAAGGCTGCCCCTTGTCGCCTATATTATATGTATTGTTTATAGAGCCGTTGGCTCGGTATATAATGTCACACAAAGACATTAGAGGTTTCCATATCCCAGGCGGAGGTGGAAAGTCAGTTAAACTTCTGCAGTACGCTGACGATGCAACTTGTGTTGCTACATCTCAGAGTGATATTGTTCATTTCTTTAAATGTTTTGCGTTATTTGAGAAGGCATCAGGAGCCACTTTAAACCTGAAGAAAACTCAGGGCCTAAAGTTAGGCGATTTCGTTGGACGAAAATTGAGAGGTGATATTAATTGGGTGGAGGACAAAATTGAAATTAATGGTGTATGTTTTGGTACAGACTATTGTGTCCGTTCGTTTTGGCAAACGTTACGGGATAAAGCAATTAGAAAATTGAAGACATGGGAAAACAGAGGCCTAACTATGTTGGGCAAGGTTTTAGTCGTCAATACGTGTATTTATCCATTGTTTTATTATCCAGCCAGGGTGTATCTCCCTGACGATGGATTTTATAAAGAAGTTCTTAAAGCTGTGTTCAGGTTTATATGGCAAAAGAAAACTGAGTTAGTGTCTCGAGACACGCTTACTCTTAGTTCGGTAAAAGGAGGTCTCAGTCTCGATGATTTAGTTCATAAAATGGAAGCTCTGCATATTCGTAACTTGTTCCCACAGTTGTCGGGACAAGACACTACGTCTTTTAACTGTATGTTTCTGAAATATTTCTTGGCTAGCAAGTTGAGGCACATGTACTCGTATCTGTGGTCCAATCTGGTCCCTCATTCTGATAGTATGTCTGTTAATTACAGCAAGGCGTGGTCAATTATTCAAAGGTTGTATGCACGCAATGCTCAATTTGTGACTTGTAAAAGTATCAATGATGTGACTTGTCTGTTAGTATCGAGCAATCATGTGCCACGTGTTGTGGGTAGCAACCCCATGTGGGACTGGCCATCCATATGGAAGACCACTCACGATTCGTTGTTATGTAATGCATTGAAGTCATTCAATTGGCGGTCCATCCACGGTGCCCTGTACACACGTGAGAAGCTCTCACAATGGAGCATCAGTGATGGGAAATGTCCTTACTGTTCCAAGCTTGAAAATATAGCACATGTCTTTTGGGAATGTACATCCATACATAAGATTCTTTGTTGGGTGGATGAGGTCACAAAGCGTTTTCTAGGTTTGAATGTTAGTTTTAGTAGAAATTCATTCTTGTATGGAACTCAAGTTCCACATACTAGTCAAGTTATTTGGTCACGTTTGTGGGTTATGTATACTGTTACTCGAAAGGCTATTTGGAATCGAAGGTGTTCATACATTTTTGATAAGGATCTCATCTCAGAAGAGACGGTAATTCTGAAAGTTAAAGAAGAAATTCGCTCTCGTATATTGGTTGATTTCAAGAGGTGGTCGATAGAGAAATTCCGTAAAGCTTGGGTGCAAGGATCACCATTCTGTTACATTTCTGGAAATGAAGTGAGGATAAATTTGTGAAAGTTCAGTTTCCTTTTTATTATGGTGCTATTTTGATACACTTTAGTGTTTCATACCCCTGTATAAAATGTAAATAATAGACAGTTTAATCGTTTTAGTATTTAGTTATATATCTTATTGTATTCGTAATCATAGACTGCTATATAGACTCATATATGCTGATATAATCATTTAAATATGTAAATATTATTTGTATAAACTCATGGTTTATGTGTTAAAAGATCACGTATATTTTCAGAATAGAACAATGTGCTTCATATTCACATCGGTCAGACATTGCCACCAGGCAAGCGATCATTTAGTGTAGTACATACCCACGTGCTTTAGTAGCCACATTCCTGAGATCTTTTAATGAGGGGGAAATGGGCCCCTTGAGGGGTTGCCATGCCAACCAATCCCGGCATGGACAGTCTGGTTACCTCTAGAAATAACGCGGTTTCCGATTCGGACAGAAGGCTGATTGTTTTAAAGGATGCGATTATATCGTTGGAATATACACCGTTGGTGCACTTCCCACTTTACGCAAATTTCTTTGACGGGTAGATTTAAAGGGCGGAATCAAGCAATTAAATGAGTTATCATATTCAATTATGTCCTTAAAGTGGTGTTAACTGAAGGTTCTTTTTCGAGTTTGTTTAGTTTTCATTTCAGAATCAGTATTCTTGTTGTGCTTTATATATCATTTATATGTATTCATGTTTATACAAATGTAAATATTATATATTGTGAAAGTTTTATTGAATAAAATTGAAAGAAAAGTATCTGTTCTTTTCAGCTTAATATCTGAAACGCGACTCATCGAGTCGCTTGTATATTAATCTGATTTTTGTACCGAGGCCATGGAATAGGGGCTTGCTCCATCCTGGCCACGGGTTGGCCCGGTATTGCAGTACCTCCGGGATCGGCCCACCCTCAAGGGGGTAATAATAATCCAAAGAAAGAATCTGACCTTGTATCTTCCTCTCTTCAATCTCTCACTGCAACAATTTCGTAGAACTCCTTGAAAATGTTCATTTGTTATACTGCAACTCTAAAACGCTTTCGCTTAAAGCTCAATGTTCTCCCCCAAACCTCTGTCTTTTTTAGTTTGTCTTCTTTCTTTAGAGATCAAAAATACTGTCATCACCATTATTCATTCCACGTATATACCTCCTTACGATTCCCTGGTCCTATTTTGCAATGGAAAAGATGGTGAAACTTTCTTTCAAACCACTAATAAGGCTAATCTGATGTTACCACGGCCTAGCTAAAAAGAGAAATGCTAAACTTTACCCTTTTGAATTTGGATAAATTAATGATGATATTGATGATTTTGATGATTCCATTTACAAAAGTTCTAATAACAATAATATTAAAAATGGTGGCATTATTGTTTGATTTTGTTTTTGTTTTTCTCGCCAATGAAAATAAGATTAGAGTAAGAAAACAAAGGGTTAGAAAAATTCAAATGGCAGACGGAAAGAAAAGAAAGGGCGCCTCACACGGCATTTGCCAGAGAATAACCGCAACGATGGCTTGACGTTTGTCTCTCTGCCTGTCTGTCTGGTATCAAGGTTTAACACGGCACGTGGTGACGTCAGAAATTCTAGCTCTCCTAATGGTTGAAGGGTGATAATGACTATTCATATTTCCGCGATTCGTGATTTGCATGGAGAGCCGTCGCTCATTGATTGTGTTCTGAGTGAATCAGTGCGCATGACACAGTACCTAGTCAGAGTGATATAATATAGAAAAAGACAGACTCAGTTTCTACAATTTAGAAATATATAGCCTTAAAATAGCGTGTTTAGAGCAAAAGATGATCCAGAAAGTTATTCCATGGGATAGAACTTTATATTTGCTCAAAGGGTAGTGCAGGTCGTTTCGTGTCCTAAGGTAAGCTTTTCGAGATATAAGGCAGAAATGACGTTGCGGTTACTGTAATGGGTAACCATCCCTTGATGATCGATCCCAGAACAAGATTATCGTATCTGATGTAAGCAATGGTTATCGCTTCTCGGCCTTTTGGCTAAGATCATGTGTAGTATCTGTTCTTTTCAGCTTAATATCTGAAACGCGACTCATCGAGTCGCTTGTATATTAATCTGATTTTTGTACCGAGGCCATGGAATAGGGGCTTGCTCCATCCTGGCCACGGGTTGGCCCGGTATTGCAGTACCTCCGGGATCGGCCCACCCCCAAGGGGGTAATAATAATCCAAAGAAAGAATCTGACTTTGTATCTTCCTCTCTTCAATCTTTCACTGCAACAATTTCGTAGAATTCCTTGAAAATGTTCATTTGTTATACTGCAACTCTATAACGCTTTCGCTTAAAGCTCAATGTTCTCCCCCAAACCTCTGTCTTTTTTAGTTTGTCTTCTTTCTTTAGAGATCAAAAATACTGTCATCACCATTATTCATTCCACGTATATACCTCCTTACGATTCCCTGGTCCTATTTTGCAATGGAAAAGATGGTGAAACTTTCTTTCAAACCAATGATAAGGCTAATCTGATGTTACCACGGCCTAGCTAAAAAGAGAAATGCTAAACTTTACCCTTTTGAATTTGGATAAATTAATGATGATATTGATGATTTTGATGATTCCATTTACAAAAGTTCTAATAACAATAATGTTAAAAATGGTGGCATTATTGTTTGATTTTGTTTTTTTCTCGCCAATGAAAATAAAATTAGAGTAAGAAAACAAAGGGTTAGAAAAATCTAAATGGCAGACGGAAAGAAAAGAAAGGGCGCCTCACACGGCATTTGCAAGAGAATAACCGCAACGATGGCTTGACGTTTGTCGCTCTGCCTGTCTGTCTGGTATCAAGGTTTAACACGGCACGTGGTGACGTCAGAAATTCTAGCTCTCCTAATGGTTGAAGGGTGATAATGACTATTCATATTTCCGCCAATCGCGATTTGCATGGAGAGCCGTCGCTCATTGATTGTGTTCTGAGTGAATCAGTGCGCATGACACAGTACCTAGTCAGAGTGATATAATATAGAAAAAGACAGACTCAGTTTCTACAATTTAGAAATATATAGCCTTAAAATAGCGTGTTTAGAGCAAAAGATGATCCAGAAAGTTATTCCATGGGATAGAACTTTATATTTGCTCAAAGGGTAGTGCAGGTCGTTTCGTGTCCTAAGGTAAGCTTTTCGAGATATAAGGCAGAAATGACGTTGCGGTTACTGTAATGGGTAGCCATCCCTTGATGATCGATCCCAGAACAAGATTATCGTATCTGATGTAAGCAATGGTTATCGCTTCTCGGCCTTTTGGCTAAGATCATGTGTAGTATCTGTTCTTTTCAGCTTAATATCTGAAACGCGACTCATCGAGTCGCTTGTATATTAATCTGATTTTTGTACCGAGGCCATGGAATAGGGGCTTGCTCCATCCTGGCCACTGGTTGGCCCGGTATTGCAGTACCTCCGGGATCGGCCCACCCTCAAGGGGGTAATAATAATCCAAAGAAAGAATCTGACTTTGTATCTTCCTCTCTTCAATCTCTCACTGCAACAATTTCGTAGAACTCCTTGAAAATGTTCATTTGTTATACTGCAACTCTAAAACGCTTTCGCTTAAAGCTCAATGTTCTCCCCCAAACCTCTGTCTTTTTTAGTTTGTCTTCTTTCTTTAGAGATCAAAAATACTGTCATCACCATTATTCATTCCACGTATATACCTCCTTACGATTCCCTGGTCCTATTTTGCAATGGAAAAGATGGTGAAACTTTCTTTCAAACCAATGATAAGGCTAATCTGATGTTACCACGGCCTAGCTAAAAAGAGAAATGCTAAACTTTACCCTTTTGAATTTGGATAAATTAATGATGATATTGATGATTTTGATGATTCCATTTACAAAAGTTCTAATAACAATAATGTTAAAAATGGTGGCATTATTGTTTGATTTTGTTTTTTTCTCGCCAATGAAAATAAAATTAGAGTAAGAAAACAAAGGGTTAGAAAAATCTAAATGGCAGAAGGAAAGAAAAGAAAGGGCGCCTCACACGGCATTTGCAAGAGAATAACCGCAACGATGGCTTGACGTTTGTCTCTCTGCCTGTCTGTCTGGTATCAAGGTTTAACACGGCACGTGGTGACGTCAGAAATTCTAGCTCTCCTAATGGTTGAAGGGTGATAATGACTATTCATATTTCCGCCAATCGCGATTTGCATGGAGAGCCGTCGCTCATTGATTGTGTTCTGAGTGAATCAGTGCGCATGACACAGTACCTAGTCAGAGTGATATAATATAGAAAAAGACAGACTCAGTTTCTACAATTTAGAAATATATAGCCTTAAAATAGCGTGTTTAGAGCAAAAGATGATCCAGAAAGTTATTCCATGGGATAGAACTTTATATTTGCTCAAAGGGTAGTGCAGGTCGTTTCGTGTCCTAAGGTAAGCTTTTCGAGATATAAGGCAGAAATGACGTTGCGGTTACTGTAATGGGTAGCCATCCCTTGATGATCGATCCCAGAACAAGATTATCGTATCTGATGTAAACAATGGTTATCGCTTCTCGGCCTTTTGGCTAAGATCATGTGTAGTATCTGTTCTTTTCAGCTTAATATCTGAAACGCGACTCATCGAGTCGCTTGTATATTAATCTGATTTTTGTACCGAGGCCATGGAATAGGGGCTTGCTCCATCCTGGCCACTGGTTGGCCCGGTATTGCAGTACCTCCGGGATCGGCCCACCCCCAAGGGGGTAATAATAATCCAAAGAAAGAATCTGACTTTGTATCTTCCTCTCTTCAATCTCTCACTGCAACAATTTCGTAGAACTCCTTGAAAATGTTCATTTGTTATACTGCAACTCTAAAACGCTTTCGCTTAAAGCTCAATGTTCTCCCCCAAACCTCTGTCTTTTTTAGTTTGTCTTCTTTCTTTAGAGATCAAAAATACTGTCATCACCATTATTCATTCCACGTATATACCTCCTTACGATTCCCTGGTCCTATTTTGCAATGGAAAAGATGGTGAAACTTTCTTTCAAACCACTAATAAGGCTAATCTGATGTTACCACGGCCTAGCTAAAAAGAGAAATGCTAAACTTTACCCTTTTGAATTTGGATAAATTAATGATGATATTGATGATTTTGATGATTCCATTTACAAAAGTTCTAATAACAATAATGTTAAAAATGGTGGCATTATTGTTTGATTTTGTTTTTTTCTCGCCAATGAAAATAAAATTAGAGTAAGAAAACAAAGGGTTAGAAAAATCTAAATGGCAGACGGAAAGAAAAGAAAGGGCGCCTCACACGGCATTTGCAAGAGAATAACCGCAACGATGGCTTGACGTTTGTCTCTCTGCCTGTCTGTCTGGTATCAAGGTTTAACACGGCACGTGGTGACGTCAGAAATTCTAGCTCTCCTAATGGTTGAAGGGTGATAATGACTATTCATATTTCCGCCAATCGCGATTTGCATGGAGAGCCGTCGCTCATTGATTGTGTTCTGAGTGAATCAGTGCGCATGACACAGTACCTAGTCAGAGTGATATAATATAGAAAAAGACAGACTCAGTTTCTACAATTTAGAAATATATAGCCTTAAAATAGCGTGTTTAGAGCAAAAGATGATCCAGAAAGTTATTCCATGGGATAGAACTTTATATTTGCTCAAAGGGTAGTGCAGGTCGTTTCGTGTCCTAAGGTAAGCTTTTCGAGATATAAGGCAGAAATGACGTTGCGGTTACTGTAATGGGTAGCCATCCCTTGATGATCGATCCCAGAACAAGATTATCGTATCTGATATTAGCAATGGTTATCGCTTCTCGGCCTTTTGGCTAAGATCATGTGTAGTATCTGTTCTTTTCAGCTTAATATCTGAAACGCGACTCATCGAGTCGCTTGTATATTAATCTGATTTTTGTACCGAGGCCATGGAATAGGGGCTTGCTCCATCCTGGCCACGGGTTGGCCCGGTATTGCAGTACCTCCGGGATCGGCCCACCCTCAAGGGGGTAATAATAATCCAAAGAAAGAATCTGACTTTGTATCTTCCTCTCTTCAATCTCTCACTGCAACAATTTCGTAGAACTCCTTGAAAATGTTCATTTGTTATACTGCAACTCTAAAACGCTTTCGCTTAAAGCTCAATGTTCTCCCCCAAACCTCTGTCTTTCTTAGTTTGTCTTCTTTCTTTAGAGATCAAAAATACTGTCATCACCATTATTCATTCCACGTATATACCTCCTTACGATTCCCTGGTCCTATTTTGCAATGGAAAAGATGGTGAAACTTTCTTTCAAACCACTAATAAGGCTAATCTGATGTTACCACGGCCTAGCTAAAAAGAGAAATGCTAAACTTTACCCTTTTGAATTTGGATAAATTAATGATGATATTGATGATTTTGATGATTCCATTTACAAAAGTTCTAATAACAATAATGTTAAAAATGGCGGCATTATTGTTTGATTTTGTTTTTTTTTTCTCGCCAATGAAAATAAAATTAGAGTAAGAAAACAAAGGGTTAGAAAAATCTAAATGGCAGACGGAAAGAAAAGAAAGGGCGCCTCACACGGCATTTGCAAGAGAATAACCGCAACGATGGCTTGACGTTTGTCTCTCTGCCTGTCTGTCTGGTATCAAGGTTTAACACGGCACGTGGTGACGTCAGAAATTCTAGCTCTCCTAATGGTTGAAGGGTGATAATGACTATTCATATTTCCGCCAATCGCGATTTGCATGGAGAGCCGTCGCTCATTGATTGTGTTCTGAGTGAATCAGTGCGCATGACACAGTACCTAGTCAGAGTGATATAATATAGAAAAAGACAGACTCAGTTTCTACAATTTAGAAATATATAGCCTTAAAATAGCGTGTTTAGAGCAAAAGATGATCCAGAAAGTTATTCCATGGGATAGAACTTTATATTTGCTCAAAGGGTAGTGCAGGTCGTTTCGTGTCCTAAGGTAAGCTTTTCGAGATAAAAGGCAGAAATGACGTTGCGGTTACTGTAATGGGTAGCCATCCCTTGATGATCGATCCCAGAACAAGATTATCGTATCTGATGTAAGCAATGGTTATCGCTTCTCGGCCTTTTGGCTAAGATCATGTGTAGTATCTGTTCTTTTCAGCTTAATATCTGAAACGCGACTCATCGAGTCGCTTGTATATTAATCTGATTTTTGTACCGAGGCCATGGAATAGGGGCTTGCTCCATCCTGGCCACGGGTTGGCCCGGTATTGCAGTACCTCCGGGATCGGCCCACCCCCAAGGGGGTAATAATAATCCAAAGAAAGAATCTGACTTTGTATCTTCCTCTCTTCAATCTCTCACTGCAACAATTTCGTAGAACTCCTTGAAAATGTTCATTTGTTATACTGCAACTCTAAAACGCTTTCGCTTAAAGCTCAATGTTCTCCCCCAAACCTCTGTCTTTTTTAGTTTGTCTTCTTTCTTTAGAGATCAAAAATACTGTCATCACCATTATTCATTCCACGTATATACCTCCTTACGATTCCCTGGTCCTATTTTGCAATGGAAAAGATGGTGAAACTTTCTTTCAAACCACTAATAAGGCTAATCTGATGTTACCACGGCCTAGCTAAAAAGAGAAATGCTAAACTTTACCCTTTTGAATTTGGATAAATTAATGATGATATTGATGATTTTGATGATTCCATTTACAAAAGTTCTAATAACAATAATATTAAAAATGGTGGCATTATTGTTTGATTTTGTTTTTGTTTTTCTCGCCAATGAAAATAAAATTAGAGTAAGAAAACAAAGGGTTAGAAAAATTCAAATGGCAGACGGAAAGAAAAGAAAGGGCGCCTCACACGGCATTTGCAAGAGAATAACCGCAACGATGGCTTGACGTTTGTCTCTCTGCCTGTCTGTCTGGTATCAAGGTTTAACACGGCACGTGGTGACGTCAGAAATTCTAGCTCTCCTAATGGTTGAAGGGTGATAATGACTATTCATATTTCCGCCAATCGCGATTTGCATGGAGAGCCGTCGCTCATTGATTGTGTTCTGAGTGAATCAGTGCGCATGACACAGTACCTAGTCAGAGTGATATAATATAGAAAAAGACAGACTCAGTTTCTACAATTTAGAAATATATAGCCTTAAAATAGCGTGTTTAGAGCAAAAGATGATCCAGAAAGTTATTCCATGGGATAGAACTTTATATTTGCTCAAAGGGTAGTGCAGGTCGTTTCGTGTCCTAAGGTAAGCTTTTCGAGATATAAGGCAGAAATGACGTTGCGGTTACTGTAATGGGTAACCATCCCTTGATGATCGATCCCAGAACAAGATTATCGTATCTGATGTAAGCAATGGTTATCGCTTCTCGGCCTTTTGGCTAAGATCATGTGTAGTATCTGTTCTTTTCAGCTTAATATCTGAAACGCGACTCATCGAGTCGCTTGTATATTAATCTGATTTTTGTACCGAGGCCATGGAATAGGGGCTTGCTCCATCCTGGCCACGGGTTGGCCCGGTATTGCAGTACCTCCGGGATCGGCCCACCCCCAAGGGGGTAATAATAATCCAAAGAAAGAATCTGACTTTGTATCTTCCTCTCTTCAATCTCTCACTGCAACAATTTCGTAGAACTCCTTGAAAATGTTCATTTGTTATACTGCAACTCTAAAACGCTTTCGCTTAAAGCTCAATGTTCTCCCCCAAACCTCTGTCTTTTTTAGTTTGTCTTCTTTCTTTAGAGATCA
The DNA here is from genome assembly GCF_040938485.1 of Diadema antillarum. Classification (NCBI taxonomy): domain Eukaryota; kingdom Metazoa; phylum Echinodermata; class Echinoidea; order Diadematoida; family Diadematidae; genus Diadema; species Diadema antillarum. The sequence goes on from NW_027271096.1 coordinate 603,839, forward strand.
AAAATACTGTCATCACCATTATTCATTCCACGTATATACCTCCTTACGATTCCCTGGTCCTATTTTGCAATGGAAAAGATGGTGAAACTTTCTTTCAAACCACTAATAAGGCTAATCTGATGTTACCACGGCCTAGCTAAAAAGAGAAATGCTAAACTTTACCCTTTTGAATTTGGATAAATTAATGATGATATTGATGATTTCGATGATTCCATTTACAAAAGTTCTAATAACAATAATGTTAAAAATGGTGGCATTATTGTTTGATTTTGTTTTTTTCTCGCCAATGAAAATAAATTTAGAGTAAGAAAACAAAGGGTTAGAAAAATCTAAATGGCAGACGGAAAGAAAAGAAAGGGCGCCTCACACGGCATTTGCAAGAGAATAACCGCAACGATGGCTTGACGTTTGTCTCTCTGCCTGTCTGTCTGGTATCAAGGTTTAACACGGCACGTGGTGACGTCAGAAATTCTAGCTCTCCTAATGGTTGAAGGGTGATAATGACTATTCATATTTCCGCCAATCGCGATTTGCATGGAGAGCCGTCGCTCATTGATTGTGTTCTGAGTGAATCAGTGCGCATGACACAGTACCTAGTCAGAGTGATATAATATAGAAAAAGACAGACTCAGTTTCTACAATTTAGAAATATATAGCCTTAAAATAGCGTGTTTAGAGCAAAAGATGATCCAGAAAGTTATTCCATGGGATAGAACTTTATATTTGCTCAAAGGGTAGTGCAGGTCGCTTCGTGTCCTAAGGTAAGCTTTTCGAGATATAAGGCAGAAATGACGTTGCGGTTACTGTAATGGGTAACCATCCCTTGATGATCGATCCCAGAACAAGATTATCGTATCTGATGTAAGCAATGGTTATCGCTTCTCGGCCTTTTGGCTAAGATCATGTGTAGTATCTGTTCTTTTCAGCTTAATATCTGAAACGCGACTCATCGAGTCGCTTGTATATTAATCTGATTTTTGTACCGAGGCCATGGAATAGGGGCTTGCTCCATCCTGGCCACGGGTTGGCCCGGTATTGCAGTACCTCCGGGATCGGCCCACCCTCAAGGGGGTAATAATAATCCAAAGAAAGAATCTGACTTTGTATCTTCCTCTCTTCAATCTCTCACTGCAACAATTTCGTAGAACTCCTTGAAAATGTTCATTTGTTATACTGCAACTCTAAAACGCTTTCGCTTAAAGCTCAATGTTCTCCCCCAAACCTCTGTCTTTTTTAGTTTGTCTTCTTTCTTTAGAGATCAAAAATACTGTCATCACCATTATTCATTCCACGTATATACCTCCTTACGATTCCCTGGTCCTATTTTGCAATGGAAAAGATGGTGAAACTTTCTTTCAAACCACTAATAAGGCTAATCTGATGTTACCACGGCCTAGCTAAAAAGAGAAATGCTAAACTTTACCCTTTTGAATTTGGATAAATTAATGATGATATTGATGATTTTGATGATTCCATTTACAAAAGTTCTAATAACAATAATATTAAAAATGGTGGCATTATTGTTTGATTTTGTTTTTGTTTTTCTCGCCAATGAAAATAAGATTAGAGTAAGAAAACAAAGGGTTAGAAAAATCTAAATGGCAGACGGAAAGAAAAGAAAGGGCGCCTCACACGGCATTTGCAAGAGAATAACCGCAACGATGGCTTGACGTTTGTCTCTCTGCCTGTCTGTCTGGTATCAAGGTTTAACACGGCACGTGGTGACGTCAGAAATTCTAGCTCTCCTAATGGTTGAAGGGTGATAATGACTATTCATATTTCCGCCAATCGCGATTTGCATGGAGAGCCGTCGCTCATTGATTGTGTTCTGAGTGAATCAGTGCGCATGACACAGTACCTAGTCAGAGTGATATAATATAGAAAAAGACAGACTCAGTTTCTACAATTTAGAAATATATAGCCTTAAAATAGCGTGTTTAGAGCAAAAGATGATCCAGAAAGTTATTCCATGGGATAGAACTTTATATTTGCTCAAAGGGTAGTGCAGGTCGTTTCGTGTCCTAAGGTAAGCTTTTCGAGATATAAGGCAGAAATGACGTTGCGGTTACTGTAATGGGTAACCATCCCTTGATGATCGATCCCAGAACAAGATTATCGTATCTGATGTAAGCAATGGTTATCGCTTCTCGGCCTTTTGGCTAAGATCATGTGTAGTATCTGTTCTTTTCAGCTTAATATCTGAAACGCGACTCATCGAGTCGCTTGTATATTAATCTGATTTTTGTACCGAGGCCATGGAATAGGGGCTTGCTCCATCCTGGCCACGGGTTGGCCCGGTATTGCAGTACCTCCGGGATCGGCCCACCCTCAAGGGGGTAATAATAATCCAAAGAAAGAATCTGACTTTGTATCTTCCTCTCTTCAATCTCTCACTGCAACAATTTCGTAGAATTCCTTGAAAATGTTCATTTGTTATACTGCAACTCTAAAACGCTTTCGCTTAAAGCTCAATGTTCTCCCCCAAACCTCTGTCTTTTTTAGTTTGTCTTCTTTCTTTAGAGATCAAAAATACTGTCATCACCATTATTCATTCCACGTATATACCTCCTTACGATTCCCTGGTCCTATTTTGCAATGGAAAAGATGGTGAAACTTTCTTTCAAACCACTAATAAGGCTAATCTGATGTTACCACGGCCTAGCTAAAAAGAGAAATGCTAAACTTTACCCTTTTGAATTTGGATAAATTAATGATGATATTGATGATTTTGATGATTCCATTTACAAAAGTTCTAATAACAATATTGTTAAAAATGGTGGCATTATTGTTTGATTTTGTTTTTTTTTCTCGCCAATGAAAATAAAATTAGAGTAAGAAAACAAAGGGTTAGAAAAATCTAAATGGCAGACGGAAAGAAAAGAAAGGGCGCCTCACACGGCATTTGCAAGAGAATAACCGCAACGATGGCTTGACGTTTGTCTCTCTGCCTGTCTGTCTGGTATCAAGGTTTAACACGGCACGTGGTGACGTCAGAAATTCTAGCTCTCCTAATGGTTGAAGGGTGATAATGACTATTCATATTTCCGCCAATCGCGATTTGCATGGAGAGCCGTCGCTCATTGATTGTGTTCTGAGTGAATCAGTGCGCATGACACAGTACCTAGTCAGAGTGATATAATATAGAAAAAGACAGACTCAGTTTCTACAATTTAGAAATATATAGCCTTAAAATAGCGTGTTTAGAGCAAAAGATGATCCAGAAAGTTATTCCATGGGATAGAACTTTATATTTGCTCAAAGGGTAGTGCAGGTCGTTTCGTGTCCTAAGGTAAGCTTTTCGAGATAAAAGGCAGAAATGACGTTGCGGTTACTGTAATGGGTAGCCATCCCTTGATGATCGATCCCAGAACAAGATTATCGTATCTGATGTAAGCAATGGTTATCGCTTCTCGGCCTTTTGGCTAAGATCATGTGTAGTATCTGTTCTTTTCAGCTTAATATCTGAAACGCGACTCATCGAGTCGCTTGTATATTAATCTGATTTTTGTACCGAGGCCATGGAATAGGGGCTTGCTCCATCCTGGCCACGGGTTGGCCCGGTATTGCAGTACCTCCGGGATCGGCCCACCCTCAAGGGGGTAATAATAATCCAAAGAAAGAATCTGACTTTGTATCTTCCTCTCTTCAATCTCTCACTGCAACAATTTCGTAGAACTCCTTGAAAATGTTCATTTGTTATACTGCAACTCTAAAACGCTTTCGCTTAAAGCTCAATGTTCTCCCCCAAACCTCTGTCTTTTTTAGTTTGTCTTCTTTCTTTAGAGATCAAAAATACTGTAATCACCATTATTCATTCCACGTATATACCTCCTTACGATTCCCTGGTCCTATTTTGCAATGGAAAAGATGGTGAAACTTTCTTTCAAACCACTAATAAGGCTAATCTGATGTTACCACGGCCTAGCTAAAAAGAGAAATGCTAAACTTTACCCTTTTGAATTTGGATAAATTAATGATGATATTGATGATTTCGATGATTCCATTTACAAAAGTTCTAATAACAATATTGTTAAAAATGGTGGCATTATTGTTTGATTTTGTTTTTTTTCTCGCCAATGAAAATAAAATTAGAGTAAGAAAACAAAGGGTTAGAAAAATCTAAATGACAGACGGAAAGAAAAGAAAGGGCGCCTCACACGGCATTTGCAAGAGAATAACCGCAACGATGGCTTGACGTTTGTCTCTCTGCCTGTCTGTCTGGTATCAAGGTTTAACACGGCACGTGGTGACGTCAGAAATTCTAGCTCTCCTAATGGTTGAAGGGTGATAATGACTATTCATATTTCCGCCAATCGCGATTTGCATGGAGAGTCGTCGCTCATTGATTGTGTTCTGAGTGAATCAGTGCGCATGACACAGTACCTAGTCAGAGTGATATAATATAGAAAAAGACAGACTCAGTTTCTACAATTTAGAAATATATAGCCTTAAAATAGCGTGTTTAGAGCAAAAGATGATCCAGAAAGTTATTCCATGGGATAGAACTTTATATTTGCTCAAAGGGTAGTGCAGGTCGTTTCGTGTCCTAAGGTAAGCTTTTCGAGATATAAGGCAGAAATGACGTTGCGGTTACTGTAATGGGTAGCCATCCCTTGATGATCGATCCCAGTACAAGATTATCGTATCTGATATTAGCAATGGTTATCGCTTCTCGGCCTTTTGGCTAAGATCATGTGTAGTATCTGTTCTTTTCAGCTTAATATCTGAAACGCGACTCATCGAGTCGCTTGTATATTAATCTGATCTTTGTACCGAGGCCATGGAATAGGGGCTTCCTCCATCCTGGCCACGGATTGGCCCGGTATTGCAGTACCTCCGGGATCGGCCCACCCTCAAGGGGGTAATAATAATCCAAAGAAAGAATCTGACTTTGTATCTTCCTCTCTTCAATCTCTCACTGCAACAATTTCGTAGAATTCCTTGAAAATGTTCATTTGTTATACTGCAACTCTAAAACGCTTTCGCTTAAAGCTCAATGTTCTCCCCCAAACCTCTGTCTTTTTTAGTTTGTCTTCTTTCTTTAGAGATCAAAAATACTGTCATCACCATTATTCATTCCACGTATATACCTCCTTACGATTCCCTGGTCCTATTTTGCAATGGAAAAGATGGTGAAACTTTCTTTCAAACCACTAATAAGGCTAATCTGATGTTACCACGGCCTAGCTAAAAAGAGAAATGCTAAATTTTGCCCTTTTGAATTTGGATAAATTAATGATGATATTGATGATTTTGATGATTCCATTTACAAAAGTTCTAATAACAATAATGTTAAAAATGGTGGCATTATTGTTTGATTTTGTTTTTTTTCTCGCCAATGAAAATAAGATTAGAGTAAGAAAACAAAGGGTTAGAAAAATTCAAATGGCAGACGGAAAGAAAAGAAAGGGCGCCTCACACGGCATTTGCAAGAGAATAACCGCAACGATGGCTTGACGTTTGTCTCTCTGCCTGTCTGTCTGGTATCAAGGTTTAACACGGCACGTGGTGACGTCAGAAATTCTAGCTCTCCTAATGGTTGAAGGGTGATAATGACTATTCATATTTCCGCGATTCGTGATTTGCATGGAGAGCCGTCGCTCATTGATTGTGTTCTGAGTGAATCAGTGCGCATGACACAGTACCTAGTCAGAGTGATATAATATAGAAAAAGACAGACTCAGTTTCTACAATTTAGAAATATATAGCCTTAAAATAGCGTGTTTAGAGCAAAAGATGATCCAGAAAGTTATTCCATGGGATAGAACTTTATATTTGCTCAAAGGGTAGTGCAGGTCGTTTCGTGTCCTAAGGTAAGCTTTTCGAGAAATAAGGCAGAAATGACGTTGCGGTTACTGTAATGGGTAACCATCCTTGATGATCGATCCCAGAACAAAATTATCGTATCTGATGTAAGCAATGGTTATCGCTTCTCGGCCTTTTGGCTAAGATCATGTGTAGTATCTGTTCTTTTCAGCTTAATATCTGAAACGCGACTCATCGAGTCGCTTGTATATTAATCTGAATTTTTGTACCGAGGCCATGGAATAGGGGCTTGCTCCATCCTGGCCACGGGTTGGCCCGGTATTGCAGTACCTCCGGGATCGGCCCTCCTAAGGGGGTAATAATAATCCAAAGAAAGAATCTGACTTTGTATCTTCCTCTCTTCAATCTTTCACTGCATACAATTTCGTAGAATTCCTGAAAATGTTCATTTGTTATACTGCAACTCTAAAACGCTTTCGCTTAAAGCTCAATGTTCTCCCCCAAATCCTCTGTCTTTTTTAGTTTGTCTTCTTTCTTTAGAGATCAAAAATACTGTCATCACCATTATTCATTCCACGTATATACCTCCTTACGATTCCTGGTCCTATTTTGCAATGGAAAAGATGGTGAAACTTTCTTTCAAACCACTAATAAGGCTAATCTGATGTTACCACGGCCTAGCTAAAAAGAGAAATGCTAAACTTTACCCTTTTGAATTTGGATAAATTAATGATGATATTGATGATTTTGATGATTCCATTTACAAAAGTTCTAATAACAATATTGTTAAAAATGGTGGCATTATTGTTTGATTTTGTTTTTTTTTCTCGCCAATGAAAATAAAATTAGAGTAAGAAAACAAAGGGTTAGAAAAATCTAAATGGCAGACGGAAAGAAAAGAAAGGGCGCCTCACACGGCATTTGCAAGAGAATAACCGCAACGATGGCTTGACGTTTGTCTCTCTGCCTGTCTGTCTGGTATCAAGGTTTAACACGGCACGTGGTGACGTCAGAAATTCTAGCTCTCCTAATGGTTGAAGGGTGATAATGACTATTCATATTTCCGCCAATCGCGATTTGCATGGAGAGCCGTCGCTCATTGATTGTGTTCTGAGTGAATCAGTGCGCATGACACAGTACCTAGTCAGAGTGATATAATATAGAAAAAGACAGACTCAGTTTCTACAATTTAGAAATATATAGCCTTAAAATAGCGTGTTTAGAGCAAAAGATGATCCAGAAAGTTATTCCATGGGATAGAACTTTATATTTGCTCAAAGGGTAGTGCAGGTCGTTTCGTGTCCTAAGGTAAGCTTTTCGAGATAAAAGGCAGAAATGACGTTGCGGTTACTGTAATGGGTAGCCATCCCTTGATGATCGATCCCAGAACAAGATTATCGTATCTGATGTAAGCAATGGTTATCGCTTCTCGGCCTTTTGGCTAAGATCATGTGTAGTATCTGTTCTTTTCAGCTTAATATCTGAAACGCGACTCATCGAGTCGCTTGTATATTAATCTGATTTTTGTACCGAGGCCATGGAATAGGGGCTTGCTCCATCCTGGCCACGGGTTGGCCCGGTATTGCAGTACCTCCGGGATCGGCCCACCCTCAAGGGGGTAATAATAATCCAAAGAAAGAATCTGACTTTGTATCTTCCTCTCTTCAATCTCTCACTGCAACAATTTCGTAGAACTCCTTGAAAATGTTCATTTGTTATACTGCAACTCTAAAACGCTTTCGCTTAAAGCTCAATGTTCTCCCCCAAACCTCTGTCTTTTTTAGTTTGTCTTCTTTCTTTAGAGATCAAAAATACTGTAATCACCATTATTCATTCCACGTATATACCTCCTTACGATTCCCTGGTCCTATTTTGCAATGGAAAAGATGGTGAAACTTTCTTTCAAACCACTAATAAGGCTAATCTGATGTTACCACGGCCTAGCTAAAAAGAGAAATGCTAAACTTTACCCTTTTGAATTTGGATAAATTAATGATGATATTGATGATTTCGATGATTCCATTTACAAAAGTTCTAATAACAATATTGTTAAAAATGGTGGCATTATTGTTTGATTTTGTTTTTTTTCTCGCCAATGAAAATAAAATTAGAGTAAGAAAACAAAGGGTTAGAAAAATCTAAATGACAGACGGAAAGAAAAGAAAGGGCGCCTCACACGGCATTTGCAAGAGAATAACCGCAACGATGGCTTGACGTTTGTCTCTCTGCCTGTCTGTCTGGTATCAAGGTTTAACACGGCACGTGGTGACGTCAGAAATTCTAGCTCTCCTAATGGTTGAAGGGTGATAATGACTATTCATATTTCCGCCAATCGCGATTTGCATGGAGAGTCGTCGCTCATTGATTGTGTTCTGAGTGAATCAGTGCGCATGACACAGTACCTAGTCAGAGTGATATAATATAGAAAAAGACAGACTCAGTTTCTACAATTTAGAAATATATAGCCTTAAAATAGCGTGTTTAGAGCAAAAGATGATCCAGAAAGTTATTCCATGGGATAGAACTTTATATTTGCTCAAAGGGTAGTGCAGGTCGTTTCGTGTCCTAAGGTAAGCTTTTCGAGATATAAGGCAGAAATGACGTTGCGGTTACTGTAATGGGTAGCCATCCCTTGATGATCGATCCCAGTACAAGATTATCGTATCTGATATTAGCAATGGTTATCGCTTCTCGGCCTTTTGGCTAAGATCATGTGTAGTATCTGTTCTTTTCAGCTTAATATCTGAAACGCGACTCATCGAGTCGCTTGTATATTAATCTGATCTTTGTACCGAGGCCATGGAATAGGGGCTTCCTCCATCCTGGCCACGGATTGGCCCGGTATTGCAGTACCTCCGGGATCGGCCCACCCCCAAGGGGGTAATAATAATCCAAAGAAAGAATCTGACTTTGTATCTTCCTCTCTTCAATCTCTCACTGCAACAATTTCGTAGAATTCCTTGAAAATGTTCATTTGTTATACTGCAACTCTAAAACGCTTTCGCTTAAAGCTCAATGTTCTCCCCCAAACCTCTGTCTTTTTTAGTTTGTCTTCTTTCTTTAGAGATCAAAAATACTGTCATCACCATTATTCATTCCACGTATATACCTCCTTACGATTCCCTGGTCCTATTTTGCAATGGAAAAGATGGTGAAACTTTCTTTCAAACCACTAATAAGGCTAATCTGATGTTACCACGGCCTAGCTAAAAAGAGAAATGCTAAATTTTGCCCTTTTGAATTTGGATAAATTAATGATGATATTGATGATTTTGATGATTCCATTTACAAAAGTTCTAATAACAATAATGTTAAAAATGGTGGCATTATTGTTTGATTTTGTTTTTTTTCTCGCCAATGAAAATAAAATTAGAGTAAGAAAACAAAGGGTTCGAAAAATTTAAATGGCAGACGGAAAGAAAAGAAAGGGCGCCTCACACGGCATTGGCAAGAGAATAACCGCAACGATGGCTTGACGTTTGTCTCTCTGCCTGTCTGTCTGGTATCAAGGTTTAACACGGCACGTGGTGACGTCAGAAATTCTAGCTCTCCTAATGGTTGAAGGGTGATAATGACTATTCATATTTCCGCCAATCGCGATTTGCATGGAGAGCCGTCGCTCATTGATTGTGTTCTGAGTGAATCAGTGCGCATGACACAGTACCTAGTCAGAGTGATATAATATAGAAAAAGACAGACTCAGTTTCTACAATTTAGAAATATATAGCCTTAAAATAGCGTGTTTAGAGCAAAAGATGATCCAGAAAGTTATTCCATGGGATAGAACTTTATATTTGCTCAAAGGGTAGTGCAGGTCGTTTCGTGTCCTAAGGTAAGCTTTTCGAGATATAAGGCAGAAATGACGTTGCGGTTACTGTAATGGGTAACCATCCCTTGATGATCGATCCCAGAACAAGATTATCGTATCTGATATAAACAATGGTTATCGCTTCTCGGCCTTTTGGCTAAGATCATGTGTAGTTTTCATTTCAGAATCAGTATTCTTGTTGTGCTTTATATATCAATTATATGTATTCATGTTTATACAAATGTAAATATTATATATTGTGAAAGTTTTATTGAATAAAATTGAAAGAAAAGTATCTGTTCTTTTCAGCTTAATATCTGAAACGCGACTCATCGAGTCGCTTGTATATTAATCTGATTTTTGTCCCGAGGCCATGGAATAGGGGCTTGCTCCATCCTGGCCGCGGGTTGGCCCGGTATTGCAGTACCTCCGGGATCGGCCCACCCCCAAGGGGGTAATAATATTCCAAATGAAGAATCTGACTTTGTATCTTCCTCTCTTCAATCTCTCACTGCAACAATTTCGTAGAATTCCTTGAAAATGTTCATTTGTTATACTGCAACTCTAAAACGCTTTCGCTTAAAGCTCAATGTTCTCCCCAAAACCTCTGTCTTTTTTAGTTTGTCTTCTTTCTTTAGAGATCAAAAATACTGTCATCACCATTATTCATTCCACGTATATACCTCCTTACGATTCCCTGGTCCTATTTTGCAATGGAAAAGATGGTGAAACTTTCTTTCAAACCACTAATCAGGCTAATCTGATGTTACCACGGCCTAGCTAAAAAGAGAAATGCTAAATTTTACCCTTTTGAATTTTGAAAAATTAATGATGATATTGATGATTTTGATGATTCCATTTACAAAAGTTCTAATAACAATAATGTTAAAAATGGTGGCATTATTCTTTGATTTTGTTTTTTTTTCTCTCGCCAATGAAAATAAAATTAGAGTAAGAAAACAAAGGGTTAGAAAAATTTAAATGGCAGACGGAAAGAAAAGAAAGGGCGCCTCACACGGCATTTGAAAGAGAATAACCGCAACGATGGCTTGACGTTTGTCTCTCTGCCTGTCTGTTTGGTATCAAGGTTTAACACGGCACGTGGTGACATCAGAAATTCTAGCTCTCCTAATGGTTGAAGGGTGATAATGACTATTCATATTTCCGCCAATCGCGATTTGCATGGAGAGCCGTCCTTCATTGATTGTGTTCTGAGTGAATCAGTGCGCATGACACAGTACCTAGTCAGAGTGATATAATATAGAAAAAGACAGACTCAGTTTCTACAATTTAGAAATATATAGCCTTAAGATAGCGTGTTTAGAGCAAAAGATGATCCAGAAAGTTATTCCATGGAATAGAACTTTATATTTGCTCAAAGGGTAGTGCAGGGCGTTTCGTGTCCTAAGGTAAGCTTTTCGAGATATAAGGCAGAAATGACGTTGCGGTTACTGTAATGGGTAACCATCCCTTGATGATCGATCCCAGAACAAGATTATCGTATCTGATATAAGCAATGGTTATCGCTTCTCTGCCTTTTGGCTAATATTGTGAAAGTTTTATTGAATAAAATTGAAAGAAAAGTATCTGTTCTTTTCCGCTTAATATCTGAAACGCGACTCATCGAGTCGCTTGTATATTAATCTGATTTTTGTACCGAGGCCATGGAATAGGGGCTTGCTCCACCCTGGCCGCGGGTTGGCCCGGTATTGCAGCACCTCCGGGATCGGCCCACCCCCAAGGGGGTAATAATAATCCAAAGAAAGAATCTGACTTTGTATCTTCCTCTCTTCAATCTCTCACTGCAACAATTTCGTAGAATTCCTTGAAAATGTTCATTTGTTATACTGCAACTCTACAACGCTTTCGCTTAAAGCTCAATGTTCTCCCCCAAACCTCTGTCTTTTTTAGTTTGTCTTCTTTCTTTAGAGATCAAAAATACTGTCATCACCATTATTCATTCCACGTATATACCTCCTTACGATTCCCTGGTCCTATTTTGCAATGGAAAAGATGGTGAAACTTTCTTTCAAACCACTAATAAGGCTAATCTGATGTTACCACGGTCTAGCTAAAAAGAGAAATCCTAAATTTTACCCTTTTGAATTTGGATAAATTAATGATATTGATGATTTTGATGATTCCATTTACAAAAGTTCTAATAACAATAATGTTGAAAATGGTGGCATTATTGTTTGATTTTGGTTTTTTTTCTCGCCAATGAAAATAAAATTAGAGTAAGAAAACAAAGGGTTAGAAAAATTTAAATGGCAGACGGAAAGAAAAGAAAGGGCGCCTCACAGGGCATTTGCAAGAGAATAACCGCAACGATGGCTTGACGTTTGTCTCTCTGCCTGTCTGTCTGGTATGAAGGTTTAACACGGCACGTGGTGACGTCAGAAATTCTAGCTCTCCTAATGGTTGAAGGGTGATAATGACTATTCATATTTCCGCCAATCGCGATTTGCATGGAGAGCCGTCGCTCATTGATTGTGTTCTGAGTGAATCAGTGCGCATGACACATTTCCTAGTCAGAGTGATATATAGAAAAAGACGGACTCAGTTTCTACAATTGAGAAATATATAGCCTTAAAATAGGCTATATAGGGTACTGTGCAGGCCGTTTCGTGTCTTAAGGTAAGCTTTTTTAGATATATAGGGCAGAAATTACGTTGCGGTTACTGTAATGGGTAACCATCCCTTGATGATCGATCCCAGAACATGATTATGGTATCTGATATGATTAATGAGTATCGCTTCTCGGCCGCACTTCAGGCACGTCCGTGGCTGGCCTTCATACCGTATCCAGCATTCCCTGCCACCCAAGCTGAGGGTCGAAGGGATATCAGTCTTTAAATCGATACGGTACTGCCGAGTTCTGTTGAACAGTCCCGGGTGCTCTCGGTGCTGAAGGTGCCTGCTCGCCAGCACCTTCCCGTAGCTGCTGAGTATGAATCGCACCTGGTTGTCATCGACCTCAAACGGGACGTGAAGCACCGTCACGATCTTGTTGACCAGAGTACGCCATTGTCACCGCCCGCTGATCTTGTTGGAGCACTCGTACGAACTTCTCTTTGTACTCCTCCTCCTTGAATGTCACGTCGAACTTGGCCCCCGGGGAGGCTCTGTACTGCTACAAGATGGTCAGCTACAGACACATCAGCCTTCGTCAGAACTTCAAAAATATCAGCATCCTTCTCCATAACAACTACCAAGGCACTCCGTGATCGCTGTACTTCGGGCATTTTCGCGAATGATCTTAGCCAAAGGCCGAGAAGTGCGGGTCAACGGGGCCCGGGAGTGCCGGGTGGTGAGGTGTTTCAGATGCCGGAAAGAGGGGCACGTTGCGTCGGCGTGCCGGGAGATCATCACCTGCACGGTATGCCTGGAGGCCGGACATTCGTTCCGCTCGTGTCCCGTATCTTTCGCCGGAAAGCTGAGCAGGACCAAGGAGTGGGTGAGTGGAGGGGTGTGGCTGTTCCAGCGCAAGCCACGCCGGCCGACCAGCCCGTAGACGGAGACGCCCCGAGTACTTCGAAAGCAGGGGATGCGCCGGCCGCGCCCGGAGTGACACCCGCGGACCCGCCGCAGAAGGAACCTCAGCGGGAGCCGCCTGCCCAGACGAAGAAAGGGAAGCGCCGCGTGAGGGATACCTCCATTAGCGACACTGATAGTCAGCCGGAGGATTCAGGTTCTGATATGTTCGACAATGATACTCCGTGCCCGTGTTCGGACTGGGCGCAGTCAAGGTACGCTTCGGACACCGACTCTGAGCGACTGGTGGTGGACGAGACTCCGGGCGACTCGAACATGCAGGTATCGCAGGATGAGCCGTTCAATGTTGTGAAGCGGAAGGGAAGAGCTGCCGCCTTCCCCGCCCCGGCGGCCGCCTAGGATTCGGACTGACTGTAGTTAAGTAGTGCTTCCCTTCCTTTTTCTTTTTTCTCTTATTCGTATTTTAATTTAATGAATATTTCTATTTATTCTCTTAATGTGCATGGCATTAGGGATTCAGTTGAATGTCAAAAGGTTTTATCGTTTTGAAAATTTTTGCTTTTGATATTGTTTTACTTCAAGAAACTTTTTGACCTCTTCCGATTTAAAGGACAAGTTCACCTTCATATACATGTGGATTGAGTGAAGGCAACAATGTTAGTAGAACACATCAGTGAAAGTTTGGGGAAAATCCGACAATCCGTTCAAAAGTTATGAATTTTTAAAATATCTGTGCAATCACTGCTGGAGGAGAAGACTACTACAGTGTATGATGTCACATGCGTACAACGATATAAGGAAAATAAAAAGAGAATTTCACAAAACGTGGCTTTTTGAATAAAGTGAACATTTCCTCGACTTGTTACTGACTTATGTTAGGGGTAATATTATTCCCCCTGACTTCTGAAAGAGAGAAGTCGAGTGTTCTTTTATTATGTGAGAAAAGTGAGAATATCTTGAATTTTCTTTATACTTTCTTTATATAGTTGTACTCATGTGACATCACAAGCTATAGTAGTCTTCTCATCCAGCCCTGACTGAGCAGAAACTTCAAAAATTCATAACTTTTGAACGGATTGTCCGATTTTCCTCAAACTCTCATTGATGTGTTCTAGTAATATTGCTGCACTCACTTAACCCACATGTCTATGAAGGTGAACTTGTCCTTTAAAGGTCTTTAAATCAGTTTGGAAAGGTCCTGTTTTTCTCTCTTCTTCGTTGTCTTCTCATTCGTGCGGCGTTATTATTGCTTTTTCAGCTAAGTTGCCATGCACTTTTCCCCAAATTCGTTTTGATAATGAAGGGCGTTATGTTTCCGTGTTGTGTTCCTTCGCAAATTTTTCTTTCCGTATTTGCAATGTTTATGTTCCGTGTGAACCTGCAAAACGTGTTGATTTTTTGAACAGTTTATTTTATCATGCAAGGGGACATGAACCTGTTATTTTGGGAGGGGATTTTAATTTTGTTATAAATCAGAAAGATAGGGTTGGGGAATCGTTAAATACATTTTGTTTTGTTGGTAAAAAAGAATAATGTTCTATTTTGAGGGCATTTTCTTAAATTGATTCTTGGTGTAAACTTAATTCTGATGCAGGTCACACGTGGTTTCATTTTTATGTAAAAATTTAAGTTCTAGAATTGATAGAATTTACGTTACAAATAATTTTAAAGTTATAAAATCTGTTAAGATTCCTTTCCATTTTTCGGATCATGTTATTGTAAATACGTCTATTTCAATGCCAAATGTTCAGTTTAAGCCTAAGTCTTATTGGAAGTTTAATGTTTTGTTATGTAAGAATGAGACCCCCGATGAGAATACCGACACCAAAATCATCCAATTTTGCAGAAGTGACCTCGGAGTCGATATCTGCGAGGAGGACATTGACCGTACTCATCGACTGGGCAAGCCGAGCACGCACAACCAAGCCAGTGGCGTCTCCACCAGAGGCTCGTCAACGAAAAACGCTTCACGGACACCTACCCGGAACCTGATTGTGAAATTTGCCAACTACCGCAAACGCGAAACTGTTTATAGTGCGAGGTTCAAGCTCAAGAATGCAAACAACATAGTGTACATCAATGAGAGTCTCACTAAAAAGCGAAAAGATCTGTTCTGGAAGATCAGGAGCAAATACAAGAAAATAATCAGCAGAATATGGACCCAGGATGGACGCATTTGTGTCAAGCTACGTAATGACATGGGACGTGTGATTGTATCAAGGGAAGACGACCTCACCAAACTAGACAGGTACTTAAACTGAACTTAAACTGAACTCAAGAATTTCTGCTTCAACAGCAAATTCTACAATACTCCACAGCCCATAAACAAAGAAAGTAATATATTGATTGGAATATCTGCGCAATTTTGTATACGAATATATGCCAGTTAAGCTCATAATGTTGTGATTATTCAATACACTTATTTTGTCCAAGTTCCCTCTGTTCGCATTTGTATACGACCTTATAGTGGTTAGTAAACTGTTGTATGTATTACATTTATTTTACTGTATATATCTATCTACCCTACAGATCATTTCAAGTAGATGTTAGTGTTTGTTTTTGAATGTAGAATCGTTTTTGTTTTTATTTATGGTTGAATCATCTTTTTGTAACGTTTGTCAAAAACCTGTTAAATGCAATCATAAGGCCTTACTCTGTACAAATTGCACTCAATGGATACACATTAAATGTGGATGTGTCTCTTCTAAGCAGTATAATGATACATCTTATCAGTTCTTTAAGTGGGAATGTCCCAGGTGTCTTTTTCAACAAATGCCATTCTGGAACGCTGATATGAATACTAAATATCAGCAGCCCCACCTGGCTGATTTGTCACAAATGTCATGTGATGATGACTCCTCAAGAATTTCATCTGAATTTCCAAAAAGTAAGGGATTAAAAATTTCGCATATTAATATAAGAAGTTTGAGAAATAAGGTTGATGATTTGAAATTATTTTTGGAGAATAACCCATATGAAATACTTTCAATCTCAGAAACGTGGCTCTGTGAAAGTATATCCAACTCTTTATTACACATAGATGGATATTGTTTTGAAAGGAGGGATAGAGACGAAAAAGGTGGAGGAGTTGGTTGTTTTATAAAAGCTAATATTTCATATGTAAGAAGAAGTGATCTCGAAGACAGTGAGCTGGAAATGATGTGGCTTGAAATAAGACTACAAAATCACAATTCAAAGTTACTTGGTATTGTATATCGCCAGCCAAACAGTGGAAATACATTTTTTAATCGTTTTGAAATAAATTTAGAAAAAGTTAGTGATTTATCAAAGGACATTTTGATACTTGGTGATTTTAACTGCAATATGTTGACAAAGAATAATCTATCGCGGCAAATCTTTGATTTTTGTGATAACATGCAATTTACTCAATTGATCAAAAACCCTACAAGGATAACGCCAAACAGTAAAACTCTCATTGATTTGATTCTTGTTACAAATAATCTAAAATCATTGGAAAATGGCACACAGTCAATGGGAATTAGTGACCACTCATTGGTTTACCTTGTCTTAAAAGAAAAACCGCCAGTATCAAGATGTCCACTGATAACATTTCGTTCGTATAGGCATTTTGATGAAGATGCATTTAAGCAAGACCTCGATATCATACAGTGGGATGATCAGTTTGTGAGAAATGAAAACGTAGAACAGATGTGGCATGTCTTCAAATGTAGAGTAAAAGAGGTCTGTGATCGTCATGCTCCCTACATCACTATAAAAAGAAAGTCTAAAGGGTCACCATGGATAACGAATGAGTATTTGAGTATAGCACGTGATCGTGATTATTTTAAGCGCAAATATGATAAGTATAAAAGTTTGTATTATTGGGAAAAGTATAGAAATATGAGAAATGCAGCAAATGTTCTGAACAAGAAACTGAAACGAAATTATTATAAAAATTTATGTATTAAGAATTGTGATATGAAATCATCATGGAGAGTATTGAAACAATTGTTGCCTAAAAAAGATTGTAGTTCTGAAATCAAGATTGTTTTGAATAATGAAATTATAGAAGAGAAAGAAAAAGTCGCTGAACTTTTTAATAAAGTTTTTAATAATGTACAAAGTGAAATTTTAGGTAATACGGACACCCGAAATCTTAATGCAAATGCATTAAAGACGCTACATCAGACTGAAAATGTATTTAAGTTTGTTGAACTCAAGGAAGAATTTGTATTAAAGGAACTATCTCATCTTGATACGTCTAAAGCAGTTGGAGTTGATGACATACCTCCAAGGTTGCTTAGAATAGCTGCTCCTTACATATCTGGTGCTTTAACAAAGCTGTTTAATTGTTCATTAGAACATGGCTGTTTTCCGAGCGAGTTTAAGATAGCAAAAATAACTCCTATTCACAAAGGAGGAAATCGAATGCAACTAGGTAATTATAGACCCATCTCCGTGCTGCCAATATTGTCCAAAATTCTTGAGAAAGCTGTGCATACGCAATTATATACATACCTGAACGAACAATCAATGTTAAGCGAATTTCAATCAGGATTTAGACCTGGTCATTCAACTGTCACATGTTTAACCCATATAGTAGAGAAAATTCTTGACAATATGGACAAAGGCAGAGTCACAGGTGCCGTTTTCCTAGATTTGAAAAGGGCCTTTGATCTTATACCTCATCATTTGATTTTTCAAAAAATGTTATGTTACGGCATTAATGGAGTTGAATTGGCGTGGTTTAAGTCATACTTCTTAAATAGGCAACATTGTACTAGCATACAAGGTACCATGAGTAACTATCTCACAGTGAGATCTGGTGTACCACAAGGTTCCATTTTGGGACCGCTGATATTTTGTTTGTATGTCAATGATATTTGTAATCTAAATCTCCATCCGGAGACAAACATCTCTCTGTATGCAGATGACACGGCATTGTTTAATCAGGCAAAGGATCAACAATCATGTGAAAACAATCTGCAAAAAGATTTCAATAATGTAGTTCAATGGTTACTATGCATTGGTATGTGCTTAAATGCAACCAAAACAAAAACGATACTTTTTGGCTCTAGGAGAAAAACTCAAAATGATGACATTTCCATCAAATACAGTAGCAATCTGTTAGAATCAGTAGATAAAATCAAGTACCTTGGTGTTACGATTGACAAGCATCTACTATGGTCTTCGCACATACATGATATCGTTAAAAAGGTATCAAATACGATTGTTTGTATTCGACGAGTTCAGCATTATTTATCCAAGAGACTTTTAAGAAAGTTATATTACTCGTTGATACTGCCGCATATAGATTATTGTAACAGCGTATGGGGAAATACCTCTAAAGCAAACATCGCAAAATTGCAAAAGTTACAAAATAGGTATGCACGATTAATATTACATGCAGATTATTCCACCCCACAAAGCAACCTTATCAGTATTTTGAATTGGCAAACAGTGCAACAAAGGATTAAGTACCAACAGTGTTTGATGGTTTTTAAAATATTGAATAATATAGCCCCAATGTATTTGAATTCATGTATTAGTAAACGACCAGTATATTATTTTACGCGATATGCTATTAATAGTCCCTTATTTATTCCAAGATGTAAGACAGATTTTAAGGTTCGCACCTTAGAAGTTACCGGAGCAAAACTGTTCAACAAACTACCGTTATTCGTTCAAAACTGTAAATCTTTGCAGTGTTTTAAACAGCAACTTCGGATTTTATTATTTTTGCTTTAAGGTCCAGGGTAAGGTGACATGGAAATCACACATAGCATATAGGTTATTTCTGTGACCCTGCACGGGAAGGAGTGCGGGTACCTCTTTTGTTTGTTTGTTTGTTTGTTTGTTTGTTTGTTTGTTTGTTTGTTTTGTCTATAGCGGTGCCTTGATCATTTTGTTCTACCCGTATTTGCATGTTGAAGGTGATTTCCCCATACCACTTTGTTCTATGAAGGTTTTAAGTACAGATCGTAGACGTGTGACATTTTTGTTTTGTTTTTTAATCTTACTATTTTATACACGCACATGAATGACTGTTATCGTACTGTATGTATACAAAATTATTGTGTATAACACGCGAGCACGTGTATGTGTGTACTCACAGTGTAGGCGCACGGGTAATCACGGAGGTCTCACCTTTGTGTGTGCATCCCCCATACAGGTACATTATGTGTCATGCATGAGTTCGCTATGCATTTGGAAGTGGAGTGTAAGAAAGTATGGGACGATGTATGAGCGAGTGTGTGTTGTGTGTGTGTTCGTGTGTGCGCACATGTGCGTGTGCGTGTGTGTATGTGTGCATGTGTGTGTGTGTGTGTACATGTGTGTGTGCGCGCGGATGTGTGTGTGTATGTGTGTGTGTCTGTTTGTATGTAAATGTGTGTGTATGTGTGTGTGTGTGTGTGTGTGTGTGTGTAACGGTATACATGTGTGCGTGCGTGCGTGCGTGTGCGGGAGTAATGGCAGGGTTAGATTTTCGGGTTGGTACACCAACGTGTCTGCGCCAAGTGGCCTGCATTGTGTGTACGTACGTAGGCGTGAGGGTTTGTAATTATTAGTTTTTGTTGGGGGGGGGGGGAGGGGATGGGTTATTTTACTTTTATTTTATGTAAAGAAATATATCTATTGAGATGATTTTATTTCATTTTGATTGTGTGGATTATGATAAGTATTCATGTGTGTAGATTTTAATGTTTTACTGTTTAATAATGTATGAAGATTAACTTTGTGTTAAGATGAATGTTTATGTATTTTTATCATGGGCAGGGCTCTCTGGAAGAGCAGGACCTGCTGGTCTTGATGAGACTACCCTGTGGAAATAAAACTGAAAATAAATAAATAAATAAATAAATAAATGATTTGTTTGTCAAAGAATTTGTTTATTACTATCGTTTATGGCAAACTTTAAAACCTGGTTTTGATTTGTTTGTATTATGGTGGGAAAATGTTAAACAGAGAATTAAAAGGTTATGTGTTAAACACGGGGTTAGGGTGGCCAAGGAAAAAAGGGATAATTTGTTAAAGTTACAGAATTTATGTGTTTCCCTTGATAAAGATATCAATTTCTATTGATTTTAAATTATTAAATTCACTGTTTGGAGGAAAGGGAGGGGGGCTTATATTCGTTCCAGGGAAAAGATTATAGAGGTTGGGGAAAAACAGGGATTTTTTTAATAAAAATGAAAAGTTAAGTGCTAATTTTAAACACATTGATGAAATTACAAACAATAGTGGTTCTGTCGTTTTCGGCAATCAAGTATTCTCTGTTTTTCATCAATTTTTCACTGATTTGTATAAATGTGATAATTCTGTTGATTTACAGACTCAAGATATGTTTATTGATTGCATTACAACTCGTATAAGTTCTGAAAATTTTGTTTTGTTAAACAAACCTATTAGGTTAGATGAAATTAAGAACGCTGGTTTTGTTATGTCTAAAAATAAATCGCCTGGAATTGACGGGTTATCTATTGAGTTTTTTCAGCAGTTTTTGGATATTATTGGTGAAGATATGTTAATGTTATATAATGACATATTTTCAAATAAGTTATTGTCTGAGTCTCAACGCACAGCTGTTATTTATCTATTACCGAAGGGGGGGGGGGTGATCATTTACATCTCGCAAATCGTCGTCCTATTAGTTTGTTAAATGTCGATTACAAGATAATTTCAAAAGTATTACAGTTACGCTTTTCTAATGTCTTATCTGATATTATTAATGAGTTCCAAACGTGTTCAGTACCAGGTCGTTTAATTCATTTAAATTTGTGTTTGTTACGTGATATTGTTGATTATGCCAATTTAAATGATATTTGTTGTGCTATTATTTCTATGGATCAGTGCAAAGCGTTCGATAAAGTTGATTGGGAATTTTTATTTAAGGTTTTAAAGAAGTTTAATTGTGGGTGATCATATTATTGATTGGGTTAGGATACTTTATACCGATGTATTAAAAGTAAAATTTTGATTGATGGGCAATTGGGGGAAGATGTTTTTATTAAAAGGGGGGTTAGACAAGGTTGTCCGTTATCACCGATTTTGTATGTTTTGTTTATTGAACCACTTGCTAGATATATTTTGTCACATGGGGGGATTAGGGGTCTTCATGTTCCGGGAGGGGGTGGGAAGTCAATTAAGTTGTTACAATATGCAGATGATGCGACCTGTGTTGCTTCATCACAGATGGATGTTATTAATTTCCTTCGGTCTTTTGAGTTGTTTGAAAAAGCTACTGGGGCGTCTCTTAATTTGAATAAAACTCACGGGTTGAAAATTGGGGATTGGGGTTTGTCGGGAGGAAGTTACGAGGGAGGATAAATTGGGTGGAGGATAAAATTAAGATTAATGGTATTTGGTTTGGGAGGGACTTTTGTATTCAGTTGTTTTGGAAAGAACTAGGGGATAGAGCAAAAAAGAAATTATCAGTTTGGAAAAATAGGGGTCTGACTTTACTTGGGAAGGTTGGGATTATTAACTCGTGTATATTCTCATTGTTTTATTATGCTGCCCGAGTTTATGTTCCAAAAGACGATTTCTTTAAGGAGATTCTAAAGGTTGTTTTTGAATTCATTTGGATAAGAAAACTGAGTTGGTTGCCAGGCATGTGTTTACTTTGGACTTCGTGGCAGGTGGATTGGAGTTACATAATTTGGAATTTAGAATGAAGGCATTATTTGTTCGTAATTTGTTTTGGTTTCTTTCTGGTGCAGATGTATCTTCGTGCAATTTTCTGTTCTTTCGGTATTTCTTAGCTTGCAGACTTCGAATTATGTTTCCTTTTCTTTGGTCGAATTCTGTTCCCCACGGCAACGAGTTGTCTGCCTCGTATCAAAGTGCGTGGGGACTCATTGTTAAATCATTCATGTGCAACAAGAATTTCGTTTACACTATAAGGTCTTGTAAATGTATCCGTGATATAATTTCTTTTCTTGTTCCACCTGCGGACATCCCCCGGGTCGTCGTTTCAGCTCCAACCCGGAGCTGGCCGACGATCTGGCGGGTGTCACACCATTCTTTGTTATGTAATATGTTGAAATCATTTAGGTGGCGGGTTGTTCATGGGGCCTTATGTACACGGGCAAAACTCTCACGTTGGGGAATTGGGGATGGGAAATGTTCCTTTTGCTGCAGGGAAGAAAGTATTGTACATATTCTTTGGGAGTGTAGTTCTGTGTATAAGATTTTATGTTGGGTGCACTCGGTATCTCTTCGTTTGCTAGGTTCGGGGATTTCTTTTGATAGTGATTTATTTCTTTTTCGTACTCCGTCTTCTAAGTTAAAGGCTTCAGTTTGGGCTCGTATATGGTTTCTCTATGTGGTTGTACAAAAATTAATTTGGAATCGTAGATGTACGTATGTTTTTGAAAAAGACTTTATTTCTGATGATCTGTTACTTGAAAAAAATACCCGCAAGGAAGAAATTCGCTTACGTATTTTAGTTGATCTGAAACGTTGGCCTCGGGAAAAGTTTAAGACTATTTGGGTCGAGGGGAAATCCTTTTGTTGTTTGGTGAATAATGAAGTTGAATTTAACTTCGATGAAATTTGTGTTAAACACTTTAACCCAGCTGGCCGAGCGGGCGCGAGATCGTAGGTTTATCGGATGTTCCTAAGGTGATTGTGTGAGCGTGCATGGGGAATGTCTGTGTGTGTATCTGCGGGAGGCTGCTGTGTACCTTCGGTCTCGCGGACTCTCGGTTAGCTGGCCCAACAGCTCGAGAAATTAAATACGGCAATTTCCGTAAACAATGTACGACTCGGAGTAGAGGCCAATGGTAGGTTATGCAAAAAAACAACAACTAACAAACAAAAGATTCAAATGACTTATTGTATGTCTTCGTATTGTATATGATTATCATTCTTGCCGTTGTAAATGTGTACATACGAAAAAGACCGAATAAACTTGAAAGAAAAGTATTTGTTCTTTTCAGCTTAATATCTGAAACGCGACTCATCGAGTCGCTTGAATATTAATCTGATTTTTGTACCGAGGCCATGGAATAGGGGCTTGCTCCATCCTGGCCACGGGTTGGCCCGGTATTGCAGTACCTCCGGGATCGGCCCACCCCCAATGGGGGTAATAATAATCCTTAGAAAGAATCTGACTTTGTATCTTCCTCTCTTCAATCTCTCACTGCAACAA
Source organism: Diadema antillarum (assembly GCF_040938485.1). Classification (NCBI taxonomy): domain Eukaryota; kingdom Metazoa; phylum Echinodermata; class Echinoidea; order Diadematoida; family Diadematidae; genus Diadema; species Diadema antillarum. The sequence continues at coordinate 627,022 of NW_027271096.1, forward strand.
TTTCGTAGAACTCCTTGAAAATGTTCAATTGTTATACTGCAACTCTAAAACGCTTTCGCTTAAAGCTCAATGTTCTCCCCCAAACCTCTGTCTTTTTTAGTTTGTCTTCTTTCTTTAGAGATCAAAAATACTGTCATCACCATTATTCATTCCACGTATATACCTCCTTACGATTCCCTGGTCCTATTTTGCAATGGAAAAGATGGTGAAACTTCCTTTCAAACCACTAATAAGGCTAATCTGATGTTACCACGGTCTAGCTAAAAAGAAAAATGCGAAATTTTACCCTTTTGAATTTGGATAAATTAATGATGATATTGATGATTTTGATGATTCCATTTACAAAAGTTCTAATAACAATAATGTTAAAAATGGTGGCATTATTGTTTGATTTTTTTTTCTCGCCAATGAAAATAAAATTAGAGTAAGAAAACAAAGGGTTAGAAAAATTTAAATGGCAGACGGAAAGAAAAGAAAGGGCGCCTCACACGGCATTTGCAAGAGAATAACCGCAACGATGGCTTGACGTTTATCTCTCTGCCTGTCTGTCTGGTATCAAGGTTTAACACGGCACGTGGTGACGTCAGAAATTCTAGCTCTCCTAATGGTTGAAGGGTGATAATGACTATTCATATTTCCGCCAATCGCGATTTGCATGGAGAGCCGTCCTTCATTGATTGTGTTCTGAGTGAATCAGTGCGCATGACACAGTACCTAGTCAGAGTGATATAATATAGAAAAAGACAGACTCAGTTTCTACAATTTAGAAATATATAGCCTTAAAATAGCGTGTTTAGAGCAAAAGATGATCCAGAAAGTTATTCCATGGATAGAACTTTATATTTGCTCAAAGGGTAGTGCAGGCCGTTTCGTGTCTTAAGGTAAGCTTCTCGAGATATAAGGCAGAAATGACGTTGCGGTTACTGTAATGGGTAACCATCCCTTGATGATCGATCCCAGAACAAGATTATCGTATCTGATCTAAGCAATGGTTATCGCTTCTCGGCCTTTTGGCTAAGATCATGTGTAGTATCTGTTCTTTTCAGCTTAATATCTGAAACGCGACTCATCGAGTCGCTTGTATATTAATCTGATTTTTGTACCGAGGCCATGGAATAGGGGCTTGCTCCATCCTGGCCACGGGTTGGCCCGGCATTGCAGTACCTCCGGGATCGGCCCACCCCCAAGGGGGTAATAATAATCCAAAGAAAGAATCTGACTTTGTATCTTCCTCTCTTCAATCTCTCACTGCAACAATTTCGTAGAATTCCTTGAAAATGTTCATTTGTTATACTGCAACTCTAAAACGCTTTCGCTTAAAGCTCAATGTTCTCCCCCAAACCTCTGTCTTTTTTAGTTTGTCTTCTTTCTTTAGAGATCAAAAATACTGTCATCACCATTATTCATTCCACGTATATACCTCCTTACGATTCCCTGGTCCTATTTTGCAATGGAAAAGATGGTGAAACTTTCTTTCAAACCACTAATAAGGCTAATCTGATGTTACCACGGCCTAGCTAAAAAGAGAAATGCTAAATTTTGCCCTTTTGAATTTGGATAAATTAATGATGATATTGATGATTTTGATGATTCCATTTACAAAAGTTCTAATAACAATAATGTTAAAAATGGTGGCATTATTGTTTGATTTTGTTTTTTTTTTCTCGCCAATGAAAATAAAATTAGAGTAAGAAAACAAAGGGTTCGAAAAATTTAAATGGCAGACGGAAAGAAAAGAAAGGGCGCCTCACACGGCATTGGCAAGAGAATAACCGCAACGATGGCTTGACGTTTGTCTCTCTGCCTGTCTGTCTGGTATGAAGGTTTAACACGGCACGTGGTGACGTCAGAAATTCTAGCTCTCCTAATGGTTGAAGGGTGATAATTGTAGAGTTGTGTGGTTAGTGTTAGAGGCTAACAGATCTACTGACTACCAGCTGGGACGACCCAAATAAAGAGAATATCACGGCGGATCTGGCGTTTCACTTGTAGCTGTTTAATCTCTCATTTCTGGTGTGTTCACAGTACATTCCAACAACAGGGGGCGCTAGACCACATTAGTGGTCTACAACACTACATCACCCTTTTCCTTTTGTTTTTGTTTTTGTTTTAACTTCAAACATCCATCATTTTTTTTTGTATTAAAACTTATACAAAACCATTCTTTCAGAAACGTATGAAATCTGTGCTGTGTCTGTACAATGCACATTATCAGAAATATGGTTTCTTGTTCATCATTTTTTTTCAAAAGGTTTCTTTCGAAATAACTCCAGAATTCCAGAAGTTTTGGCTTGAAACACTTGAAACAATTAAAACACGATAACTCTTAAAACACCGAAGTGCTTAAAACACTTGACAACATAAGGGTGAACTTCACGTTCCAAAAGCTTCACAGTCTGGTAATTGTCTAATATAAGCGCCATATCTTGAGAGTGTAAAAATATGTATAACAATCTGGTGAATAAAACAAGATTGTTGGGTTCACAAAAAAAGAGTTCAGAGTTCAGAGTTCAGAGTTCAATGTTCAATGTTCAGAGTTCAGAGTTCAGAGTTCAGAGTTCAGAGTTCAGAGTTCAATATTGTGGTGTACCGAGCAGGATACTTGCAACCGGATCAGCATAGCGTAAAATGACCGCGGATTGTGGAGTCCAAAGTTCATATCATGCAATCATAAGTCCAGCATGAACTTTCATGTAGTGTCCATTCAATCTTCCTGAATGTTCAAACTCTTTAGTTCACCAAATCTTTCCTTTTTGTTTCTTTTTGTTTCTTTTTTTTTTGTTGAAAAAACTAAACAAGTAAAACCAAAAGGTCTAAAATCTACAAAAATAATACAGCAACCGCTCAACGTTCATGGTCGTAGGATCGAACCGGCAGTCGACGTCATCTACCGGATCGTCGCGCTCACATCTCGTAGTCCTGGAATCGAACTGGCATTCGACGTCGCCTACCAGATCGTCGCACTGGGGTCCTCCGGAACGGTCGTTGGGGTTGGTTGACATCGCCTGCGTTGTCATCTGCAGGTAGAGCATCGATGTCGACGTCTCGTCGGTCTGCGATGTCGTCGACATCAGAGTCAGGAGGGTCGTCATCATGGCGTACCTCAGCATTCACCTTCTTGAAGAACGAAATGTTCCTCTTTGTGACGTAGTTACCTCTCCTGGCTACGACAGAGTTGCCTTTTCTGCTGACAACGATCAGTGGTCTGTGGTCAAATGGAGAGCTAGCCTTTGACGACTTTGGCTGCCTGACCAGTACAACATCACCTGCTTTCACCTCACTATGTTTGCTGTTCATAGCTTTGTCAGCATACTGTTTCATCCTTTCCTTTTGGATGTTGTCTCTGTTTCTCATGTTGCTCTCTGCGTCCACTTCATGCAGGGGAAGCGTGATTTGTGGCAGCTCACACTTCATCTCTCGTCTGTTCAGGGCTTGGCACGGTGATGAATTCGTTGTCGAATGGGTGTGGCTCGATAAGCTCTGAGAAACTTGAAGAGTTGCTGCTTCCAGCTTCGTCTCTCAGTATGAGCTGTTCTGATGACTTTCACAAGGGCTCTGTTAAACCGTTCAACAGCTCCATTAGCTCTAGGCCAGTATGGCGTCACCTTCCTATGGTTGAACCCGAGGTGATCGGCAAATGCACTGAACTCATGGCCACTGAATGGAGGTCCATTGTCACTTTTGACGGTAACCGGCACACCTTGTCGAGCAAATATAGCGTCGAGGGCAGGAAGAGTTGCTTTGGCTGATGTCGAAGAAACTATTTCCACTTCCGGGTATCTGCTGTACTCGTCGATTACAACTAGCAGGTATTCACCTGATGGTAGTGGACCGAGAAAATCAGCCGAGACTTCTTGCCATGGTCCATCTGGGAGGTCCGTCATTCTGAGGGGTTCTGGTCTCTCAGCTCCATCTGATATGGCAGCTTGGCAAGGTATGCATGACCTCACCTTTTCTTCCACCATCTGATCCAGCCTTGGAACCAAACCTTTTCTCTGAGGAGCTCTTTGTTTTCACTATTCCTTGGTGTGAGGCATGGGCCAGGTCTACTGCCTTGTTGACCAATTTTGTTGGGAGTACTAGTCTGTTTCCCCTGAGGATCACACCTTCATGCACCGAAAATTGTTCTTTGCTTGACTGGTATGGCTTCAGTTCTGGCCTGTTCCAATGTTCATGTCTCTGTGTCTCGATGGCTGTCATCAGAAGTTGGAGATTCTCGTCTTCCAGTGTGGCTTGCGTCACTTCAGCCAATGTCATAGCTTTGGGTACTGCATGGCTGCAGACATAGTTCAGTACTGGCTATCTCTGTCTGGCGAGCATGCTCTGTGCTTTGTCTGGATGTCTGCTCAAGTAGTCGACTGGGTTTTCCTCATCTCTGCCAGGTCTGTACACCAATTTGCAGTTATATGGCATCAGTCTCAGTCTCCACCGTTCGATTCTGGCAGACATCGGGGTTTGCTTCTCAAAGATCCTGAGCAGAGGTTATGGTCTGTGATGACCTGGAATTGAGCACCGTACAAGTAGAGGTGGAATCGTTCCACTGCCCACACATACAGCAAGCATCTCTCTCTCCGTCTGGGAGTATCTGGTCTCTGTGTCTGTCAGAGATCTACTTGCATACGAAATTGGTTGGTTGTTTTGACAGAGCATTGCACCAAGGCCTTTGGGGCTCGCATCCACCAGCAGTAGTGTGGGTTTTGGTTGGATCAAAGTATGACATTGTCTGTGCGTTTGTCAGTACCTCTTTCAGTTTCTCAAATGCTCTGATTTCCGGCTCTCCCAAGTCCACTGTACATCCTGATGAGTCAATGCTCGAAGAGGTGCTGTAAGTGCAGCATAGTCCGGGATGAATCTGGATATGTAGGATGCCAGGCCTAGTAGTGACTTCATCTCTTTGGCATTCTGAGGGGCGTCAGCATTGATTATGGCCTCGATTTTCCTTGGGTCTGGGCTCAATCCTTGCCTGCTGAAGACATGGCCATAAAATGTCACAGAGGGTTGTGAGAATTGACACTTTTCTCTCTTGAGTCTGACATTGTGAGAGTTGAGTCGATCTAGCACTGCTTTCAGTCGGGAATCATGTTCAGCCTGATTTTTCCCGTAGATGATTATGTCGTCTGACACATTTTTTCACACCATCTAGTCCACTCAGGAGTTCAGCCACGGCAGCCTGGAAAATTTCACTAGCCGAATTGACCCCAAACAGCAATCTCTTGTATCTCCTGAGGCCAACATGAGTGCTGAATGTTGTGATGTATCTGCTGCTTTCATGTAACTCAAACTGGTGGTAGCCTGCTGTGAGATCGAGAGTGCTGAAGACTGTTGCACCATTCATATCCTCTATGAGTTCATCCAGTGTTGGCATTGGGTGTCTCTCTCGTCTATGGCACGATTGGCTTCTCTCATGTCAATACAAATGCGTACCTGACCGTCAGATTTCGGTACTACAACAATGGGGCTGATCCAGGGTGTAGGTCCATCAATTTTCTCAATTATGTCCTCTTTCTCTAGTCTCTCCAGTTCCTTCTCCACGTCCTTTCTCGTGTGGAACGGGATACGACGATGCTTCTGTTGCTTTGGTCTCACCTCGTGATTGATGTGTAGCTTGATTTGCTTTCCCTTCACCTTTCCTGTGCCCTGGAAAAGAGTGGCATACTTCGTGAAGATTTCGTCAGTCAGAGTGGTACTTGTAGATACCTGGTTGATTGTGATCAATTTGAGCACGGATGCAGTCTCAAAGCTCAGCAAGTTGCCTGTGTTGGACTTCACGACAAAAAATTCTGCATCACAGCGTGTGTGTTGTTTTGTCTGGAGAGGCACATTTACAACACCAATGACTGGAATGGGCTCATCTGATCCATACGGAAAAATGTGCGAATGGGCCTTATGCAGTATGAACTTGTGCGTAGTTTTCAGGTCATGGAATGTAGGCGCGTCCATGATATTTACTGTTGCCCCAGAATCGATGATCACCTCCATTCCTTTGTGACCAACCATCAGCTGTGTAGTGGGTAAGTGCTTGTGTCCGTTCTGAGCACTGTAGATTTTGTCTCGAATGGTGAATGAATACTCATCGTCTGGTTGGGTGACACTGGTTCCAGTCACATCATCACTATCCTTTACATTGTTGATTTTCCCTCTCCGTGATGAGGAACGGCATACTTTGGCGAAATGACCCATCTTGTTGCACGCCTTGCACTGCTTTCCTGCTGCTGGGCAGGACGTTTGATGAGGGTATGGGCCTCCACAGTAATAACATGTCCCAGAAGGCTTTGGCGTCGTTTGAGGACGTGTGGCATTTTGGTTATGGACATGTTGCTTCTGGCCGTCCTGTTTGTAGCTTCTGAATTGGGATGACTTATTCGCCCTTGGGGGTCTGCGGCCCCTATTCCGCTGAAGACTGCGACCTCTTGTAGCATTGACAGCGTTGTGAGTGGTGTCGGATGATTCAAAAGCTCTGGCCTGTGCCTCACTGGCTTCCAAAGCCCGCCCAATATCCAACAATTTAGTCAGTGTTAGGTCGTCCCCCTTACTGAGGGCTTGCCGACGAAGCTTAGGAGATTGACAGTGGCGATGACTTGAGCCATTATCTCCCTATCAGTATCCGGAAACTTGCAGTTTTTCGCCAGCATGCGAAGGCGAGTGACATACCGGGGTACTGATCAAGGGACTCGGTTTGTTCTTGCTTTCCCTGCCTGAAGATGTACACTTCATACATCGAATTGGACTTCGGCTGAAAGTACTTGTTTAAGGCATCGACCGCTTTGTCATAGTCATCATCGTCACCAACGTTTTGGAGAGTATCAAAGATTTCGTCCACCTTCGGTCCAGCATAGTGGAGCAAAAGGGCTCGTTTTCGTTTGGCTGAAGAGATGTCTAGTGCCACCATTAAACGTTCAAAGCGACTAAGCCACTTGGTCCATTGAGGGCCAGGATTATTGTCAGTCTCAACAAATGGTGGAAAAGCTGGTAAGGCACTCATTTTACTTGTGTACTCGTATTCAAACAAACGAAGGCTACGATTACTGGTACTCACTCAGCTCACTGTAATGTGACGACGTCATGCACACGTTGACACCATGGAAGACAATGCATGGGACTACAGGGATGAATTACTGCATCGCTATCACGTAGTGGAAGCATTCGTTGGGGCCCGCCGATCTACAGCAAACATGGGCTCGTAAGCACATTACAAACTTCTCGTCGCCATTGTAGAGTCGTGTGGTTAGTGTTAGAGGCTAACAGATCTACTGACTACCAGCTGGGACGACCCAAATAAAGAGAATATCACGGCGGATCTGGCGTTTCACTTGTAGCTGTTTAATCTCTCATTTCTGGTGTGTTCACAGTACATTCCAACAACAGGGGGCGCTAGACCACATTAGTGGTCTACAACACTACAATAATGACTATTCATATTTCCGCCAATCGCGATTTGCATGGAGAGCCGTCCTTCATTGATTGTGTTCTGAGTGAATCAGTGCGCATGACACAGTACCTAGTCAGAGTGATATAATATAGAAAAAGACAGACTCAGTTTCTACAATTTAGAAATATATAGCCTTAAAATAGCGTGTTTAGAGCAAAAGATGATCCAGAAAGTTATTCCATGGGATAGAACTTTATATTTGCTCAAAGGGTAGTGCAGGCCGTTTCGTGTCTTAAGGTAAGCTTCTCGAGATATAAGGCAGAAATGACGTTGCGGTTACTGTAATGGGTAACCATCCCTTGATGATCGATCCCAGAACAAGATTATCGTATCTGATCTAAGCAATGGTTATCGCTTCTCGGCCTTTTGGCTAAGATCATGTGTAGTATCTGTTCTTTTCAGCTTAATATCTGAAACGCGACTCATCGAGTCGCTTGTATATTAATCTGATTTTTGTACCGAGGCCATGGAATAGGGGCTTGCTCCATCCTGGCCACGGGTTGGCCCGGTATTGCAGTACCTCCGGGATCGGCCCACCCCCAAGGGGGTAATAATAATCCAAAGAAAGAATCTGACTTTGTATCTTCCTCTCTTCAATCTCTCACTGCAACAATTTCGTAGAATTCCTTGAAAATGTTCATTTGTTATACTGCAACTCTAAAACGCTTTCGCTTAAAGCTCAATGTTCTCCCCCAAACCTCTGTCTTTTTTAGTTTGTCTTCTTTCTTTAGAGATCAAAAATACTGTCATCACCATTATTCATTCCACGTATATACCTCCTTACGATTCCCTGGTCCTATTTTGCAATGGAAAAGATGGTGAAACTTTCTTTCAAACCACTAATAAGGCTAATCTGATGTTACCACGGCCTAGCTAAAAAGAGAAATGCTAAATTTTGCCCTTTTGAATTTGGATAAATTAATGATGATATTGATGATTTTGATGATTCCATTTACAAAAGTTCTAATAACAATAATGTTAAAAATGGTGGCATTATTGTTTGATTTTGTTTTTTTTTCTCGCCAATGAAAATAAAATTAGAGTGAGAAAACAAAGGGTTCGAAAAATTTAAATGGCAGACGGAAAGAAAAGAAAGGGCGCCTCACACGGCATTGGCAAGAGAATAACCGCAACGATGGCTTGACGTTTGTCTCTCTGCCTGTCTGTCTGGTATGAAGGTTTAACACGGCACGTGGTGACGTCAGAAATTCTAGCTCTCCTAATGGTTGAAGGGTGATAATGACTATTCATATTTCCGCCAATCGCGATTTGCATGGAGAGCCGTCGCTCATTGATTGTGTTCTGAGTGAATCAGTGCGCATGACACAGTACCTAGTCAGAGTGATATAATATAGAAAAAGACAGACTCAGTTTCTACAATTTAGAAATATATAGCCTTGAAATAGCGTGTTTAGAGCAAAAGATGATCCAGAAAGTTATTCCATGGGATAGAACTTTATATTTGCTCAAAGGGTAGTGCAGGTCGTTTCGTGTCCTAAGGTAAGCTTTTCGAGATATAAGGCAGAAATGACGTTGCGGTTACTGTAATGGGTAACCATCCCTTGATGATCGATCCCAGAACAAGATTATCGTATCTGATATAAACAATGGTTATCGCTTCTCGGCCTTTTGGCTAAGATCATGTGTAGTTTTCATTTCAGAATCAGTATTCTTGTTGTGCTTTATATATCAATTATATGTATTCATGTTTATACAAATGTAAATATTATATATTGTGAAAGTTTTATTGAATAAAATTGAAAGAAAAGTATCTGTTCTTTTCAGCTTAATATCTGAAACGCGACTCATCGAGTCGCTTGTATATTAATCTGATTTTTGTCCCGAGGCCATGGAATAGGGGCTTGCTCCATCCTGGCCACGGGTTGGCCCGGTATTGCAGTACCTCCGGGATCGGCCCACCCCCAAGGGGGTAATAATATTCCAAAGAAAGAATCTGACTTTGTATCTTCCTCTCTTCAATCTCTCACTGCAACAATTTCGTAGAATTCCTTGAAAATGTTCATTTGTTATACTGCAACTCTAAAACGCTTTCGCTTAAAGCTCAATGTTCTCCCCCAAACCTCTGTCTTTTTTAGTTTGTCTTCTTTCTTTAGAGATCAAAAATACTGTCATCACCATTATTCATTCCACGTATATACCTCCTTACGATTCCCTGGTCCTATTTTGCAATGGAAAAGATGGTGAAACTTTCTTTCAAACCACTAATCAGGCTAATCTGATGTTACCACGGCCTAGCTAAAAAGAGAAATGCTAAATTTTACCCTTTTGAATTTTGAAAAATTAATGATGATATTGATGGTTTTGATGATTCCATTTACAAAAGTTCTAATAACAATAATGTTAAAAATGGTGGCATTATTCTTTGATTTTGTTTTTTTTCTCTCGCCAATGAAAATAAAATTAGAGTAAGAAAACAAAGGGTTAGAAAAATTTAAATGGCAGACGGAAAGAAAAGAAAGGGCGCCTCACACGGCATTTGAAAGAGAATAACCGCAACGATGGCTTGACGTTTGTCTCTCTGCCTGTCTGTTTGGTATCAAGGTTTAACACGGCACGTGGTGACGTCAGAAATTCTAGCTCTCCTAATGGTTGAAGGGTGATAATGACTATTCATATTTCCGCCAATCGCGATTTGCATGGAGAGCCGTCGCTCATTGATTGTGTTCTGAGTGAATCAGTGCGCATGACACAGTACCTAGTCAGAGTGATATAAAATAGAAAAAGACAGACTCAGTTTCTACAATTTAGAAATATATAGCCTTAAAATAGCGTGTTTAGAGCAAAAGATGATCCAGAAAGTTATTCCATGGGATAGAACTTTATATTTGCTCAAAGGGTAGTGCAGGCCGTTTCGTGTCTTAAGGTAAGCTTCTCGAGATATAAGGCAGAAATGACGTTGCGGTTACTGTAATGGGTAACCATCCCTTGATGATCGATCCCAGAACAAGATTATCGTATCTGATATAAGCAATGGTTATCGCTTCTCGGCCTTTTGGCTAAGATCATGTGTAGTATCTATGATTTTTAATTATGAACTCATTTTATATCCATGCAATTGCCATTTGTAAATAATGTACATGTGTTCAGAGTTTTGATGAATAAAATTGAAAGAAAAGTATCTGTTCTTTTCAGCTTAATATCTGAAAAGCGACTCATCGAGTCGCTTGTATATTAATCTGATTTTTGTCCCGAGGCCATGGAATAGGGGCTTGCTCCATCCTGGCCGCGGGTTGGCCCGGTATTGCAGTACCTCCGGGATCGGCCCACCCCCAAGGGGGTAATAATATTCCAAAGAAAGAATCTGACTTTGTATCTTCCTCTCTTCAATCTCTCACTGCAACAATTTCGTAGAATTCCTTGAAAATGTTCATTTGTTATACTGCAACTCTAAAACGCTTTCGCTTAAAGCTCAATGTTCTCCCCCAAACCTCTGTCTTTTTTAGTTTGTCTTCTTTCTTTAGAGATCAAAAATACTGTCATCACCATTATTCATTCCACGTATATACCTCCTTACGATTCCCTGGTCCTATTTTGCAATGGAAAAGATGGTGAAACTTTCTTTCAAACCACTAATAAGGCTAATCTGATGTTACCACGGTCTAGCTAAAAAGAAAATTGCGAAATTTTACCCTTTTGAATTTGGATAAATTAATGATGATATTGATGATTTTGATGATTCCATTTACAAAAGTTCTAATAACAATAATGTTAAAAATGGTGGCATTATTGTTTAATTTTTTTTCTCGCCAATGAAAATAAAATTAGAGTAAGAAAACAAAGGGTTAGAAAAATTTAAATGGCAGACGGAAAGAAAAGAAAGGGCGCCTCACACGGCATTTGCAAGAGAATAACCGCAACGATGGCTTGACGTTTGTCTCTCTGCCTGTCTGTCTGGTATCAAGGTTTAACACGGCACGTGGTGACGTCAGAAATTCTAGCTCTCCTAATGGTTGAAGGGTGATAATGACTATTCATATTTCCGCCAATCGCGATTTGCATGGAGAGCCGTCCTTCATTGATTGTGTTCTGAGTGAATCAGTGCGCATGACACAGTACCTAGTCAGAGTGATATAATATAGAAAAAGACAGACTCAGTTTCTACAATTTAGAAATATATAGCCTTAAGATAGCGTGTTTAGAGCAAAAGATGATCCAGAAAGTTATTCCATGGAATAGAACTTTATATTTGCTCAAAGGGTAGTGCAGGGCGTTTCGTGTCCTAAGGTAAGCTTTTCGAGATATAAGGCAGAAATGACGTTGCGGTTACTGTAATGGGTAACCATCCCTTGATGATCGATCCCAGAACAAGATTATCGTATCTGATATAAGCAATGGTTATCGCTTCTCTGCCTTTTGGCTAATATTGTGAAAGTTTTATTGAATAAAATTGAAAGAAAAGTATCTGTTCTTTTCCGCTTAATATCTGAAACGCGACTCATCGAGTCGCTTGTATATTAATCTGATTTTTGTACCGAGGCCATGGAATAGGGGCTTGCTCCACCCTGGCCGCGGGTTGGCCCGGTATTGCAGCACCTCCGGGATCGGCCCACCCCCAAGGGGGTAATAATAATCCAAAGAAAGAATCTGACTTTGTATCTTCCTCTCTTCAATCTCTCACTGCAACAATTTCGTAGAATTCCTTGAAAATGTTCATTTGTTATACTGCAACTCTACAACGCTTTCGCTTAAAGCTCAATGTTCTCCCCCAAACCTCTGTCTTTTTTAGTTTGTCTTCTTTCTTTAGAGATCAAAAATACTGTCATCACCATTATTCATTCCACGTATATACCTCCTTACGATTCCCTGGTCCTATTTTGCAATGGAAAAGATGGTGAAACTTTCTTTCAAACCACTAATAAGGCTAATCTGATGTTACCACGGTCTAGCTAAAAAGAGAAATCCTAAATTTTACCCTTTTGAATTTGGATAAATTAATGATATTGATGATTTTGATGATTCCATTTACAAAAGTTCTAATAACAATAATGTTAAAAATGGTGGCATTATTGTTTGATTTTGGTTTTTTTTCTCGCCAATGAAAATAAAATTAGAGTAAGAAAACAAAGGGTTAGAAAAATTTAAATGGCAGACGGAAAGAAAAGAAAGGGCGCCTCACAGGGCATTTGCAAGAGAATAACCGCAACGATGGCTTGACGTTTGTCTCTCTGCCTGTCTGTCTGGTATCAAGGTTTAACACGGCACGTGGTGACGTCAGAAATTCTAGCTCTCCTAATGGTTGAAGGGTGATAATGACTATTCATATTTCCGCCAATCGCGATTTGCATGGAGAGCCGTCGCTCATTGATTGTGTTCTGAGTGAATCAGTGCGCATGACACATTTCCTAGTCAGAGTGATATATAGAAAAAGACGGACTCAGTTTCTACAATTGAGAAATATATAGCCTTAAAATAGGCTATATAGGGTACTGTGCAGGCCGTTTCGTGTCTTAAGGTAAGCTTTTTTAGATATATAGGGCAGAAATTACGTTGCGGTTACTGTAATGGATAACCATCCCTTGATGATCGATCCCAGAACAAGATTATGGTATCTGATATGATTAATGAGTATCGCTTCTCGGCCGCACTTCAGGCACGTCCGTGGCTGGCCTTCATACCGTATCCAGCATTCCCTGCCACCCAAGCTGAGGGTCGAAGGGACATCAGTCTTTAAATCGATACGGTACTGCCGAGTTCTGTTGAACAGTCCCGGGTGCTCTCGGTGCTGAAGGTGCCTGCTCGCCAGCACCTTCCCGTAGCTGCTGAGTATGAATCGCACCTGGTTGTCATCGACCTCAAACGGGACGTGAAGCACCGTCACGATCTTGTTGACCAGAGTACGCCATTGTCACCGCCCGCTGATCTTGTTGGAGCACTCGTACGAACTTCTCTTTGTACTCCTCCTCCTTGAATGTCACGTCGAACTTGGCCCCCGGGGAGGCTCTGTACTGCTACAAGATGGTCAGCTACAGACACATCAGCCTTCGTCAGAACTTCAAAAATATCAGCATCCTTCTCCATAACAACTACCAAGGCACTCCGTGATCGCTGTACTTCGGGCATTTTCGCGAATGATCTTAGCCAAAGGCCGAGAAGTGCGGGTCAACGGGGCCCGGGAGTGCCGGGTGGTGAGGTGTTTCAGATGCCGGAAAGAGGGGCACGTTGCGTCGGCGTGCCGGGAGATCATCACCTGCACGGTATGCCTGGAGGCCGGACATTCGTTCCGCTCGTGTCCCGTATCTTTCGCCGGAAAGCTGAGCAGGACCAAGGAGTGGGTGAGCGGAGGGGTGTGGCTGTTCCAGCGCAAGCCACGCCGGCCGACCAGCCCGTAGACGGAGACGCCCCGAGTACTTCGAAAGCAGGGGATGCGCCGGCCGCGCCGGGAGTGACACCCGCGGACCCGCCGCAGAAGGAACCTCAGCGGGAGCCGCCTGCCCAGACGAAGAAAGGGAAGCGCCGCGTGAGGGATACCTCCATTAGCGACACTGATAGTCAGCCGGAGGATTCAGGTTCTGATATGTTCGACAATGATACTCCGTGCCCGTGTTCGGACTGGGCGCAGTCAAGGTACGCTTCGGACACCGACTCTGAGCGACTGGTGGTGGACGAGACTCCGGGCGACTCGAACATGCAGGTATCGCAGGATGAGCCGTTCAATGTTGTGAAGCGGAAGGGAAGAGCTGCCGCCTTCCCCGCCCCGGCGGCCGCCTAGGATTCGGACTGACTGTAGTTAAGTAGTGCTTCCCTTCCTTTTTCTTTTTTCTCTTATTCGTATTTTAATTTAATGAATATTTCTATTTATTCTCTTAATGTGCATGGCATTAGGGATTCAGTTGAATGTCAAAAGGTTTTATCGTTTTGAAAATTTTTGCTTTTGATATTGTTTTACTTCAAGAAACTTTTTGACCTCTTCCGATTTAAAGGACAAGTTCACCTTCATATACATGTGGATTGAGTGAAGGCAACAATGTTAGTAGAACACATCAGTGAAAGTTTGGGGAAAATCCGACAATCCGTTCAAAAGTTATGAATTTTTAAAATATCTGTGCAATCACTGCTGGAGGAGAAGACTACTACAGTGTATGATGTCACATGCGTACAACGATATAAGGAAAATAAAAAGAGAATTTCACAAAACGTGGCTTTTTGAATAAAGTGAACATTTCCTCGACTTGTTACTGACTTATGTTAGGGGTAATATTATTCCCCCTGACTTCTGAAAGAGAGAAGTCGAGTGTTCTTTTATTATGTGAGAAAAGTGAGAATATCTTGAATTTTCTTTATACTTTCTTTATATACAGTAAACCTCGGATAAGTCGACGTCGAGTGAGTCGAAAATCACTTAACTCGAAGCAAAATAAAAAGTCCCGATTTTTCCCTATGCATTTTCTCTAAGAAATATTTGGATAAGCCGAAGTACGAGAGTCGAATTTCGGCTGTGTCGAAGTAAAACATTCAGTCCCTTTTGTACAAAATACACGTAGTTTACATCACTTGAGCCGAAGAAGATTTGTCTGGCATTCTCATGACATTTAGAGGAGAACAAAAAAATCGGCATGTCGCAGAACCCCGTCCCTGGCCTGCATGCTGCAGGTAAGCATGCACACTCACCGTACCGGTATGCACGCATGTCGAATACGTACACATGTATACATGTAGGGTATACACACAGCACATCGATCCATATACTTTATCCATACACACAGCACATCCATACTTTATCAATGTCAAGCCAGAACTCCTTGGTCAACCAATCGCTGCTTTAATATTTTAGTGACAGGCCAAGTGGGCGGATAGTTGTACTCATGTGACATCACAAGCTATAGTAGTCTTCTCATCCAGCCCTGACTGAGCAGAAACTTCAAAAATTCATAACTTTTGAACGGATTGTCCGATTTTCCTCAAACTCTCATTGATGTGTTCTAGTAATATTGCTGCACTCACTTAACCCACATGTCTATGAAGGTGAACTTGTCCTTTAAAGGTCTTTAAATCAGTTTGGAAAGGTCCTGTTTTTCTCTCTTCTTCGTTGTCTTCTCATTCGTGCGGCGTTATTATTGCTTTTTCAGCTAAGTTGCCATGCACTTTTCCCCAAATTCGTTTTGATAATGAAGGGCGTTATGTTTCCGTGTTGTGTTCCTTCGCAAATTTTTCTTTCCGTATTTGCAATGTTTATGTTCCGTGTGAACCTGCAAAACGTGTTGATTTTTTGAACAGTTTATTTTATCATGCAAGGGGACATGAACCTGTTATTTTGGGAGGGGATTTTAATTTTGTTATAAATCAGAAAGATAGGGTTGGGGAATCGTTAAATACATTTTGTTTTGTTGGTAAAAAAGAATAATGTTCTATTTTGAGGGCATTTTCTTAAATTGATTCTTGGTGTAAACTTAATTCTGATGCAGGTCACACGTGGTTTCATTTTTATGTAAAAATTTAAGTTCTAGAATTGATAGAATTTACGTTACAAATAATTTTAAAGTTATAAAATCTGTTAAGATTCCTTTCCATTTTTCGGATCATGTTATTGTAAATACGTCTATTTCAATGCCAAATGTTCAGTTTAAGCCTAAGTCTTATTGGAAGTTTAATGTTTTGTTATGTAAGAATGAGACCCCCGATGAGAATACCGACACCAAAATCATCCAATTTTGCAGAAGTGACCTCGGAGTCGATATCTGCGAGGAGGACATTGACCGTACTCATCGACTGGGCAAGCCGAGCACGCACAACCAAGCCAGTGGCGTCTCCACCAGAGGCTCGTCAACGAAAAACGCTTCACGGACACCTACCCGGAACCTGATTGTGAAATTTGCCAACTACCGCAAACGCGAAACTGTTTATAGTGCGAGGTTCAAGCTCAAGAATGCAAACAACATAGTGTACATCAATGAGAGTCTCACTAAAAAGCGAAAAGATCTGTTCTGGAAGATCAGGAGCAAATACAAGAAAATAATCAGCAGAATATGGACCCAGGATGGACGCATTTGTGTCAAGCTACGTAATGACATGGGACGTGTGATTGTATCAAGGGAAGACGACCTCACCAAACTAGACAGGTACTTAAACTGAACTTAAACTGAACTCAAGAATTTCTGCTTCAACAGCAAATTCTACAATACTCCACAGCCCATAAACAAAGAAAGTAATATATTGATTGGAATATCTGCGCAATTTTGTATACGAATATATGCCAGTTAAGCTCATAATGTTGTGATTATTCAATACACTTATTTTGTCCAAGTTCCCTCTGTTCGCATTTGTATACGACCTTATAGTGGTTAGTAAACTGTTGTATGTATTACATTTATTTTACTGTATATATCTATCTACCCTACAGATCATTTCAAGTAGATGTTAGTGTTTGTTTTTGAATGTAGAATCGTTTTTGTTTTTATTTATGGTTGAATCATCTTTTTGTAACGTTTGTCAAAAACCTGTTAAATGCAATCATAAGGCCTTACTCTGTACAAATTGCACTCAATGGATACACATTAAATGTGGATGTGTCTCTTCTAAGCAGTATAATGATACATCTTATCAGTTCTTTAAGTGGGAATGTCCCAGGTGTCTTTTTCAACAAATGCCATTCTGGAACGCTGATATGAATACTAAATATCAGCAGCCCCACCTGGCTGATTTGTCACAAATGTCATGTGATGATGACTCCTCAAGAATTTCATCTGAATTTCCAAAAAGTAAGGGATTAAAAATTTCGCATATTAATATAAGAAGTTTGAGAAATAAGGTTGATGATTTGAAATTATTTTTGGAGAATAACCCATATGAAATACTTTCAATCTCAGAAACGTGGCTCTGTGAAAGTATATCCAACTCTTTATTACACATAGATGGATATTGTTTTGAAAGGAGGGATAGAGACGAAAAAGGTGGAGGAGTTGGTTGTTTTATAAAAGCTAATATTTCATATGTAAGAAGAAGTGATCTCGAAGACAGTGAGCTGGAAATGATGTGGCTTGAAATAAGACTACAAAATCACAATTCAAAGTTACTTGGTATTGTATATCGCCAGCCAAACAGTGGAAATACATTTTTTAATCGTTTTGAAATAAATTTAGAAAAAGTTAGTGATTTATCAAAGGACATTTTGATACTTGGTGATTTTAACTGCAATATGTTGACAAAGAATAATCTATCGCGGCAAATCTTTGATTTTTGTGATAACATGCAATTTACTCAATTGATCAAAAACCCTACAAGGATAACGCCAAACAGTAAAACTCTCATTGATTTGATTCTTGTTACAAATAATCTAAAATCATTGGAAAATGGCACACAGTCAATGGGAATTAGTGACCACTCATTGGTTTACCTTGTCTTAAAAGAAAAACCGCCAGTACAGGGGCGTCACCAGCTTTTTTTCAAGGGGGGTGCGTTTTGACACTAAAATGTTTACGAGATTTCTTGGACAGACATTTGGAATATAGGAAGCTCTCAATCCCTAGCTAGACTTTTACTGTTTTTGAGGGAATCCAAGCGGGGAAAGGGCACCGGCATAGCTAGGATTTCATTTTTTTTTTTTTTTTTTTTGGGGGGGGGGAGGGGGGAGGGAGGGTGTTAGTATGCGCGGGAGCGAGCAAGGGTGGGGGGGGGGGGTGTGGAAGTGCCGGAGGGGGTTGTACCCCCTATAAATGGATTATGGAATGACGGTGTGAAACGACAAATTACTAGCAACGATATCAGGAGAATGGCATAACGACTACATGCGAGCGAGCGGAGCGAGCGAGCTTGAAAATTTTGACATTTTACAGTCCAAAAACTGCCGTTTGTAGCCATATTTTTTTGCTTTGTAAATTAAGGGGGGGGGGGCACCGGGCGTAACTGCTGGCAATTACTGCCAGCAAAATCGGGTGAATGGCATAATACTTAATTGCGAGCGAGCAAAGAGAGCGAGCTTGAAAATTTTGACATTTTACAGTCCCAAAACTGCCATTTGGAGCCATATTTTTTCGCTTTGGAAATAAAGGATGGGTGGGGGCGCAACGGACGCAACTGCCGGCAATTACTGGCAGCAACGTCAGGAGAATTGCATAACAATTAAATGCGAGCGAGCGAAGAGAGCGAGCTTGAAAATTTTGACATTTTACAGTCCAAAAACTGCCGTTTGTAGCCATATTTTTTTATTTGGAAATTAAGGGGGGGCGCAACGGGCGCAACTGCTGGCAATTACTGGCAGCAACATCAGGTGAATGGCATAACAATTAAATGCGAGCGAGCGAAGAGAGCGAGCTTGAAAATTTTGACATTTTACAGTCAAAAAACTGCCATTTGGAGCCATATTTTTTCGCTTTGAAAATAAAGGAGGGGGGGAGGGCGCGCACCGGCGCAACTGCCGGCAATTACTGGCAGCAACGTCAGGAGAATTGCATAACAATTAAATGCGAGCGAGCGAGCGAGCGAGCGAGCTTGAAAATTTTGACATTTTACAGTAAAAAACAAACAAACTGCCGTTTTATAGCTATATTTCTTCGCTTTAGAATTTAAGGGGGCACATCGGGCGCAACTGCTGGCAAATACTGGCAGCAATATCAGGAGAGCATAATGATTACATTCGAGCGAGCGGAACGAGCGAGCTTGAAAATTTTACATTTTACAGTCCAAAAACTGCCGTTCTTAGCAATATTTTTTCGCTTTGGAAATTAAGGGGGAGGGGCAGCGGGCGCAACTGCTGGCAATTACTGGCAGCAACATCAGGTGAATTGCGTAACGATTAAATGCGAGCGAGCGAAGAGAGCGAGCTTGAACATTTTGACATTGAGTTTTACAGTCCAAAAACTGCCGTTCTTAGCCATATTTTTTCGCTTTGGAAATTAAGAGGGGGCGCACCGGGCACAACTGCAGGCAATATTACTAGCAGCAACATGAGGTGAATTGCATAACGATTAAATGCGAGCGAGCTTGAAAATTTTGACATTTTACAGTCCAAGAATTGCCATTTGAAGCTATAGCTTTTTTTTTTTTTTTTTTTTTTTTTTTTTTTGCTTTCGAAATTAAGGGGGCGCACCGGGCGCAACTGCGGGCAATTACTGGCAGCAATATCAGGAGAATTTAAATGTGAGGGGGCGGAGCGAGCGAGCTTGAAAATTTTGACATTTTGCAGTCCCCAAACTGCCGTTTGTAGCTATATTTTTTCGCTTTTGAAATTAAGGGGGGGGCGCACCAGGCGCAACTGCCGGCAATTACTGGCAGTAACTTCAGGAAAATGGCATTACGACTAAATGCGAGCGAGCGGAGCCTGCGAGCTTGAAAATTTTGACACTTTACTGTCCAAAAACTGCCGTTTGAAGCTATATTATTATTTTTTTTCGCTTAGGAAATTAAAGGGGGACGCCCGGTGCGTCCCTCCCCCTGGATCCGCCACTGGTCAAGTCTTTTTGTTGGCAATGCAAGACATTTTTATATAGATTAGTATATGTAAAGCAACAATACAAAATCAATGATCTAGCTTTGATATAACGAAGCGTAAGGTACAAAGGTGTACATTCTACATCACATTGCGCAACCTTGTAGCGACTCTTCGTTCGGATGTACTGAGTACACTGCGCACATCCTGCTTAGTAATTATGCAGAATGCCAACCAGGAATCACGCTGAATCACGATCTTTTGTCGGGTCCGTGCTTTTTGAACAATGTTTCACACTATATACCAAATTAATTATGGTTAAAAGAAATCATAGAAAAATATCTTATTTCTTGATCACCCTTTCATTCAAAAGCACTTTACTAACACTTGCATTACTATTTCGGTAAGTCTTTTTTTTTTTTTTACCAGCGGATTGGGAGGAAGACGCACCCCCCCCCCCCTCCGTATTTACGCCACTGCTTTTGGGTGAAATAATTGGACAGATTTCTTGAATTAAAAAAAAAAAACCAAGAAAATCTTTTCATCGCGGGAACTATGATTATGTGGGGTTGGGCAAATGGTGCGCTTGCCTTCCAGTATTTTTATGGGGCAACATTTTTGTTTTCTTTCAAAAGCAAGAAAATCTTCTCATTTCGGGAATTATTAATTATAGGGGGGGGGGGGCAAAATTAAAATATGCTTGCCCGTCCAATATTTTTATGGGGGTAACTTTTTGTTTTTCTGTCAAAAAAAAGATAAGAAAATCTTCTCGTCTCTGGAATTATGGAGGGGGGGGGGGTGGGCAAAATGAAATGCTTGCCCCTCCATTTTTTTTTTCATTTTTTTTTTTTAATGAGGCTAAGGCTCGCTCTTGGGCTGGCAATATGGATTGGTCAGAGGTAACGTAAGACCCTACATACTTGTAAGTAGCACACGTACACGCAAACGTGTATAAGTGCTCCGTATCGTACGGATGTATAAATTAATACGGTCGATAAATAGTAAATACTGTAAAATACCAGTAGATATGTATAAAATCAGTGCTGCCAGAACCAGGGGTGCGAATTGTTTTTGCCGACGATTTTTTTTCCCTGGTGCAAAATATAAAAAAAAAAAATAGAAAAGAATAATTGTTTAGCGTCCGGCGTTGAGGTCGCTCGCAGACTGATTTTTTTTTTTTTTTTTTTTTTTTGATCTGAAGGGGGGTGCGTTCGCACCCAACGCACCCCCCCTGGTGACGCCCATGTCTGAGGAAACGTTTGAATTACCTACCTCTACAATGTACCAGCTTATGAGAGGAATCTAATTTGAAGGGTTGCCAGAGGAAGACAAGAACTTTAACTGTAGCATTTGGAATTTGAATGTAATTAAATCTATGCATATTTCCTTCATAAAGTTAAAGGAAAACAATCTCAAGGCTTTCACAATGGAATGTATATGTATAATCAATGTGCTGAAACAGTTGGGGGGGGGGAGGAGGAAGAGGAGGGAGGGAGGGATATTTTCAAGTGGGTAGCAGTTTACCACAAATGCAAGTTCATCTCTGTATATTCTCAGGTTCTAGGTGTTATTCATTCTTAGGTTTTACTGTATTTGTGTACAAGTGAAGTGCCATCATACACATTCTTTTCACCATACCCTGAAGAGACAGTGAAAGTGGGCGTACCAATGTCCGAAGTCTGCTGCCCGAAGTCTGCTGCCCGCAGACACTGACCATGTCTCATCTGTGGTTATTTGTTTGCCTTTGTTTTGTTTTTTAACAACATACAAATTTATGGTAATGTAATGTGACATTCAGTGTACAGGTAAGGCTTCCACTAACTTACCCCTTTCTGTGCCAGAGACTTTGGACAGTGTGTACAATGCTAAGTGATTTTCTGTGCCAGTCTGCACTCAAAGTACTCAAAGGGTTTATTGACATCAGGCAGAAATCATACAAAACCATTACAACAGAACACAAGACATTCACTCACACTTTTCTCGCCACCCTTATGATATAATTGCCCTGCTTGACAAGAAGAAATTAGACCTTTTACTACAGTATGTGCTCCTAAGGCCATTAATCACTATGGCAACAGCGAGCTATTTGTGGTCACTGTCCGCGAAACAGAAAATACGCAAAATTCATCTCACCCTGCCGAGAGGAACACTAGGTTACAGTGTGAAAATGTCTGCTTGGACAGTATTCTGTATAATGCAGTATGATATAATACTAGTGCATTATGATAATAGTAAAAATAACATATTGTATAATGCAATGTAAGATATTTACTCACGTCATACATGATGTCAGTCCACCCTTCCATGGTGATGCACTGGAACACGGTCAGCATGGCCAGTCCGATATTGTCAAACGTGGTGATGCCATTGTTGGGACCCTCCCAGCCCTCATCGCAGGACGTCCCGTTGCGACACGAGTACCCCGCCCCGCATGGGTGTGGGTCTTTCATGTCCAGTATGTCTATATTGACAACAATAACAAAAACATAGGGTTAATGCTCGATGTAAGTGATTTCTCTATACGTGGTCTATTTTTACGTTTTGACTGATACTTGCAAAATTAACCACTGGTGGAAATAATGGCGCCCATATTACCATATTACAAATGCATGGTGCATTAATCAAGTTCAAAGTGGAAATATTGGCACCCATATTACAAAAGTATGGTGCATTAATCAAGTTCAACATGGAAATTTTGCTCATTTTTCTCTTGAAAAGTGAAAATACTTCATTCTCAATCCAGCATTGTGGTTCCGGATTGCAAATTCAACCATTCATGACATTGTCTTATAAGTCCAATTTTGGAAATATCAAACTTAAAGAAATAAATAATGGTGCATATATATATATATATATACATATAACAGTAGTTATACACTTTATAAAGAGAAATGATTTTATAAAATCACTTTGGAGATTGGATGCATTTCTTAAAAGTTGTGAATTTGAAATTTTGTCCCAAAAGCGAGTGGGGGGGGGGGGGGGGGGGGGGGAGGCAGTCCAGTGTAGGTAATGAAATATGCCACTGATCTTCAGTGCTATGATGTGGAATCTTATATCATGTATTCAATGCATTAACCATTTTTAGCCCCTGACCTCCCCTTTAACTGCCATCATAAAAATCACTAAGATCTTGGTGTATGTAATATTTGATAATTTGAGTTGGTTTCAATTATGCGCTACCTGAATCTCTATGCTAAAAAAGATTATCAATGTTCACCCTGATATATCCATTTACGATATGAAATGCCAAATGTCTTACAACACTATAACAGTGTAGTTTTAACTAGCTCAGGCATTCGGGTATATTTGTGTGTTGTATTGTGAACTTTGGTATTTTGCAAGCAACTTTTAACACGAAAGCTTGAACTGAATCCTGCTGATACCTATATTATATCTTACAGTTGCCAAGAAAACTTTTGAGACAACAGCAGCAACAAAAAATCCCACTAGCTGACAGCTTGGCTAAATATGAAAGGTGCCAGTTGGGGAGGGGATAGGGAAAGAAGGAGGGGGTAGGGGAAGGGGGGGGAAGGGGTGGGGTGAAAGGTGATAGATGGGTAGCTGTAAAACCAGAAATATTTGCAGCATGAAACTTAAAGTGTACCAATACCCTGAAAATCAAATTAGTGTACAGCTAGAATACACAAAAAACAGCCATAATTCAGCTGTGATAGCCCCTGAAAGTTTACATATTTCGACAAATCAGCTCATATCTCTACAACAATTTGGCATCTGTGCTCCACACATTTAAGTTCTGCTCTGTAAGCGCCCGTAAAACTGATCTGCGTGCACTCTAGCTATACACATACGCGTTTATGAATAATAAAGAGATTCCACGTCGATCAGTTAGCCAATCGCGTGCACGCATCCATATATCACTATGGTTCAAGACGTTTTTGGAAAAAAATATTGACAGCGTGAACATTTGATAGAAAGAATCAGGTGATCAACTAGTCAATGTTAAGTAACTTTTGTACACTCTTTGTACACTCTTTAGAATTTACATCTAAACCCTAATAGATAAAACTTGGAGTGACAAAATACAAATATTTTGCAGAGAGCGTGTCTTAAGTATGAATATAATACTCGGGGTATTGGTGCACTTTAAGTAAATTGGAACTGACGGTCTTTCTCGCAACATGGAACTTTCACAAAATGTCACTGGCATCCAACACATTGTGCAGACAAGAACTTCCATGTGCATTTACACTTTTGCGAATCTTGGCTCCTCGTGAAATTTGCAAAAGTTTTACACACTCAGACATTTCTAGTTTTACAGTACTTATCTGATGGAAGAACTCACTCGTGTCTTTGATGTAGCATGTTTTGTGCATGTAGTCCATGAAGAGCTCAAGGCCGATGATGGCATAGATAATGATGACGAAGATGACCAGCAGTGCGATGTGGAGGAGGGGAACCATGGCACGCACAATTGAGTTGAGTACAACTTGTAAGCCTAGGTACAAAGTGAAGAGAAGCAAGTAGCACATAGACAGAAACAATACATTTTACATTATATATCCATATGTATATTTATATATATATATACATATATATATATAGATAGATAGATAGATAGATAGATATATATACATGTTTATGTACATTGAATTTTTTATTCAAACTTTATCTTTCTTTTTTTTCAACAGAATATACAACAGAATGATTGAAATCAAACATTCTATGTTTGAATAATAAACAAATAGATAAAATAACATGTTCATATCTTGATCGGAAAGAAAACAACTATCTTCAAAATAATTTAATGAATCTTTCTCCCTCAATGTAGATGACTGAATTTAAAAAATACATACCATCAAAACAAAATTTCTATTTTCTATAAAACTATGACACTTTTACTAACCTAGCAGTAATGATAATTGTACAAAGTGGAATTTCTTTGATAATTTGGGATAGCTTGCATTGACAAAATTACTAAGAAGACTACACTTTGAACCTGAAACAAGCAATGTTGATACCACATACTATCTACAAGACACACAATGCTTCAGGGATAAAATGATATGACAAATTCACTTAACTCCTAACCATCTAATTGTGTTCACACTTAAAAGAAATAAATTATTGTACATAGCATACTCACTGGGAACTCCTGATACAAGGCGCAGTGGTCTGAACACTCTGAAGGCGCGGAGAGCTTTGACATCAAAATTGTTGTTCTTGAACTTGGCAACTGATAATATTGTACTGATAGCCCTGTGAAAATACAAAAATCACGATAATGTTGAGAACATTTTCTGAACATGCTCTTAACCTTGCTATTGCCATCACTAAAATAAAGCTAGTTACATGTAAGTTCAAAGCACAAACTTGACACCCACACAACCCAAATCCACCCCCCCCCCCAAAAAAAAAAAAAAAAAAAATTAGTTTGCAGATCTTTATTATGTAGGGTGGGTTGGGTTTTAAAAAAAATTCCAAACAAACAAACACGGAAATGTATGACTGGTGCTTATCTAGAGAATCAGTATAAAATACTAAATGCTGATTACTCTATGAGTTCTCATCTCATTATCTATTCCTCTTCATGTTAACAAGTATGAGTGATTTTCTTTTTCTTGATATGTAAGATTTTGACAATTCTATCAAAACTGCATTACAAAACATTGTGTGGCTTTGCCTGACAGTGTTTTACTATTACACAGCATTTTAACTATTCAATATTACACTCAGCTTGCAAAACTTGGAAAGTGTGGTATATTTAGTAACTCATTTCACAAAGTGAAAACTCTAACTGGTCTCTTGTTTAATTTTTGGTTACCCGTGTGTGGAAACAATGATTTTTTTTTTTTCAAATATTATCTTGACAGACTACTTGGAGCAATTTTATGGCAGATTTTGCAAACTAAATGAGATTATACTCACTGTACTGCACAGGAAAAGAACTGTTGGTGAGTATCCCACTGCTTCTAAGATACGATTGTGTCTTACAGATTTGATATGTGACACATCCACTATCCACTGGGAATGGGTTAAAACAGCTTTGCTTTCACTAAAGTTCTCTTGGGCACTGAGCAATGCAAATCATACGAGAATTCTGGACCTGAACGGTAAGCGATACAGGCTTGTGGAAATAAAGTATGGCATAAAAGATGGAGGTTCATATAGATGTATAATTTGCAATCCCATACCAGCTATGTCCAAGAAAAAGAGAGAATGCAAGCAGAAGAAGTGCATCAAGAAAAGACAGGAGAAGAGTCCAGCATTTATCTAGTTATTCATAGATCTTCACTGCATTTCAAAAATCATCATTAACATAATTTCATCTTCTCTGTGCAAATCACCATGGAAACAAATCCTACGGCCGTCTCTCAGCGACATGAGAGAGAAAAGAAAAAAAGAGAAAGAAATAAAATAGGAGGAAGAAGTAGAAGAAGAGAAGCAGTCAAGTAAATGGTAGGATTATGGCCGCAGGGAGGTTTTGTGGGTTCAAACAATGAGACTTACCCTACTACTACGATGACAAAATCTAATATATTCCAGCCGCTCCTAAGGTAGGCTCCTGGATGGAAGAGGAAACCCTGGGCAGTGATCTTCAGCAGGGCTTCAATAAGAAAGATGATGAGGAAAGCATATTCTACAAATTCCTGCAGAATGAGAGAAGAGAAAGAGAGGAAAAAACATGCAATGAGACCTTAGTCAATTGTTTAATAAGATGATATGATGGCAAGAATGGAGAAAGATATACAGCAATTAACAACAAATATATGTTTCCTCTGACTGAACCGTGAATGTCCTAGAAACATTGAAATATTACTTGTATATCTGCAAGACATATGACTGCAAAGTACATTAAAATAGAGTGGATTACAAATCACATTGTGAGAGAGATATGAGGAAAAGCATGGAAAAAGAGGCATTGGAATTGCTGAAAAAAAAGTGATGGCAGACATATTTGTGACCGTGCATCACAAAACCAACAAAAAGTCGCACCCCTTTGATTTTACATGAGGACTCAAAAAAAGGTAAAATGGGTCAAGCAAGTCAATTTTTAGTTTTCCATATTTTCTGAAAGAGCTATTCTTCTTCTACATCATTCCTAAGTTTAGGATCATAAAAAGAATGGGAAAGTGGGTTTTCAACAGTTTTTCTACAAACCTTTTTTGATAGGGTAGTGTGATCAGGTATGTCTCAGAGGCCCCCTTTTTATTTCTTGGAAATCCTATGCACACTCTTCACTTCAATTCTAATAACTTTTGAAAGGATAATGCTACTGCTTTGAAAGTTGACATTAATCATGGAAAGAATGTGTTGATAGAGCATGCTTAATTTCAGCTTAATCTGATAATCTCTTTATTGTTGTTGCTACGGTGGTTTACATCCTGTTTTTTCTCCCATTCATCACACAGCTAGCACAGCTTAGTGAAAATCAGGTGCTTTAATAGATTCTGTACTTCAGAGCCTCTTTTCTCAGTTCACACTTTTCCAGAGTATGTGCTTTCATTTGAATTGAGTTATACATCATTTTGAAGCTTAGAGTCTGCTCTTTTTGGATCTGCCATTACTTAAAAAACCATGTCTGGCAACATTTTTTGGTTTTGTGGTGCAGGGTCCCATTTAAGTCCCATATTATATATGTGAAGAGAGATCTGATTCAGCATCTTGAGAGAAGGACGGAGATATATTGAATGAAATGCAAATATATTAGAGGAACATACTTATCAATAACAATGTATCTTTAAAGTGATCTCAACAGGAATTGGGTTGCATCACATCAAGCAGAGCATACAATTCCTGCTTTTGTGGTATGACAGAAAATTACGATGTTTTCTTTTTTTTTGGGGGGGGGGTAGGTATTTTAGGAGACAAGATGTGATATACACACCAAAAAGCTGATAAGATTCACAGTCTTCCATTTAGTCAATTTTTCTTTCTATTGTCTCTCATATTTCTGACACACACAAAAAAAGAGAAACAATTTGTGCCAATGCAGTAAGCGCATCATCATGACATTATATACATTTTAAAAAAGGAATGTGAAATGTTTAAACATATTTTAGATCAATGTAACATTCAATATCATTCGGAACCAATATGAGAATATGCGTAATATGCCATGACAGTTACTATGACAACGGACAGGTGGGCTGTGGACATTTTGCCCATTGTAATAGTATCTGTCATAATTGTATGATTGTCTATATTTTGCCATGAAACAGGGCTACTGGAAGTCTCAATATGACATTATCATGAAAAGGTAGTGATACGAAAGAAAGATGAACATTTTCAAAGTTGAAAGTGCATCAAAGAGAGCAAGAGAAGAGAGATAATGTTGCACTCTTTACAACAATCAAATAATGTAAGACCTCCTCAACACACAACAACAAAATATACAGAAAGATACCATCTATAGTTGATAAGGTCAAGGTAAACTTCAGGTGATCATTTTTTTTTTTCAAGCCTGAAAATCAGAGGGAATGCCACATGGCAAGATGCATCTCTATTGTGTATCTTTTTATTTATTCATTTATTTTAATTTTTTATCATTTTTTCTTTTCTTTTTCTTAATGGACAGCCAGGTCTCAAGAATACTATTAGAGGAGGTTATCCACAACAGCCCCACGAAATCGCAAGTACGTCAGTATGATATAAACTTATATACATAAATTTGTACACACAACCACACACACACACACACACACACACACACACACACACACACACACACAGAGTCATGTGGCATGGGAGGGGGAGGGGAGGGAGCAGCAGGCGGATATTATGGAACAATTATTAAGGGCAGGCATTCGGTGTGGGGAATTTCAGTGTCAAATGGTGTGCCGGTAATTGATCAGCCACAACTCTTCTCCTTCTCTGCGAATCACATTACTCTGGTGGCATTTATTGACCTAATAGGCCGGGCAGGGACCAGCTATTGCACTAAAACAGGAACAGTTGGAGGGGGTGCATGGTTAGCAGTGTACCTACATCCCCCCTTCCCCATCAATTTCATTGGGAAAAGCATTTATAGACAGAACAGTTCAAAGGTGATTTGTCAGCCTATTATGGCTCAAGAAAGAAACCACAATGACATCTAATTCCTAGACACAACTTGGAAAAACGTTTAAATGATCAATCATAGCTAAATTGTGCTAATTCAACATCCTTTCTGTGTTAAACAAAATAAGACTTTCAGATTAACCTCTTCCCCCCAATAGACAGAAATGGAACAGTTCTTCTTGACAGTCTTTCCCTCAATTTAAGGTCTTCCCATTTTTAGCCCCAAATCAGGTAAAAATGGCAGCAGCTGTCACAGCTGCACATACCCAACAGGGTGATGTACCAGTGCATTCAAGTCAATGCATCCAGTTTGCTTGCATAAAGGTCTGGTGCTATGTTGGGCATTCCTACGGCAAGCTGTCTCATTCTGGAAGAGAAAACATTGCCATAAAAGTATGCACAAACTTATAGTATAAATGCTCGTAAGCCAGATCATTGCAACCCTATCTCATTTTTATTTTGAAGTGTGAATGTTGTTTTTTAGTCATTCTTGCTAGTAAATGTAGATTAAAATACTTTTTATAGCATTTTACACATCTTCTTGTAGCCTTTACATTAGATGTGTTCATATCACCCATATGTCTCACTTAAAAGGAAAAAAATGCATTAATTGATCATACAGTGCAGTTTTAAGATATATATCATAGCAGACCTTGATTTCTGTCTAAACTCCCATGGTAATTTGGAGATGGACGCCGCCAGCCGCTCCTCAGGTCACTACCCTCTTACTGTCATCCAAGCAGACTTAAAACTCTTTTTATCCTCTAAAAATAGGTGCACGCTATCCGATGAGTTTTGGAGATGTCTCCCTCACACACACACAGTAATAACAATGATTACCATGGTGCTTTGTGCGTAAGTTGCTGATATAAGAGGTAGAAACAATGGACTAGATTTGGGTGAAATCTGTATGTGGGAGGGGGCAAATTAAATTTGTTTCTCCCGACACTGATTATGTCTTTGAGATTCTGCCTTCATGCCAACGTTTAATTTTCTTGCCTCAATAGTACTCCATAGTACATTTGTGAGCTGAATTGCATTTTATGGAACAAAGACAAGCAGATGCTTCCTGATTAGCTGTGTAATTACTTTCTTCCATATGGTGTGTGTGTGATATGAAGCTGTATATGGCAGATAATCAGTTTGTTTTGTGTGCAGTGCAAATTGGCTCTGTGTCGACTCTGCACTGCATCACAAAGCCAAGGAGTAATACAAATCATGCATAGCTTTCTGCCTTGCTTTATCTACTACTGGTATTAGTGTTTCTGCTGCTTATTTTGATTTGCTGGGATTATACGCCATACAAGAAAAAGCAAAGAAATTATTTTTTTTAAATTTCTTTTTCAAAGTTTCTGGATGAAGAATTATAAACATATCATCCTTTCCCTTACAGCTAATTTAACAAGGGAATGATATGAATCTGAATATGATATCAAGATTGGATGTAAAGCTGACAAGGATTAAACAAAACGCACTTGAAAGTATGTGTGGGAGTTTTCTTCTGCAGTTTCGCAATGTTATTAGAACTGAACATGACACTATTAAAATTGAACATAAAACTTTTTTTTTCTTTTTTCTTTTTTTAAAAAGCAACAGATCCTCATGATAAGTAGTGATGAATGCTAAATGTCATGCGTGTGCACAGAGCTACAACATACGAAAAGCAGCTGCTTGTCAGCTTGGTTGTCTAGTGTACACATTCATACCGTCTGGCACACCGCATTGCCACCTCGCTTTCTCCAAAAAAAAAAGAAAAAAAAAAGAGTCCCCATTCCCACAGCAAGCTGCAGACAAATCAATTCAGCACACGGAGGGGCCCTTCACCACGAGTATTCCTCTTCTTCCAAGGCATCCTCCTCTTCCGAGGCATCCTCGTTGATGATGTGGCCATGAATAACCCCTGTTCCCCCATCTCCATACTTCCCCATCCTTCTCCCTCCACCCAACCCCCCCCCCCCCCCCCATTTTCCCCCATCCTCTCCCTCCCTCTTCATCTCTTTCTCTCTCTCTCTCCCCCGCCCCCACCCCCAACCAGCCATTGCATACAAATTGGAGAGTTTCTGGTTGTCATGGCAACCTCATGCTTGCAGATTCCAGGATGCTGCCTCAATCTGCCCGTCTACCAGCCTGCCTGTCTACCCTGTGTGTTAAGCCAGACAGCACGTACTGAACCCACCGCCACTGAAGTCAGCCCCATGATGCTGTACGTAATCAGATAGCCGGGACTGATACGCATTATGCATCTTATCACGTCTCACCATCAGAATACATATTTTTATACAATATACTGAAATGCATAAAAAGAAAATGCACACAAATCCTCTTTCTAACTGTCTGAGAAAATTTGTACGCTGGATTAGGTCAATACAAAATTCAGCATAATTATGTCCCATCTCTTTGATTCCCTTACACATGTTTGGTTGCTTTATTTGCAGGTCAATCATTTTGGCTACATATATTTCACATATTAAATCTGCCATTTCTCTCTGATCTATCGGTTTACTGTTTGTGATGATATTTTGGCACATGTCTTTAGTTCTTCTGCCTCTTCTTTTTATCATAATTTTTATTGTTATTATGATTACAATTATTATTGATATTATTGTAATTGTTATCATAAACATCAATATTATGACTGTAATTATTATCATCATCATTATGATTGATATAAACTGAGTACAATCATTTTGCCATAATGGCAATGTATTGTCTACACATCTTCGCCTGTTCTTCAAGGAACTGTGTTACTTGTAGACATGTTGAAACCAAAGAGAAATACCAAAAGAGACTATAAATCCATGTGAATTCTGCCTCCATCAAAGCATCATATGTTACAGGATCATTCAATCTCTAGTGTTCCTTGAGAAATTTGCCAATCAAAGCTCCTATTGACCCACTGCAAAGGCATTGAGCAAATTTGATAGATTTTAGAGGAGAACAGCATGCCATAGAGTCAGATACACAGAATCACAAATTAGAATAGCATACACATTTTTCTCGCCCGATAGTTTCATTGACTTTTTTCATCAAAGGTCCATTAACCCGTTGAGGACAAGTCTTGAGTATACTTGGGCAAGCATCTGTGGGAAATGAGTGCTGTAGCAAAATCAAACCGTCCCCAACGGGTTAAACAAACATTGTATTATCAATTCGGATGATGACATTTGCCACCTCTGTCTTATAATAGTAAATATTCCCATAAAAATACACTTTTTTCCCATTATTTTCTGGACAAATATGAGTGAGGAGCACCATTCAAGTAGTGTCACAGATTTGTCTGATTAACAAATCCCAAAAGAATCTAAAAGACAAGTATCTTGTCTAGAACACCATGTCTTGATAGCTACAACATCTTGAAAATCCTTGCGTTTCAGTATTAGACTAGAGTGGGGATGATGATAGTACAGATGGTTGTAAGTCATTACAGAACAAGAATTTGACCTTGGGATCCTATTAGTGTGGCATCACAGGATGTGACGCCCTGACAATGCTGCAAAAAAAAGGGGGGAACACGTTGGAATGCAACTTCACAAATGAAGTAGGATTTTTGAAGTAGGGCTACACCATAACCTATCATTTTTGCTCTGGACCAAAAAAAAAAAAAAGAATGAATCAGCTCTCACCTGAATCATATCATTCAGTAAGTTTTGACCAGATAAATGACATTAGAAGGCAAAAAAAAAACAGCAACCAAACAATTAGGTTCTTATTCTTCCTGGTACTAGTTTCTCAGAGCCGACCGTTTCTAATGTCTGCTGCATTGATATTCCACATGTCTGGCGGTAAATGAACATCACGGGAAGTCATGTTTCCTGTCATTACGCTTCATATGTGAGGTAACGTCCCGGCAGAATGTGCGGCATTATTGCACTCCCCCCTAATACCGCCCTTTTTTGACTCGGGTGGTTACTTCCGCATAATTGAGTGATGATATCACGGCTCTCAAGGTAACATTCATGAGGCGGGGACCACATGTGATCACATTTCGCCCTTCCTCTGTTCAAACTGAGGCCAAAAGAAGACCCCCCCCCCCCCCATCCCAACCCACCCCACCCAACCCCCACCCCCCCCCCCCCCAAAAAAAAAAAAAAAATCAGGCAAATGCATGTACACAATCACGTGACTGCGCCATTTGGGAGCTCGGAGATGAATGTGATAAGGGGTAATGCCTCATCCCCCATAAAGTGCACTTTGGCAACATTCTTCTGTGACCCCAACCTGCACTCTCGCCACTGTAGAGAAATTATATTCTGATATCTTTGCTACATGTACTTCTCTCCTTATTTCTGTATGTCCCACTACAAACACAGTTTACAAAGTCATTTTCCTAACATATCATCTTTCACCCAAGAGTGTGGCACTGATTCATAGTATTTTACTCATTTTGATGGAGCTTCTGTTTTCTCCACACAAAAAAAGCTGAGGAGTAATATGTAGTGTGCATGTGTGTGAATTCATGTATTCAAGTATGTATTCATTATCACATACAAGAAATCATCTACACTACTGCTAAATGTAAAGCCCATTCTCTTGTGCAAGCAGGCATAACATATGAATGTACCAGTAGGTCCTAACGTTTGTACACATGTATATATACTGTATATGTGTATACTCAAAGCAGCTTCACTATTATATACCAAATACAAAAAAGAAGATATCGTTTTATATGAGTTAAGATCTGTTTACTTCACATACAGTGCTTAATAACTGTAGTTCAGTAGACAATTTACAAGACCATAATCCCACTTTCTTTCTTTAAAAACAGTTTTCCTTTCAAGAAAAAAAAAATAGTGTGAAAAACATTGCTAGCAACCCTATTTTGATGTGAATGAACTAATGTCCTACTTCCCCATATATTCACTGATACTCTCCGCACTTGGAATTCTCTGCACAAAAGTATACATGGCTTGATAAGGCTTCCCTTTAAATCTGTATCAACAAGGACAATGAAATGACAAAAAGTAAACAAATAAAGCTGTAACTAATAAATACTGGTGGCCCCTTTTTGCACATGGCTTATGTCAGCTCTATCTCCTGCTCCACCCACAATGAAATTATGCACTGTCTGGGAGTCTGGTGTAGAGAATGGAATGGAATTCCAAGTAAGCCTTGACTCACTACAAGAGTTCAAACAGTCAACACTGTCATTCAACCATCCATGAAGGGTGGGAGGAGGGAGAGGGGGGTGAAGGGTGGAGTGATTTAATAATTCTTAATTCAGCCTACTGTATTTCCAGTACATGAACCACAGAGTAATGCTACGTTTACACCATGCTCCAGGTGGCGAAGGCAGCCCCGTTTGCCCAAAACATGGTGCGCTGTGGTTTATAGGTGGGACATTCTCCTGTTTTTCCCCCTTTGTATTTCAGTCTTGTTTGTTCCAGTCCTCGCTCCATTGAACATATGGCTATATGACACTGTTCTCAGGGTGTCTGGTCAGGCTAGACTACATATCTTCCGTAGCGGCCCACTACGGATTGCTTCCAAGTTTTGTCAGGGCCTATTACGCGCCATCGCGTTTTGTTATACGTTCATCTCATTTAATTTCAGCCTGCAAGGTTCCTCATTAGCACCGGGAATGCCGTGGCAAATTTTTTGATAGTTTGAAGATATGATACGGCATCCATGGCAATCACAGCTGTCACGTTTGCCTATCCCGTCCCATTGCGTTGTCTCACGTCCATCCCGTTTTGTCCAGTGGCCTCAAATGTGACTGCCGTGGCCACCGGGAAAATGGTGTGAACGCAGCATAACTGACTGCCAAACTACAATTGTATTTATACAAAAGTGACTTTTGATGATATAAGAAATTGTTGTTGTTATTTTATTTAAATCTACGTAAACAAAAGGCTCGAAACAAACACTACAGTGGACAAAGAATGTTGGTCAACCTTGTTTGTGTGCAAGTTTGCAGAAAGCTTGGAAACAATACCATATTCATAATGCATGAACAAGTGGAATGGTTGTTACCAAGGCTTTCAGTAATTTTGAAACAAGATAAGGTAATTGAAGAGATTGTATGCCATGATATTATGGAACCAAAAAGCATTTCATCTTCCTTCAAGACTTTTCTGGATGAGCAGGACATCCACATAATTATCTGTTATTATCTGGTTAATCTTTGTGTATGTGCATTTGTGTGTGCGTATATATTCAGTATCATGCTATGGTATTGTGAATTTGTGTGTATTGTATTGTGTATGTGTGTGCATGGGACAGTGCGTATGACAGTCTGCGTTCGTACAGTCACTTTATTGCCTGCCTCACTGAACACTTCATAAAGGTTTCTTTTGCTGGTGCAGTCTGCACTTTGGTGCCACGAACTCATCATTTTACTGCAAAACCAGAAACATTCACAGCGTGAAACTTTCAGAAATTGGAGCCCATGGCCCCGTTTCTGGCATGAAACTTTCGCAAACTGGACCGACTGCCTTTTTTGCGGCATAAAACTTTCACAAACTGCCATTGGCATTCCATGCGTTGGGGAGACAAAAAAATTTCACATGCATT
Organism: Diadema antillarum; assembly: GCF_040938485.1. Classification (NCBI taxonomy): domain Eukaryota; kingdom Metazoa; phylum Echinodermata; class Echinoidea; order Diadematoida; family Diadematidae; genus Diadema; species Diadema antillarum. Next base: position 662,364 of record NW_027271096.1, read on the forward strand.
TCACTTTTACAAATCTTGGCTAACGATATTTTCAAGAGTTTCATGCACAAGTAAATTTGGGTTTTCACAGTAATGAAACATTATACGATGCACTCCATCACAAACTCCAAACTACTTTTACACCCTTGTGCTATCTGGCTACAGCTCTCTCTCCACTTAACCCCCCCCCCCCCAAAAAAAAAAAAAAAAAAAGAGAAAAAATGCAATAGATTGAACATCAAAATGCAATACATGGTATGACACCATAAATGATCATGGTATTTACACCAGAAACTACAATGGCACTTACATCAGTGTGTGTATCTAGAGTTTGTGTCATAATATGAAATAATTGGGAAGACAAATATTGAGCTGGTGATGTGATTACATAATCTGGCAGGAAAGTTCAATATTTGTAGAGGCCTGATGATGCTTTGACGGATGCTTAAACGGCTCATTGGATCCTGCAATACAAAGTATGATATTGTCTGTTGAGAACCAGAAGGGCTTTATCACAATTTGTTGGGGTGTGGAGTAGATTGGTATCACACTGTAGAGCTTGGTCTCTTCTACAGCATAGTGTTAATTTTTGAATATTTTCATTTTCGGTAATGTGTTAAAAATCAAAATCACAAGGGTGCTTTTTTACCAGATATTTGAAAAAAATGCTTAGAAATATACCTACTTTGATTAGATAAACTTTGCATTTAATGAAAACTGATTGTTTTGTTTTTGTTTATGCTCAAATCTTAGAACACGATAGCGCCCTTCTGGGTCTCAGCCAATGATATGGTGGGTAACATCATTCCCTCTACAAGCAAATCTTGAAATTGGCGACCCACGAATCTTACATGATACATCGCAGAATCAACTGAATAACAAGATACTTCACAGTCTCTCACATTATGTAGTCAATGATATACCCTTACTGTGCTCTGAGCACAATTTTTTGACATCACCCAGGAACGCATTGGGCACCTATCGGCACGAATGTCTGGAAACTAATCATCAAAGAATGCAGATTACCTAATGCCCACCCCCCCCCTCCCCTGCATGTAATATTGTATCCCCTTAGCCTTCCTGGAAGTTTGAGGCACATTGCTATACACCTGAGTGGACATGCACCTTTAAAACTTCGAAAACATTAACATTACAAAAAGCACATAACATAGGTAGATAATGTTTCATATCTATCTATTTCCAGAGATATGAACAGAATAGAACAGGTCTCCCCCTCCTCCCACATGACATTCAATTCCATTTCCAAAATGAAATCACGGCCCTTAACAACATAACCTACAGATTTGTTTGTGGTGTCTTTTCTCTGCTTCAAGAATATTTAAGATAGTTTGTGAAGAGTAATTCATCTACAGACTCTTTGCTAAGTAGTGTTCACTCCATAATGGAAGATACGCGTTCATAATTTTCATTAAATTCCTCAGATTTTTCAATTGAAAATTTGCCTTCAGCTCCCCTTAGGGATCAATGGATGCATCAAAAGTTCTTCTACAATGCCAGTCTTCATTGACAGATCAGCGAAGGAAGACAATGATGCAAATGAAATGAAATTGAATTATTATGCCTCACTGAGCGGGTAGGAGGGAACATATCAGGTGTTTTATGGGGTGGGGTACGTGTCTTGGGGGAAATATCAAATGATATTTGAACCGGGAACAGACAGACATATTGCATGCGTAATTAATCCTGCTGCACTAGACAGACAGAGAATGAGTAGGAAGCAAGAAATGCCTGTGAGGTTGGTGTATTCAACCCAAGGTACAGATTCATCTTTCTCTATTCTACCCTTTCATTGCATTTCCTTGTATTAAAGGCAACCATCAGGCTCAGAAAGACTTTTATTTCTGTGCTTTCGGCTTTGAAATACAGACTAATGAAACTGTGATTTCCATGAAAAGAAAACCAAGGAATAATCAATGGTGTTTACAGAATTGATTGAGTATACTAATTCCATCTGCAACTTTTGTCTATTTGTGCATTTTTTTTATTGCCTGCTTTCAATGCTTGTTTATGCTGAATTAATGGCCCACTGTATCTCGGATAACAGTAAGGCATATTGGCTGCTCCCACATACTGATAGTACATGTAGGTATAAACTAGCATTATAATCATGCAACCATCCACAGCGGTTGCTACTGTGTGCAGGTGGGGGCCAGTGATATATATTTCAATTGCATCATATCATTTTTTTTTCTCCTTATAGATCATCAACTCCGCATAAAATTCCATGAATGTTACCCTTTTGTAGAGTCAGCAGTAATTTGGTGTGATATATGTTGATGGGTGGTGCATCTGTCATATAGCAAGATCAAAGTCTTTGCGCGATAATACCCTTTAAACCACAAACACAAACTGTTGTTTTCTTTGTTCATGCTATGAGTGCATTCATCAGAGGGCTGCATTTGAAAATGTTTTATAATTTCCTGTTTTTCTTTCCAACTACTTATCAATATTTCTGGCATGAAACTATACCATTTGAAAAATGTGAACACTTTTGTAGTTTACACTAGGCTTGGAATCTCTCTGTTTAACTTTCTTGCAGTAAGGTGATAACTATGAAATTGGAAATTCCCTTTTTTTTCTAAGACACTATGGAACTGGAAACGCCCTTTTTCTGAGAGAGAAAAAAGAAAACATGAAAACAGCACAAAATGTTACAATACAGAATTCTCGTAGTGGACATCATTTCTTCGATGGGGAGCCGCTGTTGGCTTGCGCTTCCTCGAAAAGCTTCACTCATGACTCATGTTGCCCAATCAATACTGCTGCATGTGGTGATAAGCCTGATTATCGTAATCAATAACTACAACGCCCAGTGGCGACAGCACTGGCTGAACCTACCACAGCAGGTGCAAATGGCTTTGTTGTGTACATTCAACCCAACATTTGGCCTTGGAATGCCCGTAAAGCTTGCTGCATACGATATGCAGGGAACATGTGCCAAGTCAGAAGTCTGACAACAACTAGAGTGAAAGAAAAAAAAAAGATAGACAACTCCTATAGATTGAATATCCTTTATCAGCTGGAAATTTCCAGCATTATGAACCTCAAAATATACTTATAGGAGGGAGCTGCAAATTTCATACTAATTTGAAAAGGATTAGACAAATTGATCATGTAATCATAGATCTAAGCTTGTGGAGGAGGGTGATTCAGAAAAAAAAAATAGAAACAGACAGAGGAGTACACAAATTCCACAAACTCACACCCAATACACATACACATACACATACACATACACATACACATACAGTGTATATACACACCCAACACACTTACTGTACATAAACATACATGTTACAATCAACACTCATGCCTCTGTACTGTATCCAACAGATGTAATTCACACCCAACACACATACTAACACACATACAACAGAATAGAATCACACATCCAAGACAAACATACACATTCTCATCTCACACACATTTATAAACACAACCAACACAAAAATGGTATGCACAGTTTTTATACCCAACTCATTTGTTGCTTGGAAGTTTGCATGGTGATATAAATGAGGAAGAGAGGTTAGTGGCAACACCATGTACACCTGTATGTAGTCCTTCTCCACCCAACACATTCATATATGCATATACACCCAAAATACATGCATACAATCCTAATACACATTGGAATATCACACACACACACACACACACACACACACACACACACACACACATTGTGGTAGCCAAGGATGGTCTAGTATCGGAGCTAACAGCTTTACCACCACTTTTCTGTTTTTTGTTTTGAGTGTGTGTGTGTGTGTGTGTGCATGTGTGTGTGTGTGTGTGCACATCTTTGTTCCAGAAAAAGGATGAACTCCAAAATTGCCTGGGAGCTAGGAAAAATTATCAGGCAATCAGCAGGCTAATTAACTCATGTCCCAAAAAGATATTCCATCACTGCAAACTCTTTTTCACAGCACTGATTGAATAAATTACTCCCCGAAGCACCCCAGTATGAGGATCGAGTGTTGCCAATTTGCAAACCGCGTGGTTGTCACGAAGCCAGGAATACCCAGAGGTAAGTAAAGCATTATAGATAGCATAGTATTCATTGCTTTCCCACAAACTGCATGCATTGGTACTTATAATGTAGGATTGGTTCATGTGCAAAAAGATGAGCCTTGGCCCAAAAGAATCTTCCTTACATCATCTGCTATCTCCTTTATTCTTATCAAATTAATTTCTAAAGTTTTTTATTTGGTCAGTATTCTGACAGCATTCATGTTTGTCAATCAAATTTGCACGTTTGTTTTCTACACATGTATCCAACACCTTTTCAAGGGTTGTCCCCTCCCAAATAAATGACTACACAGTCATATACCACAACATATGGTTAAGTTGAGATATCTTGATCCAAATTGTCAATCCAAGTTTCCAAGAAAGACCAATTGAGTGGGAAAGGTTAAATCAGTAGGTGTCAAATACATTCATTATTTGTGCCACAAAAAGATATTTGCTGTGAGGAATTAATTCTGACCAAAGATGCTAAATTAATAATAAAATTGTTTCATATCTTCCATAGATTTCAACAAGATCATTATATGTGACGCGCTGCAACAAAAGGATCCAAAAGTCGAGGGAGGACAATTTTCTGAAAATGACATGACATCATTCCCTTACTCTTCCACTTTAATTTCATATACAATATGACTCATAAAAGTACTCGGTTGCAGAGATATGGATGATTTTATTAGCGCATGTCGAGTGGTTTAAGAAATCAGCGTTTCGAGAAACCGCCTTCAAAGTTTTCCTTCCAATGCTATCATGATCAAGGGGAAGCACGACAGTTTTCACCGTTTGACAAAAGATGTACACTCCTAGCAACCTCCGCGATGTTCATTCAAGCTTAGCACCAGCGGTCTACGCACGACCAATCAGTAATCACGATGCCATGCACTGACCAATAAGATCACTCCCTCGTTGTTAAGGGTGGAGTCTAGCTGCGGCGCTTAATCCAAATCTTCGGACATGTTTCTGTTCCGTTGAAAGTCAGAAAATCATGGCCCAGAAAAGTGTTATTTTCTTGCCTTTCCTTTGATCATTTATCTTCGAAATTTCAGCAGATGATAGAAGATACATTTAATAGACTATAATATTATGTCAAAAACAGAAATCTGAACGTTTTTGATGGATTTTGATGATCTGACTTCAAACTCGGTTTTCACAGCTCACCCGTCAGCGACTTTAAGATCCTTTTTGTTGTAGCAGGTCACATATGTACATTTATAAATTAATATATGTCACATATGAATATGAGTATGTATGTATGTATGTATGTAGGCATGCATATATATATATATATATATATATATATATATATATATATATATATATATATATATATATATGTATATATATACATATATATATATATATATATACAGCATATGAATATAAAATATGCACACTCTGTACATGTACAGAAGTACTTTTAAGGAAAAAGATGAGTTGTTCTATTGACATTTTATCTTTAAAGCTTTGCAGTAGTAATGTGATATAGTGCAGCAGACAGCTCTAAGCAAATTATGTACTTTAATCTGCTTCCTACAGTACAAGAATCTCTGTCTCTCCCTCTCTGTCTCTGTCTCTCTCTCCCTCTCTCTCTCACTCTGAACTAATACTGTATACACCATATATTTTACTAGGTTTTTATTTTCTCGAATGTCTTGAGTCCTTAAAAAGTGCAATTTGCAAAAATTAACAACACGCAATAAGATTAATTCTGATCCCAACATTAATCTGCAACATGTACGCATACTTTTCTCCATTCCTTAATGTTCTCCACGATTGCGAATTTAATCACTGGTAGAATTGTAGGGGAGTCCCAATTTGTAAAAAAAAAACAAAAAACAAAAAAACAAAACAACAGCAGAATCACAAATCATATAGCAGATAGAGTATCTTGAAATACTCTTGGCATCTTTTTCTTCTTCTTCTTTGAAATACAGCTAGCTCCTTGCAGTAGTGAAAGAGTTAAGAAAAAAGTTGTTCTAAAAGCATCAAGTGATGCATATCTCGAAAGCATTTCAGTCCTTCAAGGCACACACAACTTAAAACTTTGAGAGCATCAGAAATAGAAGATTTTTTTTTTCTAGAAAAGAATCTGGGCATGAAGACAAGTAGGTAGCTGCACACTGATAATCCTTCAAGTCTATTATCTGTCTCTGATGGCTTTTTGTCATAGTCCAGAGTCACATTAGCTCTGAAGAGAATGAATCATATTTCAGGAATGTACTTACAATATATCTCTACCTGAAGGCCAGTGACAGATGATGGATGTTGCGCGGTGAAATGGAATTCTATATGTGTGAGAGCATTCCCAAAATTAGCGCAGAGGAAAAGTTGTGTATCCCTCCCCTTCCCTAAGCATCATCCTTCCCTTCTCTCTTTTCCATCTCTTTCTCTCTCTTTTTCTGTCTTTCCATTCTCACTTTCTATCTCTTTCTTTTCTCTATTTTCTTGTACATCTCGGCAAATTGGAAAACACAACTGTGAGCCCACACAAATCAGTAGAAAGCTGATGGCACACGTCTGACTAAAAGGAATGGGGCCAAGGCTGTGGGGATGGTTGCTGTTTGGCAGCCTCAAGGACTATCAAGACGCCTGGCTGCGCTGCGCTATTCAAAGGGTGCAGAGTAGAGTTACGATCACGTCATCTGGGCCTGACATGAAGATGGCCTTCTCTCCCCCCTCCCCCTTCCTCTCGCCTGGGGGAACGCGTGCGGGGGTTGCGGGGGCCATGGACGATAGCAGTGATGTCATAATCGCGATATGCGACATGTCACGTGGGGGCAGAAGGGGTGACACCATAGCACGGTCACCCTGGTGATTGACAGACAGACAGACAGAGACTGCACAAAGGGCAGATGGATAGATAGAGAGATGGAGAGATGCAAAGATAGAGCCTGTACAAAGGATAGATGGATGGATGAATGGATGGATAGATGGATGGATGCATGGATGAATGGATGGATAGAAGCTGCATGAAGGATAGATAAATAGATGAAAAAATGGATAGAGACTGTATGAAGGACAGATGGATATAGATGGATGGAGGGATAAGTTTATGTATGGATGAATAGATGTACAGATGGATGGATAGAGACTATAGAAAGGACAGATGGATCCATGCATGGATGAATAAAGACTGAAGAAGGGATAGATACGGTAAATGCATGGATGCATGGATACATAGATGAGTCAATGCATGGATGACATGGGAATGATGCACAAGTTGCAACCAATTTCTACTTGTATTAGAGATAAAATTCTGGACCAGTTAAATGTGAATCTGAAAAGAAAACAAATGTTGATAAGCACAACAGTGAAACTTGGATCTATTAAATTTGGAATAAAAATTAGGGAAATACTCAAATTATGTTTCAATAAGTTTCAACAAACAGTTCTTGAACAGTCAATATGAATATGCAAGTAAGTGAGTTGATGGTAATTGATATCATTGCCTCACAACTTAATGTGTAGTTCCCATACAAAAATCATGAAATTTCTGCTGTTTTTATCAAATGCAATTATGCCCCAGCATTAAATCTTAATATATCTGACCAATCATTATTTTTCAGTTATTCAGCCAGGAATGATATATTCTATATTTCTATCTTACAAGAATTGAATTTTCATCATTTTTTTAAACAAACAGCCGAAAAACATAAAATAATGACATCATCAGCTTACTCATTCACATAATCATATCAACTGCTCAAGAACTATTTGTGCAAAAACTGGCTAATCTTCAAAATTTCATAACTTCTTTACTTTCAATCCAATTTTGAGAAAATTTATATCGTTGTGCTTTTAAATTGGTTGTTTCTTCTTCAGATGAAGTTATTTCTGGTTCAGAGTTGTCCTTCATTAAATGCTGCAAAATTTGCAACCAATCTGTACACATAGGAGAGATTAAAAAATGCTAGTCTTCTTGCTCTGCAAGAAAATCTTGTGAATTTGCATATAAATGGCTCCATAGGAACAATGTCAACATGAAAATTAGACTAACAGTTAAAGTTCATTGAGGAAATGCCGGAGAAGAGCTGAATGCAGATGAATAAAAGCTCCCCATGCCAATCAGTAAAAGAAATTCATGATATGCTCAGTTATCAGCCTTGACTGGCCTGAATAAATTGTCAACCAGTAATGTAATGATTAACAGAAAAAAACAAACGGCCATTTTCATGATACAGTGAACTGATTAACTAACATATGGCTGCTGGCACTGATAGCTTCAAGCAAAGGACGATGAAGAAGTGTTGAAATTTAGTATAAAATCACAAAGAAATAAAGAATGAACATCCTTTATATCTGTGAAAAAAAATGATACAAACAAAATTTGTATATGCGTGGGTGTGAGTGTGTGAGTATGTGTGCTTGTTTTCTGTATTAATATATCGTAAAGGCAATCACAAGTCAGTGATTCTGGAAGGGACAAAATAAAAAAAGTCCATGAATGACATTGATCAGGACATTCCAAAGAAATTACATTAATTCCCAATCTCCCAGGTAGCATGACTAATGACTCAGCCAATTGCATTTTGAATGGCACACACAGGATCAATTTCATAAATCACCTTTGACAGATGGCAGGATTTCATTTATCTTGCCCATTCCCATACAGAGGTATATCACTGAAAAGGTCAGAAAGTACAACTATAGTGCCGAAGTCAGAAATGTTCATTTACGATTCAGATCAAAGGCTGAAAGAGAAGACATTAATTAAAGCAATCTTTCCACACCACTGAAAGAGAAAATGTTGACAATGGAATCTCATCTTCTTTTATCTATGGTATACATGCTCCCTCTTTACCCTAACTAATCATACAAACATTAAATACCTTTTCAAGAATTGATATTCGAGTTCTCTGATATATGCCAATTCCAATAGGCCACTGCTAAATTCCCCTACTTCTAACACTGCCAAACAGCTTCATGTACATGTAAGCATTTGCTGTAATCATTGTTTATTCCACATTAACAGTATTCAGAGTGTCTGTCAGTTAATAAGTATGTCTGATATACAAAACTATTTTCAGTTTTCTTTCAGTCTTCAGGCTTTTTCCATTTTTTGCAAGATAAATCAGTTCCTTTTTATAGATTGAAATGTCTTATCAGAAGAGATGGATCAGCTATTGTGAAATGATATCAGTATGACATGAATCTATATGTTGCAGATTTTTCTTTATAAAAGGCAAGACACTCAATATCCACAATTGAGATTCTGAAAGTTAGAATACTGGTAACACATTAAAAAGTAATGCATAGCTGAATTTGCAGATTGTCATCTTTATTATCTGTATAGTGCTTGTAGTAGTAGTAGTAGTAGTAGTAGTAGTAGTAGTAGTAGTAGTAGTAGTAGTAGTAGTAGTAGTAGAAGTAGTAGTAGTAGTGGTAGTAGTAGTAGTAGTAGTACTGTAGTAGTAGTACTGTAGTAGTAGTAGTAGTAGTAGTAGTAGTAGTAGTAGTAGTAGTAGTAATAGTAGTAGTAGTAGTGGTAGTAGTAGTACTAGTACTGTAGTAGTAGTAGTAGTAGTAGTAGCAGTACTGTAATAGTAGTAGTAGTAGTAATAGAAGTAGTAGTAGTAGTAGTAGTAGTAGTAGTAGTAGTAGTAGTAGTAGTAGTAATAGTAGCTGTAGTTAAAATCTGAGTAGGAGGAGCAGAGAATAAATTCTGCAAAACCTTTAAAAAGTACAAGAGAATATTTACTGTGCACAGTAATTTACACTAAGAACACTGACTGCCAAAATATATTGAGAAAAAATAACAACGACCAAATATGATTCTGTGCCCCCAATCTTGAATCGAACTGATCACTACATTTGTACGAATTGTAACCTGTCAGTTCTGAGTTGATAGACTGTTCATCCAGGATGGAAGAAGTGGGAGTTGTATTTGTGGTGGGGGAGGAGGTATAGGTGGGGAGCTTGTTGGTTCAGGAAGGGCACACGACTGCTATCGTTCCTGCAGTTTCGATCCTGCATTCCAATCTCCGGCATCGGAGCGTCTGTCTGCCACGACAGAAAAACAGCGAGAGAGAAAGAGAGGAGTAGGGAGGCCTGAGTTTGCTCCTGTGACCGACGACAGTCGGAGCAGTGCCTCTCATCTCCCGCATGAGGTGAACATGTAATGTGATAGCCTAACACTAGGAGCCTCTGCCAACACGAGCTCAAGCTCGGAGGACACTTGTGTTTAACGATAGAGAGTATGGAGACATGGCGAAGGATGGGGGGGGGGGGGCGAAGAGAGATCGGATGGGTGGATGGAAAACAGTGCGATGGTTAAAAGTTCATCCTTTCCACATAAAGGGTCGGGGTCAATGAGTGAATTGAAAGAACTGTAAAAGTTCATCGGTTCTACTTAAATGGAAGAGAAGGGGGTATGGTTTCAATTGGTGGATTAAAAACAGTAGAGAGTATCAAAGTGTGATGTCACAGCCATTTATTGCCATGGAAACTGGTGTAAAACAACCTCACACAGCCTGAATATCTGTGGAAAAATGGTTGCCAACCATGCTTGAACAAAAGACTGTGACATCATCACTTAATTCTGTTTTCTATGTTGTGAAAGGTCATACTTCCAATTATGATAGTGTAAACTGGGACAGGGTTCAATGGGTGGATGGAAAACAGTTCATCGCCAAAGTTTGTCAGTCTCAACATACAGACAGCTGTGAAATATGGAGACAAGATAAGGATGGATGCAGTGAAAGATGTGATGGGTGGCTGGAAAACAATACATGTGTCCTTTTGATTCATTCTTCCCACATTGAATCATGCCATATGGGGCGGGGAGTCAAAAAGGGTGGATGGACGATAGTGTCTTGAGTGAGTTCATCTTTCCCCAACACAAGATGTGTGGGAGGTTTCAATGGTGGGACAGAAAACAAACAGTTTGCTGATAAGGGTACTATCTCTTCTCATATTGACAGCTATAAAATGTTTACTGCTTGTAGGAGGAGGACTGGGATGATGGGCATGACTCTTGTATCACCCCTCTAGATACCAAATGTGTGCGGGGGGGGGGGGGGGGGGGGGGGTGAGAAGGAATGAATGTTTGTACAGTATGTCCAAAAAAAATACAATTAGATTTCTGCATTTATAACTTTCAAAATGATTAAACAATCTGATTCAGTTTTATCCAGTGTATAAGCACCTCGCTTTGATGAATTTCACCTTCATATTTGTTCTTGTGTAGTATAATTTTCTAGTGTTTTGTATTGTATTAATGTAACTATTTTAGCTGTAATTCCTGGGATCAGCTATAGAAAGACCAATGGTCTATGTTGATTCCCCCACATACTGATATTTCACTGTTTTCATGTTGTGTTTTGTCTCTAGTCAAATTGATACACAAGTTGTACATATTTTTTTTTTATTATTTCAATGTTCTATGTACAGTTCTTGTAATTCTTTGTAAATCCTTTTTATCAGGATATGGAAATAAATGAAATGAAATTACTATTGCAGGGTATAAAACTATAACTATTGCCTACATCTTGCAGAAAACCCCATTCGATTTGGTTGAGTGGTAACAGAGAAATGGGGATCATCATTAAGTATGTCATGGGTCTGTTTCTTACAAGTTGATCAGCATTTGAATGCTCTTGGCATTTTGTAAGGTGTGAGCACAATGGACAAAACTTGGAGAAAAAGGATTTCCAACATGCTCTTCAAAGATCCAAATTTCTCTGTTACCACTGAAGCAAACTAAATGGGATTTTCTGTGAGATGTATGTAATAAGTTATAGTTTCATACCTTGAAATGGCATACTTATTGATTAACTATCATTTAAAGTTATTATTGCACAAAGTCCCAAGTGTAACAGTTTTCTTTTTGTGTGTGTGTGGGTGGGGACATACGGTATAATGCAGCCACTTCCCAATTGCAGCTGTTAAGATGGCACTATTTGGTGTTGGATGCCGCTGTAGTAGTACGAGTAAGCAGCAAAATAAGGTAAAAAGCTTTGATTGTGACTTTACATGAACTAATGATGTCAAGATGTTGCAAGGAAAAAAGGATAGTTTCACAAGAACAATATGAAAAATTACTTTTATCAAAAGTCATTTTACAATATGATACACCTTGTCATCTTCTCTTTCCACTGTAATTTTACTTGCATCACAATGCTCAAAGGATATATAGAACAGCCAATATAAATTCACCTTGGTGGCTACTTCTTGCTGTAATAAGAAGAGATTATACTCCTGGGTAGCATCTATCTTGAGATATGATTAAAAAAAAGGAAGAAAATATGTGTGTCTGTGTGTGTATATATATAAATATATATATATATATATATATATATATATATATATATATATATATATATATATATATATATATATATGTATGTATATTTCTTGTTGAGTCTTCTAATATAAGGCCTTCTTGGTCCATGATATTAAAAATTTGCATTATCAAATTGCTTTTCCATATACATTTGTGTAGGCTTGGTATTTGATTTTTTTTTCTGTGGAGCTTTATCTGCAGAATGTCAAGAAAGAAGTTGTTTTTTTTTCTCAGATAAACCCCACAACCTAAAATCCTAATGCATCATCCATCAAAATAACTTAATTACTGTGAGTTGGGAAAGATTTCCATCACAGTGTCAGGGAACTGACTTTATGCAGTCTACGATATGTCACTCGAAATGTGTGGGCAAGGTTTGCTGGCCGCTGGGAGTCAGGACATTTCCCCAGGTAAGGTGAAAGCATCAACTGGGAGAGAGCTATGTCTACACTTGCAGTGCTGCTCTTGTCTCCGATGACTCGAGCACCGAAGGTGAGGCGATGTTTGTTGGCATCGCTGGAACTGCATCCCAAGCTGTTATCCCGCAGAATTGCCCGCACAACACTCGAGCCAGAAGAGAGGTGTGCTGGGGCGAGGGGGTAATAAAAGCTTCACAACAGAGCCTCGTGTTCTCCTCCTCATCCATCAGGAGATGATCGAGGCACGGATGCGGGCACTGCATGCTCGTATTATTGAATTCATCGCCATGGAAACCAGAAAGCCCCAATGCTCTTAATCCCTGTGCTACATGACCTCATAGCCATAAACAGCAGAGAGTAGCCATTAAGACGGCTACAGAGTATAAAAACCTCCTTTCTAGTCAACCCTGAAAATGTGGCCTACATTAATGACTCCTATAGAGAGTGACTCTGCAATTTGGCACCATGAATTACAACTTAGTCTTTCTTTTTACTGGAACCTTCTAACTGCAAACAATTAAAGGATGACAGCCAAACTTAGAGAAGGGGGGGGGGGGGTATATCCTGGAAACATTTCTGATCATTGGGAGATTGGCGACAAAGCTGAAAGAAAAGGAACTCAACAGAACAATAACCATACTTTCCTGGACAGAAAATACCCAGGAAATGGCGACAAACCACCAATGAAAGTGAGGGTGTGGGGACAACGGGCCCATGAAAGATGGCAGCCAGTGTGGATGAGGCAGATTTCTTTGCCCGATGGATGTGGAAGGAGAGGATCACATGGTACAGCTGTACGTGAATGATAAAGATTTCCTTGTGAATTAGTACATAGCACAACAAAGCAACAGTGTTTTGCAGGAGACGGACATGCCAATACCTTGCTCTCTGAAGAAAATGAATGTGTTGTTCAAATGCACAAATGAAATTATAGAATGATTATAATGTATACTGCTGAGCAACATCCTGATAGGCAGACCAAGGATCTTATACTTGTCTAAAATAAAATGATGACGATGTTTTTATCCTCGCAGAAATTAAAGAAGCCAAATTTATCTTGCCTACTTGGTTTATGACCACATTAAAGCTAACGAGAGAGAAAAAAAAGGAGAGGATCCGCTGTGATCCCAGAGGGAGTATACGATCAGTGAGCTGGCTGGCATGTAACAGTAGTAGCTGCCATTCGACTAATCCCACGAACACATGTGCAAAATCTTCCAGTCCCGGTTGGCCCACAGCCCAATGACACTTTCCAAAAATACGCTTCGCATCCGCACTGGTTCTGTCTGGCCCCATTCACCTCCCTTGAAGCCTGTAAATGTCACATGGTTACAAGTAATGGGGTTGATGACGAACAGTCACCAGCATCAAACTCCCAGTGCCCCGATCTGAAAATAGCTCCTAAATCTCCCATTTTGATGGGGGCAAGAGCTCGCATGTATATTTACTCGCACGTTTGCGCACGACCAAAAGCACGAAGCACGATAATAGAAATAAATGATGTATTTCACATGTGATGCGAAAGAAATAAAGCACCATGACACATAATGTAAGAAGCTCTCTTCACCAAAATGCAAACCTTAGAAACCCACAAAAGTTTATTATTTTGTTTTTATCTTGCCATTCTATTTTGTTTAGAAAGAAGGAATTCTCTTGACTACAGATCACTTAAAAAGAACAGTGTAGCATTTCATGAAACTTGTTAGCCACTGACAAGTGTTTTGAGCTACTGAAATCCTTGCATCTGATCAGTTGAGAGCAAATTTGTCAGTGAAAATCACTGACAAAACACTTGATGAAATGCCCCCAGGTTCTGTTTTTCATGTCTGTCAAGTAGGCTGTTTAAAGAACAAACTCTCATTCCAGTCATGAATACAAATCTTCTGTAAGAGGCTTGTTATGACAACTTATTTAAAAGCTGTCATCTTTCCTCTCCTCCCCGTAAAAAGATATATATAGACAATCTCACCAGGCACAAGATCTTACAAATGGCATATTATCATTGATGATTTGTGGGATGCTTTCACCTCGGGCTCCATGTCTGCAGTTTCTATCCCTCATACACTTCTTACAAACTTCATGCCATTTGGGGGCGGGGGTTTGTTTTTCTGCAATCTTTACTTGATTTCCTTCAAAGAAATTGAATAACATAGCAATCATACTGTCAATTATTACAACAAAAATTGTGCTTTCCACAATATAAGTTCATGACAGAAATAGTAACAATAGGCACTGTCAGACTGGTAAAAGATCGAGAAGTTTTAGATTGCGATCTTTAAGATCTTGAAGTTTTGACAGTGTGACCACAAACTTCCCTAAAAACTTCTCCCAAAACTTCTCACGAAACTCCCCACTCCAGCTTGGGATTCTCCCCCTATGCAACCCCCCATCAAACTTCTCGATCTTTTGCCAGTGTGATCAGACAAGAA
Organism: Diadema antillarum; assembly: GCF_040938485.1. NCBI lineage: Eukaryota > Metazoa > Echinodermata > Echinoidea > Diadematoida > Diadematidae > Diadema > Diadema antillarum. The sequence goes on from NW_027271096.1 coordinate 677,513, forward strand.
AACATCGGCAAGACTTTGCAATCTTAAACTTCTAGATCTTTTGCGGGTCTGACCACGCCTATTACGGTATACGCCGAATATTTTGTGAGGTTTTTATTTTCGCTAATATCGCGAGTCAGGTGCTATTCGCGAAATTAAAGAGACGCGAAAATATTGACTGTGATCCCGATGTGGATGTAACGTACGCATGCGCAATTCTCCGTTCAGTACAAGACTCCACGATCACGAATTTAACCACTCGCGAAATCGTTGGGAATTCCCGATTCATGAAAATTTAGACTCACAAAATATATAGAGTATACAGTGTGTGTCGTAACAATTCAAGAAGCAAACACTAAACAGGACTCACCTTGGATTTACAACTAAAAAAGGGGAAATCAGCTATTGTTTGACCTTAATGCCATGGCCTACACACACAAACACACACACACACACACACACACACACACATAAACACACAAATACACACACACTGTCTATCTCTCTTTCCTCCTTCCTCTTTTTCCCTCTATCCTTCAATTTTTCTCTCTCTTTGTCTTTGACTCTCTCATCCTCTCTCTCCTTCTTGGATCTCGTCACTCATCCAGCACTCACTACCATCTCCCCACCATAAAAACAATCACTAATGCTGAGGATGTGTATATGAGACAATGTTTTCTGATTGGACAAGTCTACGAGTACCAGGTCCCATCACACAATGACTACAATTTTCATTATACACACTCTAAAAGAAGGGGATATAATCGCAGCTAATACTCATCATCACTCCCGCTTAAATACTACATCCAATGACATTCTTGGGTTTAGTTTAGCACTATTCATTGTCAGTGCTATTATTTTCATTACCACATTTATGTAACAATGTTTTTTGAGTTGACTGTACACAGCTGTCTGTGGCTGACTTCTCATTTGTTAGTGTGGAACTTCTCACATTCCTATTTCGATAATAGAGTGAATGCCTAATTGCAACTATAACCAACCCATTGCTTTCTCTCCCTCCCTCTTTTCCTCTTTATCTCTCCTTTTTTCTCACTCACCATCTCTCTATTTCTCTCGTATTTTCCTGTTTTTGTTTTTTGTATCTCTAATTTCTACATCATGACTTTTATTTCTACTTCTGTTCTCTCATGTTCTCTAACAAGCTTGTGCCTCCTCGTACACGTTTACAGTTCCCCCTTATATACCCTCCTTCTTTTCTTCCTTTTTCATTTTCTGCTTTGAGGTATATCATTATCTCCCTAATTATTGTTCCTTCTTTCTCCCCCTCCCCCCCCCCCCCCAAACTCCATCTACTGGCACCTGTCATCATCTTTGGGCTGTATTGTCCCTGGCAACGTTGGCAATCATTGAATGCATGGTCCGATGCACCTACACATGCTTCCAGATGCATGGCCCATGAATGCTGATCAGGGTGCGTTCACATGCGCAGGATAATGTTTCGGGCCTCTCCAAGTGCTATCAGGCAGATGGGCTGTCCTGTGTCTTTCACAGTGCCCTTCCTTTGAACTCGGGATCTCCTCCCAACTAGCTCTTTTTCAGTTTGGGGCATCACAATTAGCTGCATGGATACTGCCACATAAGGGCACTAAAATGATTCTGTTGTTGTTGTTGGCATGACAATTGTTACAATATCTTCTGACTTTTCTGTCTTTCATGACAAATTGTGCCCCACTCTGCTGAAAAAAAAAAAAAGAATGAGCAAAACAGAAAGAGGCTAAACAAAATTGCTACATTATAAAAATCATCAGTTCACCAGTCCTTAGAGCTAGATAAAAAAAAACAAAACCAAGACTTATATCAAGGGGGAAAAAAAATTAGCTTCATGTAGAGTTACTCACTCTTCCCCTACATTCTTTGCATCATACAGAGTAGTATCAAAATTTGTCCAGTGTGGAAGATATGACTTCTCCTGGTATTCAAGGCATTAGTCAACACCACAGAAGGATTTTTGTTAAGTGCCCTCTGGCAGTAATCCACTCAAATTCACTTGTGATCCTTCGAATGGCCCTACATCTCACATCCACCTCCCAATTCCATCGGTCACGAGCACGGAAGTCAAATAATGACCTGTGTTATTGTGATATGTGATCCATATCATAAAGTTGCTGTCAATGATATATCATCAAATATCATCTCCCTCCCCCCCCCCCCCTTAAAAAAAATACAAGCAAAAATTCAATTTCATTATCAATAATGACACACTGTCTGTTTGTTTCCAAAACCAACAGTCTACAGGATTTGCCAATTCAAGATTGCAGCTCTGACGGTGATTGATGCACGCAGATGACAGCCAGCCATTTCTGGTGCTCGCTGTGACGTGGGTGTGCTCGAGCTCACACATGACCGTGCCACAAGATTCTAGGATGGGAATATTTCTCCAGATGTGAATGTGACAGCGGTTTTTGGGGAGGATCAGACGAGGAATTGGTTTTCATGGCAGATTTCTACCAGCACCGCCTAAATGAGGCATTACTTTCCACGAATGAATACCACTCTTTCGATATTGTCGTCTGCCATCGCCGTCTGCACAATCAAGTGGGGGGAAATGGGGGCACAGGGAAGCACTTTCTGGAGGGAGAGGCGGTCCGAATCGGCTGATTAGCCATTTAGTCGAGCTCTGTGGTGAATAATTCTATTCAATTTTTATAGCCGGCATTGGAACATGGTACTAATGGGATGAGGAGGGGGAACATGACTGTCTGCGATCACCCAGGGTTGTAAGCAAACTTCTAATTGCAGAATACTACGTAATCAGGTTGGTTTCATTAGTGGAGGTAAGGTGCCTAACTCTAGAACAGCACCTCTCCACAGTTCAATAGATATGTGTGATCCATCACCACAAGAACCTGATAAAGTCAACTCACATGAATTTTATGAGTTGTTATCTTCAGATTCTCCAGACTCTGAAGTTTTCCAATGACTCTAGGGCCTTGAAATTTTGGTTTTAAGACAGTTTTAAAGATATCCCTTTTGATTTCCAAACAAATCTAAACTAAAAAGTTTTGATACCACACGCAAAGAAATTTGACCGTTGATACACACATTAGGTATATAATGTTAGCACAATTATGACAAAAGTTTACATCACTCCTAATCATCTCTTTCTACCCCTTTCTTCTCTTTTATTGCTATCTTTTTTTCAAAATCCATCCTTTCCCCATCCCCACCACCATACACCTTCTTCCCAGCACTTTTCCCCCACATGGCTTCCTCATAACATACCCTTTCCCCACCCATCTCTCCCTCCCCCAACCTCTACATAGTTTCCTCACATGGTACCCTAATTCACCCCATCCCCTAGCTATCCCTCTCCCTTCAACTACCAACTTCCACACAGCTCCCTAACACTGCAGCACCTCTTATCCCATCGCCCTCACTGTTCCCATCAACTTTATTCCCCATCTCTTTCCCCACCACCATACAACTTCCTCCCACCACACCTTCTTCCCATGAATTCCCCCCTCCCTCCCCATCTCCACATGGCTTCCTTATGCCACCCCCTTCTCTCTCACATTCCCATTCTCCACCCCCACCCCCCATACAGGTTACTCACATGGTACCCTAATTCATCCTATTTCCTATCCCTCTTCTACCACCAACTTCCACACAGCTCCTTCACTGCACCCCATCACATTGCCCTCATCCTTACTTGTCTACTTTGAAGGGTGTGTACAGTTCTGGTCGAGGTGAGGATTTAGCTTTTAACATTTTGTGAGATATTCAGAAACCACTCTATGAGATGTCAAAGAGCATACAGTTCTAAGGGGTATCAAAAGTTTATTTGATGAAAATCAGTTTTGAAGTGGCTGAGATATCCAAAAACAAGGTGAAACAAAGAGATCCTAATAAAGTTGTGGCATGTCGCCTTTTATTATTATCACTTTTGTGGATATCTCAGCCATTTGAAAACCAATTTTCATCAAATAAACATTGAATCCTTCTTAAAATCACATGCTCTTTCGTATTTCACAAGAGGTTTCTCATTATCTCACTTAGGAATGTAAAAAACATGAATCCCCACCTCAACCAGTACTGTACACCCCCTTTAATCCCCATCTCGCTCTAAACCAACATACAACTTCCTCACACCACACCCTTCCCCATTTCCCTTCTCCCTGTCCCCACCCCACCACCACACAACTTCCTTATACCACACCTTTTCACTCACCCATCCCCCCCCCCCCCCACTTCCACACAGCTTTCATGTAGTGGCATTCGCAGATAGCACGCTGTGAAAGATTCTCTAGACAGCCACAATACCCCAACCGCGCTGCGGAACCCGAATCTTGCTCGCTGGTATTTACAAGCACAGTTACCCGCCATATGTGACACTGTCAAAAACTATTTGCCTGTGAGGCTAAGCACACAGGCAACCCACACACTGTCCAATGATCTCTCAATTTCTGCGATGAATATGAGGGCAATAAATTGTTTGTCATGACAGAATATCTGGGTTTATATTTTCCTCCTCCCATACACTGGCATTTAAGACGTAATGCTGTGATCTATTTTGAGAGCCTAAATTGTAAATAACCCGCCTAGGCACATTTAGAAACCACGGAATCTATAAAATGTTATTAGCTCTATTCTCCTTCTTTCTTCTTTTTTTTTTTTTTTTGGTGGTGCTATTTGGATTTGTGTGTGTGTGTATGTGTGTGTGTGTGTGTGTGTTATCTGGAAGGATTTTTTTTTCTTTTAATTTCCTTAGAGCACTTTGTCTGCCATTTTTCATTGCCTTTGGTGCTATTTTATTTATATTTCAATTCCTCATCGTGTCTACACATCAGGACAGAGAATTGAAAGACACCACAATCAGGAATTAATGTGGGCATCTCTATTTGGTTTTCATGGTCATTGGTTACATATATACAACCTTACCTTTACAGCATGTTTTAGTTTTCCAAAGTGCAATTATGTACACTTTAAGAATATTGACATGTTCCCTAAAAAATGAATAGAATATATCTGCAATACCAACAGGAATGCCTGCAAAATGAATCAAATATATTTGCGAATTCAACAGGAATGGCTAAAAAAAATGAACTCTGCAGTTAGCCAAAGTCTGGCACATATAATATCTTCTCATGTCAAATCTATACTGCTTACAAAAAAAAAGTGGAAGAATGTAAAAGCACAATTTGTCAGGAAATACCATTGGTGCCTCTGTAAAGGACTACTGTATGTCCATACAAGTGAAGAAAATGCTTGATAATGACTCCATTAATCTATTAAAACCAGCAATACCACCACATCCACTAACCATTTGCCCAGCAGCAAACGGTGACACGTACCTGGGAAATGTGGTGGCTAATTTTTCAGCACAGCAATTCTACCAGATTTGGAGTATGCAGTGTTGTACTACAGATTGAACTAAATGCTGCCTTCCAAGGTCGAACAGTCAGGGGCAGTCACTGGGGTGTACGAACTTTTTTCCATTCGGCACGACACACAGGGAAGGGCTGTGGGCCACAGACGGAGGCTCATCCTTAACCAGGCTAATGATGCAACTGTCTGCATCCATCAGAATTAGTCTCTCATACAGTTGAACCTCTCTTATTTGGCCTCCCTTTATCCGGATCTCTCTATTATACGGACGCAATCTCGCCGTGATTTTTTGTAAATAATTACGGGAGGAAAGGGGGATTCCCAACTCCTTGAGAACTCCTACACAAACACACATGAATTACATATTACTTCCAACATGATTAACATACATTACATCAAATTTCCTTCCAAATTGCTTACCTTCAGACATTTTAACATCCCCAAACATCCCCAAATCATCGCAAGAACATGGACACAAGATTATGCGCTTGAGTCCTCTCACATGTAACAATGAAAAGGTTGCAGTATACACATTACTACATGTGGTACTACAATGGGCTACATCAGTACATGTGTATGTATATGCACATGTATAAAGCATTGGGTCTCCCGTATCCGGCCAAATCCCTTATCCGGATGAGCCCCGGTCCCGACTTGTCCGGATACGAGAGGTTCAACTGTACTTCCATCCATATCTCTCCATTTTTCTCTCGTTCTCTCCCTCTCTCCTTCTCTTTCTTACTCATTTCTGACACTATCTTTCTTTTCGCCTTTTATTTCTATACCTTTTTTCACTGATCTGTTAATCATATTCTTCTCTTCTATTTCTTTGTTCACAAGAACAGGTGATAATCAGCTACTTCTTTATAGTTTCTTGACACCTTGTGTACAAATGAATGAATTACATATCTATCGACCATCAATACTTCCAAACACGAAGATCTCTTATCCTTAGCCATCTTACACTACCTCTTTCATACACTGTAAAACATGATATTTTAGCGGCATGAAATTTTTGCGAATTGCCTCTAACATTCAATGCGTATAGTGTAGACAAGAACTTTCATGTGCATTTTAATTTTGCGAATTTTGGCTCTCACAAAATTTGCAAAACTAAAATGCACATGAACATTCCTTGTTTTACAGTATGTGTTTATTATACTTTCCATTTTGTGCCTTTAACAGAGGCCCAGTGACATCATCCTCACTACAGCAACAGCTAATTTTCTCCCCAATTTCCCAAGAGTGTATGGAAAATTCTCAGTCAAGAGATCATTCACATCTTTATAATGCCAATTGTCTCCAGGATTACCCTAAGAGAATGACCTTTAAGTGTCTGCAGTCAAGTGACCTTTGCTTACATCACATTTCATCACCACCGCTTCATTCCCACTTACGAGAGGTGAGAAATATGAGGGTGATTTTTGAAAGAGGGCAATTCCATAAATTCGGACGTACGTTTTGAACACATTATTAAGCTGCCAAAGATACCAAGATTGAGAATATGAAACTTTTTTTCTGGTCATGATATGACAAGTAGTTAGTAGAAAACAATTAACTATCAAAAAATTATGTCAAGACCTTAGTGACCTTGGAATGATTAAAAAATAGCATGTGTTCGGACGTACACAGAAAAAGTGAATTTTCTGACTTCATAAGTTCAATCACAAAGTTCTGTGAAGTATGCAATATTTTTCTAAAAATTCACATTATATCAGTTAAAGTAGATGTGAAATGATGTAGAAATGTAAAAAAAATTAGCAATTTAAACAATTAACATTGAAATTATTATATTTGTTTTTTGTTTCGGACGTACAGTTTCGGACGTACACGACCGCCGTTTCGGACATACACTATGTACACCCTCAACAACACTTGTAATAAATGTAAAAAGAAATTTGTTACATAACTATTTTTCATCCTAAGCCCTTCTCAGATGATAGCACTTGTCTATCATGTCAGCATTACCAGTGTAAATGAATAAAAGAGCTTCAGAACATGAAAAATACTGCATACATAGGGTCTGTGCATTATCAGCTGCCTTAATACATGTATGTAACAATATTCAGGCATGATAAGTATATATACTTATCACTAACACTAATTACTGGTCCGACAGTAATTTTTACTTGTCCTGGACCATCGGACCAGTGCCAGTGTGCAGCATTGAATTAAATCATTAAATTAAAAAAATATGATATGACATAGATACTACAGTAGACCATGAAACCGATTTTGAAAGAAGATAAATACATCATAGCTTTGTGCAGAAAATTGACAAAAGGTGAATTGAACATTGTATGTCTATGAGGTCCTAGGTCGTAACAATGATGTATATTATGTCTATTGTTGTCTAAATTGCAGACTGTGTGTCCATATATCTATAATCAAAATGCATGAAGATGCAGATGATAACTTCAAGTCACAGGATTAGGATTGTAAACACCAGCTGACAAAAATGGTAGGAAACAGTACATGGTAGTATAGTGTATTACAATGTGAACGCAAGGTGATAAGAAGCTGAAATACTCAGTCTTGGCCAAAATAGGAGGGTATTTCATACAACAAGCCACCTTCTCTGCCCTATGTAAGTAAGCAAGTAATCAATATCTGTCCTTGTAAAGACTCATTGTCTAAAGAATGTCTCAGAATGTTGATATATGACCATTCCCTACTGTTGGTGGTTTTCATACATTCCACAGTATCAACTTCAGACCACACTTTCTGTTCAGCCTAACTTGTTTGTGTACACACATACATGGACAAAATTTGTTTATTTAATGAATAATTAAAATCTTATTGACTATTATAAACCTATGTATACAAGAGGATTAGACACAGAAATATATTCCTTAAACATGTAATCTCAATAGGATTGTTTTCAATGGGTTCCAGAGCACAGTAAGAAGTCAACATGACAAGTGTTTCGGACGTACATAAAAGTTGTTTCGGACGTACATAAAAAAGTGTACGTCCGAACACATATTTTTTCATTAATTAGAGATAATTACAAAATTCTAAAGTTACACATTTGAAAAGCAACAAAAACTTGCTTTGCATTGAGATTTTGCAGTTTACTGGCATTTAAGTTTTTATGTAAGATTTTAAAAAAGTGTTTTTTTGTTTCGGACGTACATTGAAATAATGCATAAAATAAAAGTAAAGAAGACAACATAAATTGTCACTTTCACGTTCTCTACCCTATGGATATGGAAAAAGTGATTCATTACCTTCATATTTAATGATGTAGTGAGTTGAAAAGTTTTCTTTTCCTTCACAAAAAATATCAAATGAAATAGTGGATTATAAAAGTGGTTCCAGAGCAGTTGTTAAATGGCTTCATTGAAATCACTCCTGTGACCTTGACCTTGGTAAAGTGCATTTCTAATTTACATTTTTGAACAATTTAAACAATTCCCATCAAAATGATATATAATTTGTGCCGATAATTTCATTTTGAAAAATTGACCCTCTGGTTGACAAATTTATGGAATTGCCCAAGAGTTTTCACACATGTATTCCCAATGTGTAGCAGTGTTTTGTCTATCTCTTTTATCAAATAAAAGGAAAGCAACTTCAGCATATCTGTCTTGGGTGGACGTGCCCTTACCTTCAACTCACCCCCCTTTCCCACAAACACATCTCTTTGGTGCCTCATGCATGGAGCACACATGTACCATAGGTAATTCCATCACAAGGTCAACCTTACAAACTACTGGCATTCCATCACAAAATTAACTAAGTGCAAGTGATCTCATCATAAAATCAACTTCTGCTTTTGACTTCTCATGATATTAACAACTGAAAGTCATTTGGTCACAAAATTAACTGCTACAAATACCTCGGTAATTTCGTCTCAAAATCATGTACTGCAAGTCATATTGTCATGAAATTAACTACTGCAAATTACATTGTCACATAATGAACTACTGCAATTCATTTCATCATGAAATGAACTACTTGCAATTGATTTGGTCAAGAAATCAACTACTGCAAATTATTTTGTAATGAAATCAACTAGTGCAATTTGGTGACAAAATCAGGGATTTCCAAACAGAATCAACTGTAAGTAACCATGCAGCATATAATGTGTGATGACAGCACAAACATTTTGCAGAGTATTAGATAATTTTGCAGTTGAGTGAGTCAATGTCATTCTTTATAACAAGATTGAATAAATGACAACAATCTCTCATTTACTGGAAATAGATTTTATTTTCATGCAAAATGCTTCTAAATATATTCAAATTTTGAAAAGAAATTCAAATCTTTTCATAGCAGAAAATTGAATTCTATCTTATTCAAATCATAACCAGCATGAATATGATATTCATGTATCATTACATTACATGATGGATGTGAGTGAATACTTCTGTGCTAATCCAACATGGTTCTCATGACATACAGGAATACATATCTGTTCATTAAAAAAAAAAAAAGCACACACACACACAGAAATGCAATAGTATGATTCTTGCTTGTCTTTGGTATGAGAGCCATACACACAACATCAGAGTTTTTTAGGAGAGTGAACCCCCTTTCATACCCCTGAAGGAATGAAGATGAGAGCTGCATGTGGAGAGTATAGCATGTTTTCTCCATCAGAAATGGGATACCAGTGACTCACATCCAACGGCTCCTCTAGAGATGCCTGGTATCAGAAACCAGTCTTTGTCTCTCTCCTCGTCTTTCTTTCTTTCTCTCTCTCTCTCTCTCTCTCTCTCTCTCTCCATGATTTTTCCATTTTTCTCTATTTAAAGGGATGCACTGCAAAACACTTCCAATATAGTATTGGCTAAGATGAGGATTCACCTTTTATCTTTTGGCAAGATACTTTGATAGAAACCACTTTTATGAAATGTTATAGAACATACAATTCTAAGAAAAATTAAAAGTTTATTCGATGAAAATCGGTTTTGAAAAAGCTGATATATCCAAAAATAATGTAAAACAAGCCATTCTAATAAAAGGTGGGTCCTACTTTTCATTAGTATCGCTTTGTGTTGGATATCTCAGCAATTTCAAAACCAATTTTAACCATATAAACTTTGAATTCCTCTTAGAATCATGTGATCATTAATATTTCATAAGTTGTTGCTCATTATCTCAAAAAAAAATCACTACCTAAAATGTTGGAAACCTGAAGCCCCATCTTAAGTGAAACTGTACTATCCCTTTAAAATCGTCTATCTCTCCCTTTGTTCCCTATCTTCATTCTTATCTCTCTCATTCTCTCTCTCTATAGTCTATCTGACTTCTCCTCTTCCTTTCCTTATTTCATTTTGTCTCTTCTTCTCTTTCTCTGTTCTTTATTGTCAATCTTTCTATCTCTTTCCTTAGTTTTATTTTACTTTCTGTCTATCTTTCTTTTTCTTATTTTTTTTAGTCCATCTTTCTTTTTTCTGTCTGTGATTTGTTTTCAATTCTCCCTGCGGTCTTTTAATCCTCAATCTCCCCTATCACTGTAATATGCAAGAGCTTTAATTTCATTATGAAAGATATAAAAGAATACATAACATTTACATACATATATAACTACATACATTGTATATATAAAACTCATCAAACTTTTATATGCCTGACCTACTAAATATAAGGATGAGACTTTTTTACTATTCAGTAGTAAAGTTCATTTTTGATGTCACAACATGCAACACATTGACTGCTAAAAGGGCACTAACTGCTGTCCAAAACAACATCAACATCATCTACAGAGAATCATATTCTATACCTCTCAATGGCTTTGTGGTTCTCATCATCAAACAATTTTGTCCCTATGATATCGCTTCAAAATGCAGTCCTACATTTTGATAAGCAAAAGAACAGATTTTCAATCATCGGCCCATCAGTATCTGCCTGTTTGGGGCATCAAAGACAGTAAGTTTTACACCCTGGAGATTGTCCATCCAGCTGATGTCTTTCTGCAGCTAATAGTCCTGACAAGACGCATCAAAATACAGCATTCAGAGCAGCTCCCCCCCCCCCCCATCTACCCCTCCTCCGTATCCATTCACACAAGTATGTATTTTCTGGGCCGACTCCTCGCAGCGCATGACACAGTACACCATTAATAATGTACCAACAATTTGCCGGCCGATAATGGAAAATCAGTCCCGTGTGGGGTAGCGCGAGGCGCAGACTCGGTAAACACACAAACACGCAATTCACTAAACCGCAAGTAGCCAGTACCTCTGATGACAGATCCACACAGACATAAAAGGATTCAGATATCGTAAATATGGGGTAAGAAAATACACAGCCGGCAAGTGAAAGAAGACATCAGGAAGTACAAGAGAACAGAGGAGAGAGGGTGCAAATGGTGAAAAAAAAGAGAAAATGGAAACAAAAATAACATAAATGATGAACTGTGTGAAAATGAAATCAACTACATAGAGAAAAAAAAGAGAAGGATAATGAGAGATTGTATCTATCAATTACAACATCACTTTTAATAGACTGATATGTAAATTTGAGTTTTATCATTTGTCTGTGATAAGACAATAAGGTATGATCGCTAACACTGACGGGCGCATCAAACATATCTTGTGTAAAACGATCACAGACTCGAGAGAACATTTCCTCAGTTTGAGCATCAGGTAATGTTTACCACTTCCCCCTTCTGGAGCCAATCCCCTCCCATCCATCGCTGACATGAACTCGCATTCTCCAAATTCCTTCCCTCATCATCCTCTACAAACCTGAGGATGTCTCAAGGCTTTTACAGTTAGTACGTCGTGAGGCAGGGCACAGGAGGCACAAGCAAACCCAACTATTATCTCTCTGCACTTTGAAAGGAGACTTAATATAGCCCAGGTCTTGAGATGCCTTGCAAGTTTGTTTCTTGGTTGTTGGTTTTTTTTTCTGAGCCTGCTGAGTTGACTGACAATTGCAACAGAGATGCAAGAGAAAAGGGAATTATTTTCAACTACCCTAGAGGGTGAGGGGCAGTGGTGATGATAAGATATTGACATTGCGGTGATGAATGACAGCAGAATACACAAGAAAATGTTTTCAAGGACAGAGAGGAAAGAGGAATGAGAGCAAAATGGTCAAATGCAAAATTGTTCAATGTACAGGACGGTGAACTGGTGGGTAGACTTGAAACATATAAAGAAATCAAAGGAAATAGAAAAATTATAGAATAAAAGAATAAAAAGAAGAAAAGAAACAGATAGAAGAATATAAGAAGAGATGATATAATACAAGAAGTATGATGATCAAAAAAGAAACAGCAGCACTAAATGTAAGAAAAGGAGAGCAATGGAGAAACGTTTTTTAGACATCAAACCCATAGAATCTTCTGACAGATATGAGGAGTGGAATAAAATGATCACTATACAGAGAGAGAGAAAAAAAATATATAACTCATCCCTAGACGGATGCAGAAAGGATATGAATGAGAGGAAGGATCACATGGGCAGCACAGGAGAAAGTAACAAGGAGAAAAGAGAATGAAGTATGGAATGTGAAGAAAACATAATTATCTGAAAACATAACACAGAGTGGCAGAGAGAGAGAGAGACATCAGTATGTAATTGCACAGAGGCAGAAATAGGAAAACTGGCATTCAGCGTAAAAATATGGCAAGAATTGTTTGTACTTTAATCCACCCTCAATGCCACAGTGGATAGACGCAATCAAGCTGATGCCAGCATTTAACTCCACTGAGCTTCGACAAACAATACACGCACAACATGGATCGTCGAGACAGAGAGAGAAGGGGGAGGGGAGACAGAAAGTGAAATAGAGATGTTTGAAGAAATAGATAGACAGACAGAGTATCAAAGACAGAGAAAGAAACAGTACGAGTGAAAATTGTTAGCTTTTGTTGGTTGAATAGTCAGATTCGTGCTGAAAGAAGCAGGGGAAAACTGCGACAACAGGCACTGGCAGCTGCTGAAGGTTACTGAGCCACGAATAGCCCTAGACTGCCGCAAAACGACTACAAAGAATCCATTCTATCCATTACACCTGAGTAGATTCCAACCCTCACTTGCCATACAAATATAAATATATATTTCTATATTTCTCTTATAACAATGTTTGCAGGATTTCTATCTCTCCCTCCCCCTTTGTTTCTCCCTATCCCTCTCTCCAAGTTCAATGATACATGCTTTTAGTTCTTTTGATTATTGATTCATAGAGTTCTTATTCCTAATGGAATTCAGCAAGATGTATTATTGTGCAGATCTGAGAGCTGTGTTTTACAGAGAAACAAACACATGTTCACCTTTAACTGTGGGAAGAGGAGCCTCAAAAATACTTGTATATGTTTAGCTACTTGCAGTTATCATTGCGTTTTTCTTTGTGTATCTACATAAGTGCATACATAGTTATATATATACCCATATACGTGCACATGCACGTGTGTATATGATTTGTGTACTGTACACGCCATATATTGCATGAGATCGTTATTATCACAAATTTCACAAATTTAAAAACACACAAAAATATTAGCTCTGATCCCAACATGAATGTAACACGCACACATACATTTTTTCCATTCAGTACTGTTCTCCACGAGCGTAAATTTAACCACACACAACATAATCAGTAAGTCCTGACTTGAAAAAAGAAAAAGAAATAGACCCGCTAAATATACAAAGTAAGTACCTTATGCACATACAGTACATAATATTTCTATTTACACTGATTTGTGTGTATGCTTTGCTTTACTGTAGATGACCATTATAAACTAAATTGACAATTCCTACTATTCTTTCGTCCACACAACACATTTACAGGAAAGGCATCTTTTTTTCCAATACAGACGTAAAACTGAAAAGTTTTTTCCTTGTGTACAGAGCGTGTACCGTGGAGACGGTGGGGTTTGAAGTTGCAACCTGCTGCCCAGCCTTGGTGCGATGATTACGCTAATGCACCGCACCCTCGGTGCCCAATATATTTGCACGGCCAATTGCCTCCCAAACCCAGACAAATGGGATTGGTGTAAGGATGAGGCAGAAAGAAGAGGGAGATAGAAAGATAGAGAGATATATACTATATATTCATATATGCGGAGGAGAGATAGGGAGAGAAACATAAAGAAGCTAAGACAGTGAAAGATAGAGAAAGAGAGTGTAGAGAGAGGGCGAAGAGATTACTGAAGAGAGAGCAAAAGGTGTCATTACACTTTCAGTGTCAGCGATGCATTGAGCCTTGCATTCACACCAGCAGTCGCATTTTTAAAAGGTCAGCATGAAGAAAAGATTAAAGGTCAATAATTAACTCTACAGGCTCAAGCACAATCTCCTTTTCTCACTTCTTTGCTTCAATCAAACACTCCCATTTAACCCATAGGCACTTGCTTTCAACTACATGTTGCACACAAAGTGTGGTGTTGTCTTATAATCAACACTGATTTTACCCTATTTTTGCAAAATGCCCTTCTGTCCTTGCATTCAAAGTGAAACTTTTGGCTTTAATCTGCAAGTTCGTTGTGCATTAGATTCGTATAGCTTATACAGAATATTCTGAATAAGAGAAACCAACTCTCAGTTCTCAAACAATTTGTAGACATTTATATCTATCATCAGAGGCACACTTGCCAGATTGACATACTTAAAGATAGGTCATCCCTTTTGCATGCAAATTTTTGAAAATTTGGTGAGGATACTTAGGTATTGAAGAAAACACTATTTGGAAACCTCCTGTAAATTTTGAACTCATGTGGGTCTTTATTTGTTGAGTTATATTGACTGTTAAGATCAAATAATTATTTCGTACTATGAAAAAATTACAAATCTAAACTACTAGTCTAGTTTTACAGACCTGTGTGATGCACTTATGTAGTTCATGTAAGTGGTACGTTGTTATTTGCCATAGATAACAAAGTATAAAAGAAGCTAGTGAATTCTTCTTTTCTAACAGGTTTCTCTCTCTCTCTCTATCGCTCATTCTGTCACCCTCTTGTTTGAAGTTTAATTATCATATTACAACCACAGGAGGATTAGTATATGCAGCTGAGCCTTGTACACAGAATATGTTACGGTGAGTATTTGGTGCATTATTTGAATTTTAACGGCTAACAACCTTCAAATATCACAGAAATGTTATAGCTTTACAATAGTCTTGTCATTCTGGTGGAATACATCATGTTCTGTGCTATTCGGGAAGGAAATGCAAAAGGGATGGCCCATCTTTAAGTGAGTGTTATCTAAGGATGGGTGACAAATTGTACCATTCTTTGAAAGTGATGGCATCACATTATTAAAAGTTATATAACTTGCCCAAATGATTATGTTTTTGACAATGTTCTCCCCTATACACACATAAATTACCTATGGAACAGCCTGAATAAATCTAACCAATATATACATAGTATTGAATGTTTGCATAACCACGAGTTAGTTTACAGTGTGATAACATTCTTCCTCCTCAGAGTGCATTATTGTGATTACAGTCATTGTTTCCTAAAACTTAGTACAGTTGAACCTCTCTTATCCGGCCTCCCTTTATCCGGATCTCTCTATTATACGGACGCAATCTTGCCGTGATTTTTTTTTTTATAATTACGGGAGGAAAGGGGGATTCCCAACTCCCTGAGAACTCCTACACAAACACACATGAATTACATATTACTTCCAACATGATTAACATACATTACATCAAATTTCCTTCCAAATTGCTTACCTTCAGACATTTTAACATCCCCAAACATCCCAAAATGTAACAATGAAAAGGTTGCAGTATACACATTACTACATGTGGTACTACAATGGGCTACATCAATACATGTGTATTTATATGTACATGTATAAAGCATTGAGTCTCCCGTATCCGGCCAAATCCCTTATCCGGATGAGCCCCAGTCCCGACTTGTCCGGATACGAGAGGTTCAACTGTACTACTATCTTGTTTCAAGAGTAGCTACATGATATGTTTCCTTCATCCATCATCATTTCTCTTTCCCCTCCTTTGGAAATATCTGATGATTCTTTTAAACTATATGTGACCCTGCACCTCAAAACAAACAAAAAGTCGCCAGACATGAATTTTTAGTTAAGACCATATTCTGAAAGAGCAGACTTTAAGCTTTAAAATGATGTATAACTCAAATCAAATGGACTCTCCTAACCTATCTAAATATTGGATAGAAAGCACAAACTCAGGAAAAGTGTGAACTGAGAAAAGAGGCTCTAAAGTACAGTGTCTATTCAAGCGCTTAATCTTTACCAAACCGTGCTGGCTGTGCGATGAATGGGACAAAAAACAGGAAGTAAACCACCAGAGTAACAACAATGAAGGGATTATCAGATTAAACCAAAATTAAGCATGCCTCATTAACACATTCTGTCCATAATTAACGCCAACTTTCAACGCAGTAGCACTATCCTTTCAAAAGTTATTAGAGTTGAAAGTGAAGGGTGTGGACAAGGTTTTTCAGAAATGAAAAAGGGATTCTAGAGACACACCTAATCACACTATTCTACCAAAAATGTTCGAGATAAACTGCTAAAAAAAAAAAACACTTTCCTGCCCGTTTTGTGATACCAAATTTTAGCATAATGAAAAAGAAGACCCGCTTTTCAGAAAATATGAAAAAAGTGAAGTTCGGCTAGGTTGACCCATTTCACTTATTTTCAGTCCTCACGGAAAACCAGTGTGTGCGACTTTATGTTCGTTTTGAGGTGCACGGTCACATACTTTCCATTGAAAAGATCCACACAAACCCTTACTTTATTGATTCCACACAAGGGCCCTAGGATTGAGAGTTATCTTAGTAAGATGTGAAATAACTACTGCCACATTTCCTCAATGAGGAATAGCTTTGTAGAAGAAAGAGAACACATTACATGCATCAGTGTTGGCCTTATGTTCATCCACCCAGAAACCCCAAGATAGAATCTCTCACTCGGAGGTCCTGCATGACAACACTATTTGGGTGGAGGAGTTCCTCTCATGCTTGCCGTCTGTCAACAGTTGTGAAGCACGTAAGCCAGGCTATAAATTCCTTTGGTCGTGTGACATTGTAAAGAAGAGAAGAAAACCTTCATATGCTCTACATGTGAGAGGGAAGAGTTTACTTTCTGTCCTGGTCACACCACATTTGGGTGAGATAATGGTTACACATGCCAAGAAGGAAGAGTTCCTGTTTGATCTGCCATCAAACGTTTTCCAAACACCGGAAACATTAAATGGTAATGATTAATGTTTCCCCGACCATACATCCGCAACATTTGCTGGCACTGATTATAAAGCTTCCCCCCCCCCCCCCCCCCCGACATCTCAAACACTTAATAGTTTTCATTTATGTGACCCCCTCCCCAAATATTGGAAAATGAATATCTAATAGCAATGATTAATGTCCCCATTAAATATTAAAAGCACTTCAAGCTAAAGTTCCCCCCCCCAAAAAAAAAAATAAATAAAAAAATAACATCGGAACTACCTACTGACAGCAATTAATGTCAGCTACCCCAAATCACTTGTGTGTTGGGCAGTAAGTTGTTAGTCACTATTGCTTTATACCTGAAGAGTAAGATTACAAAAGATTGTCCAATAGCATCCTGTTCTTTTATGGCCCAGACTACACCGTGAATGGGGGGAGGGGGCATGATTTCATGTCCCTTCTTCAATCACAGTTTAGAAAATGATATGTGATTGAGAAATACTACTTGTCTTCTTGGGAGTTTGACTTTATTTTTCCGTCATGTGAAGATATTTTGTCTCGGTCCAATAACAATAATCTACTATTCAAACCTGATGATACTTCATTAACACCAACATTATTAGCCCATTCCTATTTATAAAAATGCCTAAAAATCAATTTAACACTGAATTCTAGTTGAAATTAATGTTTGAATATCAGTGGAATTTCAAAGAATATGAATCCCCTGGAGGTATACTCAATGGTACTATAGGATGAGTATGTTTTACGACCATGGGGTCACACATTGGGTCTGCAGAATGAATATAATGGTCAAAGTTCACTAAAAATGTTTTACTGCAATTCTAAACATGAATTGTATGAGTCCAATCATGTTATCTTTGATATATCATTCCAAAGAGCAGAGAGTGGGTTATTACATGTGAACAAAATGAAGCAATTAATGATAGTGAAATGAAGACAAATAAACTAATTTCTTATGTTAAAGCACTACTCACATCAAAGGGTGATCTTTACATCTTCCTCCATTTTCTATTTTCCCCCTCTAACAATATCTTTCTCTTGTTTTTCACTGCAAACTCTTTCCTCTGTCACTCACAGTGGGAGTAAAAATGTAAACAGCCGAACTATGCCTAACTTCTAACTTGAGCGTGTCCCCACTGGGCAGACTTAAAATGCCGACTTATCTCCGGAGTCAGAGCAGAGATCGGGAGGAGGGAGGGAGGGTGGTGTAGGATAAATGAGAGAGAGGGAGACCGAGTGAGCCTGCCTTACTTTTTCCCTACTTCAAGTGCAAGTGCAGGGGAGTGGGGGGGGGGGGGGGAAGCTTTCCGTCAGAAAAAACCTGTTGCATAGCAATCAGCACGGGCACACACACTGGGTCCATTAGTGGCATCACGACTGAGTGGAGAAACACATTATACAGTGAACGAACAAACAGTGAGATTCTAAGGCACACACTCACACACACACACTCACACACACACACACATGTGTAGTGTGTGTGTATATGTGTGTGTGTGTGTGTGTGCATGTGTGTAACATGCACACACATTTGTGCACACACAGACATAGACACATACACTCAACTTCTCTCCCTTTCTTCTCTGGCAGGAGAAACTGACACTATTTAACCTGTTATGGACGATCAGATTTTGCTACAGCTGTACAACGCACATTTCCAATAGACACCTGCCCTAGTATACTCTGGACTAGTCTTCAACAGGTTAAGGGGGATCGAGGGACAGAAGGGGGAGGGAAGAGGGGGAAGAAAGGGGAGGGGGTGGGGATAAAGGGCGGAGGAAGGCGACAGGGAAAGTTGAGATTAAGCTAAAAGCATATTTAGTGGGTCAGCAGGACGCCAAAGAATACATTTTCCACTATGGCCTTGTGTTCTAAAACTCCACATGTGTCTTCTTCCAAGGGTGCATAGTACACATATTGGAAAAAGCACACTCTAGTGTTACGGCCATTTACAACCATTTCACGGCATAATAAAGCCACATGCACAAGTCATCAAGTACGTTAATGCAGTCATGGTTTTATCCAACATGCACCATTAACAACAAGTATTATTCTTTTTAATAATAATGTGACCCATATTCATATGGAACACTTTTTTTTAAAACTATCATCTTCCAGAGCTGTTAGTCAACCAACTTTCCCCACCAATCCCTGTTTCATTATTTGGAAGTCACAGGAAGAATTTTTTTCTATTTCTTTTGTGTTGTTGTTGTTTTCTGAATACTGTCAGAGTAAGATTATCTCAATCTGTATTCTCATTTATCGAAATGTAAAAACTCATTATTGATGAAGGAGGCAAAATATATCACCACCACGATGTAATGAAAGTGTTTGATGATCTTTGATTTTAAACTTCTGATTTTTCACCAGAAAACACTTTGAGAAGAAAGACATATTTAGACAAAGTTCAGTGACCTTTGAACTCTGAGCAACTTTTGCCCCAAAATCTCATCAGCATATCAAACATCTCAAGCTACACTCATGAACACATATCAACAAAGTCTCCCCCCCAAAAAAAACAAAACAAAACAAAACAATACAAAACAAACACACACACACACACACACACACATACATACACACAAATTCCTTACAGCACAATATCAAGATCTGTGTACAGACGGACAGACACGCACTCACACAGATGGAGAGAGAGGCAACCTGTAAACGTAATGCCTCCCGGCTCCCTTTGGGGATGGATGGCGGACATTGAATGAGGAGGAAAGGTTGGTGGACTTACCAAGTTACTGTTGACATCATTGGAGTCCTGTTTGGGGAACGGTGTGTAGGTGGCCAGGGCTATACAGTTGGCGAAGATGGTGATGAGGATCAGATACTCAAACGGCGTGGAGGAAGCAGAAGATGATGATGAAGAGGAGGAGGAGGAGGAGGAAAAGAATCTGGTCAAGGAAAACTTAACATCAAATCAATGTACAGCTGAGGGAAGAAAACAAACACCCTTCCATGCTTAGTCATCAGCTGTTTTCGAAACCCTGTGACATTTAAACAAAGTGTGTCGACTTCATGCAGGGAATGAATATGGATGCTGCAAGATGCATGAAAGACTTGAACTTGTATTTGATGCTGCATATTATTGCATCTGCAGATTGTACGATTGAGTCTCAGGTATAATTCTTTTTCATTGTGTCTTCTAAACATTGATATGCTGTATGAGACAAATTATGGAAGTCAGTGACACAAGTTTGATCAACTTATTGCAATCACATCAATGTATCATCCATATTACATGCAAGTTTACAGCTAAGCCAAACATGAATGAATATGTCACATTTTAATTCAACTTTATGGTTACTGAAGTGTGTGTAATAAAAATATAATAAAGTAAACATATGCAAGAATATAGAAAAATAACTGGCAGATACAATGAATTGTGACTTAAAGACATAATAGATTCTGGTCAACCCATTTGATTGGCTCCATTGGTTGAAATGGCATGCCTGTTAACACTTGTAGCTACATGTAACTTCATATTAGAAAAATGAACTCTAATTTGCATATAGAATATACCTGAACTTGTGAAAGATGACATGATTCCAACCAAATTCAAGAAAAAAAGGCAAAACTTTCACTTATTTGGTTAAAACAATTTCCACATATCCTTCTGACAACAAATATATCTAAAAGTAGTTAACCTATTGAGGATGAGTCCCAAGTATACTCGGGCAAGTGTCAATGAGAAATGCGTGTTGTAGCAAAATCAACCCATCCTCAACAGGTTAAATTCACATGGTAATATCCAGGCTTTAAGTTAACTTGAAGTTAGCTAACATTGGTGATACTAGCTCCCATATGGCCTATATGGCTCATATGAATGTAAATCACAGAAAGTTAACCTGTTCGTTAGCTTCAAGTCTATGCGATGCTCTTTAATAACCGCAAGAAACTTTGTGGCTAATAGCATTATGCGCAGATCAATGATCAGGACATCCTCCTGTGAAGCATCATAGCAAGTGGGCCTACGAGAACTGAACTGGTAATTACGCTTGAATCCCTGTGAGTGCTGAATTACTTCCTATTATAAATGAACACCTACGCCAAAACGTTACCAAACTGGGGTCATTGAATACAGCACACTGTAATGCTCAATTTTATTGTTGAGCATAGCTCATTGTCAGTCATATCAAGTCGTTTAATCACTGTGTGAAATTAATTCTTAGGAGATAATCTATTTCTTACGGATAATGCCATGACTTTGTGCACATTCCTTGTTAGGGCAAGCTATGACTCCTATATTTCCCTTTATGCATTTTTATTTTCCTTTATACATCAAACTTCATTCAACAGCACCTCTTATGGTGACCTGTCACAAAAGGTACTATTTTCTAAACAATGTCTGCTTCATGGACATTTCTAAATCAAGCAGTTTCTATTTTAGGCAAGCAAACAAATTGTTTTCCTTTTGTTTCATGTTTACCTCTTTGTAGACACACCTGTCTCAGTCACCTGGAATGCATCTTCTTATCACCTGGTGTTCTTTTTCATGTCAAAAATACTTGACAAACAAGAAAACATCATTCCATTTGCCACCTGTCATTTTATTGCACATCCAAAATTTCTTTTGTTGTTGACTTTAACAAAAGAATCTCCTGAAAGCTTGTTTCATGTTATTGTTCATAGTTTATTTATAGATCAAGAAAACAAAATTCATCACCTGTTTCATGTCAATTAATGAAACAGACACCTGTCTTAGTTATTCTGTAACAAAGGATTGTCATGCCCACCTGCTCTGAGTCAAATAGTCCATGGGCCAGGCCAGATATTGGTACCATCTGAGGTGGCAAAACCTTTTTGGTGTCAGTTTGTTTGTCGGGCATAGATATGCTTATCAAGCTATGATAGCATTTCCAAATGAGTAGCTTAGTCATAATAAATGAATTTTTAACCAATTTGGTCTCGCTGTTATATCCCTATACTTCTGAATCGAAACTAACCGCTATACAAAGAAGAGCACTGTCTTCTGTATGTTCCATAGAGCTGTAAAATGCAGCTCTATGGTATGTTCACAGGTGTTCTGTTGTAAACGCGGTGCGTTTAGTCTTTATTCAAGGCAGCGAAGGGAATATCCAAAGGTTATGATGTCCACAGCGCTTAGTCTTTATTCTAGAGGGCGAAGGGAATATCCAAAGCGTATGATACAGTGTATATCCTTTTATCTAAAAACAACAACAACAAAAAAAGCAATTCCTCGTGAATTTTACCGTATTTTTCAATTATTTATCATTTTCCGGCGAAAACGCTACGGTGAAAACGCTAATACCACGCCAATGTCGCTTTATTTCCATCCAACCATATTGCAAAAACAATATACCGGTACACTACGATACATTATAATGAATAATATTGTAAATGAACAGAGTGATTTTTGTTTAAAACTGATATATTTGTTGATAGGGTAGTATAAAAACAGTATAGATAATCCCTTTTATGAGGAACTTTAGATATGATAACGGTACCTTGGTCTAGATAAAGACTAAGCGCACCGCGTGACAGCTGTGGACATCATAACCCTTTGGATATTCCCTTCGCTGCCTTGAATAAAGACTAAGCGCACCGCGTTTACAACAGAACACCTGTCTGCAACTGCAGACAGAGTGCAAGAGACCTTGAAATATCTTGGGATATGATATGAATATCTCAAGGAAATAATTTGTAAGATACTGATTGACTTGCAGGGTACAGTTTTATAGCATAGGTAAACAAGAGGTGTGAAAAAAAAAAATAGCCCTAAGGAAATAATCGGTACCTGGTAATGTTCTTTTACTAGAAGTAGAACACACAAGATTTTGTTGCTGTTATACTTCATAGAAGAATTTCACATGTATATATATATATAACTTTGTGATATATCCCACATCATTAATGTAAGCTAATCCATTTATTACTGCTGATGCCTTAGGCTATGTAACATATTTATGCAGAGTTTTCTGGAAAATATGTTATATCTGACCCTGCAACTGTCAAATTGCACAACACTAATCAAAATCAATACAACTATATAAATAAAACACTATGAAATCCACAAATTTAAGTATCAAGCTTCATGGATATTACAACATCTCATAATTGCTATAGCCTCAAGTTATACACTCATATGATGTAACAATTCTGTAACACAAAATCCACTTCTTTGCACCAGGAGAATTAATGCATGCCAGCATGTTATTCATGATGACAAAAATTGAAGAAAAAAAAACAAAGAAAGAAACAATTTGTCAAAAGTTTCGGAACATTGTTCCTCAGAGTATCTGGTGTTTATTTCCATCAATGCACTTGTTCTGTCTCGACAACAAAACGTAGGGAGCAAATGAGACAGGATAACTTATATTGTCCTGGTGAGTTATATGTACACTCCCGACTCCAATATTCCTGCAATAGAGGTCATTTGTGATCTACAACATGCCCCCAACGTCTCGGCAGAACATCAAAGGACTTCTAGACTGATGCACTCACTATGCATTTTGATGAGCACGACATAAATCAACCCCTCTCAAGAACGAAAATGAGAGGCTAAGTGGTCACTGTACGGGACGAAAATGCCGCGGAACTGCCGCCAATGTGAGGCTTCCGCTTGTCAAACAGTGCAAGCCACGGCGGCGCATGTTTTCCCATTCCCTCTGCAACCCTTATCCCTCCCCACTCCCCCCACCCCCCCCCCCCAAGCAAATGACCTTTCAGAATATTTGACTAGAGTTGCATGAAGAACAGTTGACAAGCGAGTTCCAATTAAAGCAATTAATTTTTCGACAGTACCTTGAAATACAACAAGCTTCCAAGAAAGAAAATCACAAATTCTATTTCATATCCTGCTGAATGCATGACACTTTAATACCATCCCCCCCCCCAAACACAAAAAAAACCTAAAAAGAAATACAGAGATTATTATCCTCTATAAATGCTATATGCTGTCATCTAGAAACAATTCTACACAATAATCAAAGACATAGTTTCCTTTAGATGTGCCACTGCTATACCTTTGGTTTACAAACTGCATGTATGCAAGAGGTAAAGAGAAAGCATGAAAACTTGCATTAATGCAAGATTGAACAAGTATGCCCCTTCAATGAGATCTTGAAGGGCTCAAGAGATGAAAATTATTTTTAGGATTTTTTTTTCCTGGGGAGTTAATTCCATGTTTAGTTCTTCGTTATAATTGTATCAACATCAGCTACAACTAAATTTCAATAAATGACACCTTAAATTTACAACATCCACATGCCTTTCAAGGCTGCTTGGAGCCACAATCGCAAAAAGCAAAAGGCAAATGCAGTCAATAACTGACCATCAACAGGTAGCCGTGGGCGATACGACCCACGCACTGTCCACCTGTTCTGACGATTTCCAGCCACATGCCTGATTCAAAGATTAGCAGCGGCAAAGGCTTGTTTGCTTGTGTGCGACACTCTACAGCTGGGTAAGTAGCGGGCTCTGAATCTCAAACAGCTTTGATCTAGCCGTGATTGTACATGGCCAGGATCGAGGCAATGCTAGAAGATGAAGGAGGTTGCTATTCTATTCACAAAAATAGAAAATCCTGTCCCTTAATGCCGACAGCCTTACCTTAATTTTGATTTTCCTCTCCTTCTCCTCTCACTTTTTATCACCCCTGTATTTTTCACTTTCAAACCTCATATCTTGGGTAGCACCTCCTTCCCCTTCTTTTGATTCCTATGTTTGTTTGTTTTTCTTTCAGTACATCTGTCATATTGATTCCTATGTGTCTTTCCCACCTTGCTTCTGTGCTGTTAAACAATCAGCAACTTGTCTCAAAATCTGAATTCCTTTAAGCTTATGCCAACTTATAAATAGTTAATCAAGCACCCCCCCCCCACAAAAAAAAAAATGAGAAGAGAGAGAATGCTTGAATTTTTTAATTGTTTCAAAAAAGAAATGATCTCACTGAGTTTCCTATAGAGTCCAACAAACATTAACTATCCCTTCCAACTCTGGAAATAAGAATATGATGCTTTATTTACTGAGAATGAGACAGAGAGAGAATATTGGAGGGAACCAAAAAGGAACAAAAATTATGGAAATCCTAATCTCTCCTAATGTCTCTGGCACAAAAAGGGTAACTTATTTATGAAAAGTAACATCTTACATGTAAGAATCAAATCCTCAAACTGGACACAGGTTGCTGACCTATTCTTGAATCATCCAATAATCTGTGTCATATAAAGCATGAATACTAGTGTATAGAAAAGACAAAAATCCTTTTGATCTTAGCAGACATATATGCATATAAATACAACAATTTTGGAACCTATAGCACATTACTTTATAATCCTCTGCATGCAAACTGATTTTTTAACTGCTGCCAGTGTACTAATCCTCCAGCATCAGCTTTAAGTGGAGACTTTAAATAAACACAACTAGTTGACTCCAGCAATAAATTTCTTACTGCGCAAACTAATTAACACTAAAATGCTTGAGGATTATATGAACATTGTAATGAGACCTGTATACAATGTGATCCACAAAATTTGATAGTCACAGACAAGAAATGTATGCTGACTGCCAGAAAGCACACTCGTAGTCACCCTACCGTGTCGGATGTGAGTAAATATGAGCATGGCATTTTATGGGTCAAACACATGGGTCAAACTATGTTCTGACATTACTCTGAGAATGCAGATGGGTGAAAAAACAGATATGCCTCAACTCTAATCAAGTGCTCTCTCTCCCTCCCTCCCTCTATCCCCCCTCCCCCTCCCCCTCTTGGTCTGTTGAATCGTTGAACCAAGGCAGCACTGAGGATGGGTCATCAGTCACTCATCACTGCGTGTGTCGGCCCTCATCGGAGCTTGCAGCGGCCATCTCGAAGGCAACGAGATATGATTGCTTCTCTGTGATGAATATTTCATCTTCCAGCCCTTTTTCCACCACACTGCATTGCCCTTCCTCCCAACAAAACGGCCGGTAATTGACATACAAAAAAGCCCGGAGGCCTCGCTGTTTCATTCATAATGCAGCCCCTAAGCACACACACTACATTCCAGCCTGCCTAATTGGGTTCGACTCATTTTGAAAGAATACGCTTTCGGACCCATAAAAAAACGTGACAAACGGGGTACTTAGGACCTGAGGGTAACCAGGTCAGAGTGGTATTGGAATGAAAATACTTTTCATCCCTTGTCATCAAGTATTAAGGCAAACCCCAAACTACTAGGGAAAGTGTTGATTTACAACCTGATTGTTGAAAGACTTTGCTATATACATGTTCCAAAAAAAACGTAAGAATTATATTCAATCTAAGTATCAAGGCATGAAGTAGTACAAGCAAAGATATGTTCATCACCCTGATGAAGTCACTTAAATTTTGAAGAGTACTGGTCAGTTTATGCAAGTTGGGAAATGGAAATTTGCTTTTGCAAGCAGTTATTTGGTGCTGTGATCAAACTGAACTCCATATACTCGTATATCACCTTCTTGCTACAAATACTTACAGCCAACCTCAGCTGCTATTAGTATGTCAAGTAATGAAAAACTTTGAAAACTTTTATACATGCACATCACTGACAAAAGTAAACTTGAACATCTATAGGAATAAAAAGACTGATATGAGTACATGCATATAGTAACTGAGACAAAGGATAGATGGTACTATCATATGACTTATGAAATCAAAAGAACATATTCAACCTGACTCATGGTAAGACATCTTTAACTTCACATGACCCTTTCTGCAAAATACAAAAGAGCAGACTGATTTAGACTCATGTCTTAATTCTGCAAATATGCAGTGTCAGGCATCTGCATAGCCTCCTAAAAGCAATTGCATTACACTATGAGAATTGGACTACAAGAACAGCAAGCACAACCACCAATTCAACACTCCACTCCATTCATTTTTACAGAACTATGATAAGCAACAAAATTAATAATTAAATAAATAAAACATTCATATATATCAATGGCAGGAAACAAGATACACTGCATTTCATTGTCTTTGCCATTCCCAGCAGCTATTGTGGCAAATGGAAAGGGAGGTAAACACTAATTTCTCATCATCAGTATTTCCAAATGTCAATGCAACAAGTAATGCATAAAACAGTTCATCTAAGTACTATATCTATTGTGTATCGTCTATCCTTTCCTCATTTTCCTGCCTCATCCACGTCAGTATAGTGTATTTTATTAAAAAAAGGGAAATCCTTGTAATCACCAATACATTTGTCATCGCTTCGTAAAGGCTATGGATTATTTCCACGCTCATGCTAAATTTGCTACCTGTTGTGTAAAGTTGCCATTGTTATATTAGTAACGTACCATAAGAGATCTGCAAAAGTGCGTATCAAAGTTGAATAGTATCGGGTGGTGAAGAGCGGATACATACAGCTACTGTAGGCCCCTTACATTAGGGGTTGATCATGACCGGGCGGGGGGAGAGGAAGAAGAAAATGAATACGACTCTTGAGGCAAAGCCTGGATTCCGTGACACTCATCAAGACTGCATGTTATCAGGATTTCTAAAGCCTTTTGAGGCCAACTGTTCAAAATATGAGAAAAGAAAATCCTGGAATTGATGACATCTCTTGCTCACTTTGCATACAAATGACGGCTTGGGAAAAACGCGTTCCAATTTGATGCGCAATCTCGAAATCTACCGCCGCGTCCTTGAGCGTGTTATTGCTCTCTGCCTTTAGACATTAAGTTTTGCTGAATGGGTGTACAGAGTGAAACTGTCTTTGTGAACTGGAAATGTACCTCGAATACCAACAAAACAAGAATGCTTGTTCACAAACATTCCTGGTCACTGCAAAGATCTTAAAACAGATTCACCAACATACACATGTACCTGATCATCAAAACAAAAGGAGTGGTGGAAAAGTCTTTTGATCCTCATGCTCTGTGGTAGTCATGGCTTCCACAACTAGCATATTCCTTGAATTTATGCATTAGTCTTCAGAGGGTATGAGCGACAAAACCAGCAAAGTCCAAATTGGGGGGAGGGGGGATTCATAGAATTATATAAAAAGAGAGGCATCGATTATAATCCTACAGACATTTGTACTCTGAGATATGCGAGATGATGATAATGATCAAATCAAGTCAAAAGAAACACATTATGACATGGTGGAAAGATATTTCTAGCTGTCACGGCCTGTGTCATTACTACCCTCTGTATTATGCTTAAAATTACTATGCCTTTGACTTCAATGCATTTAATCTGTTGTAATACATGCCCATAGGTTTCATGATTATTTTCATATTGATCCGCATGACACATTCAAAACTGAACGAAATTTTCAAAGGCATACCCAAATATTTCACCATACTGACATCTTGACTGGACATTGCCAAGGCAATCTCTGTGGGATTTATGACAGAAAAAAAAATGTTTTTCCCTGATACAGCTTGCATTGACTTCTAATCAACAAAAGCTTAATTGTATTCTAACCACTCAAGACAAATCTAGAAATTACATCTTTCCTGTCACTCACCATCTGCCTTCTTTTTTCTTCTTGTACCATTCAGATCAACACAGCACTGTGCATGGAGCCAGCAAGAAAGGTTTGTAATGTATTCAGATTTCAGGTTTGCCATAGCAACCAGTATGCTTAACCAACCTTTCCTGCCCATCTGAGATGTTTAATAAATGCAAATTGGATCAGTATCAGGCTTTACATATAGATTTACAAAAGTACGCAAAGGAATTGCAAATTGCATGCTCAGATCACCAGGAAAAAAATCCATAAATTTGATTACAATACAACACTCCAGTATTGCAGGATGCCCGTAAACTACAGAGGTTGGATCACAAACAGACATACCAATCCATTTAAGCTGTATGAAAAAAAAAAAACCCACACACTCACATTCCTGTAGATAAACACAATTGTATTGGTATTAGTAACAGTTTTCCATTGAACAACAATCAGAGCAGACTTTTGACCCATTGCTATGGTGACCTTAGATTGTAAGCTTCCGCCATTCTGCAGCAAAGCTACTATCAAATTTTGTATTCCTACATTTTGATGTAATAATATTAATTTTCCTATACCACTGCAGAATAACACGGTAAATCACAGAATATAGATTTTTAATTAATCATTTGAACAATCAGTATTCATTGTATACAAACTTCATGCTACTGCAACATACAAAACTTGGATCAAAGCAAATTGGTACATATAGGAGCATATGAGAAAATAATATAACTCTTCCAATTTTTTCCTCTCCTTATTTGTGATTGGATTAATGCAACAAAGGATTAAAAGCACCACCAGGTAATTAGGAAGCTTAAGCTGCTTTAATCCATCTGGCTAGGTAGTTAAAACCGCCTGCTGGATGACGCTGCTGACGTGGGGATGAATCGCTAACAATTCTGTCCCCAAATGGTCTCCACCTCTCTTGCCGATTGCTCCCACAGAGATCCCCCCGTCTCATGGCCAATCAGCGTGTATGGCATATTGCGGTCATATTCAGCTCATCCTGATGTAAATCTGCCACCGTGCCTGACAGACCTAAACCAAATTCATACCCAGTTCAGACTTTCATATCTGAGTTTGATTCATTTTTTTTTTTTCGACAGTAAGTGGGGAATGTTCTCTTCTCCCTTTTTGTTATGCTTCTGAGAGAATGCCATGGCATTATTTCATGATATCAACCTCAACCATCATCAGTAACGCAATCTATGTCGTTCTGATCCTGGTGAGATACACAAGCACATATAATGCTACAGCCTGCTTGAGGCTTTTTAACCTGTTCCATACTGAATTCTGATATGCAAATAGACTTAATACGCAGGCCACCAGGTTCCCATATGGAGCGGGTTAACAATGAGCGGGATAGTAAGAACGCATCTGACACAGTAATCTACGACCAAAATAATGGTCACATTTAAAAACACGGGGAAAAAAAACATTTCCAAGCTCTGATCTATCATGATAAGATTTATTCTTGTCATCCCCTCCCTCCTCCCTGACTAATTTTCATCCATGACAGGCATGAAACTTGAGGTTTAATATAGGGCTTACAACGTCGCTTTACAACGAAAATTTACCTTTCATCTTCTGGCTTTCAACCAGCCTATTGAATGCACAGAACAATATAAGGAGGAATCAAATATATATAATATATAGAGCGCACACTGTATATAGACTCTTTGCTTTTGATTCATTTCTACAATCATCTCATAGGCAAAGACAATACCCAACTAATGAGAAACCATCTTCGACATGTTAGCTTCTGTTCCAAAAGCTACAAACACACACGATTATACTGCAGTGCCATTTGGAAGAAAATAAAGAATACAATGCAATAACACCAATAAAGCATACAAGAGCAGAGGAACTGTATCATAATCACAACTTCAACCCCCCCCCCCCCCTCTTTGCAATGAGGATACTGTGTTATTTATGTAACCAGTGCCTTGAGCTAGTGAGCATGGTGAATTAACACCAAAGAATCAGAGGTCTTTCTGCCCCTGGGAGAGAGGAAGTATACATCTCGATTTCCTATTTTTGATATTTGGCAGAGAAGCGGAAGTTTTGCCACAGAAGTTCATAAAGATTCAGGTGATTTTTTTTCCCCCTCTCTCCCTCCTTCTCTCTCTGCCTCACCCTCTCTCTCTTCTTTCTCTCTCTCCTTTTTTTACTCACTCTACTTTTTTTACTCACTCTATCTTTCTTTTTCTCTCTTTTTCATCAGCTTCCTGCCAAAAGGAATCACCTTTTTTTTTTTACATTGTTGCTTTTTTTTTCACATGAACAGAAACTCTCAAGTACCGTTCATATGTCTATAAAAACTTGCTACTTTCCTCCTAATCCTGATATTCTCTC
The DNA here is from genome assembly GCF_040938485.1 of Diadema antillarum. NCBI lineage: Eukaryota > Metazoa > Echinodermata > Echinoidea > Diadematoida > Diadematidae > Diadema > Diadema antillarum. The sequence continues at coordinate 708,776 of NW_027271096.1, forward strand.
ACAGTCAAACTTCAACCAAGAATCTTACAGAGCATCTTTAGTGCCAAAAATGAAAGAAAAATGTTTTTGTTTTTCACAATTGGGCATGTTTACAAATCTCAAGGCAGAGATCATTCTTTTAAAGGAAGAATACACTCTGTGTTTTATTTGACTGTAGTTCAGTCCTGCATGCAAGCAGGCTTTGGTGTGTGTGTATACACCACAAACAAAGGCAAGCAACATCATTTATCCTTTTAATGTGTATGAATTTAGATTTTTTTTCTTTACAGGGAGTGGGTATGATATAACAATGATCCTATGAATTTATATGGATTACAAAAGGGTGAAACAAACAGCTAATGACCAGAGATGCATCACATGACTAATGTTGGTCTTGATTAATGACAAATGTAGAAATCTGTGTTTTATTCATTTCTAGATAAAGTGTTGAGGGGGAAGATAGATTAGCTTGGATCAGATTAGATTAGATTATTTAATTTGCTTTGAATTAGATCAAATTAAGTAGATAAGTTAAGATCAAAGAAGCATGAATAAGCTCTATCGTCCATATGATTTACATCACTTATTCCAGAATACACTTTAGTGTCAATGGGAAAATTCATGAATACAGCATCACGAGCAAAGAAACAACACCTTGTGAATGCTTTTAATTTTGTCTATGTCAGTTTTTACATTAAACTCATCCTTGGAATTGTGCTGTTTATGGACACTGTGAAATGAGGATCACAAGAGCACATAACTTGTAAACAAGTCATGCTGAATTCATGCTATTCATAGTTAATGCATCCATATATATCACGTATATGGAGTACAGAGAATCAACATTGCTTGTAATCCATATCTAAGGCAAAATGTTGTTGTTGTTGTTGCAATTTTAATTTGCATTAAAGCAGGGCAAGGACAAACTTAAATCACAATGTGCTTGATATACATCTTTTGTGTGGGTATGAAATGGAACATGCTGATTTTCATTAGGAGCATTATTCATTCATGTATTCACATTGTATCATTTGTCTAGACGGAAGTATCAGCAGGCTAGGGTTTCACAGAAATGAAAATATACATCCAATAACATCAGCACTCATGCAGAAGTGTTACTGTCCGCGGTAAAGTTAGGATCTGTGGGCGTGGGGTGGGGGGAGAGTAAACGAGAACGAGAAAGATGGGGGGGGGGAGCCTACAGTTTACCAAATACATTCAAAATTTATATACCGATGAGATGAATATCTTACGGATGGCGTCCTCTATTACACAAGATCTGGGGTTCTGTTTTTGTTCTGTTTTTTCTTTCACCTCAACATTCCAAAATCACATTTCACAGCTTCCCTCTTGACACAGCTGGCCCCTATGATCTGAATGCAGGAAGCATGAATGGCTACAATATCACAAATCACGCGAGACTTCCTCCGTAACAAATCCACGTCGACGCCCAATGTGAAAAAGGGAGAAAGAGATAGAGATAGAGGTATATACTAAAAAGATAGATGGACAGATAGATGGATAGAAAGAAAGAGAGAAAAGGCACATTATTCCCATGTTTTCCTCATCACCTGCCACTGTCCGGGATCGCATCCCTCACCAACATCCATTCCCTGCGGTCTCATCTGATCCTCGACGTGATGAATCGGTGTTTGCCCGCCACCAAAATTTGTGTCGGGTCGGGCGCGGTGTGTGTCTCGGGACAGACAGGTCCAACCTCCCGGGGGAAATCTGCTCTCCGTTAATCAGCAGATATACAACATTGAATCTCAAAGGCAGACTGTTTTCATGTCCCCTATTCTCCCTTTCCCTCTCCCCTCCAACCCCCCCCCCTTCCACTCCTTCCATCATCACTTTCCTCTTTGTTTCTGATTATTTTGGCTACTGGAGTAAAGGAAGAGCAGTAGTGATCAATGGCTCACTCAGAAAAAAAAAAGATAGAAAACACATTGAGTACAATGAAATGGCAAAGGCAACGCAAAAGGAAAAAAATATGATACATACATGTGTATGTCAGGTCTCGATATTAACTTTTTTCTCTGTCGGCAAATTCTTAAAGTTTGAAATTTTGGTGGCCCAAAATAAAAAGGAGCATTATTCATTTTGATTCTTAATTGCTCAATTGGGCTACCAAAAATTAGATGGCCCGACATCAATTTTTAGTGGCCCCAGCCCACCACTAATGTCAAACTCTGTACAGAAGATGAAGTGGCTGTATTGCAGCAGTAAAAGTAGTAGCAGGAGGAGTGACATAAGTCACAGAAGTAATGAAAACTTTTTTTGTCAAACTTCTACAGAGAATACAACAAGAAAAAGTAATAGAAGTAATAGAAGTTATTTCAATTGTAGTAATAAGATTATTGTACGTAGAGGTAGTAATAGAAGTGTTATTAGCAGTGGTACAAGTAGCTGAAGTATTAAGAGCAGATCTATAAAGTTAATAGCAGTACAAGTACATGTATGTAGTGATTTAAACAAAGGCTGCTGAATATTGTCATCGTGTGTAATCACAGAAGTGTCCTCCTACATGGTCTGATTGATAAAACCTCCAGTGGATGTCAAATCAATGAAAATGAACTTTTGTAAGATGTGCAGGAGACGTTCTTGCACTAACCAAAGCCACCATGATGGATGTGGGCTGTGTTTACAGCCTGGGGTACCTGCTACGCATCAAGAGGCACATTCATTAAGAAGAAAGATGGCAACAATGATGCCACACAAGAGAAGCGAGGAAGCTGAACTGGGATGGGGGGGGGGGGAGAAGAAGAGTGTTATTGAGGTTAATCAGGTGTAATTTGGCCACCTTCCACGCTGTGATCTATTCTTTCAGCCCTTTCATTATGCTAAACGAGCCTCTAATGAGACAATTAGTGTGTGGCGAGGTGGTTTTCGCATCTTCGCCACGCTTGCGCGTTGACTTCAGTTGCACACGCTGACACAGCATGCGCTTGCGAAAGAGAAGTACAATTTTTCTCCCATTACTGGAGGCACATTTACTGCATTACATATTTTACATGCGGTATTCTCTTTACGGGACTACAGGGAGTAGTCTTTAGGCTGATGATACAGGAGGAAGTTTATGGGAGAGTTTGTTCCATGTACAATCAAACATTTTCAGAATACGCGAAATCTCACTTTTGCATTAAGTTGCACTAAAGCCAGTACCAAGTAGCTACCGAACGTCAGCATTAATGGTAAGAGTAGCTTTAACTCTAATATTACTACTGTGAGTGATGGTAATAATAGTGGTAGATGTGATGTAAGAAGCACTCGGAAATAGTAATGTCAGCCTTGGTGTGATAGGAGTAATACATAGGCTGTAGTAGGTGTAGTAGCAGCTGAAGAACTAGTAAAATGAGAATTAGCAGTAGTAATTGTGGAAGAAGAAGTGGTAATGCTAGTAGTAGTGGTAGTAGTTGTAGTAATACAAAGAGAAGTAGTAGTAGTCGTATATAGTAGCAGTAGTATAATAGTAGTGGTAGTAGTAGAAGCAGTAGCAGCAGCAGTAGTAGTAGTAGTAGTGATAGTAGTAGAAGTGGTACTTGATTGTGGTAGTAATAGTAGCAGCAGTAGCAGAAATAGCATAGTTGATATAGTAAGTTGTAGTTGCACTATAGTAGTTGTTGCAGTTGTAATATTACCATTGTCATGTGATGGAACAAATTTTACTTCATGATAGTGGTGACTGTGCAAGTAATGGTAGTATTTATAAGTGAGGGTATTATCAGAATTAGTACTACTAGTGTTTTGTGATAACTGTAGCAACAGGACTAGTTATGAAAGTAGATGTAGTTATGGTAATGACAGAAGCAGAGCAAAGAGTAGCGGTAGACATAAAAAGTAGACATCATAGTTGTTGCAGTAGAAGTAGAAGTAGTAGTAGTAGTAGTAGTAGTAGTAGTAGTAGTAGTAGTGGTAGAGAGTAGCATAATAGTAGTATGAGTATAATAGCAGTAGCAGCAGCAGTAGTAGTATATATATGCACTGGTATTTGAAGTACCAGAAGTTGTATGCACACATGTGACTAGCAGTAGTATAGAAGCTGCATTTAAACTTCTAACAGTGCAATTGCGGCAAGTGTGATGGCAATGTTGGTTTAACAACAGCAGTGAAAAAAAAAGTAGAAGAAAATTTGACATTGGATCTTCTTATCAACATAACATGGTTCCATTCAAAGACTGATACCAAGCATCCTTGAAACAGCAAGCTGCACTCATAATTTTCATATCTGTATCCCTATAGAATTACAGATAAATCAAAATAAGATATCAACATACTTCATACACAGAACTATTTGTATAGGTTATTTTGCATACAGAGACAGCAAGCTAGACAGTTATATAAAAGGGAAAAAAATTCAATGGATATCCTCTCCCTGGCTCGCGATCTTGCAATTCAAATACCCTCCCCATTTCTCATTACAAACCCAGCTCCTCATCAAAGAAACGAGCGTTCACTGACATTTTACAACGGTTTTTGTAATTAGACGCTGGCTGCTTGAAAGCGGTGGAGAATTCTTTGAAAACAAGGAGAAAAAAGAGAGTCATCTTTTATGTCCTGACGGCAACAAATCTCACGACTTCATCTACAGTTGCCATGGGAACACACCACTGCTCACGCTGGCAAAGTACCACAGCAAAACGACTCTCCCCCAACCCAGCAGGCACTGCCAGGCACGCGGCACTGGAATGGAGTTATGAACGGTTTACATCACCAAGCGAGAGGAGAAAACGATACCCTGTGGGATAATGCGTAAGCTACGTGCGCAATTCATTGATGGGCATTCATCCCGGCTGGTTTCGTGACCGATTTCAAGGCTATTGCAAGTCTCTCTTTTTTTTAACGGTGAAAAGAGTATTTCTTTGTAGGCCACGCTGTATTTCCCAAAGTCTGGGATAAAACGTCAAATGTACGTATCAACACACCTTGGTGTATTTTGAGGTTTGCCTAGTTTGTGTTGTAATTTCATGAGTGGGCAGAAAAAAAAAATGTCATCAATAGAGAATGAAGACTCTTCCAAGTTTGCTTTGTGAAGTTTGTTTGAGGAATTCTTTTCACTGAAAAGTCTTGAAATTAATCGGATCTATAGCTGACAGTGGTTACTAGTGGCGACATGTAAACACTGCATTGACTATCATGTCTGGGTGATATCAGTGATCTGTTAAACCATCATTGGTACGAATCATCAGTGATATCATGGATAATATATGATAAGATATCGTCTGATAACTTCAATGAGCTATGAAGAGTGAAAACAAGAGTATTCTACAGGAGCCCATACACTACCAAAGATATGGTCTATAGGAGATTACACACACAGCTACACAAGCACACTAGTCTCTACTTTTCCAAAACAGACTTTACTGAGAGTACAAACTTATTATGTCAGCCTAGACATAAGACTAACAGCATGAAAACACACATGAATACACACACACACACACAAATTCAAATGCACACACAAAACTAACCTCTACAAACTGTACCTTCATTTGTGTGGGGGCCTCGTTCTCACCGACAAGATAATTAGCAAAAACAAAAGCCTCATATTGAGCTGTAACGTAGCTTGCTGCTCTCGCAAGATTATGCACTAAATATAACTACCATATCAAGCACTTTGGGTGCTGCTATGAGCTTTTTATTTTTAACTAGAAATGTCGCTTTGGCGACTGGTATGCCTCCGCCATAATGCATGATTTTCCCAATAGGTCTAGATACAAATTGTAGTACATGTGGACAATGTGTGATTACATTTTCACAAAATTGGCAAAATATTGAAATGATAAGTTTGTCACAAATGTGTTGAATATTCACCTTCCTTGACCTAGGTTTAATTGGATGAATAGGAGAACATGTATCTAGGGATTTAAGGACTTTAACTTGACTTTGACCCATTCATACATTTAGGCATTGAGTAATTTTCAAGGTACAGGTGTGGAGAAAAAGTGCAATTTCTGAATTGAATAGTAAATTGTTACCATTTTCATCTGGCCCTTGACCCTAAAATTCATAAGATAATCACTTTCAGGTAGAACATGCATAATATGTACTAAGTTTCAAGATAACTTGAGCCACTTCCGAGATATGGAGGAAAAAGTTAGTTCAGCACTTTCACTCGATCTTTGACCTTTTGACCTTTGAGGCAAAAAAAGAAGAAAAAAAAACTTTCCAGAGAATTTCTATTAGGTTACACATGCATACACTAAGTGTAAAAAAAAAATAACCCTGCTGGCATTGCATAAATATGAGGGAAATAGTAAAATTTTGAAGTGTTGCACTTGATCTTTGACCCCTGACTTTTGACCCCATGAACCCTACATTCTCTAGATAATCACTTCCAGTCAGTACGTATATACTATGTTCCATGAAGATACCTTGAACAATTTTCCAAGGTACGGAGAAAAAAAAAAAGTTTTAATATTTTTACTTGACCTTTTGACCTTTGACCTTTGATCTCATGACCCAAACTTTCACCAGAGAATCTTAATTGGGTAATACATGTATACACTAAGTTTCAAGAAAATATCTTCAGGCATTCAATAGATATGGTAGAAATAGTGAAATTTTATGTATTTGACCCTGACCTTTTGACCTTTGACCTTTCACCTCATGACCCAAACTTTCACCAGAGAATCTTAATTGGGTAATACATGTATACACTAAGTTTGAAGAAAATATCTTCAGGCATTCAATAGATATGGTGGAAATAGTGAAATTTTATGTATTTGACCTTGACCTTTTGACCTTTGACCTTGAGCATGTGCACCCAAAAGTTGATAGGCACAACTTCACCCCCTAATACACATACATGCCAAGTTTCATTAGGATACCTCAACAGGTTTTGATAGTTACCTTGTCCACAAAATTCATTACGGACGGACGGAAGGACGGACGGACGGACGGAAGGACGGACGGACGGACAACCCGAAAACATAATGCCTCCGGCACCACTTCGTGGCGGAGGCATAAAAACTGGTGTGTACAAGGGGGGAAAATTGCCTATATATCTTCCTAATACAAAGACACAAGAATTCTGTAGGCTGTAATCATACAAAAGCACTCTTCTAATTTATGTCAGTAAGTATTGAATAAACTTGTGTTGACCTTGAAATACCTTTTCACACAACAAAAGTTTGCATCCAAGCTTTAAGGCATGAATGTGCAAGTGGAGCACACATGAACTTCACAGACATACATGCAAAACAAATAGTTTGAAGGTTACAAAATTTACAGGTTTGATTAGTGTTCCATAGCAAAGGTATGTCACTATACTTCATTTTACAACTTTTTTAGAGTGATTCATGTATGTACACAGGTCATACTAATTTATCTAATTTTTTACAGATGGGGTAAATCTTTTTTTTTCACATAAATATTTAACAGCCTCTGAAGTGGAAAGGCAAATTAAAAAAAAATACATAAAATGACTGAGGTATTGAGACTACAGGACATCGGATGGAAGGAGGCATGAAAAACAAATCTATTTTTAATCCCAATATGAAACAGGTAAAGTGTACTGTCAAACACGATTTTCTATACTGATAAGTAATAAAGCGTCAAAAGTACTTTTTAGCCCCCTACTTGAATTAACCAGCTCCATCCACCTTTGGCATTATGGACTTCCTCTCCCCTCTACACGATGCAGAGAGCATTTACCCAGAAACACCCACTGGCATCAAAGATGAAAGGCAACCAACACACACACACATACACACACTCACACTCACACTCACACTCACACTCACACTCACACATGCATAACTTCTTGTGGTTGCCATGGCAACCTGGACTGGCTGAATGCTCCATCACGGCTTGCTTGGCCGCCAAGACACTCTCCTGAGGAAATGGACGGACAGACAGACAGATACACAGACACACAGACAGGAGAAACAGTATCACAAGAAACAGTACAACCAGAGAGAGAAAAAATGGAGAAAGAGGAAAACATCCAATACTAAAAATATAGTTTCACATCTCTCATTTAAGAAATGATAGGGAATGGAAAAAAAGACACAAGATGAACCTGGAAGAAAATAGATGAAAAAGAACAGTGGCACTGAAAGGCTCCAATATACAACAACACAAACATATACTGTCAGCTTGCTTGATAGAGGGCAATACAATGACGGAAATAGTACAAACACAATGAGATCATGACTGAATACCACACTACCAAATTATGATGAAAACACAGGAAGAAGAGAAAAACAACAGCTGTGAGACCTAAAATTCCAGACACTGCAAAAAAAGGCACGCAATTACGGAAAGACAGATAAGGTTAGCGATGGAAGAAGGCGATAAGAGGAAAAAGTGAGGGCTGAAAGCGGAGAGTCGTTAGCAATGGGTCTCTTTACGTTCGGTGGCGCGGCAGCCAGGAGCAACAGTTGAGGTTACGTATTAAACGCACCACTTACGTCAATGACAAACGGGTGTGTTTTGATGGCAGCTTGTTCTCACCCCTCACTAACCCCCCCCCCCCCCACCTCTCCCTTTCTCCTCTCTTTCTGTCAGTCTTTAATGCCACAAACACGCACTCATAACCATGGCAAAATCCTGGAATGCACACAGGGCGGCTGAGAAATGATCGACAAGGCTTATATTCAATCCACACGGCCATTGCCATAGGGAGTAAAGTGGCTCCGCATTTGGACGCACAAGTTTGTCGGTCACTCCACACACGCCGGCGGCGGCAACGTTGTCTTGGAAGAGACTGTTTTGAGAGTCTATAAGCCAACGCTAGCACAGAGCGGTAATGACATTTACCACGCCTTGTGTTTACTCAGCATTACGGCTCAATCAATTCTTCCTTAAAACATGAACATCTAGCGCGCATTTAACACACACACACACACACTTGCAATTGCACAGCTTATATTCAACAATTTGACTCTTGATAGGAATGAAAGCTTCTGTGTTCTATACAACTGAAACATGTCTTGGATATCTGTATTTTGTTCACAATGCATACTCGATTGGGCAGTAATTACACATTGAATAAAATCTGCAAATTTCACAATCATGATCATTGAAGAGCAAAAAAAAAAAAAAAATGGGAGCAATGAAAAATATTTGAGTGAAAAGTGCTTAGTTTCTTAAACATCAGACAGTGTATTTCATGTGAGTGCACTTTTTCCAAGTTATTTGTTGATGCCAGATGAAGTGTTTCAACATGGCAGATCTGACACATTACATAACAACAATAAAATAACCTTTTGCTTTCTTGGAAAGCTTCATTTTTTCCTCGTAGGAGAATGAGGCTGCTGGAAACTGTGTGTCACATTTGTGCATACATACGCAGTGCCTGCCATCATCGCATCTCATCTCGACCCTGATTCGTGGCAGAAAACAACAAACAAGTCGGGCGCCTCTCGTGGCCTACCACTTGACAGACAACGTCCGTGAGGTCATCAGTGGAAGAACACACAAACATACACACAAACACACACACACACACAACTACACACACAGAAAACATACAAACACACGCGCATACACAGACATACACTGTACACACACAGTCACAGACATACACTGTACACACGCAGGCACACACAGCTAGATGCCTCCACACATGCCAAAGTCTGATCGATACCATAGAGATGGACCATTTTTGCCAAACTTCCGCCCTTGCATGTGGATGACGGGCTGTGCCAATCACGTTTGGACAGCTCAGCAAACGTCCAGCCATCTCAGTCCCTCTTGATCTCTCCCCTACGTCACTCTCCCACACACACAGACAAAAAAAGAAAATCACCGCGGTCAACTCCACTGAAAGGATGCAAACACTCAAGACGTCTCAACCTTTGATGACCATCGCATACTTCGGAGGTGCACTCCACTTCAGTCAACTTTCACCTTTCCTAAAGAAAATGACTTTGACAACCACAAGGTCTTCACATGAATACAATATCTACCAAGCCTTCGTGATTGAGTCCATTCAACAGAGACTTAAAAAGGACTGAAGTGGTGATGCAGCAGACTTTAAAGGAATGATGTCATGCAAATTCATGTTGATTTGTGTTGATTCATGACACCCTCAATATCATATATGAGGCCAAATGAATATCTAGATGCATGCCAAATATTCCATAATAATATTTCTACTATTGTTCTTCAGATTACTTTGATACACACACACACACACACACACACACACACACACACACACACACACACACACACACAAACATTCCAAACCAGGATTCTGCCAGTGACATCATCTGTCAATCACCGCTATTAAAAGTATTAATATCATTATCAAAAGACATTGAAATGCACTCTCCCTAGACTGAGCATTACTTGCATGTTCCCATGGTAATTTTATGACTAACAAAAGACCATTGCAGGGAAACATGCAAGTTATGCTTGGCCTAGGGGAGGGTGCATTCCAATGTCTCTTGTTAATCACAGTACTTTTTCATAATCATTGGCAGATGATATCATAGGCAGAATCTTGCCTTTGGAAGTTTTGTGTGTGTTGGTTGGTTTGTTTGTTTGTTTGTTTGTTTTTTGTGGGCAAATCCAAGTAGGAGATATCATTTTGAAATATATGTCACAAAGCGTCGCAAAGCGTCGCAAAGCGTCTATTATAGACATTTCATGTTGCATTACCACAATTTTGCAGCGCATTTCTTTCCTTCAATTTGTAATTTTCATTGACTTGTCAATTAACTTGTAATGGTTTTGAGCAGATACTAGCATTTCAGGACAGTGAGCAATCATTGCCATCTACATGATTGTTTTTTACAGTATTATATTCCTTAGATTTTTTTTCACTTGCTAGAACACACAAAAAAGGTTGAACAAATAATAAAGTACTGAGAAATCTTACTGACAGAAATTCCAATATATGTTCTATATCACAATATATTGTTGGTCTTAAATTCATTCGATCTTTGGTGCAAACTGCCTGCACATGTTTAAACACAACAAAATTCTACTAATCAAATAAAGAACGAGGTTTGCGCCTCATTTTTTTTTTCATCCAACTTCCGACGTCATCATGACGTTAGCCAGTGTACTGCCATCTTTCTAATTGCTCTAGCAGTAATTGGCCAAATTACTGGTTATTACCTGTTGCTATGAGGCAAATCCTAGGTGGGGAAATGTGCTTGTTTGAAGTTGTGGAATGAAAAGGTAATATCCCCAGGTCTGTTTGAATAAAAAGAACTCGTCTACTATGATATAACTCAATCAGTCAAACTACATTTCTATTTTTTTTTTTAAATTGGGGGGGGGGGGGTGGTAAATTATGTTATACATATAGATATATTTCATGCATATAAAATTCTCATATTTGATCTTGTTCCAGTGACATATGACCCTTACATTTATTCACTCTAATATCTTTTTAATCTGAACCACCAAATTTCTCTCTGAGGGGAAAAGGATGCAACATAAGAACCTCCTGCCTCCATCCCAGGTGTATGGCCACACCATGATGCATTATCCCGATGCATCATTCATTCAGACTGGCGTTTGATCCAAACTGTCAATGACGCGGACACATGAATTTCTAACACACATTGGATAAGAAGTCAATCAAACAGAGCTATATGGTTTTGCTTTTAAAGCATTTCCAGCCCCTTTATCGCTGGAATTCATCCCTTGCCTCCAGAGATGAAAAACAAAATGTCCTTTCTCCACTGAAGCCTCTTGTCCTTAATCTTTGTTGTTGTTGTTTCTCTGCTGCAAAAAAAAAAAATCACCTCATCAATTTTGTTTCCTATGTCCCCCCCCCCCCCCCCTCCCTTTTTCTGTACCCCTGTTTCTATTTTGCTATCTAGTTCAAACTTGATTTCAGTAGCTTATGTTCTCTTAATCCACAGCAAGCAATTTATACTTTCGTTAGCATCACTGGGAAAGCATCACTTTTTGCCTGCGTCATTGCAATTTGCCTGTCATAAATGGCATGCTGACGTGATACTCAGGAGGAGTGTGTGGATTGAGGAATGGGGGGGGGGGGATACCTTTGATCTCTGTGGGATGAGGGGAGGTGGAAGACAAGGAGGATGGGGACAGGGATAGAAGGTGTACTGCAAAAAGTCAGGTGTTAGATATGAAACACCTGAGTTGGTGTTAAATTTCCGGTGCTCACTTTGTGGTGTGAAATTAACATCTCCGGGTATCACTTCAAAATATAAAACTTGTTTTTTTCTTCTTATTGATTTTGAATTAACGAATTAACACCATGAAGTGCCAGGTAAACACTTTTCAATACCAATCACAACATCCTTTCTACACCTGTCAGTGTATTCCTCCATTGATACTTGTTTGTGTTAGATTTACACTGTAACACCCTTGGTATTCAATCTAACACCAATCTTTTTGCAGTGTGAGGAGGAGGAAGATGATGGACAGGCAAAGGAGGGAGTGACAAGGTAGAGGAAGAGGAAAAAGAAGAAGACGAGGAAGGCGGAAGACAAAGGTAAGAACAAGAAAGAGACTGAAAGGAACAAGAACACGGAGAGGAAGAAAAGGAGAAGGAATAAAAATGAAGGCAAGGAAAAGGCAGGAGAAAAGGAAGAGGAGAGAGAGGAAGAATTGGATAACTAGAAGGACAATGAGCAAAGACAAGGAGCACAGGAAGGAGATGAACATAAGAAAGAAGAAGAGAAAGGTAAAGAAAAAGAGAACAGAAGGGAAAAGTATTGAGAAAAAGAATGCAAAGAAAGAGGAGGAGGCGGGAGAGAAGGAAAGAAGTAGCATTGTGCCTTTATGTATGTGCAACAGGAAGTGAGTTGGTTGTGGCAGGGTATAGGAGGGGGCACTCAAGTACGAGGGACGATGATGATAGCCATCAATCAGCCGCTTCAAAGACAACAAATTAAAGACCACATATTTGAACTCGAGGGTCACTGGCTTGTCCCCATCATTTTGCCTATCTGCATCTTGATCGCTCACAGCAAACATGGAAGATACGCATCAGTTGTCTTAATGGATGCAAAGTCTACCTCCCTCGTTTCTCTTTCACAATCACTTTTTTTTTTCATTTCTCTCTCTTCACTTCAACCTCCAGCTATACTAGCACTCTCTATTTTTCTCTCTATACTTCTAAAAAAAAAATCATATTTCTGTTACAACAGAAATATTTTTTTTTGTATCACTTGATATCTGTGTGGTTCACATCATATGGTTTCCCAACACTTTTGTAGATTCTTTTATGAATGAAGACTAAGAACTCCTCTGCATGCAACCATTTCCACTCTTCCTCTTTCTTTGCCTTTCTTTTCTTTTTGTTTTTCTAACATTGAACAATCCCAATCATATGTTGCAATTACCATGTTTAGTGTATAAAACTGTGAAATTTGGGAATTTCGCTGAGAATAGAAAAGCAGAAATTTCATCAATAGTCTTGAGAGTGATACATTAACCACTTTTTCATCAAATTTCCCTGTAGTGTTTAAATGCTGATCTTCTTTATGCTTTGAGTGTGTCTGGAACGCTTGAGCTGATTTTATCTACACCATGTTTGTCTGGTGGCTACAGCTTTTTCTACCATTTCCGTGGTTATTTTTGAGGAAATAAAGCAGTTAACAAAGTCACATAGCATTTAGAAGCATCTCGTCTACTCGTCAATAGAATTTAGTTTTGGTGACTCTATAGAGTATCAAAGGGATGTCACAGTCTTTTGTTATAGCTTAGTGCTGGTTCCACACATGATATCCTTGCATAAGGCTTCAGGCAGTGGGTTGGAACCGGGTACAAACATGGTTAGAAACCAGTGTGTTCACAGATACTTTATTTGGGTTACTTGAGGTCGTTTAGAACCAGTTTTGATAGTGATGAATGGCCATGATGTCACACTCCAGTACTCTTTTGGCTCTTTATGAAAATAGACCATATGTCTTCCTGGTTTGATGATTTAATTGACCAGTATTTTTTTTTTGTACATCTAATTATACACAGACTTCGAAGCCAATTTTTCTCACAGGAGTGCCCTTTTTAACCCAATGAGGACGAGTTGATTTTGCTTTAACACACGTTTCCCACAGACACCTGCCCGAGCATACTCGGGACTAGTCTTGAACGGGTTAACCTGATCATGTACCATTTCTATTGTATGATATACGCAAATCTTGAGTCACTGGAAAACTCATAGCCTGACACACATGGAGATGTGTAAATCAAGAAATCAATGTTCGGAAAAATTTGCCGGGCTTCCGTGGTGGCGAGGCAGCTTTGTTTTCAATGTTGCCACAATGGTGATAACAACAGCAAGGCCATCTTACTCATTAATATACAGGCACAAACATACACATACACAGGCTCTCTTTCTCTCTCTTTTTCATTCTCTCTCTACCGATCTATCTATCTATCTCTCTCACCTCCAATAACCTTCCCACACATACTATGTCTTCAACGTTGCTGAGCTGGTGACAACAGTAGCGAGGTTATCTCACTCACTAATCATGCAGGAACAAGCATATAAACACATTCTCTCTTTATTCCCCTTCTCTAACTCTCTCTCTCTTTCTCTTCATCTCTCTTTTAGTCTCTTTCTATATATCTCTCTCATATATATATATATAAATATATATATATATATATATATAATATATAAATATATATATTGTATATATTGTATTTGCCTCTCTCATTTATATTTTTCTATGTAATCGAAGTCACCTACCTCTATGTCTTACATGCTGACAAGACAATAACAGCAGATAAGCATGGTCACTTCATTAATGTACAAACATATAAGCATTTCATATTGATGCTCATGCAGATACACAATCACATATTAATACACAAATATATTATCCTCTTTTCCTCTGTCTGTCTGTCTGTTTATCTGTCTTGGTCTTTGTCCCCTCTCTCTCTCATTTTCTTTTTTTTTTTCCTCTTTCTCCTAATTTTCATCTCATAGTCTGTACAATATCAATTTCCCACCTCGAGTATCATGGGGAAGGTCTGATCATGCACACACACACCAAGGCCCTGCACTAATTGATCTGAACATCTACATGCATGTGAGGCAAGATTGAAATCATTTCCATTTCTTCCCTTAATACAAACCCACACACCTATCTTTCTCATCAAAACATACTTTCACACACACACACACACATACACTCACACACATAAACCTGTATTCACCTGTGCTTGCATTCATGCACATGTGAAAACACACATACAACTACTCCAGGGTCCCTGGAAAATAATCCTATAGCCTCTAAAAAACAGAAAACACACACACACACACACACACACATACATACAAACACATAGACACACAATTTGAAACAAAGCTTTTATCACAAGCACCTGGAAAATTGAATCCTCTTATATTAACAAATGAGAAAAATAACAAGGTCTGCGTGTCCTCCTCTGTTAACTAGGTACTTCTGAAGATGACGCACATATTAGATTATTTGCTACTAATGCTAGAAGCAACCGAATTCCAGTTTAGAAAATAAAAAATAAGTGCACACTTGCAAGGATCTTGATCTACAAAATCTGTATGCAAATGCATGGCAGTTTTAGGGAGATAGGGGATGGTTAATCAATTTGATTTTACCAAAATTTTACTGTTGAATAAAACATCAGATGAGTAGTGGCAAGTGAATCAGTGCAGTTTAATCATATGTGCAACAGATATTATCCTCTACATTTTGATAAGGTTCCCGCTCGTACCAGACTCCAACAGAAGAAGTTGATGTGATCTCATGTAATTCTTGCGCATGTTTTATACCGGGCAATTTAGGTCTCCTATTTCATTTCTCTTGCTCTCACCCTATATCCATTTCTCTATCTCTCTTTCTGTCGAGGCCATGATTTCATTCTGAGTGGTGAGTGGTGTTTTTTACCTCTACTTGGACACACTCACTTTATAATATCATCCAATGTGACATCTCTTTTACAATTTCTTTTTTTTTTTTTCCGGTGAGATGTCTCCCTCAAAAAATCTGTCAAAAAAAAAATCAAATTTGGCTTTGGGTTTCTTTTTTTTTTTCTTCATGCACCTCTGTCGGCTCCCAGTGATCAATCTCGGCTTCATCAAAACTGGTTTGCTCCGTTTCGACGCAAAAATAAGATGTTACACTTTGAGAGAGAGTGCGGCTGGATGAATCCATCAGGGCAGTCGTCATGTTATTGGGTCAACGGAGACCACTCAATTCAATAGATGTTATTACCCTCACTCCCACACAACAGGGTCGAAGCCATCCTTCCACGCAAATCAAACGTCATGTCGGCTTTATCTCATATAGATCCGCCCATCGCCGGGGAGGGGGAATTTGGCTGGTTGAACTGTTTTTGTGCAATATGAGTGAAGAGTAACCACAATGAAAAAGGAGACCAAAAGAGAGACCAAAAAACAGGGAAAAAATCCAGGGGGAGATGTAAATGGTCGATCTGCTCTATCTCTCAAATTTAGTTCACTTCCCGCTCAAACGTCATCTCACCTACCACCGTTTCCTGACTTCACATCAAAAGTAGATCAGCTGAGAAATTAAAATGAATTCTTTTCATTCAAGGGACTTGTCAGTCATTTCCAACTGCACAGACCTACTGGAAACAAATTCATTTTTGTCCAACAGGATTTTGAAATATTTTCTTTTACAACTTTGAACTCTCAAAAAGATTATAGTAATTTCAACATCTGACATTTAGGGCTTAATGCAGTGAGGAGGGACTAAGTTTCTCGGAGTTTCCCAATGCCTGTATGTGTACTTTTTTTTTTCTATGGCTTCCATTTTATACCTTTCCATATTGTGATTAAAACATAGAGAAAACTAATGGGGAGTTACCAAGAATTTAGACCCTTTTTTCTTTAATACCATCTTTAATAACTATAATATTTCGAAGCACAAATAGGTTTCTGTCAATCACATTTAAATAGTCATATCAAATCAGTGATTTCTTTGCAATACCATTCCTCCATAATCAACATTTCTCATTTTAGCACTTTGAATGTTCATTCTTCCCATTCTAAAATCTGTCTCATTTTTTCCTCTCTTATTTTCATTGCATTAAAAACCCATTTCCCCATGAAATCCCTTGCTACAAGCCATTTCAATACTAAATTGTCACCTATTCCGCTTTTCCAATAAAAGATTGATCTTTATTATTCTTTTCCCGTTGTAATCTTTCCGGTGTACATGTACATTTCATCTAAAATGGATGATGAAATATATCAAGATTGATAATAGGGTATCTGCAAAAATCCCAATAGTCTCTCGCCAAAAAGATATAAAAGTGAGATCCCACACACATGACAAGGGAAATGAAAGCTGCAAAAATCCATTTCCATCTTTATGGTGCTGATAATCAAGTTATCTCTTTCTCTCTCTCAATTTCTTTTTCTTTCCCTCTCTCATTCTTTCAATTTCTATTTGAGTACATATATATTCATATATGTGACCGTGCACCTCAAAACGAACATAAAGTCGCACAAACTGATTTTGCATGAGGACTGAAAATAAGTGAAATGGGTCAACCTAGCCGAACTTGACTTTTTGATATTTCCTGAAAGAGCGGGTCTTCTTTTACATTATGCTAAAATTTGGTATCATAAAACGGGCAGGAAAGTGTGTCTTTTTAGCAGTTTATCTCGAACATTTTTGGTAGAATAGTGTGATTAGGTGTGTCTTTAGAATCCCCTTTTCATTTCTGAAAAACCTTGTCCACACTCTTCACTTTCAACTCTAATAACTTTTGAAAGGATAGTGCTACTGCTTTGAAAGTTGGCATTAATTATGGACAGAATGTGTTGATGAGGCGTGCTTAATTTCAGTTTAATTTGATAATTCCTTCATTGTTGTTACTCTGGTGGTTTACTTCCTGTTTTTTGTCCCATTCATCGCACAGCCAGCAAGGTTTGGTAAAGATTAAGCGCTTGAATAGACATTGTACTTCAGAGCCTCTTTTCTCAGTTCACACTTTTCCTGAGTTTGTGCTTTCTTTCCAATATTTAGATAGGTTAGGAGAGTCCATTTGATTTGAGTTATACATCATTTTAAAGCTTAAAGTCTGCTCTTTCAGAATATGGTCTTAACTAAAAATTCATGTCTGGCGACTTTTTGTTTGTTTTGAGGTGCAGGGTCACATATATATATATCTATCAGTCTATCTCTCAACCGGAATATATCTCTTTCTCTCTTTCTCTCTGTGGTGAGAATACTTTCCATATAAAGTTAAAAGAGTTGTATTTGCCATGACAATAATCTCTCAACCTATGAGTTTCATGATGACATTTTGACTGATGACAGATGAAAAGTTGCCCGTCATCCTTTCTAAACTTCTTGCCCTAAAATTTCATTCTCATTACTACTTAAATACAATAACTCCTACACAAGGCAACCAATCTAACATAATATGTCGCTTGAAGATATAATTAAGTTTTTCCTCCTCTCCATCTTCCTACTCATTCAAATAAACTTTGTCTCTCCATATTCTCATCCATAAACTCTGAATTTCAACATCTTAGCATAGTCTTACATTTACTTGCTCATTGTCTGGAGCACTATATTGATGTCTCATGACCTCCCCATCCTACAAATCAATTTTTCTAACACACTGCATCTGTTTTTGTTTTTGTTTTCTTCTCTCTCTCTTTCCCTCTCTCTTCTTCATCTTGGCTTCTTTTATTCCTGTTTGCTCTTTCTCTACCTCGCAGTCCACCTCTTTCTCTTTCTCGCTGAAACATGGCACTGATGCGATCTTCTCTATCCCATGCTTAGCCTCCCCTCTTTCCCCCAAGTACAGTTCAAGTGCAAACACATGGCGAATCCTCCCTCGCTGGTTGTGCCACCACCGCGCTACCGCGTCATCTGACCTTGTATGGAACATCGGCCACTGTCTTGCCTATGCCTCACTATTCGGGGGTTTTCCTTTATAATCTGGCTGGCTTTATTCATGGCTGGCTTCAATAAACACAGATTCCTTCACTATACACAGCACATCCATATGAAAACTTGTATCCATATGAAGACCGGATACCATGGAAGAACAGAATCATTATAATAAATCTAACATGGGCAATCCATCCATTCTGTATATATAATCTTTCTTTGATTCATGAATGATTTATGTATTTTTTGTATGACTTTAATGTGAAATAGAGAATGAATTAACAAACAAACAAATATGACATACACAATATGTATATGAATACACACACCTACACACAAAGAGATAGATATAGTCATGAATCTGTAGTACTTATGACTATATAATTCAGATACATGAATGAAAAATATCCTGCCGTCGACAACTGCAATACTGTATACACCATGTATTTCTGGCTTCATTTCTGGCTTCATTTCAGGCTTCGTGGTCAACATACACAAACAATAACAATATTTCCTTCCTCATGTTTTCCTCCATCTCTCTCTCCCTCCCTCCCCCTCCCCCTCCCCCCCCCCCCCCCCCACATCATCTTTCAAACCAGCATGTTGCCACAGTGTGGAGTCTCTAAAACATGAATGGCCACCCTGCTCCTCCTCCAAAAACATCCTGGGGGGTGAGTTACCTGAGCCTTTATTGGCTTTCGGAGCGGCTTCCAATATCGGACTAACTTCCCATTTCTCGGAGATGCGTTGTCATCAGCTCTGTGGAGCGAAAGCTGTAAAGGTTACAGACACATGTAGCTTTGGGCTCGTTTTTCCCTCTCTCAGTCCCAACCCACTTCTCCCTTTCTCTCTCTCTCTTCACTTTTTTCCCCCAGTGCATGATATATGTCACAAACCATACTGCTCTCTTTTATACTACAGTACACAATCCATTAGATATGGCCTGATTTATTTAGAGCTTCACAGTATTAGTAATATATCTAACACTGGCATATATGGGTATGAATAGCAGTGCAAAGAGGCTTCATAGCAATCATTAGCCCCATTTAAAAAATAGAAGTTGCTAAGATTTCAGAGAAACCATACTGTTAGGTAAATATCTATCTTAGATGTCAAAAACTTTGCCCTCAGTTTTTCTAACAGCCCAAATACTTCCATCACATTATTAATTGAAATAATATCAATTCACATTAGGGCTCAGACAATAACATACAACTGTACAATTGGCAGATACTAATCAGTAACGAGCAGCATACCCACTCCTAAAAATTTCTTCTCCTTTTCCACTCATGGTATTTATTAGATACTCCCAATGATGGGCTTTCAGAACAGTGGCTATTCTCCATCTTTACAGTACCCTGTGGTGATAGACATAAGTCTTCCACTCAAGTTATCAATTCAAATTCAACAGAAGAAGATTTCTCCTAAAATACACAAAATATTTCGCACGATCATTAACATTAGGCTGCTAAGGATTCAATTATTGAGATCAAGAGTTTACTTTATAATATGACCTGTAAGTTACTTATGTCATAGTTCGTATTTGTGATTTGTGACATGATTTTAATTTTTGAGACTTCACATGACAGTTTTTTTTTTTTGTTTCCTAGTAGACAGCTGCCTCCAGTAACACTCTACTTTTTTTATATAAAGGAAATTATCCCATTGCATAAAGGTATTTTCTATGATGAACAACAAACAGAGTTAGCTTATCAATCCTTTTCCTACACTAACACAACCTACACAAAAACTGGCGAGTCATTACGAGAAAACCATCAAACCAACAAGCATACAAGAGGAAGGGGAGGAGGGGAAAATGGACTGCAACATATTCTATTAATCTGGTTCATTGTTCCTGCCCCAGTGACAACGTTGACATGACTTTCCACAAAAGCCCAAATTTCCCTGGAAACTGACAAAGTACTAGACTGGATAATGACTTCAACAACGATTGCACAAATTTCCTTGTTCGGCACCCAGACAACAGACAGAGAGGTGAGGGGGTATGATATTGCCGCAAAACTGTGAAGTACTCCCTCACATGCAGGCGTGACATGAAAGGCTACCGTGCCCACTGCATCTAACTTTTGGCATGTGCCGTAAACCTGATAAATGCATGAACCTTGTTTCTGACTACACCTCCACTCTGCCCCATTAATGAGCATCCTACTTGTCACAATGTCCAATTTTCTTTTTTCAAAATATCACAAATGATGCCACAGCAACCCCCCACCCACAAAAAAAAAAAAATCAATTACCAATTACCAATTACCAATTACCAATTACCAATTACCAATTACATAAGGAATCAAATCACAATTATGCAGGCAGTGATCTCACATTCACTGCTTAGGAGAACAGTCTGATTTTCTATGTTGGACTACACCAGACTATACCATTCTTTTTTTCATATTCAACTTTGATATAGTAATCAGTCAGGAGAAAGAACAGTTTCCTAGAAGTACTGTAAAAGTGGAAATTTTCGCGCATTTCGCGCAACCAGAAGCTGCGCAAAAATAAAAGCACGTGAATATATTCGTGTGCCACATGTTCCAGTACTTGATGTCTTGATTCCGCGGAATTAAAAATACGCGAAACTTAATACACAGCAAAGTGTGACAAAATTTTCGCGCGAAAATATCCACTTTTACAGTACTTTCCCTATATACTGCCCTCAATATTCTGTTGCTAATTCAGTAGGTCTGCTCCGATTCCAAAGCACAGTTTGTTGATCTCCATCGTGGGACATTTCGCATGCACAAGGGGAAGCCGGATGTCTGCCCCTCTGCATACATAGTGCTTCATTCCAAGTTTACAGCCTTTACCTCTTATAGCCTCACTGCAATAGTAAGTAGGTTAATTCATCACACTCTGTGAATTACAACAAAATCAATTTGTGGAAAATTTCATCACCATTTGCCAAGAATATTGCCAATCTTTGCCTAAAAACAGCAAGTACTGCTCCCCCATCCCCTCTCCCCCCCCCCCCCCTCCAAAAAAAAAGAATACACACAACCAGAAATCGCGATGGTATCATTTCTCTGCAGCAATCTCCGACTTCCATTAAACTCTGCTACTGACACACAGCTAATCCTTAAAGTGCGAATGGATTCCCGGAGAGCTGACGGTTTGATTAATTGCAGACGGCCGGATTTGACTTCACTTCAAGTGAGCAGAGAGATGCGCGGCATATCTTTAAAAATGGCATGATTTAAGCCGGGTTCCGCAAAACTTTTCCCTGTCTCTTGTCTGGATTAGATCAAAGTTTAATGAGTCTCATTGCTACTAAATTCTCTGCCCATATAAAGAAAAACACAGGCAAATCTCTTTGAATTCAAAAAGTTTTGGTTTAGTTTCATGGTTTGATGAGTTTGGTCACATTACAAAAGGATATAATTCATTATAATTGTGCACATAACTGGAATCAAAGTAGAAAATAAGTTTTCATTATTCAGTAACTACATGTTTTCAATGTACTTTGTACTAGATCACTGCTTTTTCATGTCCAGATTGGTGATCTTTTGAACAAGCAACAGAACAAGAAAATTGCTAGAGTAAGATATTTCACGTCCTACAAAGCTGACTCATAAATCATGCTTTACTGCTAAATTTACCAAGTCACGATTGATCCTGGTTGAAATGCAAAATCTAGATCTTGTAGGAGAAAGCTGACATATCACATGAAGGTTCAGCTCTTGGAGAATGTATCCCTAGGCCTCATGGAGGCCCTTTGTGCCATCTTTTGAAAAATTCTGTGTCCACAAGCAGTTAAGACAAATAACTGACTCCTGCCAAGCTTGACTAAAATATGTTCATTTATATCCCAAAAGAAGATAAAAATGTTCAAAGAATTTGACTGTCTTTCAAATGTCCACATCCAGTATTCCCTTCAGGGGTCAACCTTGACCTAAACTGGCACTGCCATGGTGAAACTGAAGAGGCTACCCTAAATAAATAAGACCATATTACACTCTAATCTTTACCATGGTAAGAATGATGCAGTTCATTCAATAGCAGTGTTCCATTTTTCTGTTTCTGACAATTCCAACCCTTGCTCAGAGGCTCTTAATCACTGAAAGGATTGCAAGCATCGAAATATTTCTAATGATACCCATTTCATCTTGACATACATGTAAACATATACAGTATCATTATTCATTATGAAATGCATATTTGACAGTCTACTCCTATTTATAGACTGAAAGACATATAACAGAAAATAAAGAGAACTAGGAAGACAAATGGTTTAATGGTAAAGACAACAACAAACAAAAGAAACACCTGCATTGGTCATCGAGCGCTAGGCTCACAATTTCCAGTTTCAATTCAATCTGTAATCTTTCGGGGAAAACTGCAGTAGCTGCAAGCTAGCCAGCGCAATGTTTGTCCTAGACAGCCTACAGGAGGAGACATGATTTAGATGAGATTCATGTTAGAGGCAAAAAGAGCAGCGGAGGTAGACCATGACCCATTATAGCATGCCTGTGTTAATTTACCCAGTAGCGTATTACACAGAAACCCACACACCCACGTTGCTGCTGCTGCTATTCATTTCATGGGAAAGAGACCCCCGAGGAAAAAAAAAAAATAATTGCTAGGGATTCGGTAATCCACATAAATGTTTAGCTTGAATTATCTTTGACTAACTCAGTATTTGGATTGCCATGCGGGTAGCTACTAGAGGCTGCCACGTGCTAGATTCCAATTCAGCGTACCTAATTCAATCAAGTCATCTCTGGAAGCAAAACGAACACTAACAATCAACCTCGTACGTTTCCCTGAAAAACTGTCATACACCACTAGCATCACTTATGCGTTGAATGTCAATCATGGCCTGTGTGAATGTGCATCCTTTCCATGAAAATGTGATGATGGAAATGATTAGGTTAACCTGGGCCCCATTGCAAGAAAGTTGCAATCAATTGCAAATAATTGCTAATTTTGAAACAACCATTCTGATTGGCTCAGGGTCTGCCCTATTAAGAAGACATGCATGCAACAATGATTTTGATTGGCCAGTGACAATCAGTTGCAAGTTGCGTTTAAACGCAAAGTTTCTAGCAACGGGGCCCTGATCATGTTAACCCTCTCTGTGCTAGGGACTTTGGACCATGTGCACAGTGCTATGGGGTTTCCTGTGCTTTCGCACTCAAAGCACTCCAGGGGTTAAAAGGTGGCAAGGTGAAACAAGAGTTTCACTGGAAAAAAAAAATTGTTAGCAGCCTTTCAGTGCATTGGCAGTGCATAGAAATGATGTGTTTTGTCAGGCTTTGTGTCTTGTCCATGGTTTATCATCATAAGATATGAATATAGTCTAAACTAGCTACATACCATAGCAACTTCTTCTGGATGTGTGTAGGGTTCAAAATCAACAAAAATATAACATTTTATTATGATATTACTTGTAAAGGAATGAATATGAATGGGGTTTTATTTTTGTTGCACATAGATTTTTTATTCTGGACCCTATGTGTCATATGCCATTATATGTATACTAATAAACATGTACATACAACTGTACATCACAGAGAGCATGGCTTTATGCAAAAGTTGTTTTCACATTGTAATTCCATTAATGTATATGAGATATTTGAGCTGGGCCCCATTTCATCAAAAGATATAATCGATTGTACATTTCCTTACCACACAGGCTGCCATAGACTTATGATAGAAATCACCTATATAATCAATTACAACTCTTCATAAAACAGGGCCCTGGTTTCTTATGAAGTCCTGCCTGATAATTGCTTGAGGGTGTTTGTTTTTTTCACAAGTAAATCAGAATACTATCACTGGGAAATATATGGACAAAATTTATTTCATTAAAAAAAATGGAAAGGGAAAATTGGCAAAGGGCTGGTAAGTGGAAGGACCACTCTACATGTAGCCCTGGAAATGCCTGGAGGTTGTGCTTTCCTGGAATTCTTTTTCTTCTAGTCTCACGCATCCATAATGTCCCCCGTGGATGGTGGGGTGAGGCGACTGAATCCCTGATGCTTGCTCCAGGCCAGATGGCTCCGTTGGTAGATATATAATATGCAAATAATCAGACAAAGGAGAAGTGGGAACGGACAAACGGTCACACTGAATGGAGGTTCAAAACAAAATCTGCTCTATATCGTCATCCGCCGTGCATCATTAATCAGTAAACAAACTTCCTTCTGGGAAGCGATTCTAGCACCTACGGAGAAAGATGAGCCACTCGGAGATGTGCGCGGGGAAACCGATATCGCGGGCGAGAAGCCATCTCTTGACACGAGCATCAACAGGTGCTCACTCGAGGAGCGGCGCAAGGCAGAGAAAACTCAGCACTCTTCATCTCCCTTCTCTTACCACACATCCATGATGTCCCAAGGTTAGCGAGAATTATGGACAGATTTCTGGACGAGAATCCCTCTGGGTACTCTATTATTTAAGCAGCTCAAGGAGAATCCAGAATGCATTGCACCAGAACAAAAGTATTTCTCGTGTGTCACTTGGTCTGTCATATTAACAGATTTGTTCTCAAGAATGATGGTGTCAATCATACCATGGAAACATACTCTCTCTGCTTGAATTACAATGTAACTACCTTTCCAACAAAACATGTGTGAGTTTTAGCATAAGTGAATTCAGCATACAGAGAAAACAGTCAAGAATGTGCTCATTGAATGATGACAAGCTGCATTCATTCTATGAATAGCCAGTTTGATAAAGTTTGTGGAAATTTGATCTTTGAGTGGCAGGTGCCAGCAGTGCTAAGGCATAGATTGGTTGGCTCATCACCCTGAAACCACATGTATTAAAATGAGAATGTAGACTTCTGATGTCCTTGAATGGAAAGTTAAATCATACAAGAGTGAATCATTCATTCAGTTCATCGAAACTGTCAATCTTATAGAAAAACAATAACCTCATTCTTTATCTAGACCATTAATGATGAAGAGTGGAAGACAGACTTGCTTCACATAAAGGCAACTAGATATGACATACTCTGCCATGAGTCAGCACAATATATTTTGCCATCATCCATTGAATCTATATAATAGAAGATTGATAAGCATACAAACAGGGTCTGGAGGTCACAATCCATGGCAAGGCTTACAGAGAACTCTCTGATCTCTGATCACATATCCAAGGAATTTGTAACACCCAGGATATGTCAGGTACTTTACATTCTTTACAGGCTAGTAGTATGGAACCAAACTGTTGTTGGGACGCCTAGGTGCTTGTGTTAAAATCATGTGCATCAAATCATAAAAACTAAGACACACTAGATTGATTCACCAGAAAGTCTTGGGATGGTCCAGAACATCAAATGACACAAAAAGTTCTAGATGAAACCTTACTCATACTAAGAAAAAGCATCCAGGCATTTTGTTACAAAGTTCCATGCTGTTATCAAAAGTGTCATTAAATGCTCCCAGGAGTTGCAACTTTACAACAATTACAAGGGGGACCACTTTAAACCTGTAGCAACTGGGGGCAAGCCAATCAGCTGCAAGTATATCAGCTCTCGCCATGGCAGTGACAATGCTCAGTGGCAAAGTTTGTAAATATTTTATTGAGAAATCTGCACTCATGCCTTCCGAAAAAAAAAAAGACAGCAAAAGTAATCATGGAATTCATGAAGACTTTGTTAAACAGGGGAATGCTGCAATGTTAATGCCGGTACTTCCATTCAGACATAGCTAGGTAAGAGAAGTAATCAGGGAGATTAATGAAGGCACACTGAGACAAAGAAAACAGCAAAGCAAACTTGAGAGTATCCTCGTATCACATTTCAGAGAGGAGCAACTACTGCCCTGAAGTTAACTGTCGGAAGGACTTCTCAGAAATGCCATTCGGAGAAAAGGGATTTGCGTATGGGATATGGAAGAACGGAAGTGTGACCGCAGACGTGCTTGAAGATGAGGAAAAAGGGAATCCCTGACGACTGAGTGTCCCAATTAGATTCACCGAATCATCGTCAGTTGCGCTCTCTGAGATGTGTTGGTAAAACTAAACATGTCAACTGTTGTGTGCACCGCAATGCCTGCCCAAGATGGCATTGCTCTAAGGATATTTTTTTCCCTCTTTACTTCTCTCTGAAAAGAAAAAACGGAAATGTAGTAGTAACCCTATCGCCAAATTGCCCTAATTATTCCCAAAATAATGAATCCATTTGGACCAAATCTCCCGAGAATCTATATGAGGGCTGAAAGATGCTTGCAAAAACCACACTAGAAAACTAGAGAGGGGCCGTCAAAGGCGGCAGACCCACGCCTAAGTACAAAGTCGGGGTAAACATAATGTGCATTCGGTCATCTACCAGAATTCGGCCACTTAATTGCCAGTGTGCTTTATCACCAGCCAGTGAGTTCTACCAAAGATCGTACACTGAAGTGTACGATCTTTGGTTCTACAGTCACATCACACGCAAATCACATCATTACACATACGGTATTAACACTCATTCACGTACAGGAAAGTCCTTAAGTCTCCTCCAAAAATCCATCGAAAATCCCAAATTCCACCGTCAAAAGTGCAGAATCGGAACTTTTCCAAGCGCGCGCGAATTAAGTCCAGTTTTAAGAGTATTGTCTACGCGACGGGTCGCGGAAAAAGCGCTAAAAATCGAGAAATACGCCGTTTTCTTGCGGGATATTTTGATTATAGCAAGCCGAGAGTGTGATGATATCAAAGGTCGTATGAGTGTACGATCTTTGATGGTATCCACAAAAGCAAAAAAGAAAAACAAAATTTACGTACCCCCTAGGCAATTACCCCTATGATTAGTGTCTACGGGAATTATTCAATGCAAGGGTTGAATGCAAATGTCTACTGCACCAGTATTCGGCCACCAACGAGCGCCGCAACGTCCCCGGTGCAATTTTGCACCAACAGTGTAGAGCGCGATGCATTTTCAGCGGCCTTGCACACGCATTGACATTGAGCACGCATATCGTGCAGTGTGACTGCGACCGAGCAAAATGCTCCTCCAACGAAAAAAACAATCAATGTTAATTTGAAAAATCATCAAATATCAAAGGTCGTATAAGTGTACGATCTTTGATGGTATCCACAAAAGCAAAAAAGAAAAACAAAATTTACGTACCCCCTAGGCAATTACCCCTATGATTAGTGTCTACGGGAATTATTCAATGCAAGGGTTGAATGCAAATGTCTACTGCACCAGTATTCGGCCACCAACGAGCGCCGCAACGTCCCCGGTGCAATTTTGCACCAACAGTGTAGAGCGCGATGCATTTTCAGCGGCCTTGCACACGCATTGACATTGAGCACGCATATCGTGCAGTGTGATTGCGACCGAGCAAAATGCTCCTCCAACGAAAAAAACAATCAATGTTAATTTGAAAAATCATCAAAATACGGGCCAGTTTGTGATGACGGAGAACGAACTTTCATAAATCTAGAAGGACATAGTCCCTCAAATAGGCCTAAACGTAAATTTCGGAATTCTTACGAACATTTGAGCAGCGAAGTCGGATCGTTGGGGAGTTTATGTTTTCGTATGGTAGCGGAAAATCGCAAAGTGAGAAACGGGAAATTTTCGGAATGGTCACTATACCATGGGGTCAAAACTTCAAGGTCACACAGAATTTGCAAGGGTCAACCGATTATCACCAAAATCTAATCGATTCTTTCCTGTCATTATCCAAACATTCCCTGAACATTTCGTGCAAATCCGTTTACCCGTTCTCTTGTTATCTTGTACACAAACAAACAAACAAACAAACAAACAAACAAACAAACATACAAACAAACAAATAAACAAACAAACAAACAAACAAACAAAAACAAACAAACAAACAAACAAACAAACAAACATACGGAACCCTTTACATAACCCCCTGCCGATTTTCATCGGCGTGGGTAAAAACACCCAAAAAAAGACATACATTGCATGCTGCAAAGTCTCCAGAAAGGAAACAAAAGAGCTCTGACTTTTGATTATGTCTTTTTATCTCTACCACCATCAACCCTGCAGGACTTATACAACTTATTTCTAAAGTAGTTCACATCAATGTAGATGATACACTTTGCGAGGAGGGGGGGGGGGCTTTGAGAAACTCGCGGACACGCAGCTTGGCTTACGAAAGTTCTCCGAACATCTTGCCAATAAATCTCATTAAAGCGTGATCTGTCAAACTATGAGATTTTGATGGAGATGAAGATTATTCCCCATTTTGTACCTTCTATCATTAATAGATATATTCAATTTGTCACTCGCAGAAAACGGACAGGATCCTCAACAACTTTATCACTTGAAATGGAGAAGAATTCCTCATCTCATAGCTACCTTGCATTCCAACTCAGAGAATTTTCCATTTGCATTTTGTTTTTAATGGCAAGCCCATAGATTAGAATTGTGTCAGTTTAAGACATCATGAGCTTTCCTAACCATTAATTCTATGATGACAGTACTCAAATATATAAATAAGTAACGTTTATCAAGGAAAACAACAATCACTAAGACTAACAGTAAGCTGCACAGTATGAGTGAAATATGTACATTGGTTAAGAATGAATAAATTGTATCACATGTATGATGTTCACTTACAAAGCTTAAACTTACAGGTGTCACATGATGTATGATATGTAACATGAAAGCTCATTTGTCAAGACTTATATTCACTTCTCAAAGCTTCATTAACTTATCCATTAAATTTACGAGAAATGTGTACCTACCATTTATTACAAATACAGTGATAGGTGGATAGAATTTCACAGTACAATCTTTAAAGTCTATAACAATGATGTTGACATGGTAGTGATGATAACAAAGAAAAAATGGTTGAATTTTTTGTGCTTAATATTACCAAAATCACAAGTAGAGGGAGAAAAAACCTCCTGAAGCTAATGTGGAATTATTGCAATCTGGGGCAGTGGATTAGAGAAATGATGATCATGAAAGTGTAAGCGGGTAGTTATAATTGATAAGCACACACTACAGTGAGGAGAGGAAAATCACTTTTAATCTCTTTGTTCATTAACGCTGTTGTCATCAACGAACCCTCCCAATTTTCATAAGCGTTCAGATGCATGAGAGAGCCTCATTGCAAATTGACACAGTGTCTGCTAATTCTAAGCTCCAGCGGGGGATAATAAAGAATAAAAGATTGCATAGTAATTGAGCAATTTCTGTGCCCTAAAACTTTCTGATTACATTTCCAGTCAGAATAAGTAAAAGCTTGGCAAGTTCTATTTTCTTTTCTTTTTTAACTTCTCTCACTGTCCAAATCAGGACAAGCTACAAATTCATTCAGGAGTTTTAAATTAACATCATATACCATATGATTTATCTGTTATCAGTCCACGCCCACTCCATCCCACCCTCGCAAATGCACCCTGAAGGGTTCACAGGTTTTCATGTATAATATGATGACTCCTTAGTGTATCTACTGCACATTAAGGCACATTTGCACATTCCAAGTCTAATGCTATACCGCACAGTCTGCACTGCCATAGAAACCACAATACTCTTTCACATTGAACACAAGCTACAAAGAGATCAGCACCACACTGGCTATTCTGAGTAAATTTGCACCATAAATAGTAGTCTCTATTGTGAAAGTGGAAATGTTTGCAGTGTGGAAACTGTTGTGCATTTCACAAAACAAGAAACTAGCAAGAAAATGGAAGCTTGCATACTTTTTTTATTCCTTGCTATATGTAACATTATTTGATATTTTGATTACACAGAATTAAAAAAAAAAAACAAATTTGCCTTATCCGGCAGAACACACAAAAATTACTTGCAAAAAAAAAAAAAAAAATCATTTTTATAGTATGCACATCTCATTGGAATCCTTTAGTTACCAACACAGAGTCGCACTGTCTGCACTTCCCACTGTCCAGTGGTTTCATGGACACTATATACATATCTTCTGGAGTCGCTAACCTCACCCTGAAAGTAGAACACTGCCATGAAACACAACCCTCTCCACTTCACTGATTTCATTCGCCTGGAAATTTCATTCGGCCCCATGATACATCTACGTGATACATCTCCTGCAAATTCCAAGAAACAGGGCACTGGCAACATCACACAGTTCTCAGGACTGCCTACAGAGAAAAAAAAAAAATCTGGATTAGAATATTTTTACCTCGCAAGCTACATCTTGCATTCAAGTGCTCACTGTCAGCTCCCACAATTTTTGCCACAGGAAAATAATACTCGGACGCATAGGTACATGTAGCACCATGTATGTCATGATGAATGTACAACATGTGAGCATATTTGTAAATGACACAGTTCTTGTAAGTCAACTTTTCATAATTATGATGTGAAAATATGCTTTATTATTCTTTTGTTGATTTGCTTTGTCTTGCTTTTGCACTGTGACTTGACATACAAAAATCTATCTATGCATTGTACATTTTAAATCAGATACCCGCCTCTTCCTCGATCGTATCTCCTTCTTTTTTTTCTTCTTCTTCTTCTCTGGTAGCACATCAACCATAGAAAATTTTCACTGAGTCGGGCTGACAACGGCAGTGACCGCTCTTGCCGCATGGTCATTCAACTTTAGCTGAGGACTTTTTGCTCGATGTGACTGTCCGCGAATGTGGACTGGGGGAGTCTTGTACGGACAAAACTGATACATCTAACATCTTTTGTCACGTGCTTGCATTCTTCCTGTTTTGTCACATCTCGCATCCATCAGGAGCCATCCCATCACGTCAAAGGGATTACAACTATTCCCGCTTTTCCTCTCAGTGTGGTGTACGTGCAAGATGCTCAGCAGAGAATGCAACTGGAGTTTTAACGAGAAGCGCGATCTTCTTCCTTCTTTAGGCATCTTTCAATACTCATCTTAATTTTGACAAGTGTACATTTATCAGGAGTTTCAGAATTCGTCTAGTTCCAGCAGGTTTAATGGCATCTTTTTTCTCTTCAATTTCAACTCTCAAACTTGATACAGAGCTGGGTCTGTTGAGTCTGAAAACATACATGTAATACATAATGCTGTATTAACCTTAATTTTGATTGAAATGTATCTCCCATTGCTACTTTTTCTTTTGTCTACTACACAAACTATGACTTCTGAATAAATGTCATGAGTTATACAAACTTCTAAAGTAAGGCATAAACTAGGCCCTGCAGCCCACTTTTTCATCCTTCAGTTTTTGCACATTATTCTTTATTTCATATCTTAGAGTAACTTAAGCCCCACCACCCCCCCCCCCCCCAAGTGCCAATAAAAGTTGCTTTGCCATTGCCATAAGATTGCTCTGAATCATTCCTAATCCCTGTGAAATGAAAACAAAAAAGCAGCAATAAATAGCTTGGAGGTTATGCTGGTAAGTAAACATGATGATACACCGCTAGCAGACTGCCACACAGACTAATGGAGGTCTTCCTAGACGGTGATAAATGTATCGCCCCGGCATTCCATCCTGCTGCCAGCAATAGACTCCTCCTCGTCATCCCACAGGCATCTCCATCAGCGGGACCCGCATCACTCCTCTGGTGTTCTACGCCCCCAATATGTCCTCTCTTCCTTACATATGGTAACCTCATCCAATCCCATCCTGCCTCCCCCCCCCCTTCCCAATCTCTATTTGATTAACACATGACAATGCAAGCATTCACTTGACACATTTCATGAAAATGCTAAAACTTTATTGTGTGTGAGTGCACTATACTAACATCCTTTCTTCTCAACAGGATTATCATTAAAACACTTCTAGAATCAAACAATCAAACAATGATTAGTAATGATGAATAATAGAATGAAATATACACAGAAACATGCCTTTGTTTCCAATATATTTTGTCTTTCTTAATCATCTTTGATATGATATTCTAAATCTGGAAGTAGATTGTTTATTTTCATTGGTCTACACATGCCAAATTTCAAGACAGATAGAATTACATTCACTAAAATACACCATTCATATCTTTTTAAAGTATTCAAACATCAAAAGTATAAACAATCTTTACTAGCTGTCTTATTCTGACATCCTTAACTACTCTTCAAATCGGGATATTTTCTCATTGAATCTCCATTATGTGAGGACATAATTCCCTTACAATGAGTATAATAGCAAAAGGTTAGAATTTTGAATAACATCTGAATAGTCTTTTTGATGTAAGATTTGATTTGAAATCATTAAAATGGCAAAGGGTACAGACTACTAAATCACTATTTAAAAAGTCAAAAACACATGGCGGATGGATGGCTATGAACAAATCGCATATTCCCTGTACTGCCTAATATTCAAGTCTTCCTCTCTATTGTGGCTCACAAGTTTTAATCTGACTCTCTATTTGAACATGCCATTGCTTGTTTTCGAATCCTTTAAAAGCCTGATGTTTGAGAAGTCAATCCTCCAATTTGTGTGCCCTTTTCACAACTACAAGTTATTATGATGGGAAGGGAGGAGGGGGATTATGCTAATCGATGTGATCTGCTACTCTGAAGATCTATCAACTCTAAGGGTGAATATATCCCTCCTCTCTAGAACATGCAACTCCCCCTAATGCAGCGTCAAGTTGACCAAACTTTGAGGGTGGCTTGCTAAAACGTGAGTGTGCATCAACAGGATTCGGGTAAACACTGATCAGACAGGGAGGGGGGATTGGAATGAGCCATGCTACACACAAATGACCCCCCCAAGAGCTCAGGGTGACACAAGTTACAATGACAGAAAGTCGCTAAAACTGATCCTTTCACACACATACATACACACACACACACACACACATACACTCACACACACACATACACACACACACACACACACACACACACACAAGAGAAAATACAAAAATATCTCTGATCAAGTGTGATAGCCAAAGAGGCATGAGCGTGGAGAAAGGAACTGGGGCGAATGTTGGCATTACCTAGAAGGAAAAGATGTCACGAACCGCCTGACGATTGACAATGCTCAAATTCCTACCTGCTGATAGCCATCACATTGGAGGGTCATGTTGCCCCACGAAGGAAGTGACGAAGGTATGGACTCGAGCAAATTCCGGGTAAAGTACACTCTACACGGCTAATGAGAAGGGCAGATAAAGCAATTCACATTGAGAATTCATCTGTCATCATGCTTGTCTTACACTACACGCAACCCTATCAGACAATGGTACCCCGAGATTCAAAACTTAATACTGAAAATATGAATTCCATGAAAAAGAAACAAGAATAAAACAAGCGGGTGACAAATTTGGCAAACTGTTGTGTTCAGTCCAGAAATACAGTCCAACAAATTTTGTCTCAAACAATAGTGTTGCATTAATTCTATTTGTAGTTACACTTAGCCATTTCCTGTTTTTGATTAATTTCTATGGCTCTTTGACCAATCAATGTGGGTGGAATCCCTTATGGGCATTAGAAATTATGGAGGTTACTCCGGTGTAACAACAATGCCTAATATCTCAGAATGGATCTACAGCTGGAGATATTTGGAGTGTGTAGAGAAAATTCTAAAGACAGGATATAAGATTGAAGTAAATCAGGAATAGACTTTACAAAAGACAACCCGGGAAATGAAAAAAGCCTTGAGAAAATAATTTCAGTTCCACGAATTGCACAAACCTTCCTGGCACTTAAAATTTCTTCATTTTGGAAATCTGTATCTAATGAAAACTGTTCCCCTGTTTCCTAGAACTAGATTTCATTGACAAAGTATATTTTCACTGTACAGCCACACAAACAAACAAAACACACATACACACACACACATACACACACACACACACACACACACACACACACACACACACACACATATACACAAGCACATACACACAAACACACGCACAAAGCAATATGTTACACATCCTTTTCCCCCCTGAACATCCTTCCATTATGTCAAAATATACCACAGGAAATTTGATTACCAATAAAATTCTTAACTTTGGCGAGAAAACTTTGTCAGAAGGATGCAAGAGCAGAAACCATAAATTCACATCAAACAAGATAACACTGATCCATTAAAGACCAGTCATTCATAAACTATGTTCAAAGCATGTAAGGACTTTGTAATTCACTAAAATTACACTGTACAAGACTGATTACTTTGATGACACGATGTAATTGACTCCATTTAGAATCCACAACATTGATGCTCTTGTCTCATTTTTGGTGGGTGTTACCAGTGATTATGAGAATTTTGAAGGGTGAACGGAAATTGGCAATGTATGGGCCATTAGAGCTTCATATAAGAATAAACCGACTCATGCACACAAGTTCAACTCCTAATGTAGGCGTCAGATCATATGGGTGAGGAAAGATGGTTGATGTATCTAATTCATCATTTACCAGACAATATTCTGATGGGCCCCGTAAAATGTTCATTGAAGAGTAACCATGGATGTGCTTCACACACACACACACACACACACACACCGAATTCAAGACTCATTAACTCTTCAGGATTGTCAAACTTTGATTAGATTACCAGCCACGGAATCCTGAGGCTTCTACTGTACCTTAAAGAGAAAGAAGTGGTAAAGATTGTATTCCCTTCACATCAATCTTTCTTGACTCAAAGCCTAGATTCTACATTAATGCCAAAAGGAAAGAGATCTCATGCACCAGTGGGTTGGCCCCAGCAACCAATTTACCCTTTCACGCTAGTCACTCACTGGATAACCCACAAAATTCAATGGGGAGTCAAACATGGAACATTTGCAAAAAAGAAAAAATGTCTTTCATGCTAGCGTTCTTGTTCTCGCTTGAATTTTTCCTCTGCACCGCAAGTACATTTAATGGCGCATGGCCCGCAAGATGGTATTGGTATACCGACATTCCCTTTTAACCTAGGAGTTTAGCCGCAATGCTTTTTCATTCTACAGCATCACTCGAGACTTTACAGGGACACTGGAGTTTACCAGGGCAGTTTGAGGGTAAGATTTCTTAAAAGTCACATGGTATTTCATCTGGGAGTTTACCTGTGATGCTTTTCGATGCTACAGCATCGGCTGCCAGTTCCTGGTAAATCTCAAGTGAAATTTGCTATTAAGTATAAAAAGGGTATAAATCCTATGACGGTATGCTTGACTTTACGCTTTCATGCTCAAGAAAGTGCTTGTTTGTAACTACAATGTTTCTACACAGATTTCATGCTAATTGAGTAATTATTGACAAGTCTCAATGCATGGATCACATTTCTCACAAAAACTTTGTCAAAACATATGATCGATCATGTTTTGCTTGAATTTAAGTACACATTTTGAAATCCAAATGGTTTCAGCATTTTAAACACCATTGGGGTAACAAATAACTCTACCTTTTATCAATATCCATCACAGTGCCCAGGGCCTGTACATACACGTGTATGTATCCTTGCATGTAAGCTTTTGATCAAGTATTGCATTTTTGATCGACAGGTCACAAAAATAGGTGATAAAGCTGTTGTATGGAATGTTGTTTGCAGTCATGAATTAGACTCTCTGTGTGCCTGAACAACCAATAATGCCAAACACATTGAGAAATGAGTTTCAGAAACAAGATCACTTTAGCAAATTATTCTGTAAGTGTGAAACCTCTCTTCATCTGCAACTTGACAAGGATTTTGAAGATGATCTAGATTACAACCAACACCCCCCCCCCCCTTTTCTAACGTCACCCTCCCCACCACTTCTCCAAACTGACATACTTTCTGGACATGTTTCTCATATGACATGGTTGAGTGCATTATTACAATTTCCCTCGTCCATGTCCACCATGTGAGCTCACAGAGAGGATAATTTCCAGCTGGGCTCCAGTCATCATCCCCCCCCCCCCCCACCATTCAATCGCACGGTGATCCCAAAAGGTTAAACCGCTAAGGCTGTTGAGTCTCCCCAAGTATTGTGTCCTCTCCAATTACCCAGCATTAGCCCATCCCCTACATCTTACTCGGTCTGCGATGCCCTTTGAACACATCAGACACAAGTCCTCTTATCAACCCTCCCTTTGCACTCTCTCTCTCTCTTCATCTCAATCTCTGATCTCTCCTTCTCTTTCTCTCTTTATGAATCTCTCTATCTCTCTCTCTCTTTATGAATATTTCTCTTTAACCTGTTGTAAGACAAAAATATGCCTAAGCTCGTGTTTGTCTTCTTTTTTTTTTCATCCATTTGCACATTGCACAGATCAATCAGCATACAAAATGTAGGTCAACAACTTGTTTTTAAAATTGCACCACTGCAATGGTCAACCTTGTTTACTTTTTGATATCAGCATCCATGTAGTTGATTATCATACAACAATATCATATTCTGCTAAAACTCAAACAAAGTGGTATTTCAAATTCATTTATTCATCCAACTGCTTCTAACCTTTACATCTGCATTGAGTATAATGGCACAAGGTTGGAAATGAGATCTGACATACATTTATTTATTATACTTTTGTCCAGGCTAGCCTTAATATTTCCACTGAATATATCAGGACTAGTAAAAAATATCAAATTGCTTTGAGATTCAACCCACTCTTGCCATATAAAGTGTTCTATAATGTACATTTCTCCATCTCTCCTTCTGCCTTTCTTTCTTTCACACACACCCACACACACACACACTCACACACACACAACCCCTCATGGTTCACCCAAGGTGACTAGTCAGCAAACGGTATCGACCAGGCACACTGTGCTATATGCTACTAGAAGAAGAACACACACACTCAACACCCACACACATTACATAAAGTCAAGGTAGCAGTTAGTCTTCGATGTGCAAACCACAGTTTGCTTTGATTTCATCCATATAGGATGCTCACAGCACTGTGATTTTGTCATAGCATCATCACATGGCTGCCACGTGCTCATCATGTAAAAGATAAGATAAAAAATAAAAGACTAGAGCAAGCAACTGCGGTACAGTCAACTGAGATTCCCTTCACTTCCTCATACAGTCACTATATGCCATACATGTTTATGGCACTTGTTTGCATTTTGATGGATTTACTAATCTTGACCACTGATCAAGGGTTGATTCTAAGCCCTCTCCACACAGCCAAAAAAATAGAAATTAAACATATTTTCTGACATACTTCCAAATGCTTTATACCAAAATAGCATTATCACCTGGCTTACCAAAAAGTAATCCCTAGCCAAAAGACAGCATTTTTACTTAACTTTGGTGGCCTTAGGCCTTGATCTTTTACTCCTATAATTGCAGGCAACTATGTGATTATTCACTCCTGTCTTCACACCATATATTACCACTGGAAATTCCTAGCTGATGATGTGGCTGGAAAATAACTTCTTAGAATTGACCTTAAGGGATTTTGCCTAAAATCTGATTTGCCAATCTTCATGTCATGTAGCTTGCCTGGGCCAGGTCCAAAAAATCATCCAAAATTTAATGCCTCATTCACCCTGAAGAGTGGAGCCATTAAAATATAGTTGCAAATTGACCTAATTAAAATCATAATAGGCTTCAAAATGCACCTTTTATTTGCTTTTAGACATTGTAATATTTTCAGCACTTCAGCAAGTTTTATATGAAATATGCCTAGATAGGCAGAAGAAGAAAATCAGGATTAGGAACAACAGGGGGCGTGTTAACAAGTACAATACAAGCCTTCATGTATCATAGTATATTTTCGTGAAATCATGGACAAACAGGAACCAAGCACCCTGTGTTTCACCTGCCCTCCTGCCTACCTAAACTTTTACACTTTAAATGTTACCTATATTCTAATAAAATGATCATATAAAAATGACGATCAATAATGATATCACGCTCTTGTAGAATTCAAGTTTTATCAAAACACTTTTTTTTAAAATCCAGTGGTATCTACATGAAGAGGTGTGAAATGTTTAATTTTATTGAAGGATGCAGAGGTATTTTTTTGTGATGGAGACCTCACTTTCATTTTCCTCATATTAGCCTTTATTCAAGTGGTAAATTGAGTATAACCATCCTCTCTAACTCAGGCAAAGAATGCATTAATGCTTTCCATCATGTTACAATGATTCTAAAGAGGTACACTGTATATAACGTGAAACTCAGTATTTCATGGTCGGAGGGGGAGGGTTAAAAAAAGGTTGAGCTCTTTACCATTCTTTGCATGACCTCTGCTGATGAACCGCGCATATTTCCCTTTGAGTCTACCCACTATGAATGACTCTCACTACTACAAGGTTGCCATGCACCATATCCTTTTTTTTTCTTTTTTTTTTTGTGCATTCCACCCTGTCCCATCCCCGCCCCCATTCCCAGGGCCTGATGATCAGAAATGGCTTTCAGCCACGCCTGGAATATTGGCAGACTGATGAAGCGCTTAGCCAAAAGTGATGGCAAGTTACTCCAATTTTCGGCCAGTCTCTTTTCCGCATGCCCCATCACATCAGTCGGAGGGGCACTCCCCATTAGGCTGACATGGGCCAGGTAAAGTGCCGTTAAACCGACTCGTTTACGGGGTAGGCCCAGATGCGGTAGTGTTTGCAAAGCACCATATCTACTCAAATTAGTCTATTGCCCCCTACCAGTCTTGAAATATATCACCGCAACACACATATACTGTATATCCAACATGCCTTTTAACTGATACAGGTATAGGCTAACTCCCAATAGCCATATCATGGATGAGACATTCAGGAGAAAATTTGCTAGGCATAATGTATTCTCTACAAAGAATATACCACACATGCACATGATCACTCTCAAAATCTTTATCATGGATTTTCCCCATACAAAATCATGATAAATTGAAAAGATCAGGGTGATTTAGTCTTATATCTCAAACATCACTTTTACAGTAAAAAATAAAATAAAATACAAGAAACAATGTTTTTTTTTCACAAATCTTTACTAGAAATATACAATTTTTCAGCTATACCTTATAACGTCGAGAGAGACCTAATGAACAAGCTTACCATATTCATGGAAAATATACTGTTATATTTACTGTTTAGCACACCAAGGTTTTTCATTCCCTTTTCTGCGATACTGGAGCTGTTCACTTGTAAGCAAAAGCAAGTAGGCCGAGCTAAATATAGGTGTGACTTTGGACGTGCACTGACTGTATTTTTAGACCTTATTGATGCTGAATGCGCCTTGCAAGAATACAGAATTTCGTGCAGCTGCAAGCAAAGCATACCACGCCACAAAGGTGGCACACTGCATAAATGCATGCTTGTTTACTCTCGGTTTATCAAAAGTGCTACGGGAAACGCCTGTATGAATGCTAAGATTTCCACCCGGCATTATTTTTCTACCGATACACGATAATTCACAAACAGCAGGTGTGGAAACGAAATGTTAAATTGATTCCGCAACTATCACAGTATGTCGGGGAAAACCCAAATCAATTCAGTTTACGTACAATCCATATGCCTTCACTCCCAGCAGTGCAATAACACATGTGTGCACATTGGCAATTTGACAACCATTTTTGCTTAGGAAGACAAAACAAAAGTGTCATTGACCGGTAGTTATAATTGAAGTGTGTACCTGCCAGACACATTCAATATAATCACCACTTGGAAGCATTACCACAACCAGGCCATATAATCTCTGAACCTGGATCCTACGCTGGTTAATATGTCATAAAGACTTCCATTGCAGCAAGAAATAAATCAGTAACATCATTGCTATCACTAGCAGGGAGGGAAACAAAATTTACATGAAAATTTTGTTCAAGTGACTGCTACTGAATTAGTGAAAAAATCACTGTGG
Organism: Diadema antillarum; assembly: GCF_040938485.1. Classification (NCBI taxonomy): domain Eukaryota; kingdom Metazoa; phylum Echinodermata; class Echinoidea; order Diadematoida; family Diadematidae; genus Diadema; species Diadema antillarum. The sequence goes on from NW_027271096.1 coordinate 749,159, forward strand.
GCGTGTATATTTACCCCCCTCCCCCCCTCCCCCCCCCCCCCCCCCGCAAACATGTCCACTTTTCTTCCTCTTCCTATGTATAAAATCATTATTCCTATGGATACTCAATGAGATGGGGAGACCTTATTCATATCAATGCAACTCTATGATCTTTGCACTTTGAGTGTAGACTACACATGAATACTGATTCTAAGCTCACTTATATGATATGAGCAAATCAGAACAAGCTAGTCTGAAACAAGGAAAAGTAGAAATTACGCGGTGGGTAATATATGTCCCCGCTGGAAGTAGCATTTTGTAGCAAAATGTACAATATAGGTCAAAAATCAAGGTCAAAGGTCAAAGAGGTCAAAGGTCAAAATTCTGTGTAGGAGTTTTGAAGCCCTCACCTAGTGCCATCACATAAAGCAAACGGAATCGAAATCGGGTTAGAAATGGCGGAGTAGCATTTTGTAGCCAATGTACAATATAGGTCAAAAATCAAGGTCAAAGGTCAAAATTCTGTGTAGAAGTTTTGAAGCCCTCACCTAGTGCCATCACATAAAGCAAATGGAATCGAAATCGGGTTAGAAATGGCGAAGGAGTAGCATTTTGTAGCAAAATGTACAATACAGGTTAAAAATCAAGGTCAAAGGTCAAAGAAATCAAAGGTCAAAATTCTGTGTAGAAGTTTTGAAGCCCTCACCTAGTGCCATCACATAAAGCAAACGGAATCGAAATCGGGTTAGAAATGGCGAAGGAGTAGCATTTTGTAGCAAAATGTACAATACAGGTTAAAAATCAAGGTCAAAGGTCAAAGAAGTCAAAGGTCAAAATTCTGTGTAGAAGTTTTGAAGCCCTCACCTAGTGCCATCACATAAAGCAAACGGAATCGAAATCGGGTTAGAAATGGCGAAGGAGTAGCATTTTGTAGCATTTTGATCACACACGGACGCACACACACACACAGACACACGGACACACGGACACACACACGTACGGAGCCCGTTTCATAGTCCCCTGCTCGAACTCGTTCGGCGGGGACAAAAATAGTCAAGTCATAGCATGCTGAAGATTAAAAAATATACATACACATTAAACATCAGCTATTCGGTGTTAATTTCAGACACAAATCACTCAAAACAGTCATTCTTTTTTCTACTTTTTAAAGTGTAAGGCTAAGGGTTTTGATTTGATGTACATAATACTGGTCTCTTTTTTTTAATTATTTATTCTGCTACTCATAACCCAACATAATGACAATTTGAGAGAAAACAAAAGAAATTCACCAGCTTCATCTGTAATGTGTTGACATACAAACCTATCAACTCAGCCAGCTCGGTTAAAAGTAAATTCAATATTCACCAATCAAATTGCTACTTATTCTTGTATATTATGCTGTCATTGCTAATATGTTGTTATCACATCCCATACATGTCTAAAATAATTGCAAGTACTAAAGCATTTGGTAACTTTTTATTTTGCTGTTAAAAAGAAATAAATACACTTTATACTGTGTGACACTCATATCTCAATACGTTGTGGGAGTCAATCAAATTATCAATTGTCATGGGTTAATCACTGGCCTAATTTTGTATCCTGTGCAGCCATGCTACGAATACGTCATTGTCGAATGAATCAATTTTGCTTTCTAGGTCGGCAACTTACTGCTACCAATAGTCGCCAATCAGGGGCAAATGAAAGAAATTGGGTTAGCTAGATAAACAGCATTTGAGTAAGATTTGTCGATACTGTGCCTAGATATGATGGCAAGAAAGAAACACACATTCATTTTCCCAAAAAAAAAGCAACCTAACATCCCCAGTCCACCAGATTATCTTTGTCAATAACAGAAAAATCCTATCATTCATTCAAGGATTTTTGCTGCCTGAAGAATGCAGAAGTGAGACCACTGTTCTGCAGTAATCATCTCACTGTGGTAGCCAGAGTAGTCACTGCTACTGCAATTGATTCAAAAGAGGCCCAGCTACTGAAATCTTTGTCTTTAAATCCAGCGTAATCTTCTTGGGGGCAAGGCTCAGTGCCAGGAAATACTTTGTACATTTTTAGGAAGAGATATTGTAGATTTTATACACACATATTATCGAGAGCACATAAGAAGCTGAAGTCAATAATTCAAAAAGGGACTGAATGGAAAACAGGCAAGATCTTTAATAGCATCCATCAAAGACATACATCACTATTCATTTTAATAGCAACAGCAAGAGCTATGCTCACGAAAAGCTCTGGACTTCCAACTGACACGAAACCCCAAATATATACTTTATGCAGATATAAAAATGTTACACTAATGTATCTCTGTTTTACCAAGAAACTTGTTCAAAACTTTCAAAGAATCAGTAGAAGACTAATCTGCAATGCATCTGCTATGTTCAAGGTGGTCCATGAGCACTGCATTTGAACATCAAACCAATTTCTGAGAGGTCATTTTATGTATCTTGTATTTGCATGCTCTATTTTATCTAAATTCTCTACACCATACGGCAACTGAATTAGCCCCTTAAACCAGACACTCTCACCCTTCGTGCATATAGACCAATGACCAAATATGATCAGAAATATTTGACCCTGGCCGATCCTCACGCCCCATCTAAGTTTGCTTGATAGGCAGATTGAGAAAAAAGCATGCCTCGGCTGGATTGTATTACCATACCATCTAGGCACACAAGCATTACAGACTGGTGACCCCGTCTCCGACTCCCTTGCGTTCCTCCTCGTGTCTACCCACATCCTGCATGGCGTGAGATGAGGGGGCATGCCACCAGTCTTGCTCATGTCTCAAACTTTCTGGTGACCATCAAGAGAGGCCTTGCAGACGCTCCGGCTGCATGGCTGTTCATTTCAAGACAGCTATGCCAGAGACTGGTGCACCAAGTTCGGCCTTACCACGGTATCACGTCAGCCATGGCAGTAATGTGATAGACAGGATTGATTACCAGTCTGCCATGGCTCAGATTTCTAATTAGTTGGACGGACCGACACAGTTAATTGCAATATGATGTAGCAGCTTCTTGATGTATAGCAAGTGCAGAATATGATGTAATTGCTGTATTCTGACGTTAACCGTGACAATAATTTCCACAATTGCAATTTAGCAGACCAAGATATTTCAACCATCATAGTAATGCAATTATTCTACGTTGGTATTCGATGTCAACAATTTCTTTTGACACATATTATCTATGCTCACAAGCCTGTTCATGATGTAATGACAAAAATAATGTGTTTATCACAACTGTGTTGATTTAATGAAAAATACGGTATGGCTTTAAAAAGCGAAGTAGGAAGAGTTTTAAGTAAATGAAAGGAACGTAAGCAGAGCAAGATGGGGGGAAAAAAAAGAGCTAATGGAATAATCTCAACATTCATTATTACCACTGAATATGCTTGAGTTAAAGTCTAGTACTGTACTTTAAGCTTCTGATTATCATGATGATTTATCATTTTCAGTCAAGAGAGCAAGTAAAGCCCAAGTTCAAATTTGCAAGATTTACAAACACTGGCACTTCGTTCATAATTTGGTTATTTTGCTTCGTGAACTGCTAAAGTCCAGGTTATGACAGTATGATGTTTCTGAAAAGAAAGTAAACAAAACAATTATTACAGCAGTTATTTCTCACAGACTAGAATGATACAAGGCATTAACAACACTAAGAGATTATTGTTGATTTATAATTTCTTGAAATCTGTGGACAGAATTTAAACCTTGCTCAGGCAGAGGGACAGAGTACAAGCAATAGCCAAAAGGAATTTAATTCTAAGTTCCATTCATAATGTTTAAATTTGGCCATCTTTTATAAAATAACCAGCGTAGCATGTTTAACTTTAATCTTCAGAGCTGAGCTCAAGAATTTATTGCTACACCTACATGTACATTTCTTACATCTGGCCCACAAATCAAACTCACTGAGATTTGCAAGCTACACTGGATGCTGTGAAGATGGTAAGTTTTTTTATTTCCAATTGGTTCACTATCAAAACATTATGTTGATACTCAACATCTCTGTTATTGCTACTTCTACCAATCTGTTCGGGCACAATGTAAATGTCACATTGAGATGGCGGCACGGGAAGGGTTAACAAGTCACTGCTCTCACAGACGTGGCCAAAAGCCAAGGATGTTAGGCGCAGTTCACCTGCATTGCAATGCCCCCGCTGTGAAGCAAACCAGGGCCTTCCACCCCGCCCCCTTCTCCTTTCTCCCCCTGCCCTGCCCCATCACAGTCTGGCAACCATGCAGTTAATCTTGGCCCAGATTCCAGGCCAGACCTCGCATGCAACACACCCTGCATCTCACACACCCCACTCTTTTAGAGATGGTGTCTGCAGGGTTGGCATGGCAACAAGGCCACGGAGAGAAATCGCACTGTACACTAGTTGTGTAAGAGCCTCGATCCGCAGGCACCCTACAGGGGCAGAGGTATGCATGGATCACTGATTTCGCTCTCAAGTAGCACTCTATTGGATAAAGTGTCTTTTTTATACCCACTGGCTCTTGAATGCTGATGTAATCTCTTAACACAAATTTGGAAGGGAAAAAAAACTTATGCTCTCTACTGTGTATCTTTCTTTTTGAAGAACATAAATCTGTCTGGCCGAAGTTCATCATCAACCCATTGAAGACGAGCTGATTTTGCTATATAACACACAATACCCATAGACACCTGCCCAAGCATACTTGTGAGTAGTCCTTCCTTCAGGGATTCTTAAAATAAACATGGACATCAATTAGATTTTTTTTTTTTTTTAAGAATATGTGACTGTGCACCTCAAAACAAACAAAAAGTCGCCAGGCATGAATTTTTAGTTAAGACCATATTCTGAAAGAACAGACTTTAAGCTTTAAAATGATGTATAACTCAAATCAAATGGACTCTCCTAACCTTTCTAAATTTTGGAAAGAAAACACAAACTCAGGAAAAGTGTGAACTGAGAAAAGAGGCTCTGAAGTACAGTGTCTATTCAAGCGCTTAATCTTTACCAAACCGTGCTGGCTGTGCGATGAATGGGACAAAAAACAGGAAGTAAACCACCAGAGTAACGACAATGAAGGGATTATCAAATTAAACTAAAATTAACCACGCCTCATTAACACATTCTGTCCATAATTAATGCCAACTTTCAAAGCAGTAGCTCTATCCTTTCAAAAGTTATTATAGTTGAAATTGAAGAGAAAAAGGGATTCTCAAGACACACATAATCACACTATTCTACCAAAAATGTTCGAGATAAACTGCTAAAAAAACACACTTTCCTGCCCATTTTATGATACCAAATTTTAGCATATTGTAAAAGAAGGCCCGCTCTTTCAGAAAATATGAAAAAGTCAAGTTCGGCTAGGTTGACCCATTTCACTTATTTTCAGTCCTCACGCAAAATCAGTGTGTGCGACTTTATGTTCGTTTTGAGGTGCACGGTCACATATCATCATTGCTTTCTTGCAATTGCAGGTCAAACATGTTGTATGGCACATTGTTGTAGATCATGTTTGTAGTATCCCCCACATTAGACTGCATCTTTGACTTGCACTATACGCATACAGGCCTGTCTCTATTGTCTCTCGCTCTCTCCCTCACACACACTGACACATGACATAGTCCGCTATTACATCATGTAAGGTAATATGGCGCTAACTTGCCAATTCTGCACTCGATTACCTTCATGTGTGAGTTATTGATGAGGAAAATCCCATATTGTTGTCAGCTGCAAGCAACCACAAACCTTGTCCTTCAACCACACACCCACATACATGCACATAACAACCTACACATACAGTGTTTACACACACTTATCACCATGCACACATACACACACACAACATACACACACACATGAACAAAGGCACACATGCCACACATATACAAATATACACATTATATACATATACACACATGCACACACAAACTTTACACTTCGAGTTCTTTCATTTTATATATTTTTATGAAATATATCAGAACTAATCCATTGTTCTCAGGAAACAGACATATCATGCATCAAATCTATCATATGGAAAATTTTCCTATCAGAGCTAACTGTTCAAAATATCATAAATGTAAAGTTGGCAATGCTAGCTTTATTAAGAGGTAGGGGACCGTCAGAAAGGTTGAACACAGATGTCTGTTTTTAGCTGAAAATGCAATGATGCGAGTACTCTTTTTCAGCAAAATAACAACAAAAAGACACATAATGTACATACAACTGTATGTAGCTCAGGAATCTCTGCATGTAAATAGTGTGTAAGCTTCACAACAACACACTAGTGGCTGGCACAAGCCTGTAGAGTAAACAGTAACACATGTTATCATGCCACTTTCACCTGGTTCACAGCTCCGTAGGAAGCCATTTAGACTGTGATTTGACCACATTTGGCCCAGCAGTAAAAAGACTGGTATCATATACCAGGAGAAGCAGGTGCAGTGGCTTAATGTGATAAAACTGTGGTATACAATCTTTGGTGGGGGCAGCTGTGCTACCAGTCACAGCTTCAACTCTTGTAATATCATCACACAACCCACAGATATTTTACATCAGCAGGTGTGGGGATTCCAGACTGGTTTACCACTTGGTAATGCCTGGTGACTGGACTTCCCCCCCCCCCCCCCCATGTCAGGTTGTCAACATTTTCCCAGAATACTAGATCCATAATGCTGATGGCTAGCTTTTAAGAACTGCACACACACACACACACACACACACAAACACACACAAATAAATATAATTATGTACTATATTATTTTTCTTCCACTGCAGTTATTCCCTTTGTGTATCGTATCATGTAGTTAGCCCTGTTGAGAAAACCATGTACTTGTGTTGATGGAAAACTGCATTTCAATGCACTTTGTTCCCATTAATCATTACTGCATTTCTAATGAAGTATTACATACATTGCAAATGAAGGGCACAAACAAACAAAACAAATGTTTCTTTCTCCTAGCCCTGCCATAGACAAACTGTCAGCACTACTGAAAGATCAATTAATCCTTATTGATGTCTACACATCAAAACACAAGTGCTACAACTAAGCCACTCATCCTGTTGGGTACTGGCCATTGTAAAATGCTGTGAAATTTCATTGATTGGATTATCAACCATGCCCCCCTCCCCTACACACACACAAATCATTTTTATAATGCTTCTCTTCCAAAACTCACACTCACTTACTTTAAGTCACAATCAATATTTGACTTTGAATTATCTCTAACTTTTCATGACACCCTACCGCAAGAGGTGTTATTTCACAAGGACTTACAAACACAATACCATTTATGCAAACAAGCAGAAAAGAGAAATTCAGTGAATTAACATTTTGTCTTCTGGAATGACGCAAATCTGGCATGATGTATTCACTTTGCTATCTAACTTCAAGAGAAACCGCATTAAACTAGCTTGCCTTATTACAACCTGTAAATTGCTTTATACATCTCTGGACCAAGTTTTGTTGGATAGGCAGAATAGTGTGATTAATTAATCATAACAAATTCAAAATTTCCCCACAAGCCTATGACATGATTCAAACAATGAAGACAAATCAAAAGTGAATCTTTTTTTTAGATATGTCCTGTCATGAACTGATGTGGAGCTATTTAGTGGCATTCCCTTTAACACCCCTTCATCTTCTAAAATCAACCTCAATCACTTCACATCAAAGTAAGATATGAAACAGATTTCTCAATCATTTCACATCTAAGTAAGATATGAACCAGATTTATACTATGTGACACAGATAGACAATGCAGTAATACACATGTGGTGAAGAAAAATGCATAAAATGCTTACCTCTCGTGAAACAAAATCTTTGTTACATTCTTTGTTTGTGCATATCTTTATGTGTGTGTATGCATGTGTGATTGTGTGTATGTGTGTGTGTATACATATAGTTATATGCGTGTGCATTTTTTGCGTGTGCATTCTAACTGCAAATTGCCTACATAATTTCCATGCACATAAAAGATCAGGCTGCATCAATGCTTGTAGAGTGTGTGTTTTAAAGCATTTATTGCGGAAAAGTCTATGGTTGCTGAAAAAACAGTGGTGGTATACATTTTGACATTGAAAATTGCCAGATAAGACCCCAAGTTGTTAAAAATCAATTTCCAAATTCATCGCCTAGGTACAGGATTTATGTTGTAAGTGCATAATTTGTGAGTCTGAACAATGCATTTCTGTAAATCTAGACCTTCCTTTCAATATGACACCATTTATAAAGTAAGTGATATTATCTTGCAACTGCTAAAAATAGGATGTGTGATGAGTTCATGATTGAATGAGATGGAATGTCTAAATTGTGCATGTTTATTAGCACACTCTACGGCCAGAAAGCATGATGACAGCCCAGTTTCACCACTTTGGCTGGATTTAGTAAATAATTATTTAAAACCAGGATTTCAATAAAATCTGAATTACTATGTCCTTCACAATCTGAGTGACTATAAATTTCATTTTGTCTATTATTAAAACAAATTCATATCAGGCATCAGCACTGAAGACGCACTAACAATAATTTTTACATACTTTGCAACTGGTATAAGCAGGACCACACATCACAAGGAACTTTCTGTTCTCTGTCTGAAATCATTACTGTAAAACGAGGAATTTTCGCGTGCATTTTAATTTCGCGAATTTCGCGAGCTCCGAAATTCGCGAAATTAAAATGCACGCGAAAGTTTTTGTCTACACTACATGCATTAAACGCCAGTGGCAATTCGCGAAAATTTCATGCCACGAAAATGGCTGTCGGCTCCAATTGGCGAAAATTTCATGCCGCGAATATATCATGTTTTACAGTATGACACTGCAAGCTGAAGACACTTTGAACATCAGATTCAGTTGATAGTCCAGGAGAAATGTGACTTTTAATCATGAAAGTCTGGCTAAAAATCTAGAAATATTGATAATGTGATATAAGTATATTTCCATTTGCTACATTGCAAGCTTTCATATGACACATTATTTTCCCTGGCTTTATGTTGAACAACCTGTGATGTAAAATGAAAGACATCTGGTTACTAGAAATGTACTATTTTCGAGGAAAATTGACTTCATGGTCAAGATGAGGTTAAGGGTAAAGGGGATTTAAAAGCATTCAACTTTGACTTTATGGCAACATGCATCAAAAGGTTAAATCAAACCACTATGATACTTTAAAAATGCTACCTTTGATAATTATTACTTTATATAGACTGAGTGCCTATATGTAAAGCACCTAATGCTCATCAAAGATGACATTTTAGCAAATGGTATCATGAAACTTTCACTCAAATCTCACAGACATACTCACTGATTTTGTTTTGTTAACCCATTTCACTCCTTCTTTGTTTGCATGCTTAATCTACCTTTGAATAGATTTCATCCTTTAGTCTTAATTTCTTTAGCAAACCAGAACAAGGATCATTAATAGAGTTGGCCACCTCTCAACAGTTATTGCACATTCCATAAGGGCAATTATGCACAAGTCTCCACTGCAATAGCAATCCATCAAAGAATGCCCATATGAGAGAGAAGGAGATTGAAAAAAAAGAAATCCCCTAAAAAGTCATATCATAGAGCCTGCATTGTCAGATACAGAGTAGCAGTGCTGGGGCTAAATGTAAATGCAACATCTAGCTTTTAGCGCGGGTTTCATAGGAAATCTATTCACTCAGGTAATTATCGCGCGCTACGTGCACAGGTTGTTGGGTACAGGCAGGCTTGTCACACAAGGGGGAGAGGATGAGTGTGTGGGATAAACATGGCATAGCGGCTGGCAGGAAATGGTTGCCTGGCAACCGTATCTCCACTCTTTTTTTTTTCTCTCTCTTTTTAATATGCACCATCTGCATTGTTCTTCATGGGAAAGAGCTGCAATCCGTGGCCTCAGCACACTTGCGGGTGAATGCAGCCGCTGCACTCTCTTTCACTCACGCTTGCTTTTCTGCTCCTTCATGCTTTCTACAAACACGGTCAGGCCAGCAGAACATGAGCTTTGCGTCATGAACGCCTGCCACCTTTATCTCCCGCCCTCGAGTAAAGGCAGAGTCCACAGTATACCGAGCAGAAATGCACGCTTCTTCATTTTGCTACCACTGCCTCCCATTGTTTACATCAGCCGAGCTTACATTATCAATACGCCTCACCTCTGCTCAAACATGAACTCGATTTTCAGACGGTGGTGCTAATGCAGAATGCGACAGACTTTCATATTTGACATAATCTGCAGTATCTGCACTTAACCTATTCATTGCCATTAGTCATAGCTAGTACAGTGTATGTTCTCTCATAATTGGGAGGTGGGGGAAATGAAGCATGTTTAATATATGATATCACAAAATATTTTGGTCAACTAAACTTGACTGATTGTAGTACAATCTGTATGACACCAGCCAGAAACTATGGCTCTTGCTGTGTTGGATGTTGCCCAACTGGCAATATCAAATGGAAGCACTCATGACAAGCATACTGTACTTTCCATTATATGAACACAGTGTCTCTGATCTGCTATGACCGACAGAGTTGTATTTCCAAAGCAGATGTTTTAGTATTTTCCTGTTCTTAATTCTTTTCATTCTGCCCATCCCATGGCCTACTCCCTGTGGAAATACTGTGCCCAAGATTTGTATGTGACCAGAATTGAAAAAAAAAAAAAGAGTCAACATTGACATCATGCAAAGTGGACTCGATTACAACTGAGCAAAACTAATGTTACACACAAGAAATATTAAGAACATTGTGCAAAGTACATTCCTGTTTTTAGTTTTAGAAGATGTTTGCTATCAGGACACTGAATATTATCTATACATATGATTACATAACAAATCATAGAATCTGTCATCATAGCCACATTCACACACGGGAAGTAATGGTTTTTGCATCGTGATTCAAAACTCGAGTTTATTTGCCACCGTTCAAACACGCTGCACAAGACAAATTATTTCAATGTTTCAATAATAGAATTAACAGTGACCGGAACTTGATACCGGGAATCCAAGTGTGCGGACCTGCTGTGGCACATTGAATTGTGGGATTACAAAACTTGAATTTCTCTTCGTGTACCATTCACAAACACTACTCAAGGCAAATGATTGCAATGTTTCATGTAAAAATAAATTTTGCATCAAGATGCAGCTCTTGATACAAGCTTTATTGTATCCACACACAGAAATTCAACGGTTTTTGCATAATTTTTATTCAAAAACTTGATTTTCAAAGAGCATTACCTGGGGTGTGTGTGAACGGCACCATTATTTCTTTAACTCAATCATCCCACTTGCGAAACTGACCTGACCACCGGAACCTTGAAAACAAACAAGATGATCCTGCCCCTTTATTACATTGTGTACATTATACAACTTTGAGCTTAATTGGGGTGTTGGCTTTTACTGACACGTTGAGAGAATTAATAGACTCTGACTGGCTTTCCACACCACTGAATGACACGGAAATGAGAATGAGGATGGAATCGTGGTGGCGATGGAGGATTGGAGGGGGGAGGGAGAAGTGAGGAAGGGAGAGGAGGGATGAATACTCCATTGATTCTGAACAGGATATTATTCACCCGGAGAGGATTAATAGATGAGGGCCGAAGTGATGCTGACACCGTGCTGAATCTCGGAGGAGGAGGAGCGCATCATTACCAATCATCCCAAAAGCCACAGACAAGCATCCGCTTCCAACACTCATTTTCTTCTCCTTCTCAAACCCTTCCTTAGTCTCATCCTATAGTAGGACTTCACACAGTCATTGTCTAACCCTCTTGCCCTGACAATAGAGTAAACTCCCACAGGATTTAATAAGCTAACACATTCACTTCCTATAAGCAATTATAATGGATTATTGTCCAGACCAGAGTGTGGCAATATCTGACTGTGGTCAAAATTCGACACAAAGCATGATGGGATTGGGTGAATGAACTAACGTGACATCAAAATGATACCCTTCCACACACCACATATGGAGGAAAAAAAAAAAGAAATGAAACTGTTGCTGGTGGAAAATTCATTATTGATAGATTCATGAATATACCACATGCTGTCACGTGGTATGTTGTGGTATTCTTTGAAACCTATCAAACATGGAGTTTGCTGTGACAGAGGAAATGTTCTTTCATATCAGAACTAATCTAAAAATGCATCGGATGTCACCCTTTTCTGACTTAAAACTGTGCCTACAATGTACAAAACATGATTTACAAAATATTAGTTGACAGTATACCTGTCAGCTAGCTATCATAAGCATTCATTCTCACGCCTCATGAATATTCACAAGGATTTTCCACTTCTCATTTGCATTGATTAGTATTAGTGGTCAGCCCTGTTCTTCACCATTCTCACACATGCCAAACAGGCAATAACACCGCTCGCCCATCTACCTGCACGCTACCAGCAATGCAGCAGGGGCAGTGTGCGTGACCCCTGCATCCAACCCTCCAAGCATTGTAGAGCAAGATCAATACTTTCTCGATCAAAACATTTACATCATGCTCTAATTACCACCCACACAGGGAAGTGACAATCTCATTTAAAAGAAAAAAAGGGGGAATGTCTATTTTAATAACAGAATGGTTTGCATATTTTCTTGGAATAGGTCACAACACAATGCATCCAATGTTAAAGGGACATGGAAAAAGAAAAACGAAGAAGAATCTACTCTGTCACTGGCTGTCATTCAATATGTATGAGGTTGCTGTGATGATCATACTGTCAAGCGGTAATCCTTTTACGGCACACTCTGGAAGAAATCACCTTAATGCCAAGGCCCACAGATTATTAGCACTTACATTGGTTGATTACCATCTTTCTACTGTGAGGTCAAAATTGGCAAATGGCTGAGTGAGGGCCTTGGTGCCACTGTCAAGGGCAATTACAAGTGAACTGAAAGAGTGTTACGCGAACACACACACAAATACTCATATACACACACACATCTGATTACCCTATCTAAAAGTCACGTAAAGCATAAAACTAACTTGCACTGTGTGCATATCAGTGAACCTATATGTACAAAGAGACTTTTGTGTGCGTGATACACATTTAAATATTGTATGTAGCTCACGATTATGAAGTGCTACATGGTAATAACTTTGTATGTTAAAATTGATGTAATGTATCTGTTTTGATTTCTAAATAACTTTACAAATTGATGTTTATTGCCAAAAAAAAGAATGAAAACAAACCCCAAGCCAGGTAGGAGAAGAGACAGGCTCATGTTAGATGATACAGTATTCTTAAACATTACCTCTCCCAAAACCTACTTCATTACTTGCACAATAAAGACCAGTATCAGTGCCAATGCAATGTACATTATCTAAAAAAAATAATTATATTATATTGGATGGCTATGAATGGGATACCAGGGGATATTGCATGAGTTAGGGCCAATATTGCACGAATCGAAGATGAGTGCAATATTGACCCTAACGAGTGCAATATTCCCTGGTTTTCCATGAATCAAGGCCATCCAATATAATTATTATCATCTATACAATCAAGCAGAGCAAGCATAAACTGCACAAAATTACCCGGCTTCTACTCGTCTTTGAAGTTGACTCGGCAGTCCCATCCCAGCGCTGAAAAGGGGAAGCCCCTAAAACTGCGTATGAAACAAACAACTAGCAAGATGTTTGCGCGCTTGTGAAAAATGTAACAAAATGACGCGCACTAGTAGCAAGCGTTTGCGCATTCAGCAAGCGCTCGCGCAATAAACGAGACAGAATTGAATATCGTGTGATCTTGAACGGCAAGTAACAACGGTAGCCTATGGGGAATTAATACGTTGGTCTATGTGATTCGTTCAATAAGCTCTGATATTGAACGGTAAAAATTGAGCGGACTACAATACGCGTTTTTAATGCGCTGCTAAAACGTCCTATATAGATGATAATAATAAATACATGCATACTGTATCAAATATTGTAACCTAGAGCGGGTGTTAGGAAAACGTCAATACATTTTACTCAGACAGTTAGAATCAATACCATTTTTTTTTCTAAAAGAATGATACTTTTACAGTGTGTCGGCGGATTCAGTAAAGAATGGTAAGCTACAATATGTGCTGTTGGCCAGATTGCTCTCATGACTTACGTCACAAGAACGTTGCAATCATACCTCACTGCAATGAATGTTTAATGACAGGGGCATGAACATACTTATAAAATATCTAATTTATCACTGCTTTAATGGTACCTTTTGCCACATTTTTGTAGTGTGCGCAATAATTAATCATCATGCTGTTATTTGCATTTTTCCTGCACTTCCCTTCAGAAAAAAATGTTTTTGTCTTTTTCTCCCCTGTTGACTAAAATTATCATTCGTCATGATAAATCCCCTGCAAAGTATTTGGGTACATCTTCAGACGGGGACAGCCGGCATTACCTTCCCAGACAATGATAAACAATAGGTACACCACACTAATAGAGTGTATTAAACTTGATTAAAATTCCAGTGTATACACAGAACAAACACTCCTCTCAAGTGTATTTCTCGCTTTACCTCAGGCTTTCCCTTGAAAAAAAGGGGCAGGGAAGGTGGATGGGGGAAGGGAGAAATAGGGAAGGGGGGGGGGGGGGGGGGCTCGGAGAGAGAGCGAGAAGGGTACATGGCTTTTCAGCCCTCAGTCTGCTGCTGAGGAAATCCTACTCTCTGGAATGCCATCAAATGCCAGGCATAAGTCTGTCTGCCCTATGGCTCTCTGTGTCACAGATTGACTACATGTGTGCCGTTCTAGCTCGCTGGGTTATTAGATTATTACAACTGCTAACTATGCACTGTGTAAATGCATACATGTATTAAATGTAGTGCACAGAGTGACCATACTATAGTGAGTATGTTTCCTTTCATTTTCGTTGTCTGCTACATCATTGTAACTCGCTTCTCTAGAGGATGGATATAAGTTACCTCTTCTCTTGCACCTCCCTCAATGTTTTAATTTTGTATGAGGTTTTTTTTTTTAAACTATTAATTGGGTCTAGGATGCTAAGTAGCACTTTGATATATCAATTGTGCATTAAAGTGTACAATATTGTGTATCTGCTAAAATTGGTTGAGCAATCCTTGCCATATTTAAGAATACACTTGCCATATTAACAATCGAAATAAAAATAATTGATTTCTTTGGCTAGATTGCTTCTAATTTGAAGTCTATTATCATGGAGTAATTTGAACAGGTGCATATTTCATGCCCCGCATCTCCTCCTATCAGAGCAAATACAGACATTGCACAAAATATGCACCAGACACAGGTAACATTCATCATGGTTTTAGCAGTCTCAAATGATTAAGGACACACAACGATTATGGCGATTAGCTGTGGTATGGGAAAAATCTTGAAAGGAGCACACAACAGACCACACACAGCCCGGTGAATAAACTGCATGTCTCTCTGCTACTCTCTTGTGCTTCGCTCATCTGTGCAGTCACCATGGCAACCTCCCTTGCAATTTTCATGATTCGGGCTAGACAGCCTTCCAGGCACTACTTGCATACTCATCAAGGCGGGCAGACGACAGGCACAGGTAGGGTAAATATCACGGGGCATTGTCAGCACGGCGATGCTGCATCCTTCAAGAACACTTTTCTTTGTCCTAACGCAGAGAAAATGAATGCATTGATCAACGTCGTACATCTAGACAAGTGTGTATATATTCCTCTCATGAACAGGATGAATGCACGTACACAATCTGCCACTGCAATTGTGTATAGATTATGACTGTGACATTGCTATATGATACTCTGTGAAGCGCTGACTTTGCATCAATCCTAGTTACACAGGAAACTATGACAGGTCTATGACTTTTACTGACAAAAAAAAGCAATAACAAACGAAACATGAAGACAATAATCACTGTCAACATAAACATGACTCAGTAATTTCCATAAAAATCACCATAACTAGCTATCAGTCGTTGTATGCATGGCCAAGTAAAGAAAACCGACAAATCATTGTTTGTGGACACTTTGCCAAAACGTTGGCTCAACATTTGCAGTGATCGGTGACAGAATGCCACATACACTGTATTCTGTACATTTAATAACCAATGTTTGTCAGACATTCAGTAGCACATTTCATCACTGTTGGACTCCAACTGGGTTAGAGTATTTCAACAGGCAGTCAGTGACTGACTCACACTGGTAGAAATGTCCCATTGCATGCCCTGCTTGTCAACCGATGGAGACATCATGGTGACCACCAAGAATCAGTCCAAAAATACTGGAACAAACAGTCTTCGGTACCAATAGCAGAGAATTAGCAGAGAATTTTCTTTGGACCATGGATGTGGTTTTGATATCAAATAAAAAGCCGACGACAAATGTGAAAAAACAGCAACAACAAAACTATGACTGCATAAAATCTGCAATGATCAACTACCCACAGGAGGTTAGGTCACATACTGGCGACTACTGTATTAAAAGCTGTTATTTTGGTGAGGGTTTAACATTTTTTCGCGAATTTTGTGAATCACAGATGGACCGCGAATTTAACAACACACGAATATTTCACCATACGCTAAGGCAGTAGTGCCCTTATGAAGGCCTCCGTGGCAATTCACAATTTAAACAACATCTCACGAAAATGTCCGTGACCTCCTCATTTGCGAAAATATCTGTATGCGAAAATAACAGCGTATACAGTGTACTTGTCACAGCTGGTAGCACTATGGGTGACAGGGATAAGAGATGAATGTTAAAAGTAGTAATGAGTCTAGGATGAAAACTCATCCTTCACAAATCTGTGATTCCTTATCAATACTTGACTAGATTTATTCACTGCATGGAAGTTTGTTCCTTTGTTACTACATGTACAACTGTATGTACTCATCAAATTTTCAAATACCAAATTCAATATTTTTGTGGGAGGATTTTTACATGTACCTAGCCTTCATTAATAAGACAGTTCCTGTTTTTTAATTACTGTATACGCTATAATTTTCGCGTACATAAATTTTCGCGAATTGCCGCTGTCACACATTTTCGCAAGTGGTTAAATTAGCGATTGGGGGACCAGAGGAAATATGAAGTGGCAAAGAAAGTGTTAATTTTCAACTTACTAGCAAATAAGAATGATACTAGTTATACACTGCATGAAAAAGACTTGCCAAACTCTGCGAACTAGTAAGTTAGAATTCAACATTTTTGAAGTGGTTAAGTCCATCGCGCTAGATTTGTGACAAGTGGTCCCCTTGCGATAATGGATTGGCTCTCTACAGTATCGTAAGTAGACGTGGACGTGCGTAAACAAGCTTAGCCAGTATGGTCTGTTCGGTAAGCCGTGACATGGTATACTAGTACTGAAATGTTCGTATCATCAAGGCAAGGGATTCATTTTGGAAGGTGATATTTTCGCGTGTTGTTAATTTCGCGAATAGCTCCCGACTCGCAAAATTCGCGAAAATAAAACCCCCGCGAAATATATAGCGTATACAGTACATAGTGAAGCGGAAATCACTATCTCTAAATTTTATTTTTTATTTTTGGTATTGTTGCACTATTTACATTATTATGTTTGTATCTGTGGAGTGCATATGGAGTTAAATATCTCTTTACAGTCAGTTGATTCTGGTGAGCGTTAATGCAAGCACCTACACATGGTTTTGAGGTAGTACCAATTTCCTCCAGTAGTTCATGTAAACATGATTTAATTACAGCTGTATGCACTGAGTAAATACTCGAGTGTTGACACAATCATACCAGCACTCTTGCAGAGGGCTTGTGTAAAATAACCAATGCCCATTCAATGAAACAATGAAACTACGATTAGTACTCATTCCAGATATTTCACATGAGAGTTTACAGCAAAATAGCATCATTGGTGAGCTGTACAGTTGTGCTTGTGGGCATGGCAAGAAAAAAAAATGAAAGCACTGGCTAAGTACTTTACCACTTCTTGTGAATTATATGAAGATCAATAAGATTTGCAATAACTCTGCTGAAACATCAAAGAACCATATGTGCATCTTTCAATGTTCATACACATGTAATATGCATAAATGCATGTATGCATAATGTATTATAAACACATAATTTCTGTTGCCTTGACAGCAATTTGAGGCAACTACCAACCCACGATGCACATTACCCAGTGCAAGAGATTTATGCTGAATGGTGCGTGACCGCAGTGCAAACAGGCCCCTAATCAATAGTACACTGGTTCTGTTGGTGCAGTGCCGTAGCAGGTGCAGAGCACCCATCTTGCTCTAGTCTCGGGAGATTTTTAATCAATAGGGTGCAATGTTGTAAACCTGCAGTATACGTCCAAGAATAGAATCCAGTCAACGACACGGTGTTCCCTGGGAAAATTAAATTCAGTGCAGCCTGTTTTCAGTGAAAATATTGGTAAATGAAGCTTTTTGGACTCCTATCCATTAAAACTTTTTGATGCCAAAGGCATGAAAATCTCATTTATGAGTCTGCAATTAACTCACTGCTTGTTTGAGACAGGTGGATAGAGTGTACAGCCCAGGGGTCATAGGGTAAAAGGAGGGAGGTGCTCATTTCTGACACTCTTTATATGAATTCTTGCCTAATGGTTATCTTAGTTGGCAACATGCCAGGTAAAATGTGCACATTTTGAATTTGTGAATTTGTGAAATTCACATAGTTAACATGATTTACACCATATGTTTCTATAACAGCCTGTCAATAGCACACCTCAATACAAGCGCTCAGATTAAGGGCTTGAAAAGAAAATACACCGGCAGTGGAAAGGTTTTCCATAATTGGAGGCATATTTTCCACCATTGTACATAGGCATGGGAATGCATTAGTAAGCACGTTTATTATAAACACAACCACACTTCCTAATATCAATTCAGTTTGACACTGAACTCAATTTCTGTGGAAGTACTGCCTATCATTAATGGATATTGTCATATAAACTATGTCTGAATTTCTGTCATATGGGCTTCTAAACATATTGGCTAGCCTTGAGTGGGATAAAAATACTCTATACAGCACATACATGAAATAAAAATAATTTGGTAAAATCTTCAGTGGTATGGTTCCTCCTGTGTGTAATATGCAATAGCCAGTCACTATTTCATCTGGTTTGTTTGGTTGGTAGCATCTAATGCTTCTTTTTATACAGCTAGCTGTTTACTTGGTTATGATACATTAATGCACTCATTTCGCTTGCAATTCTGATCATCTATGAACAGACTATAGACCTTAATTCAAGACCCCTTCATATCATACTGTCCAAAATACCTATAAACATAGATTCAAATTCAATGTACACATTTTGAAAAAAAAAAAAAAGTTGTTCCTGCCAACCAGAAGGCTTACCCATGGCTTACCAGTCATAGCAATACATACCAAAATGTCATGTCAGTACCATTCATTGCCATGGATACTAGTTCTAAACAACCTCACCTTTATTGTTGCTGACCATGCTTGCGCCTGGTTCCAACCCAAGCTATAACAAAAGACTATGACATCATCACTTTGGTATTCTATGCGCAAACTAAGTCTCATTACTGAAATATACTCATAACAGCTACAAATGTATAAGTTATGAAAATGCTTTTGCTTGTTTGTTTCTTAATTAACAAACCAAGATGCAGTTTATAGATCCCAAAACTGGCACATTCTCCTATAAATCCCCATCAACACACTTGATTTCAGTTAGAACAGCTATAATCCATCAATGCAGAGTTATTTGTTAAATGTTGCAGAAGCACACATTCAAACTGTTTTCACTAGTATAATTCCTTACATGTCAGTAGTCTTCACAGTTACTGTTTCATAGACTTGATATTTTCCGGCATTAAAACAAAATGGAGGCAAAGGACTACCGCAAAGGATGAAAAATCATATTTTGTTTTCCCACTGGCAACATGTGACTAAAAAATCAATCTTAAAATACATCATGCCTTTTAGCTGGATCAAGTATAAAATTGACTGTGAAAGAAAAGATCAGGGCTGCCAACCTCTGCCAATCCGGAATCTAGTCATGTAGAGTTTAAAACATATTTTGAAGACAAACATCACATTCCAGTTGGAAAATAGAGAGATTGCCTGTTTCAGACTCATGCAAACATTGGCTAAAAATTATCAGACTTTTCAGATTGATAAAAAGGATATTTCCACTCCACGATGCTGATGCACATCCTCCTGACAGGATTGTCCAGCGTCAGACAGAAAAGCGAGCGCGGGGGCCGCGAGGGCACCCCGATGTGCTGCTTCTTCTTGCCGTAAGCGTTGCGCTTCATGCTGTTGACGGTGTTGGCGGCCGCCAGCGCCTGCATCCAGGCGTTGCTTAGCGGTTGCTCGGAGAGCGGGACGGTCGTGGTCTGGCCCGGGGTAGGTGCCCCTAGGCCAGTGGTGGTGGTGGTGGTGGCACTGGACGGGGCCGTGCCAGAGGTCGCAAGAGGTCGTGACCCCGGCGCCGCCTGGGACGCAGGAACGGTCCCGCTGACGTAGGTACCGCTACTGCCGGTCCCGGCCGGTGCAGCATTATTGTATGGACCTGGAGAGAACAAGACAAAAGAAGTCATTTATTTGTAGCCCTTTACATTATATGACTATCATCAACAGTGTCTTTTCTATCCATACAGGATCGTGTTTTCAATATATCTCTTACAGCTTGGTCCAAAGGTACACGATGAGTATGACAAACTTCTGCAAAGTCAAAATGAGGATACCACATACAAATACACAATAATTACCATGAAAATATACTTCAGGGTTGATGAAAATATAAGAATTGATACTGGATGAATAAATTGGTAATCTACACTTGTATGTTACTGTTGGTTTATTTTATCATTAAACTCATTTAACACTGAAGGATTCACTATACTATTCTAATTCAGGGAATTAGTCTGGTGCCAAAGGACCTATATTTTCTATGCATTTTCACAAAGACTTGCCATGTTTGTTACGTGTATGATAATACAACCTTCATTAAACTTTACATATCACGTTCACATACATCTCCAGAGATTTAAATGTAAGAATAAAGATTATAGTCATGCTATTATGCATTTAATCAAGAACTCACTATTTACTGTTTAAGTCATTTATTGGATTAAAATCTTCTGATGGTGGTATCTAGCATTTGAGAGTTTCGGTGATAGCAGTTGAAATAAAATCGATAAACAGCAATGGCTATACCCCTTAGACATTATCATGCTAGCAAATCATGCCAGCAAATGATCTTTATAATTATTTCTATGTGTATTGTTCTTTTTAAAGTGTGTAACATGTTTCAAGGATATACTCAAATTACTAAAAAACCACCAGATTCACCAGATTCACCACTTGTACATGAGCACACATAAACATGCATATGTATGCACCTTCATACACACACAAACACACACACATACACACTTACATATCCCAACAGACAAGACAGAATCTAACCATGGGCACAATAATTATGTCCATTACACGCAATGGCACACTCTCTAATGATGCGACATATGGACTTTTGTTATACGAATTGCCAGGGTGCAAAAAGCCGTCTGTGTTCATGTCCATTAACTATCAAAGCATACTCTAGGATGCGCAGCAAAATGCTGCAGGTACCACAAATGTATACTGTAAGGGCAAAAAAAAAAAAAAAGTTAGAAAGAAAAAATATGCGCAATGATAGTATGTACATGTGACATTTTGATGCACTGCCTGAGAAGTTGAAGCTAGTCTTTGATAATGTGAAGGAGGAAGGGACCTTGCGTCTTTGATGAATGTGATCTAAATGGAAATGAATGTGGGAAGGGATGACACTTATGGAAGCGCCTGTCGTGTTTGCTCCTCTCGAGTGCGTTCAAGCCACTCGAGATTTATGCAAATCATGAAAATCAATATCGTCGGCTCGCGAATCTTCCTCGGCTGCAACAGGCAAAAGCTGCCTCACACCGTACTAAACAGACGTGGATGACATCACCCTATTAGATTATCTACAATTATGGGGGAAGATATACAAAAAGATGTTTACTGCGGAGTTCATGACTATGTGGACAGGCTTAAGAGGGGTCCCTGAATTTGCATTTCATATCCACTACACTACCTTCATAGTGGCAGATCAAATCAGTTTCATTCAGGTTTATGCACGTCAGAGTAATATATCTTTATTGGAGATTTTTTTAGATCCTAGAATATTAATTCTGAAAGCAATGCTCAAGAAGATTTCATGAAATTCTGCACATATTTTTTTTAAAATAAAACGCATCATGACATCTTCAGTAACAGCTTTTAATCTGGTCTTTTGAAATATGATACCTGCAAGGCTTTTAACTGCCATAATTATCTTCATATGTAGACAAAAGTATTCCCTTTAAAATGTATGCATCTGTGCTTGTCAAAACATTCATCTATCAGTCTTCATAAGCAATTACATAGTTATTACATACTCATTGTTTGCTAATGATTAGAAGCACTGTACATTGAAAAAAGACGAACAATTGTTACCACCACAGCATCACTTCCTCAAATTCAATCTTGAAAAAACAAAAAATTTATAGATATATATATATATATATATATATATATATATATATATATATATATATCTCATTCAAATCATGTTCTTGCCTCACATAGTATTTCTTTTACAATGACATTACAATTGTACATCTTATACTTTAAAAGCATTCAAGGTACAGTTCAACCTCGATTATCCGGCCATGTCGGGACCGGCGCTCATCTGGATAAGCAAACTGGCCGGATATGGGAGACACAATGTTAATGTTTATAGCTGCCATCCAAGCTGCCGTCCCAGTGCACTGGCAGCTAGGCAGGTAGCGCACCCCGCAACGGTGGTGTAATCTATGCTACATTGTAGCCTGCGCAAAATTGTAGTCCCTTCTTTACAAAAATAAAGTATATCTTTATGTGAAAATTATACATGTTTTACCTCATTATATACTGAGAAACCTACCATGCACATCTTATGAAATTTACTAGTGAAATAGATCCATGAAAAGATGTTTAAGTCACTGTTTTTTCTCAATTTTTGGATGAAAAAAAAAAAGTCCTTCACTGCGTGAACACGTCCGGATAATAGAGATTTCCGGATAAAAGGAGGCCGGATAATCGAGGTCGAACTGTACCTGGTAGTCCATGTATGGCATGGAGGGTAGTTCTTTTTTGCGAGTGTTTACAAAATTCCAAAACAAGAGCAGTTGTGAATGAAAAAAAAAATAGAGCAACATAATGTACAGTCTATCACTGCAAAGTTTCTTAGGCACGACAGCATCACAAATCCACTACACAGTAAGCATTTGAATGTCAATAAGCATCATGACACAAGATAGATCTCTGGGGCCATACGACTGAATTCTCTTGCAGAGAAACATTTACCACATGATTGACATTTCTGCAGTCGTAACTAATAATCTGTGGTATTTCATTCAATATTTATTGATTCTTTTCTTCTTGTTTTAACACTTTTTTTCTCTTTTGAGGCACACTTTCTCTTTGACGTAATCCAGCCTGTAAATGTAACAATGTAAATCATGAAGTGTGATCACAATTTAGAAGGGTGTTCTTGTTACCGTATTACATGGAGAGTTTAGACACAAAAAGCGACATATCCATTTTTATCAACTTGAGGTATTTGGGGTAGAAGCTCCCAAGAAAACAAAGAAAATAATTCACACATATGTGTGATAATTTTGATATCTTCACAGATATTTTTATGTAATGAATAGAGTATCACTGAAATTATTAAATTTGTCTCTACTTGACAATGACCTTACTCAACTAAAACAAAAACTTTGAAATGGCGTTTATCTGTTCTTGTAGCCCGTGTAGTGGGTGATTGTAAGTTCTGAATCCCTCAAAGTGATTTAACACGGAGTAAAAAGACCCAGAATGGATAGGACTGAGCGCATTGGACGACATACAGTACATTAGAATTGACTCCCCGACTTCGGTCATCTACGGGATGAGGGTAAGTGTTAAGAGATGACTGGGGACTTAATTCAGGAATATGGTATCTGTCATGACATTTTTTTTATTCTCCTCACTTACAATTTCATGGCATGATAACAATACTCAAATAAACTGGAGGCATCACCTATAAAGAATAACAAAAATTCAATGTTCATGCACAATATCAAATAGTTTTCATTCCTGCTCCCTCCCATGTCGGCAGACCATGTTGTCAGACAGTACTTCTGCAAATAAATATGCAGTATCTCTCGCCTCAGCTTAAATGGCACAATGCCAATGGTGACATTTAACACAACATTCATGAATTGTAAATGCCTGAGTGGATATTGGGAGGGGGAAAGCAATATAACATTCTCTTCCTGATTCATAATGCGATGCCATTAGGGACAATCTGTTGGACCACATGGCTACATAGCTGTCAGTTTGAAAGGTTATTGATCAAAAGGAATCATTTTTCCAATCAAGACAGTTGGTCATTAGTGGCACTACACTGTAGCCTGCACACAGATAGATTCTTTTCTTGTTGTTGTTGTTGTTGTTTTTTTGTTCTGACTAGGTCATGATGGCTGGTGATCGATGACACTGAAACGCAGTGCATTTACAGGGTCACCTGACTCACAGACACATATCACATGACGCACAGAATGTATTTTTGTCATGTACAGTGTCATTTCATAGTAAACCATATTTCTGCACCAACCCTCAGCCATGGCTATCACAACCCTCAGAGCAGATTTCATACTATCTGAGGAGAAAAGTATGATCCTCACATTTCTCTGTACCAATATATATGAACTAGTCTCTCACTTCCACAACCCTAAATTCCCAATGCTCGGAAACCCTACAAGCATTGAGAATTTAGGGTTTCTGGGACGAACACTGAAACTATGGCTTTCTATAGCTCAGTCGGTAGAGCACCGGGCTAGCAATCTGGTGGTCTCAGGTTCGAATCCCAATGGAATCCCATTTTCTTTGCTCATTTTTCCACTAATAAATTATATTCCTTTCTGGTCAGTTTCCTTCTGTTTGCATTTGTTACATACTAAAAAAACTGCATCACTTCGGCAATCTCTTGCATTTATCCCCAAGTTGAATTATCATACGGGTTTATGCCAGGTTTAAGTGTGTGCGTGTAAATTGGAACTACACGTAACATGAGAAATACTGATGATGCTGGGCTTGTATAGTGATGACTTTATTCGGTCAAATTATATACACACTATAATGACAGTGAATCATGCTCATAATCTGTGGCATCCAATGCTTTGGATTCAGTTAAATGAAAAAGCTTTTACCTCTTCTGTGCTGAGCATTTGGAAATAGATTGATACTTGTACATGTCCTCTTTCAAAAGTTCGGATACACACAAGTTTTTAGAAGCCTTCTGGCTAAACTGTGATACTCATTGATGCCAACTCACAACTATACTTTATCATCTAACTTAGATGTGCCCATGCGATACTGTGTAAATGAGTGTGCTAAATATAGACACTTGTTGAAGTCTGCATGTGTTACCTTGGTATTCATAAAATTCAGTCAATATATGATTCTTTTTAATCTATTGTAATGTGCAGACCACACTGCATGCACACATTTCATGAGCCCAATCTTTATTTGAAGTCCTCCCCCCCCCCCTCTCTCTCTCTCTCTTTCATAATGTACATGTGTATATTTCATAGGATTGATGTGAAAAAGGAAAGAAATCCTAGTTATGGAGGATTAAGTGATATGCTAGGTATCCCCCGGCTACCTACACATGTAGTTATTCCACACTCAAAGACTGGCTCCTGTCAATAGCCAGAGCCTCTGGGAACAATACAGTTGACACACAGTTCTTTCAAATTATATTCTAAAGTACCTTGACCCGCTCATCATGGTGAAAGGGGGCTCTTGGCCTATAGATGATATGAATACTATCATCATCATCATCAATTTTACTAATGCAAGACTAGTAGTTATATACATTTTTTTTTTTTATTTGGATGGCCATCTTTTGGTAAAATATTACAACAGAACCAGACAGACTATAACTTTATATTTAATTCATTGTTACCTGGATGACCTTCAACAGGGGATCATTTCAATCACAACAACAACGAAACATTTGATTTTTTTTTAAATCAAAGGAATCTTGGCACAAAGAAACAGCTGGTGTCCATATTAGACCATGATGGTGGCCTCGACCTACTCAAATCCAAGTGCATTCCGTTTCAAAAGATGGATATGCCTCATGTTCTTGCTTTCAGAAGCTGTTAATTCCAACGAATGAAACACTTCTTGATGTAAGAAATGATAAACCTCAATCTAAAGTCAATACGGGTACCCACATACCAGCATTTTGAAAACGAGGTAAGTTTGTTTAACCTTCGGTTATCTACACACACACACACACACACACACACACAACAATGGGGTACACCTTTATCACTTCTTATTCTTATTGTTCTGTGTAGATCTACTATAAAAGTTGGGTTTTGCACCCCATAAGCTTGATGGAATAAAGCAATCCATTGTTCTGTAGACTCAACCATTTAGCCTACTGATTACACATCCACCGGTAACATATTTTTCTCATAGTCATACATAGAATACTCTCAGTACTAACATACAGTTGAACCTCTCGTATCCGGACAAGTCGGGACCGGGGCTCATCCGGATAAGGGATTTGGCCGGATACGGGAGACTCAATGCTTTATACATGTACATATACATACACATGTACTGATGTAGCCCATTGTAGTACCACATGTAGTAATGTGTATACTGCAACCTTTTCATTGTTACATTTGGGGATGTTTGGGGATGGTAAAATGTCTGAAGGTAAGCAATTTGGAAGGAAATTTGATGTAATATGTATGTCAATCATGTTGGAAGTAATATGTAATTCATGTGTGTTTGTGTAGGAGTTCTCACGGAGTTGGGAATTCCCCTTTCCTCCCGTATGGCTTTATTTTTTTTTTTTAAATTCACGGCGAGATTGCGTCCGTATAATAGAGAGATCCGGATAAAGGGAGGCCGGATAATAGAGGCTCAACTGTAGTTACAAGGCTAGCATGGATATCAAACTTTACATAACACCTAAATAGATCCTTGTCACTTGATTGGTTGTTTTGATATTGATTTGTCCAATTTTACTATCACATCATCATTCCTGCAATTGTGGCTCCATTTACCGTGCAATTTTTGATCCATGCGATATGCTCCAATTGTACTAATGCCGAGAGCCTGGTGCACTACGCATGCAAAACGCAAGCTTGCGTTTGCAGTGTGCATGTGGTCAAGCACATCGACCAACAGCGCACTAGCTTATTATAGCGCTCAGTACTCTATCGATCTCCTATTCTAAGATCCCACACAGTCTCTCTTGTTTCTAAATTCATAAAATATCACAAGGATCTATTTTTAGGTGTTATAATATAAAACAAATTATTTTTTCTTTTCATTTATTCAATGGACAGAATTAATATTTCATTTGGTGAAAACTGACATTATTGATCCATTCAATGAGGCTGTGGCTCACTGAATGTCTGATCATTACATCTTTCATCTCATGAAATATTCTGTCCATTGAACTCATAAACATTCATTCAATAAAAATTCTATTTGCATAGGGCCTACCAATTTTCAGACAGTTGAGGAACTTAATTAAAATGATTACACTGCAGCAACGAAGAAAATTGTGTGGAAGAAACAAGCTATCTTCAGTAGATGTTGATATAACTATCAAGTTGGGCCTAGAATTTTTACATCTCTCTCATCCTTTCCAACCTTTGAAATGTTAAAAAGGACAGGAGGAAATCTAGGAGTAGGACTCGTATACTGTTACACATCTAAAAATCTTACACTCTGGTACAGTTTTTTACTCATCCGAAGCAGTTTGCGCTTGCTCTGCTACTGCTAGACGCCTCTTTTTCTTCATAGGCCTACTTTATTTTAACTTTCAATGTTTCACTCGATCGCATTTACCGTTCTCATCCTTCTTGAACATTTTTTTAACCCAACTATTTCCCAAGAAGTCTGATTGTGAGGTGTTTTTTTCTTCCTTTTCGCAAATTCCAATACTTTCAATAACTGAAATGACGGTAGAAACAATTACTCGAGTATTGAAGCTAACTTCTAGTTCTATGGGCGTACTTTACGCTGTGCACCGTTCGCTTTGCGTAGAGCGTATTGTGGCGAGTGGTATGCACTGTACTGATTTGTATGAAACGCGAGAATGAAATTTAGCCATGGAGCGGCAAAGGCAAATAAAGACTTAAAATATTTACCCGGTCTTGGACGCTGCATAATTACGTTTTCCTAAGACAATCTCTCGACGACTACTACAAGAGTCTTGAATATATCCAAATATCACCACATAATGATCTCACGAATGTACAGTGGAGCATGATTTATCCAACACGATCAGCTACGTTGACTCTTCCAAATTACACTGAGCTCGTGATTATTACACACGGGAAGCCTCGCGAGGATCCGCGATCGAGGAAGCGGAATGCAACTGGTCGAATACGGAGAAGCGTCGGGCTAGCTAGCTAGCCAAACTACGTGCGTTGACGCCCCGCAAAATTAGTTACTCGTACTTGTCCTCGGTCGCATGCACAATCACGCAGTTGGAACGCGTTCGTGAGGTGGAAAATTTCACGCACACAAGCGAGTCTCGCAACTGATTGCTATTAGTTTCATTTCTCATCCCCGCTCTCTTGGTGGATTCGTTCAATATGAGATAGGTAATCAACTTTTGACTTTCTACTTGAACAATTACTTAACTTCCAAGTTATTTCAATTAAGTTACGTTTATTCACTTCTAACTAATAATTTATTTCTCTGTTCTCAGAACTTCAATCATATAAATCACTGGTAGCATAATTTTGTAGCGTTGTTTTTTCAAGGGCGAAGATATTGAATCCTGACTCCTAAATAATTTAAATGGACGCGTCAACTTCTTTGCGTTGATACACCGATACATACAATACATGGATGCTTCGCGCTATATCGTGTATGAGCTTCAATGGTTTCATTCATTACGAAGTACATTTCTACAGCACCTCCTTTCATATCGAAGAGTACTGTTAGTATCCAGAAATCACCGGCTACAATAACATTGCCAGTACATTTTGTATTTGTTATTGTCTCGGAGGAGTGGGGGGGGGGGGGGATAAAGTGACTAAATGATTCTGAAGAAATTAAGTTGAAGTCTGGTATTATTTCCTCTCTCTCTCTCTCCCCTTCCCTCCCCACCCCCCATAATGTGGCATATCACAAGTAACGATTATTGCCGAAATTTTGTCTCTTCCCGGCCCCGTCTTACAAAGACTTGTGATTGATTCAAATCAATCGCAACTTTACAATTGAATGCAAATCCATCTCATAAAAAAGTTATGATTGAAATTAAGACGGAGAAATGCAATCAATCATTCACAGGTTGCGATTGATTGCAGCTTTCAAGAGATTTGTGATTGATTGATTTCTATCACAAGTTTTATAAGACAGGGCCCAGATATTAATGAATAATAAAATAAATGTATACTTTAAACGTAGATAGATTGATATAGATAGACAGATAGATAAGTCTGTAGATAGATAGATAGATGAATTATACATTTTTATATAATCATAAAATATTATCAATGTTATTGTGGTCTTAGTAGAGTAGACCGAAAATCAGATGAACACATTCGTGTTCATCTGTGAAACTTTTCCCAACTAACGCACCTTTTATGATATGATTTAGTTTGACACACAATTTAGACATTTAGCATATTAAACTCTAATTTCATTTTGATAGGAATGAGCGAAAGTATTATTTTGTGAGTTAGTCTAGCTAAGTAATGGGTGACCTCCGTATATTATCTGTACCAGCGGGTGACCTCCGTAAATATTGTTTGTAGGTCTAGAATATACTGTACAACGTGCATAATAATTCTGTCTCCCGACAACCGAGTATGAAGCATTTTGAGTAGTCGTATCATCCTATAAGCCTCGGAACATAATATGTGTGTCATCTTGTATTGCAGTTTTTACCTCTGTCTGAGAACTACCTCGTGTATATCCATTGGGATTCGTTATGATACAGAAATCCCCAACCCCCAATTCCTGGAGAAACCTGCGATGGGCGCACTATCACGACTTTGCATTCCCTTTCCTTTGTCTGTCATTGTGCCCGACTGTTTCTACTACAAAGTGTAGTTGCGAGAGAAGATGACTTGACTGTGCACAACTTGCAGTTCGCGCGGCAGCCTCGCTCAAATCTTACCACAGATGGCGCTCTTCTACTTGTATGTAGTACACGCGCAGTTTTGACAATGAAATTGTTATGATTTTTATTTTGTACCGTTCGTATATTATTCTAGCAAATGTGCTCTAACTAGCCGTGACCCTTCTAGCCTGCTGGTCTTTTATTTCATTTTGATCCAGTAATGCAGTAACATAATCAAACTTACTAACATGTATTAGAATGTGCATTGCACAATGGTGCTTTCGTGATATAATAATAGTTAAAAAAAACCACACACACACAATAATCTATTGGGGGAAAATGCACTCAGCTGATGTAAAGTCTGAACATTGTCATCATACTGGTCAGGTCATACAATGTTGGAATGGAGATAACTTAAAGAAACACTTAAATAAAAATTCTTGTCAATTTGGCACATTTGTGATTAAACATTAAATAAGTAACAAAAAAGGGAATATTTTTTATCACTATAACTTCAAGAATATTCCTTGTTCAGTAAAAATTGCATTATCACTGGAAAGGTTTTGTTTGCAGTTGCATCATCCATTCAAAAGTTATTGGAGTTGAATGCGAAGAGTTATATGGGGTTGAAGCGAAAAGAGGACTTCGAGATATATCTGTTCACACTATTCTACAAAAAGTGTCCTAGAAAAGCTTCTTTAAAATAAAAAAGTCCCAGATGTGATACTTATGATCCCAAACTTACAATAATGTAAAAAAAAAAATCATGGTGCTCTTTCAGAAAATATGAAAAAGTCAAGATTGACTGGGTTGACCAGTTTCACCTATTTTGAGTCCTCATATAAAATCAGGGCGTGCAACTTTTGGTAGGTTTTGCGGATGCCTGGTCACATATGGAAAACCATAAACTAATGAAGTTAGGAGGAGGAGGAGGAGGAGGAGAATGAAGAAGAAGAAGAAGAAGAAGAAGAAGAAGAAGAAGAAGAAGAAGAAGAAGAAGAAGAAGAAGATCGAAGAAGAAGAAGAAGAAGGTTGACGACAATGACCAAACAACAGACAGGGTATTACACGGAATTGTTGGAAGGGAAAGAGAACTATAAGAACAAGCGCAGAAGAAGATGGTTGTTTTCTTCAGAGTTAAAACTTTGCTCTCCTAAATCAATAAAGACTGCAGAAAGTACAGAAGAATTATTTTGATGTTGTCATCATGAATGTAATTGTCATGATGATGATTACAATGATCATTATTATTATATTTTCATTACTATAGTGATCAACATCATCTTCATTATCATCATGTCATCATCATCACTTACATCATTATCATCATGTCGTTTTTATATATAGATGTTTGTTATTGTCCTGTGTATATTCATATAAGAATGGACTCTAGAGGGATAGTGCTTTGGAACTGATAAGACCATCCAGGATTTGAAAAAAAAATGAATCAAAACTAAAGTGAAAAACAAAAATACAAATAATGAAATGAATGAATAAACGAGTCAATAAATCAAAAATCTGAAATGAATAAAAAATAAGTAAATACCTATTTTCCTGGCAGACCGAATAGATAATTCTCATTGATGGACAAGACCCAGTGCAAGTACAATTTTTCATTGAGAAGCTAAAGCAATTCACAAAATCGCAACCCAATGTATTAGCAGAAGACAGATTCACAAAATCGCAACCCAATGTATTAGCAGAAGACAGATTCACAAAATCGCAACCCAATGTATTAGCAGAAGACAGATAAACCCATGGTATGGACAGTAATCCTTAATGGTGATAATCTCTAAGTATCAAAACATTGTATCAGATTCTAATCAACATTTGAACATCTCTAGCCTTTGTTGTCAATTGTCCATGTCACGGCGAGAGCAACACAATACGGAGAAAAATCTCTTCAAAGAATAACAAGAGTTGAGAATCTAAAAAAATAACATTAGGAGCCAGACTGACAATGCCTACTAAAGTCTAATGTTTTTCGACAGTCGAAGCGCCCCGTGACAATTTTTGTATGCCGCCATCAACGGCAACTGTGCGCACATGCACGGACAGCAGAAAAGATGGCGACAAACGTTGACAAGGCCGAGGCACAGATGAACCTCACAGCGCTGCAGCAGTTCGATCCATACATAAGCGACATTTTGCTGAAAGCTAGTCAAGTTGCTCTCTACCTGTTTGATCACTCTGCAAACAAATGGGTTAGTATGACAATGATTAGACAATGTTTACGCTATCTTGACGAAACGGCGGATTGTCTTTGTGTAACAGTCCCATATACTATATCTCATGTAAGTGGGTGTAAGATCAGAGAATAGTGGCCAGTGACACTCATTGCATTGTCACACGGAAGATGCGCTTTCGAAGCATCCAGAACCCTGAGTACGTAATTGCACTCATGTAAGCGGACAGTATGGCACATAGAGTATGTAGTTGAGTACAGAGATACTGCAAGAGCTCCATGAGTCCATATGTACCCCCTGCGAAAACTGACAGTGAGACATGTCCCCAATTCCCACCACTTGCCAAATGTGTGTGTGTGTGTAAATTAGGGTATGTACAAATTGTATCTACATCCGTGTGTATTAAGCTAACAAGAGTAGGGTAGTGTAGAGTGGTACTGCTGGTAAGATGAGTGGGGGTACATCAGGAACTCCTTCCCTGTAGATTTTGGCATTGTATACCACTGCATTTTTCTGCTTCATCATCATGCTGGGCCGGGTATGGGTCAAGCGAATGAAGAGCAGCAAATGCAGTGCAGCTGCGTGACTGCAAAAATAAATGGTTAGACTTGGAGGAGTATCTACATCATGTATGATATCTCATAAACTTGATTGAGACAATGCATTTGATATGGCAAGATACGAAGATATCATTTTGTGTGTAAACCATGTACGGTTTACTTTGCAGCTGGCCTGACCAGACGCCGTGCTAGCGCAGGGCGTCTGACGGTGTGTGATACACCAATTAACTAAACCCCTCAAACACGGCCACACAACAGCAAAACTGTTGAAAATTTCTACATTCTTATCATAAATTTTACGAATCACTCACGTGAATTGAGATGCTTGGACTATGAGCATGGTATATCAGTCCATAGTGAGCCCTCGCGCAACATACACTGAGCAAAAAGTCCAATCTTAACCCGGGATGCCGTGATCATCGCTGGGCAAGTCAAAATAGATCTTTCCCAGCTTTGAACGATGCAAATTGCGCTGCTAGAGTTTGTACGCCCTCACGGTCGACAGCGTCCCCTTTGCCCATTATTTTGCAGTGCTGCGCCGACATTTCGAATCATTTCTGTGATTTCTATGATTTCTGCGGCGTATACGATTAATAAAGGCTTCATTTTCGGTAAGTTGTGATATCTGTTTGTCAATATCGATAGCTAAAGATGGTAGCTAAATAGATAAAGTTTTCGTCTCATGTAGTCTGAGTAACAAATATGGTGCAGTAAATTCAAAATAGAATTGGCGCCCCGGAATTATAAGATTACGTAATGTCCACACGGTACAGCCGTGTCGCGACTTACACTTGTGTACAGCGACATGGCTGTGTATAGTTACTTTGCAGCCAGTCATTTGCAGTGCTTGAAGTGCTTGAAGTGCTTAACCTTGTAAAATCACACCTCATTTTGATATTGCTGTCCTTTGTAATGAATGATGATTTTATTCTCTAGTGCACAGCATAGGAAAACAATGCTGGACATGATTGAAGAATTTGTATTCTTGATAATTTTGATAATTTGTATACTGGCATGCCTCTATGATGGACTGTAGACATTTGTGTAGGCACAGCACAAAATGATTTGGAACCAAAATGTGATCTTCTGTCCATTCTATAACCACTTAACAAAAATCCATGATGAATTCTTAAAGCTTTCAAATCATAATTAGTGATGATTGGTATCGAATTTCATCTAAATATTTGATGAAGGTTTCTGTCTTATACATGAAATCTGCAATTTATCATTGATGCTACTTGTACGCCTGCTGACTGCAACAGCAACGCCTTTCATGAAATATCAAAATTTTATCACATTGACTGTTTCTTGAGATTGAAGGGAATTTGTTGGAGAAAATAGTTTTATGGATGTTGTCTTTTTTGCTGCTATTCTCTATAAGTAATACATGCTCTATTGATCTATATCATTATGAACACCAAGTGAGAAAGAAGGAACTAACTTGGGATTTGAACCTGCGTCACCTACTGCGTACAGGGCAGCAGCTCTATACTAACACCAAGCTATAAAGCTAATTCATGGCAGTGACAAGATGATGTTTGATTGTTTCTTATCTCTGTTGGCTTTTGGACATGATTGCGATAAGTAGTTAATATAAGAATGGTACGCCAGCTGCAAACTTGTGTGCATCTTAATGACTAGGGGTGGCACATACATGTATCATGTCATGACACATTACATGATGGACATTGTCATAAATGGTATCAAAGTGGCTTCACCCCCACCCCCCTTTACAATAAAATATTAAAGGACAAGTTCACCTTCAGAGACATGTTGATTGAGTGAATGCAGCAATATTAATATAACACATCAGCAATAGTTTGAGGAAAATTGGACAATCCGTGTAAAAGTTATGAATTTTCAAAGTTTCTGCCTATTCACTGTTGGATGAAAAGACTACTACAGCTTGTGATGTCACATTTGTACAACGATATAAGGAAAATATAAGGAAAATTCAAGATATTTTTACTTTTCTCGCATAATAAAAGAACGCTTGACTTCCCTCTTTCAGAAGGCAAGGAGAATAATATTATCCTTACCTACGTCAGTGACAAGTCAAGAAAATGTGCACCTTTTAAAAAGTACAATTTTGTGAAATTCTCTTATATCGTTTTACGCATGTGACATTATACACTCTAGTAGTCTTCTCATCCAGCAGTGACTGTGCAGATACTTAAAAAATTAATAACTTTTGAACGGATTGTCCGATTTTCCCCAAACTTTCACTGATGTGCTCTACAAATATTGCTGCGTTCACTCAATCCACATGTTTATGAAGGTGGACTTGTCCTTTATTTTTGCTGGCAAGGAAACTTAACTTTGGTGCAGTAGTTATCTTCTGACATAGTTAGCTACCCAGCAAACATTTTTTCGAACTATCAAGATGGCATTCCTGTCCACTTGTCTGTTTGATTTTTTTTTATTACCCATTTTTATCTCTTTTTTTATTACCCATTTTTATTTTTATTTTTTTAAATTAGCTGTTTTGTACTGCTGATGTTCTGATTGCAGTAGTTATTGTATGTGATATCAGCAACAGTAATATTGTATTCCAATGATAATGTTACAGGGCAAATGTGAAGATTGTATCTATTTCTGATTGTTTGAGAGCAAGTGCCCTTCTTGCATGGGAATTATCTTTTTAATATAAATGCAGATGATATTTGGTATTTTTTGTAAATCTTTACTCATTCATCAATATACATATCTATAGTCTTTTTTTTTTGGGGGGGGGGGGGCACAGATTAGTCAGTTACATGAGGTATGTTTGAAAAATTTGTCAGCTCTCTCATTAGTTTCTTAAGGCTAGTAGGATTTATATCACAGTAATATTGAATTTAACTTTGCAGCACAGGAACTAGTCCTGGGAGATTTTTTCCCCCCTTTTTGTATGTCTGTGTAGCTGTGCACATGTCCCTGAGTAGATTTAGAATTTCAATCAAATTAAACTAAAGGATGTGGTACACTTAATCAGGTCTGCAGTATTCTCACTGATCAGTCACTTTGTGTTTTTTACTCCATGTAGATTGCATGCAATAAATTTGAACATATTCTGAATACTGTAAAGCAAAATATCTTTGCAGCATGAAATTTTGGCGAGTGCTTGCAGTGATGAAATTTTGGCGAATTGGAGCTGACTGCCCATTTTGCGGTATGGAATTTTTGAGAAATTGCCACTGGCATTCAGTGCACATAGTGTAAACAAGAGCTTTTGTGTGTATTCTTAATTCCATGAATCTTGGCTCTCGCAAAATTCACAAATTTGATATGCATGCGAACATTTCTGGTTTTACAGTATGTTTGCCTGATTGACTTTTGAACAAATTGCTGGCATTATAGGAGGTATCTCTTTCCTGTTCCTACAGTAACTTTTATATGATTTAGACATGAACAGTGACATTTCCAGCTGTTCAGAGTACCTCATATGTGCTTATTCTGATTGCAAAGTACATGTGGTCTCTCTGCTCATGTTACAGAAGAAATCATTTTGTAATAAATCTGTAAAATCTGTAGAACAATGAGATAATATCTAATTCAAATTCACTCAAAATAGACATTCCGATTCAGTACCTAATCCTGCAGACAACTCAATAGGTACTGTATTTGATTGGAGTGAAGAAACGGTTTACATTTCTGTGACTAGTATGTGCTGAACCTACACAGATCAGTAGAAATGCTGAGCAAGAGCAATACACTTGGATCAAGACAGTGAACCCCTTTCCTGGGCATATTGCATGCTGCCCTCTATTGTTGATCATATGTGTATACATGGTCTGATGCCAGTTTTTGCATTGTTTGGGTTTAATCAGTGTGGATCATATGATTTCTCGCTGAAGCATTGTCAATGCCTCCACCTCCTGTAGGGAAAAGGGGGGGGGGGAGAGGGGGGCAGAGAGTGAGGGGTTATGTTTTAAGGTGAAATGAAACAAATGACTATGTTTAATTGATATGCTACAATGTAGGCTTGAGCTCTTAACAAATGGAAAATGTTTAGCAGTAAAATTGCTAGAATGACAGACATGATCCAGTGACCTATCATTATATAATTTCTTGTGATGTATAGATTACACTACTTTTATGCATGGATCATATTCAAATTTACAAACTGAAATGCCCTTAAGAAGGAAATCAATAAAATGAATACTGTCACCACGCTATTATTTATCAAAGGATGTCTTCAAAATTCCATGTGTTGCTGGCCTGGTAGATCTATGACATTATTAGAAAATGTAGAATGTGATCTAGGGGTGACTGAATGTTTGATAAAGAATAGAATATACATGTATTTGTTCATTTGTTTGTTTTGTATTTTGTTTTACCCAAGTGAGTGCTATGAAAATTATTCAGGGAGAAAAAAAAAGCTTTGAGACATATTAAGGACTTTAGATGACATGGTAAGGAAAAGCACAGTTGTCTGATACTCAGAAAGAATTGTTGTTCTTCTTCTTCTTCCGTGCTCTGTTGTTAGGTGAAGGTATTCATGTGTCTTGACGGCATAATGAGTGTGCTGAAGTGAACAGTGATTAGAGCAATTATGCGATGCAAAGTGGAGTGCTGCTGCCATGCGTGAATTTGATAGCCTAAATATTTAGCAGCTCTGGCTGGATATTCCGAGGCAGCGGATAATGTATACACACACAGAAACACACATGCACACACTATTCACTCAAAATGGTCTAACACACACACCACTCAAACACACTCTTTTAGGAACACACGCAATAATGGTGAGCGGGTCCTGAGCGCAACTCAATTTTTCACAGCTTTAATCAGGAAATTGCTTGTGGTGCAACTTCTTTGTTTTCTCTCTTTTTTAGCTATGAGCTTGATTGATCACTGTTGCTGCCTGCCCTAGCCATTTATTGCCTGATTACCGTCCAGCGGAGTGTGTCTTCTGAAAATTTAATTTGTCAGGTTATTTTGTTTTTTGGTTTGAATTTTTGTTCCTTTTTTTTTTCTTTTTTGCCAGAAAACACTGGGAATAAATCGATGAGAACTTGAGGAGTGTAGACTACTCTTTAGTTGAGTGTTTTCCATAACAGCATGTATTCAATTAGATTAGTGACTAAACCCCAGAATTCTGTATGGCTTGTAATACACCTGATGGCCAGGATGATGCAGAATAGCGCAGCACAAACGCAAGGAATATATTCCAGAGCAAAGTGCTGTATACCCATATGATGCACCTGTGATTACGAGACATTCAAACAATTTGTAGGTCCTACATAATTTCTCCCCTAGTAGACTTAATTTGTTTTTAAAAATCGTTCTGATTTTTGGTCGGCAAGATCATGGACAATTCAATCCCATTTCCTGAGATACATGTAATGTAATCCTTACAGATTGACCACATTACACATCAGTTTCCTGTACAATACTGTAAAACATGATATATTTGCGGCATGAAATTTTCGCGAATTGGAGCCGACAGCCTTTTTCGTGGCATGAAATTTTCGCGAATTGCTACTGGCATTCAGTGCATGTAGTGTAGACAAAAGCTTTCGCGTGCATTTTAATTTCGCGAATTTTGGCGCTCGCGAAATTCGCGAAATTAAAATGCACACGAAAATTCCTCGTTTTACAGTACCTTAATGATAAAACATTTTTCTCTGAAGGGCTCATAATTCATCTTCTACTACTTAGAATTTGCTTACAATACATCGAAAGGGTGTACCACGAATCTTACCTAGCTGACGTGTTTTGACATGATGTTGAGTTATTTTGGAGTGTTTTGAGATCAAAAGTGCAAAACAATTTAGATCATAGTATACAACTTTTATTCCTGAAATGCCCTACTTGTTCAGTAGTGGGTAGGTAGAATACTGCGTGATGATCAATCATGCCCTTACAGTAGTTATTTCCCAGCAAGCTGCATACGATTCATTCTGGCTTGATCAAGTGAAGATCGATGGATACTGCTATGGCCAATTTGTAAATTACAATTTCTAAAGTATAAAGCATTGATGTAGCAACCACGATTGACGCTTTGAGATTGCAATGCTGTTGGTGTACTTCTTTGGCTAATGCTTTGCATTTTCATCATTACCCAAATGAAATTGTGTTACCACAGTGTTATTTTACTCATTTTGTACATGCATACAAGTATGTTGCCACTGTAGATTTTATAAAAAGTAGACAGTTTCTGCCTGTGGAAACTACATTGTATGTTTTACTGTTACGCCTTCCGTGCAATCACAGTGTTTGCTTTGAATATGCCTTATGAACTTATTCTGTACACATGGGAACCTATGTGCGTACGATGAAAATGACATGTTATTCCAAAATGTTAGTCTTGGGAGGGGGTTAAAAGTCAATTGTGCAGTTGCTCACAGTTGAACATTAATTTGTATACAGAGATATAATTGTCATTAGGCAGATCAATATCCTTTCATAAAATCATAATCACTTAAAAAAAAAAAAAAAAAAAACACGTCACTACTCCACCAAGCAGCAAAAACCTGCTACCTCTTGAGTTTGCAGAAGTTTGTTTGTTTTTTGTTTGTTTGTTTTTTTGATGGGCAATTTTTACTTGTCTGAGTATGCAAGAATATCTTGAAAGATGGTGATACATTTGAAAATGATTGGTATTTCATGTTGATTGTCACAAGCATAACATGTTACATTGATTTTGTGAAAATGAATTGTTTTTTATGAACTTTTAAACTCATGTAAAATGCTTGTTGCAAGCACATTTGTGCATTAAATCGACAACAGGGCTGAACTTTCCCCTTTCGAGTCACTATGCCATCTTGAAACTAGGCCAAGAATAATCATTTTCATGTCTAGGTCCCAATGGCTGATGAGTGCAATGCACTTTTTTTTCTTTGTGTTTAAAACCAATTCAAGGAGTAACCTGTAAAACAGTTTTGAAAAAAGCAGGGTCAACTGTGATATAATAAGGTATATATATGGCACTTGATTGCCTGAGAAGAACAGGGCTGTACCTATAGGGAGAACATGTACAGTATCTAATTTTTGTACATGGAAGAAATTCAGTAAGCAAAGCATGCCTGTTTGTATAAGAACGTAAAGCTTGGTGGCTGTTTTAAAAAACAATGTTTTTCTCATGTTTTAGTTTATTTCTTTGTGAATCAGAAATATG
Organism: Diadema antillarum; assembly: GCF_040938485.1. Classification (NCBI taxonomy): domain Eukaryota; kingdom Metazoa; phylum Echinodermata; class Echinoidea; order Diadematoida; family Diadematidae; genus Diadema; species Diadema antillarum. The sequence goes on from NW_027271096.1 coordinate 789,067, forward strand.
ACTTTAAAGTGCATTGGTCTATACAATACTCCTCCTTTTTTGTTAGTGAAAAGAGAGTTGAGAGTATGATTTGGAGAAACTGATGAATATTACCTTGTCCGATATTGAAATATTGAATATTTCACAATAATGCTGCCATCCCCACCCCCAAATGCTCCCAGCAGAGATCTATAACAGCTACCACGACATGCTACCAGTATCCATGGGGGAAATCAAGCCAAATTCATGTGGAATGAATCCACTCTTCCGTCGGCTCAACCAAAACCATCTTGTATCATGTACACAATAATCCTCCGCCCTGTCTGTCACAGATCTATGGCTCAAACAGTTGCTGCTGTAGACAACTCTATCCCCTTGATTACTTTTATTCAAATCCTGGCCCACGAAAATGTCAACAGTATATATGCTCTATATCATTCCATTGCCCCTCAAATAGCCCTTTGTTACATTTTTTGTTGTTGTTCTTATTGTTGCTGTTGTTGTTGTTATTGTTTTTTGTATTATTTGAAAAAGGCTAGATTATTATTTTTTTTTCTCTTTCTCTCTGTGGGGTCACTGTGCTACTGCGCTCGCGCTAGGTCTTTGTACTAAGCTCCTTATCGGGCGGTAGATTTTTTGAGTCGGGGAGATTGGATCGATGTGCGGAGCATGATACTCATCCCCTAGCATTGTCCTCCATGGAGAGTTTCCTGGAATTCGAAATGAATTGGCCCTTAACGACTTGCAAGGGATGATAGCATTAGATGATGGCATCTTAGGAGTTCTCATCAAAGCAATGCAAAACGAAACAAAGACAAAACAGACAGACACACACACTCTCACACACAAGAGTATTAGTGCTTCAGCATTTCTGGCATCATTAGTGATTTAACTTTCATTGCCTTATGGCATGTCTGCAGTCTCCAAATTGATTGGGTGAAGGTCAAGTTTGATATGATTAAGTAAGTGAATTATTCATGGGATATTCTATCAATTTACATAAAAATGTGCTTATCTCGAGCTGTAATATGATGGATTTAGAGCCCATTTGTCTAAATCAAGACCCATGATAATTTTTATTTTAAGAATGTTGATCACCGTGCCCTTTTGCCAATTATTGTAAGCAATATGCCATTAGCATCATAATTTGTAAAGCTAAAACTGGAAAAACTGTATTTTAATTTTCTTTCTTTGATTTGTTATGTTTGCTTTTTTAAAACTGTCTTAATGACATTTCCCAGTGCAATTCCTGGTACTCTTTACTACTGTTTCTTTTTTGGTTTTCATATAATAACACACAATAAAGGCACCGTTTATGGGGTTTGAGATATTCTATGTTATCGGATCAGACTTTGAATTTGGCTTTACTGGGACAATGTAATTCACAGAAGATAAAGTTTGGGCAGAGTGTGAGTTAGACACAAACAGGGTAGTCAAAGATATACATTGTAGCATAACGATTTGTTTGGAAATGTCTGCCAGTGAGGTGTATACAAATAGAACACAGATGAGAGTGTGTTAGTGGAGATGCAGCACACTTGAGGGTATTTACAATTGTGAAACATGCGCGAGGCGAAGCCGAGTGCATGTTGCACTTAATTGTGAATACCCGAGAGGGAATTGCACCTTCACTAACATCATGAACTTAAACCTGTGTATCATTTGATTTATAGAATGGGTCGAAAATTAATGGCATTCCATGTACCTTTATGGGTCAATACCAGTCAGCTACAACTTGCTCAAAAGTCAAGATGTCCGAAGATGTTCGTTGCAAACATCTATGCAATCGGCAATCGATAATCCAGCACATCACACAGTAGGCCTACGCACACGTATGTACGGCAGGCAGCCTGAACTATAAGTTGCTTACAGGATTGCGAGCGCGTATAGTAGTGCGCAATGCGCTTGTAATGTCAACTGATTGAGTGCGCACTGCTAGTGTAGACATTGTGATGTCTGTGACCCAGCAGTTATGCTTTCTCTGTAATGTCTCATAACAGCACGTGCTGTTATATGCTTTTTCGTTGCACACTTTGTGCACGGCTGTACATGTTAGTAAGAAAATCTAGAGCACATACCTGACTCATTTAAGCGCTTCTAATAGGCTACATTTTTGAACTCATTTTATGATTAAGCATGGTGCATGGACGTACTTTGTGCGTGAGCAAGTCCTTGACTGGATGGAAATATGGAAATGGTATCCACCAATATTTGGGTCAATCATCAAATTCAGATTTTTACAATAATTATGCTGCGCACCTCATGGCCAAAGAATTTAATGGATTTGTATGCAAATCAGTTCTTGCATTGAATGTAAAGTTTTGCAATGGAATTAAAATCAAGACACAAAAGGTTGAATTCAAATTGAAAAGTTAATTATCTCCAAAGTAAGTCATGATTTGTTGGGATAGTTTGATAAACTGTTCACCTGTGTAGCAATTCCTTAGCACAAATTCAAGAACTCGCAATTATGTTTTTGAGCCACTCCACATGAAAAATTAATCATGCAAACATATCGACGTTTACAGTATCTTTCTAATCTATTAGGAGAGAGTGAATGCCAAGTTAAGAGATATTTGAGTCTATATATTCAGTGCCTGGCAGAAAAGATTGAGATTGAGAGAGAAAAAAAAAATGTTTCTGCACAGCAAGTCACGTAAAATGCTACATTTCTAGTCATTGGTGTGTGTGTGTGGGGGGGGGGGGGGGGTAGGGGGAATTTAAACTGGCTGTAAAGAGTGAACCTGAGCAGTGGTGAGAGAGGAGTGTGCCGCATCTCTGGCAATACTGATAACAGCAGAACCGACAGTTGCTAGGGCAGCTCTTAAGCGCCTGTGTGTGTGTGTGTGACAGAGCGTGCGCAAATTTGGTTGTCCAGCGGAGCGTGTGTTTGAAAAATGGTGGTGGTCGGCTGGTGTGAAAGCTTTTTAGAATTCCTGATAGTGGGTGCGCTACTAATGAGGGTTAGAGAGCATGGCGTAATGCGGCGTGATCCGTGCATTCTTGAGTGGCGTTGTAGCACCGTGGTCAAGTGGGCTGGCTCGCTAATGTCATATTTCTTTGAAATTAATTTCTTTCTCTTGGATTTGGTCTCTCTCTCTCTCTCTCTCTCTCTTTGTCTGTTTGTCCCTTTTTTCTCTTTTTCTTTCAATGTCTGTCTGTCTGTCTTTGTATCTGTCCGTCTCCTGTGTTCTTACACTCTTAGGGCAGACACCTGTAATTTTTTCTTTCTCCCTCTCTTTTCTCTGTCTGTTTGTCTGTCTGTCTCTATAAGTCTCTCTCTCACTCTCTCTCACTCTCTCTCTTGCTATCTCTCTGAATTACTGTGCTGTGATGGTGAATTGGGAGACTGTTTTTGGCTTGGATGCATTATTTTTTGTAGTCATAATCATTGTACAATGTGGCTGCATTTTGAAATGATGCAGACATATATATAGAGAGATACACTGTATGTGTTAAAGGTATATTATAAAGTATATTTGGAGGATGATATTACTACAAGACATTACTAGATGGCATCCTACACCAGCTCTGACTTGATGTATCTTTATAGTTCAACAGGCTCCCACCCAGTGCCAGCTTCCATGTTTGACACATTTTAATTGGTATTGCTACTTCCATGTGAAAAAAGGGTTTATGAGTGGTGAGCTAATTTATTGCACGGAAGGTGCAGGACTGTCGTCTCCCCTTTCCACACTCTGCCACGTTTAAAAACTTCCTGATTGATGGCCAATGTCGACAAATCTTTACATTGTGTCAAGAGTGCACTTTGTGCCACATGATGGCCTTGCTCAAATGTTGCCCGCAAATGGTCGCTAAATTACATGCTGCATGCGGGCGTTTTTTTGTTTTTTTTTTCGTTGGCTCTCGACGTTTCCCCCCCCCCCCCTTCCCCATGATTGCTCATTATCGTCACTCAAGCATGGACAGACTTATGTAGAGTCAACTGTGACAAATGGATCGCAGGACACGCCCCGTCTGGCAGTCAGATGCGATATTTCTGTACCCCGGTGGCAGGTTTCACATCAATTTTTTGTATGTAGATGGAAGAAATAAACATGGCACCACTTTGAATAATGAGATCCATTAATTTGTGATGTTGGAAATAAATTTTGATTTGAATGGATTTTGAATTGAATTTTAAAAGCTGGCATGCCTTTTTTTCTTGATATCATCTGTGCTTCAATTTATCTTTGTATGTTTTTCATCTGTCTATCAATATATCGTCATACCTATCTTGCAGATACATCATTTTTTTGTGTGTTCCTTCCATCCCCATCTCTCCCTATGGATATCCATATACCGTATCCATTGATTACATGTATCCATCTACACATCCATCAACGTATGCACATCATTACATCTGTCATATTATGTATTTATCCATTTAGATATCAAGTTTATAATATATCTGCAATCTGCCTATTTAATTATTTTCATCTTCCTGTCTGTATTTTCATTTTTTCTTTCTCTTTCCTATGATTAACCTCTATTTCACACAACTCCACAGCAGGTATATAGTCAAATGCGTGGATGGGAACAGCCCCCTCAGCTGTAATGGGTAACTACAATGTATCTTTCAGGTAACATCCTGGTAGTTTCCATTTTTGATCATCATAAAGTTTGTCTTACAAACATGATGTCACAGTATATACATTGTGTCGGAAGCTAAGATATTCATGTGAATTTCTTGTATTGGTGCCTGGGCAGTTATTAACTTTCTCAGGACCATAATCTCAAATTACCTGGCAAACTTTACATCATATTCTTGTCTCTGGATGTGAAATAAAGGATTGTAGTGACTGCCCCCCCCCCCAACTGCCCACTTAGCTGTCCAGTCACGTTGATTTATCTTCCGCATATCTTCGAGGGGCCGAAACTCTGCCGACCAACTCCATGAACAGATGTGTGGCTGGGGAGTTAACCTCCAAAAAATAATTGTTGCTTATCGTTAATATTTTAATTTTCGCAGGGCCGATAATTTATGGCCAGTTTAATTGAAAGTTTTGGATGCTCATGGGAGGGAGGGGGGAGCTCTGTGCTCTTGTTGAGAGAGCAAGGGGACGCATTAACCCATCTATCTATCTATCTATCTATCTAGGGGTGTTTGACCGACCAGATGAGTCAACACACAGGGTATGGATGCGTGACTGGAATTTATCAATTAACGTCCGTTGGGGTCAGTTTGCAATGAGTGATAGCCAACATTATCACTGTTGGAAGAGCCAGGGGTGAGCCAGTTGGTGCGGTAGTGTGCATTTGCAGCACACAAGGTGCCCTTGTGTGTAAAATTTATGAAAAAGACAGTGTAATTTCAATAATGGTGGTGAAACTGAAAGCAACTGGTACTTTAAAGGGAAATTGACCATGTATTCAGGTTGACTTGAATAATAAAGTTCACATGACCAATAGAAAAGTTCAAATCACAGTTATTGTGCATATATACAATGATGTACATGTATCATAAAAGCAATTTCGAAAATGCTCTGGTGTCATTACCATGACTTTCATCTGTATTTTGCTCAATAAGATCTTGTTTTCAGTTTCGCCGTTTAGCACCTGTGATGGGTAAAGCGAATGTTTACCCCTTTTGAGTCTGCCCAGTGCAGCAGCAAGGCAGGAAGAATTTGTAATTTGATAGGGCATGCCATAATTTCATTTCGTCCAGGCAATGCCGCGGAGAAATGGGGGCAGACCCCTGATGTTAGAACATCACAAGGTGCGTCAGCGGTGTTTCGTTGATTAAATCAAGTTTGCTACAGAGTCTCAATGTGTTTCCTATACCGCGTGACACCACAAGTGTTTCCCCGCCATCAACAATACAATCAGCCATTCTTTCCATTATAACCATAATACTAAGTTACATATTCTTTTCTTTATATCTTTGAATGACAATATTTCAAGTTGAACCTTTCCTTTAAATGTTAAGCTAAATGGCAGGTTGCAAATATTGATTTTTTTGTTGTTGATATATTATAACATCCAGTTTCAGTCGCCCAGTTTCGGAAGTTACACAGGTGTTGCATTTACTTGTGTAATCCAATCCAAACAGGAAGCTGTATTAAATATGTCATCTGATCTTGATGAAACAAACCCTATGTTCAAATATCATACTGCATTATATGAGTCAAGTGGAAAATACTGCCTCAGTTTATAAATTTTTAATTAATTGTTTTTAGCTCACCTGAGCCGAAGGCTCAAGTGAGCTATTGCGATCGCTCTTCGTCCGCCTTCCGTCGTGCGTCGTCCGGCGTGCGTAAACTTTTTACATTTTCATCTTCTTCTTGAGAACCCCTTGACCGACTTTCACCAAACTTGGCAGGTAGCATCCCTAGGATCTCAATTTGTTCAAGTGGGCACCATACCCCACCTGGGGGTCCCCAGAGGGGCCCAAACCCCCCAAAATGAAGGAATCTTAAAAAATCTTCTTCTCTAGAACCAGAAGTGATAGAGCTAAGATAATACTATGAATTAGTACATTGATGACTGTAGTTTCAAGTTTGTTCATGGCGGAATCAGGGGTGCCCCCCTTGGGACCCAGGGGAGGGGGGTTGGGAGGGGTCCTAATGGGGCCCAAATTGTACATTTTCATCTTTTTCTTGAAAATGCCAATATGAATTTTCGCCAAAGTTGGCAGGTAGCATCCCTAGGGGGAAAGAATCTCATTCCCATCAAATGGGCACCATGCCCCACCTTGGGTGCCCCAGGGGGCCTAAATTTGGACCGAAATTGTAAATTTTCATCTTTTTCTTGAAAACCCTATTACAAATTTTCACCAAACTTGTCAGGTAGCATCCCTAGGGGAATAGAATCTCAATTCCATCAAATGGGCACCATGCCCCACATGGGGGGCCCCAGGGGGCCTAAATTTGGACCGAAATTGTAAATTTTTATCTTCTTCTTGAAAACGCTATCACAAATTTTCACCAAACTTGTCAAGTAGCATCCCTAGTGGGATAGAATCTCAATTCCATCAAATGGGCACCATGTCCCACCTGGGGGCCCCAGGGGTCCCCCCCCCCCCTCCTGTAAGGAATCTGTACAGATTTTCTCTGGAACCAGAAGTGATTGAGCTAAGTTGATACAATGAGTCAGTGTATTGATGACTGTTGTTTCAAGTTTGTTCTGGGAAAATCAGATGTGCCCTACCCCCCCCCCCCCTTCCACCCCCCTTGGAACCCAAGGAAGCTTGATGGGATGGGGGGGGGGGGGGTCCAAATGCGTGCCTTTTTTTTATCTTGCTGAAAACAACATAATGGGTTTTCAGCAAACTTGGCAAGTAGCATTCCCATGGGGATAAGATTCCAATGAATGGGCTCCATGCTTTCCCTGGGGGCCCCAGGGGGGTCCAAACTTCCTAAATTAATGAATATTCAATAATGTTTTTCTCTAGCTCTAATCAAAAGTGATAGGGCTTTAAGTCTCCCCCCCCCCCCCCAAGCTGCATAATCCAACATTCTATAAAGTACAGTGTACTTAGTAGGTATTTTTTACCAGTGTAATGGAATATGTAAATGGACACCATGCCCCCACTCTCCAAGCTACCCCCACCATAAGTTTCCAATGTTCTCAGGTAAGAGTCTGCAAGAATGCATGGAAGGTGAACTTGCGATACTCAGGTGAGCGCGTGACCCCCGGGTCTCTTGTTATTACAAGTCATCAATAATAACCATCAATAATGCTGCTATTTTCTTCCTGAGATTCGACTGCATTCCTTATTACAGTAGTTTGAGAACACATGATGCTTGCTTTACACCTGATTCACTGTTTGCTCTAAAACCCCCAACATCGCGCTTCCGTACACGTGTACAGTATTTCTTACACGTGTACCGCGGCGCTACTGGTATCCCTTCGCAGCGCCGACGTCATCCTGTGATGACAGTAGCCGTGTGTACACAGTTGACATTGTCTTGATCCTGTCTGGCGGGCAGGGACGGCGGAGGTGCAGGGGGTACAATGTTTGGTCAAGGGAGTAAAATGTGCATCACTCGGATGCATCACAGACAGACAGACAGACAGACAGGACAAGACTTGTCAGATTGGGAAACAAAGAAAAGGTAGAAAGAACAAGGATAAAAGGTGGGCGTGACAGAGATAATTGACTGCCAGTGTGCGCCTGATTTATTGACACATGAATGATGGGGACGGGACGGCATGATGTGAGAGGAAAATTAGGCGGTTCTGTTTGATGGTTTGGATACCTCTCGGGTTTATTGACATTCATAGCCCCAATCAATACTCTGCCGTCTGGGAGGGGAGCGCACATATTATGCACATAGCCGTGGCAATGCGTCCATGTTAAGGTGTTCATCACTCACAACCGCTCTTCTACAGGGGAAAGCATATTCATCAGATTTATTATTAGTTTTATTTTTTGCTCTGTGAATAATGATGCAAGAGTTGGACAGTGTGCTGACACAAGGCAGACAAGGATTTGTGAAATGGATCATGTGATGAAATTACACTGTATGTACCTCTGTGACACTCCTGTTGATCTAACTTGAGACGGACAGACAGACAGACAGGCAGACAGAGAAGCACAAACACACACACATGCACACACACAAAGAAATTCAGGCATGAATCTGACACTGAGAATTTCATGAAATGACGCCAGTGTTGGGGTTTGGTAAGCATGCATTTATATATGCAAATCTTGTTGGAGTTGACTTAATGTTTATATTGGTAGGGACAACATCAACTACAGAGATGAAATGCTGTATTAAAGGTAGTCAATAAAAAAAAGAAATACAATATCCGATTCCTGGCTGGTTGTAAGTGAAAAACAAATACATAAAAGACTGATGAACAGAGTTGCATGAAGAAAACATCAGAAGTTGTAAAATAATCTGCAGATGATATTAAAATGGTCTAGAGGTTGCTAAACATGAATAACTTAAAATAAAATAACTCATGATTTTAAAAGCAAGATGAAGTCAAAGAGTGCTACAAAAAAAAAAAAAAAAAAAAAACAACTTGGTCTGTCAAGTATTCTCAGCCACAAAGATCCCCCCCCCCCCTTTCAGGTGATCATAGAGAGTTAACTCGTAGGCATCCAGAAATGGAATTCTTTATAAGGAGATCATGCTAGGTTTCAACATTCAGTCTTCAAGACATAGGCACCCCTGTAGTGATCAGATTCGTTCGTCACACCACCGTGAGTTGTGGTCTGGGGTTTGGGCTGTCGTGTATTCCTTTTTTATCAGTTCTTTGTGGTCGTGTTCCTTGAGATCTAGACATCCGTGAGGAGTGTGTCCGCTCCTCAGACTCAATTTGTGTGTCTTTTTTTCTTTTTTTTCTTTTTTTTTTGGTCTCTTTTCTCCTGGAGATGAAGAGAGAGATTGAGGGGGAAGATCTGAGGAGGTTGCTAGGATACGAAATAAAATTTCCATCACATCAAGGAGTTTTGTGATCTACGGAGCATTCATGTGTGGTGCTGAGTGTCCAAATTGTGCATGCTCACTGCATGAGTATTATGTGAGTGAGTGAGTGTATTTGTTTGTGCGTTTGTGTGTGTGTGTGTTTGTGTGTGTGTGTGTGTGTGTGTGTGTGTGTGTGTGTGTGTGTGTGTGTGTGTGTGTGTGTGTTTTACCGCCACCCTATAACAACATTGAAAATACATAAAAGTGGGTTGTAGATTTCTTTCTCAGTACCGGTATACCAAAATTCTATGACTGAAACTGTGTCAACATTGCAGATTTAAAGAAAAAGAAAAGGTATTAATGGCAAACTGGCAGCCAACTCAATACAAATTATGTGTATGTGCACATCAGGAATAAGTCCTCATTACCATGGATAGTGCCTGAGCAATAATACACTGATGAGCTCGAGAGCAGATTTAGCTCATTGGCGTGCTCATCATATGTTGTAACTGGATCTCTGTCATAGAATATGTCTGTGAGTTCAGATCACCACACAAGATAGAAAACTCATATTGGTGACAACTGTATGAAGTGATGTTCGATCTGAAGGGCGGGAATAAAAAAATCAAAACATAGCTACACTTTTTTTTACACTATAGTTGTAAAATTGTGTCTTGTTGGTTCTGCTTAAATTGCTGACTCAAAAGCTTGTCATCTTCCATTCTTTTCTTTTTTTTTGTCGTTGATATTTCTACATGGTTGGTTGAGTCCTCATTTAACCCGTTGAGGATGAGTCCCGAGTATACTCGGGCAAGTGTCTATGGGAATTGCGTGTTGAAGCAAAAGTCCTCAACGGGTTTAGACTTGGTCTTTTCTCAAAACAATCAATTGCTTTCATATGTATGAACTACCTGGTACATGTGGTAAACATGCAGTGCTTGTCCTAACTTTATTTTATGCTGGATACATATGACAAGGAAGTATCACAACTTGAAAATAGAGTTTATGAGAGAAACTCGTAGGCATGAGAGCGTGAAGAGCCCCATTCACTTTCTCCTCTGTGGAAACCAAACCACTTTCCAAGAAATTTCATTGCAAGATGGCGCTGTCAAGTCAGAAAGGCGATTAAAGTGAAATGTCAAGTCCCAAAATAGCAATTAGCTATAAATATCTATCTGAAATAAAAGAAAAAAAAACACTATTATTCGTCTGTGCATGAAATTCACTTATCAGCAGCACTTCAGCTGTAATTAGCAAATAGTTTAAATATTAACTATCAAAGTAATAAATGAAAGCAGGACTACTGGTACATCTAGAGGTCATGTACAACCGAGATAATACTTGTGAAAAGATGAAGATAGAATAGAATGACATGTAGATGAATGGGACATCCGTACATATCATCAATTTAAAAAAAAAAAAGTGAATTCAGTAGAAGTCTTTTACATGGGTCTCTCTTTTCCTCTAATGCAATTATTTTGAACAATCAGTTCCAAAAATATATAAGCACATTTATTGTTGTAATACATTTTATGTTTTGTTTTCTTTGAATCTGTATCGATAGCAAACATGTCATTTGAATTGAATGAAAAAAGTGGTAGTTTGAAATATTCCATGATAACATGGTATTGCATGGACAAAACAGTGGAAAGACAACAGGAAATATTTGATATTGCAAAAAGACTCGCTATAGTGACAGGTGTACTTCAGCAGCAAATAAATGATGATCACTACAGTCGAGGACTTCTCCTAAGAGTCATAAAGTCTTGATAACACCTAGATGTTTGCAATGTGATTAGGGTATTAGGTGCAAGATACAATCACCCCTGTGGAAAGACCTAGGGGGATTAAAGAAAAATGATGAGAAACTAGTTTTTTGTTTGCATAAAGATTGGGGGGATAAGAAAAGGAAATTAGGTTTCAGGCAAGTTGATCATCTTTTTTTTTTTTACAGATGCATCAAATTTGTATGAGTGTGCCTGTGTGTTCCAATTCCTTATTTTTTTTTTTTTTTTCTGGGAGAGGGGATGAAAGGTTGGGAGTTGAACGATGGTTGATCGTGTGAATGACATCTCCCCTAAATCGTGAAATCGTGATGACTGGTGATGATTGCTCCGGGAGGAGGGAGGTCGCAGAGGAAATCAACCCCAATGGGAGTATCTCTCTCCCCCCCCCCCCCCCAACATCCCCCCCCCCCCCCACATTGCCCGGGATTATTTGCTGAAATATTTATGTCTGCTTGTCTTTCCACTCTGCCTGACAGCAGTGTAGATTGGAGGGAATGCGAAGCCATTCTGACAAAATTGGAGCACCATTACGCATTTTCTGTCCCTCCCCGTTGCCCTGAAAATCGACAATCATGACAGCGACACACTTTCAGCAGATGCAGCGGAGGTCACAATAGAAACAGAAAAACATACAAACAACAAAATCTGATGTGGAAGGATCGCTGTTGGAGAAGAATAATGATCCTTCATGATTCTTGGTTTTTTTTTTTTGGGGGGGGGGGAATGGGGAGATGTCACCCAATGCTTCAGAACTGATCCTTCTATTTCGAATTAAAGCTTGCAAGGAATGAGTTACAAATTGTACTACTTCACATGGGCATGTTAATTTAAAGTGTACCAATACCCTAAGTATCATGTTTGCTATGTTTGTTGACTATACTTGAGACATGCCCTCTGCAAAGTATTCAATTTTTTTTTGTCACTCCCATTTATATTTATTAGGTTTTAAATGTAAATTTTAAAGAGCATACAAAAACTAAAATGACTTGAAATAGACTAGTAGATCCCTCGATTCTTTCAATCAAACTATCGTGCTATTGATATTTTTTATTTCTCCTAAATATGTCTCGAACGATAGTAATATTCATGCCTGCATGTACTTCAATCGATACCTTGCTAACCGATTGACATGGAATCTCAATATTGTTTGTGACAATGTACGCGTTTAAAGCTATAACACACACACACGTAATGGAACTTAAATGCTTGGAGCACAAGTGCCAAATTGTACTGGAGATATGATCTTATTCAGGGGCTTTCTGAAGTAAATTATACCTGTTTTTTGTATATTGTAGCTGTACACAAATTTGATTTCCAGGGTATTGGTACATTTTAAGTACTCAGCATTAGAGTGAATTTTCATGACAAAAATCTATATTGGACAATTTGAGTGCTTTTTTCATGTGGACATATTTGATACCAGTGACTTTCTCTTCTGCCAGCAACATGGTTTATGAGAGACCTTTAAAGAAAGTTGCAAGAATGATGAAAACACCATTAGCAGTACATATCTTTAAAGATTTTTATATATTTCCTGTAGATGTTGAATCAAAGAGGAAGAATATGAAAAATTCAAGAAACTTTGATGCTTGTTTTTGTACAACAGTAATGCCAATGACCGATGACTGGATTTGATTTTTAATGCAATTCATTCCCTCTCTTAACTCTTTGTCTCTTCTCCAGGCGAAGACGGAGATTCAAGGCACGATGTTTGTCTACAAAAGGTCAGTACTACCGGATCCTGTTTAGAATATTTGTGTGAATCTTTTGTTTCTGTCTGAAGGAAGAAGAGCAAAAATCCAAACATTTCAATGTATTCCTGACAGGCTCTTCAGTGATGGAGACTCCTTGTTTAGTAATTGGAGTCTAAAGCTCTGTTTTTAAAACAGACCTTACCCCAACAATGTCTGGGCAGCGTCCGGAGAACAAAATTCATCACCTCTGGCAATTAAACTGCAAGAGAGAGTGAGGGGTACCGTTTAAACGGACACACATTGAAAACCTTCTCCGGGTACGTTTCCATAACAACCTACCTGTTCATGCACAAAGGGGTTGTGGTTACAATTCATGCACGTGCTCTGTGAGCGGCGTGTCATTCTGTTTGAACTATTGTGCATGCATGTTGAGTGTATAAAAGGAATGTTACTGCGAGAGCATTTTAACGGAAGGGTTGTCGGGGTAATGTTGGGGTAATGTCAGGTCGGGGTAATGTTGGAGTATTCTACCCTAGCCAGCTGGCTAGGGTAGAATACCGCAACAGCGTCCAAGCAACATTTTGTGGGGACCGTTTTAACAGCCAAGGCAAAAAAAAAAATGTTGCCGCGGTAACTCTGGTTTTTAAGTCTCGTTAAAACGGGACTTAACACTGTTAGATTTCTCTGAGAAATCATATATGATGTAAAAACATTTTTTCTAATGTTTTTATGACATTCTAAGATTTTTTTGGGGGGGAGGGAGGGGAAATTTCTCTTATTCTAAAGGAATCAAATCTTTCATACTATAGATAAAAAAGTACATATAGATTTGATGCGAGACTAAAGTAGCTCATTAAACATTACTAGGGTACACTAGATATTTATGACATAGATGGAGAAAAACACAAGTAAATGGGAATAGCACAGGAAAAAAAAAAGCCAAGTTTGAGATGATGAGAGTTTCACACTTACAACAATAAGCGACTGTACAAATATCCTGAACATCATTGGTGTGTGTTAACTATTCTTTCTAATTTACTAGGTGTTTATTACTGTAAAAGTGGATATTTTTTGCATGAGTAATTTTTCGCTCTCAGCCACGTAAGATGAGTTTCACATGTTTGTTATTCCACGGAATCAAGACATCGACCACTGGGACATATGGCAAGCAAAAATATTTGCGTGCTTTTATTTTCGCGCTAGTTTGTGGTTGTACGAAATGCGCGAAAATTTCCGCTTTTACAGTAGTGTGTAATTGTCTCTTCTGCTGTTCGGCTACATGGAGTCGTACACCATACATGCATGTGTTTTCATTTTGAAACAAATTGCCAGCGTGTGGTGGAGTGATGCCGGTGTGAATGCAGCTCCTGAAGGAGTAGCGATCGTTGCCCTTGTCCATTCCTAATCGAATGGAGGTTTGGGTGCCTTGCTCTCACCTGACAATCACGGTAATTGAGGGCCAGGTGTGGGGCACAATGCATCTAGTGTCCAATCAGGGAAGTATTAGGGGGCGTGACACCAAAAAAAGAAAAAAGAAAAAAAAAAGATGATGGAATGTCACAAGATGAAGGAATGGTATCGGGATGGGAACAGGATGGGGGAGAGTTTAAAATATATATTTTTTTGTCTTTGAGGATTTCTTGGAAATGAGAGTAAACTGCTTTAGGATGTGGCGGCAGATGAAAGTCTTTCACCCACCCCCACCCCCAAATTCAAATTCTCAAATTCTCAAAGATGGTGCTACCTCCAGCTGACGACAATGCGCTTGACGTTGCTTTTCTTATTCTTCTACTTCGAGAGAGAGAGAAGTGTCATGGTCTGTGCAGGATGTTTAAGAAGGACTACAAATAATGCATGTGATTTTGCACCTCAAAAGTTGATGGAACAGTGTCTTCAATGGCTATTATTAAGCACTTTTTTGGCATAGTATGGCAAAATGAAGGGGGGGGGAGGGGGTGGAAGATAGAGGGGGAGGGGGATGGGAGGTTTATCATCACTTGTCATAATAGCATAATTCATGACTCCAATGCACAAATTTGTTGCAGAATAAGGTGATTCTCGTAATACATTAATATAAAAGGTGGACTTTGTAACCACCCAGTTTGTGTACGGATTGTCATCTACACAGTTAATTACAGATGTTTCAAGTGTGTGTGTGTGTGTGTGTGTGTGTGTGTGTGTGTGTGTGTGTGTTTACTTAAATGGCTGTGAGATATACAATTTGAGGAGCATAACTTATGCCAGCATTTTTTTTCTTTTTTTGCATTTTTTTTTTTGACATTGCACCATGAAGTGAAAATGAAAATAAAGTGATATTCTAATAGGGGAATATTAAAGTGGAAGGTATGTTTGCGGGAAAAGAATAGTTAATGGACCATATAAAGAACAAAGAAAGAGGTGAAGACCCCCAAAACAAGTGAAAAACAATTACCATCCTCTGACTATCAAATACATAGTTGAGTAGTCAAGTGCACTCCTACCAAGAACTCATGCTGTCAGTGGACAATTTGATTACATGGGGGGGGGGGGGAGGGACTGGCCTCAGATTCTTGTTTTTTTACTTTGTTGTTATTGTTGTTGTACAGAGGAGACAAGCACTGCGATCGAGTGGAAATTCTGCGACTCCTTTGCAACAAATCCCCCAGAGGCAATGCGTGCGTTCTTTGGCAGTGCGTGTTTACGATGGATTTATTGATTTTTCTCCGTCGGTTTAATGTAGAAGAGAAAGAAGTCGGTGTCTTCGGCTATTTATGGATTCTACATGTGGTGCAGAATTGGTGATGCCTAGATAGTCTGCGTGTGTGTGTGTTATGGTTTGTAATGCACAAGCCTTTCTACAGGTTAAAAGTGAGGGGAAAATTTTAATGACAGTTTAATACCACATGGTACCTATCATGATAATTGTTGGTATTCTTAAGGAATGCAATCTACAATTTTATGTACTCTCTGCAGTATGTATGTCAGTTCATTCTCTCTGTTCTTTGAGACCAATGCTGGTAGGGATGCTTGTCTAGGATTAAGGATGGAAGATACAACTTTGTATGTTTGACTTTACTGTTCAGCAGACTCTCTCACAAATGAGGCATGGTCTGGATTTAAAAGAAAAAAAAATGCAGGTCCCGTAAAACACCTGAACATTTTTTGCATTGAGGACAAAAGTGCTGCATTTGATGCATCTTTTAAAATGTCTATATTTTTTTTCCAGAAAATTGACAAAAGTATAAAGTTGCAAATATGTGTTTTTTATCCACTTGGTACTCTAATTCAGTGGCATTCTGATAATGAGGTGTCTCCAGTCTTAGTATATCCTTTTAACGGTAAGATTATTGGTTTGATAAGTCACTGAGTGGTGAATGTTTTAGTTAACCAATCAGAATGAAGGGTTGACTCACTTGATCTAATGTATGCTAGTTCAGATTTCTAATGTGTCTATTTGAGTTTGTTTCTTTCCACTAATCATAAAAGAGACACCCAATTGACCTTTTTTAAAAGTCGTTCCTGTTGTAAAGGGAGCAGTTTTTGATAGTATTAAATGTGAGCATTTTAAGCGTGAAAGTTTCATGAAATAAATATGAAGTTGAGCTGCATTCAAAGTAAAACATAGTTGCTCGCTGCAATGGCTGGTAATCACATGTTGCGGTTTGAAGACAGAAAACATAAATTCACTATTGGACAGTGTGGTTTTGGAACTTCCTGATCCCTGCTGATTGCTTAATTAAAACTCCCGTCATCATTTCCCCACACGGACACGACTGCATAAACCAAACCTTGCGCGAGCAGCGCGGCGCCGGCGACAGGTACAAAGCGTCATTACACATATATACAGTTGCAAAAGCGCGTCGAAAAATGAAATGGGACCCTGGGGAGAGAGAGAGAGAGAGAGAGACTTTACGAGGACATGCGGTGATGAATACGGAATTGAGGGCAGGAGCCTTCGTCGATTAAATTTTAGAGCAGCCCGTCGAGTCAGGGCTGTCCAAGGCGGGGTACATGTGTGTGCGTTTGTGTGTGTGTGTGTGTGTTTGTACGCACATGATGTTAAGGGGAAAAACAAGACCAGTGTAATGAGACAAGGACGGAGATGGCGGCGGCGATCGCCAAATTGGCAATGACGCTGACAGTCATTATCTCATTGGCTGGCTCTCATTTGGGGAATCAAACTAATGATGTATTCAATAACATGTCGGCGGAGAGAATTAACGTTGATGTACCTGACGGGACTCGGAATTTTGTAGCCATTGTTGACGTTGTTGTCACTGTCATTTTTCTTGGGCAGTAAAGACATTTTCTGCACTGAATCATCGCTGATTATTAAAGAGAGAAAGAGACAGAAATATGACATGACTGTAAAGGAGAAAAATTAATGTAATAGCGGGCACTGATACCCTTATGATTACATGATAGAAAGGAATATAAGGATGCACTGAGCAAAACTTCATCTATGTGCATTATGCAGTATATTTTGTGCATGACTTCTGCTGAAATGCCTGTAGTTCCCTGTGCACGCAATTGGCATGCATGTACTCTGCGCTATTGTCTCAACTGCTGAACAGCCACAATTTTATAAACAAAAAGAAAAAAGTCTTCCTGAAACCATGGGGGAATAACTTCTTTGCATGCTCTTTCTTCAAGAGCAAGCGTCACTTCCAAAGTCTGGCTGTGGCGGGCTGATGAATACTTTTGCTTTCTCGGATGGCTCGAAATGCGATAATGCAGCGAAAGTGATTGATTACTAAAAGTATGCCCTTGGCAAGTTGAGGTGTCAGGGTCAAAACTTGAATAGTGAAATTTCCTCAACATCTTTTTTTCTCTGTTATGGAAATAATTTCACTCTCACTATTTATTTTCCTTCAATTCTTAAAAAAAAAAGTTTTGTTGTTGTGTTTTTTAGACAGTTTAAGGATTTATTGTCAACACAGAAGTTGGACTGAAAAAGTTACGACGACGTGATTGATGTGTTGCCATTGTCATTCCTGAGGACATAATCCATGCCTGGCGGTGGGATTGAATCGAATCAGCTGGTAGGATTGTGGTAGGGATTAGGACTGAATCCGAGCCTGGTTAAGGGAGGAATGGATCGGAGTGGCTGACTGTGGAAGTGGGCAAAACGGCAGATGCGAGTGGATCATGCAAATGGTATAGATTATGGCTGTGCCTTCAGAACTCCAGTATCAGCTGGTTACTTTCCTTTCTGTGTTATTCTGCTTTTGTATATTAAAGTGTGTAAAGTTTTAAACCTCTCAGTTGAAAATTCTGCTAGCTCTACTCGAACATGGAGACATCTGGCTTTTTGCCCAAAGGTGGCCCATAGAACGGCAAAATGCAAAACATTTTTAATATTTAAACATGATAAACAAATGGATGGAGGTTTACTGAGATTAAGGAAGATTCGTGTGGATATGCCATTATTCACTGTGACAGAGGTCATATAATACAGAGAATAAATGGGTTAGTACGCTGCTAGACAAATATATGGATAAAGAGAGGGGGGAGGAGAGGTGGGAGAATATCAGGGATACACCAAACAGGAATATAAATATAATAAATGAATAAGTGCTTGGTTCTGCAAAATCGGAAAATAGCATTCAACACAGACATACTACATCTTTTCGACATGTACTCATTAGAGTAAAATCACATGATTGAACAGAAAACCAGAAATGAAACAATATAAAGGAAGCGAAGGAAACCGTATGGGCGAAATGGCGAGCCGTGATTGGCTGTCAAGGTAAGCAAAATTAGCCTTGCTGCCAGCCGTTAGGTTGATTAATGCTAAAATAATGCAAGCGTTCTTACGAACTCTTTTTGATGGCACAGAATGGGGTCCGTGAGCTGAATGTATACTGCCTCGAGCATGCGCAGATGCATGAAACTTCTCGCTCGGCTGAGAACCTTAAACCAAGATGAACAGTATTGTTCCGTGCACTCGTGGTTGTTCATCAAGTGGTGAGCAATGGCCGAATTGCCACCATCCACCGCAGTACGCACACTAGGCTGTCTACATGCGCGCGAAGGTAGGGAACGCACGTTAGTTAGTTCATTCATGCGATTTTACTCTGATAAGTGCATGTCGAAAGGCTTTAGTATGTCTGTGTTGAATGCTATTTTCCGATAAATATAATATGCCATGCACTGAATGCTTGTAGTTAAAATGATGGATTCCAAGGTTGTAGGAATAGCACTATTTTGAAAATGCAATATCTGACATTGGGAAATTATGCCTATAATTCCACAAGTGGCTCAACACACTGCATGATATACTAGTATTCATTTTATATTCCTCCAATAAATCTTTGGATAACAAATGGTCAAATTGTTTAGATAAAATATGTACATATTGCTGTGCAGATGATCAGTGTACTGTAGTGGACATGAGTTACAGCAGTGGTTTATCAGGTCAATACCGATTGCACTTTACACATGGTATTGATAAAAACACATTGAACATGCGCATATTATGTATAATGACATCTATGGTATAGTGCACTATACCATGAATGATCTCAGGATATAGCACATCTTTTTTCATTATCCTTTTTGTTTTCAGCATCATCAACATCATAGCAATGTTATGTTTTGCCGCACAATGCCAGGTATACCAATCAGGATACCAAACAGGATTTTCAAAATTCTCTCTTATACCATCCACACAGCAATTTACAAGGGCATCCCCCAAAAAGCCACTCACAGTTTGCTGTGTGTGCATACTCAGATTTTTACATTTATCCAGTAGTTTATGTTGCATTTGAAATTTCAGACATATGACAGAGCTGAAATATGTCATCCTGAGGTGTTGTTGTTGTTGTTTTTGTCTGAAATTGATAAAATGAGAAGGGAAAAGTGAGTGTGTACTAAAATCCATATTTTTTGCTTTTTTTTTATTGCAACAAGAAAAGGATACAGAGTTGTTTGAGAGAATGAGATTGTATATTAATTGTACACATAGTGTTCTATGTGCTGATCTCCATTAGATGTGGAACTACCATGTAATTTTCACTGTCTGTCAGAGATCAACTTTTTTTTTTCCTGATGCCTTGGGAAGTATTTTGAAATCTTGAAATTGAATGCAGTATCTTTATTCAATCTGAAGATGAGTGCGGGGAGTTGATGTGTATTTTCAGTGCATCAGTGACAGGGCATCACAGTGAGAAAGTAGAATAAAGCAAACTTTCCAGGAGAGAATTATCAGTTTCATGTTTGCAATTTTCAAGGAATTCTCTCCCCACTCTTTCTCTCTCTCATCCACCTCATCTACTCTTATCCTTTGCCTGTCTGTCTAACTCTATGTATTCTTATGTGCGTGTTTGTGTGTGATATATTCTTTGTATGATTTTGATATATATGCACCATTGTTTTTTTTGTTTTTTTCATTGCTCTCTACCCCCCCCCCCCCCCTTCCTCTTCCTGGCTAAATACATCAATTTTGTTCTGATTGCCGCTGGGAATGTGGCTTCTACTTTCCTGTGGAGTAATCTGTTATCGTCATGAATGTTTATTGATCTCGATCATTTTTGCTCTTTTATTCGTACTTGTTCTTTTGCTGATTTGATGCATCTCACTCTGTTGTTGTTGTTATTGTTTTTTGTAGACTTTCTCTCCCTTGGGCTTTTTTCCCTCTTTTAACCGTTCCTATAGAATTTGGGATTTCCCATGAAATTCGTGTCATCAACATTCTCTCCCCTCGCAGAGCAATTTTTTTTGCCAGTAATTGCCTGGAGTGATATGGGGAAACGATCAGCCGTATTCGTGCTCAGAATCTACACGGCTTTGCCTTGCCTTTCTTATCATTTTGGGTATCTAATCTAATTTGGGACATGACATCAAGGGCCGTCCTTTTAGTATGTGTGTGTGTGTGTTTGTGTGTGTTTTTGTGTGCATGTTCCAAACAAGTTACTGTGGGGGGAGGGATGGGTTGAGGATGCATACATTCAAACGATTGACCATACTTGTGCTCTATCAGTGTACAACTTGAAAGTTGGTGGCTTATGCATGTTTTCCTCACTGCTTTATACACAGACTGTGAGATTACAAATGCATGCCATTTATACATGCATGCTTGATAATCAGCATTAGTGTGCTCGCTCGTTTACGTGACAGTGCTTGTGGTGAAATGCCAGAATTTTGGATGATGTCATTGGCCGCTGTGGGCTAAATATGTTGTATGTTGAAATGGGTGCAAATATTTGACCGCAATATTTCACTGCTCATATTAAATATATAGTATACTATATATATGAATATTTGTGTGTATATGTGTGTGTGTGTGTGTGTGTGTGTTTGTGTGTGTGTGTGTGTGTGTGTGTGTGTGTGTGTGTGTGTGTGTGTGTGTGTGTGTGTGTGTGTGTGTGTGTGTGTGTGTGTGTGTGAATCCAACAGAAGCCCAAACCAAATGATCCACCAGTCGATAATAGGCTTATTAGAAAAACTGCAGTAAATAGGATGATTTATTCTATGACAAAATGAAGTTTCTTACCCTTTTGAGTTCCCTTCACTTGTACTAAGAGATTTGAACCTCAAACCAGATGATGAAGATTAATAAAGAGCTCCTTCACAGCCCCACATATGCCTAGATGTTGTTGCTTCCATAGTTTAGTAATGCCTAAATCTGGTTGCTTCAAGAGGTGAATTATGGAAAAATCTTCAGTAATTTGAACAAACTGTTAAAAAAAGAATGACAGGAGTACCTCTTATTTGTAATTGATTAACAAAACTTTTACAATTTATATCTTCCAAATCAAGGGTGTGAGAGAAGTTTTCCTCTGTTTTTTTTTTTGTTTTTTTTTTGTGGGGGGGGGGGGGGGTTAGGAAGGAAAAGCAAGCAAAAGGAACTGCAAGAGGCAAGATTTATTGGCAAACTCTATATGGGGGTTTACCCGCTACTGACTAATGACTTGTGTTTTTGGCTAGAGCCCATTGGTCTGGGCATGTCTAAACATTACCCGCCTCCTAGAAAATGTGCCCACTCACATAATCTGCCACACAGACTGGACTACAGATGGTGTTGGTGAGATGTGTTTTAGATGCACACCAGTGGTCAGTTTAAAGGAAGTCACAGAGAAGGGGGTAGAGAAAGAAAGAGCTTAAATTGATGATTGATTTTTGTTCTCTGCTAATGGAATTTGTCATAGGACAGGGTAGTATCATCCGTTCTAATCCTTAGATTTGACATGTAATACAGGCAAACATTGTTGACGGTAATGGAAATAATGCCAATGATGGTAATATCGTTGTGCTGATTCCATTCACAATAGCCATCTGTAAAAACATCCATCAGTATATAATACCTTTTTTTTTCATGTTCCACACATGGCTAGATATTTTGTAATCCTGGCTGTAAAGCGTTTCGCTCTGTGAGGTAATTTGATTTAGATTGATCTGGCATTAGCTTGAATTGAAGCCAGTCATGATGCCGGGGAGTATAAATGATGGAGGGTTATTTGTGGGACTAAACCATAATATTGCTCGGCTGTATAAAGTAAATCCTGCTAATATTCTCTTTCCTGATTGATGAATGAGAAATGGATCTTGTTTAACCAGCTGGAATTGGATCAGAAGTGTAGAGGATCACAGACTGGATGCATCATAGTTTTTCACTGAATCATAGGCACGTATTTTCTCCATAATTTTTTTTTTCAACATGTTGCATATCTCCATATTGGTACACGACTGCATGAACAGCGTATTAAAAAAAATTTGATATTTAATGCTCGCATGTGGGAGTTTTTGCTGCTAAATTATATTTGTACGGTGCACTCCCGTTATAATGAATACGGTTATAACAAAATTCTGGGTACAACGAAGTGAAATTCAGGCCGCAACGTCATCCGCTCTATGTATTTTTGTTGTTATTTGTTCGGTTATAACAAAATTTTGATATAACGAAAGAAAACTGGTGGTCCCGAGGACTTCCTTATAACGGGAGTCCACTGTATACCTAGGGTGGAAAAAAATGCAAATGGCATTTTCATACATAAAGAGTTAGAGCCCTGGGTGATTTCATGTCCTGCCATTGTGGCAAATTATGCAATTCAGTCATATGCTTATTTAGAGCCTGCCAGGGAGGCCATTTATGCCAGAAAGCTGGAATGGTGTCCCAAGCAATAGACAAAAAAACATATAGGTCAATGGGAGATGTGTCAAGAAATACAGAAACGATTTCTAAAAAGAGATGATTAAACAAAAACAAAAACAAAGAGGAAAAGAAGCTCTAAAATATACAGTAGTGTGAGCCATCCAGTATTTGGACCATCGAGCGAATGTGGGAAAGGTGAGCTTTGATCAACCCAACCCTCTACCTGGCCGTGTAATTTGTCATGATTCCCCGAAGGCGAGGCGAGATTCTAGGTCAGCCCGAAATATTAGCCACTGCAATGTCCTGGTGGTAGTGGTGGTGGTAGCAAGGTAGACTATAGTATAACCCCTTGTGCAGTACCAAGGGGGAGCTATCAGGCAAGAAAGTTGTTTGTTGGTCATGGAAAATGGGGGGGGGGGGGAGTGGAATTAAACAGAAGTAGTTGAGAGATCAGTAATGGACAGGAAACCAGCATCGATTTTAAGGAGAAAAATGAAGGAACCCTATGGGGAGCTGTGAGTATATCTTTGACTATGAACCATGCCACGTGAACTTTCTTCATTCATACTACATGCCAATGGCATGGGAAAACTGAAAGAATAGGTGTTATGTCAAGAGTTCATGCCCCCACCCCCCTCCATTAGATTATACTCCAGTACCTTTCTCCAAAGGTCACAAAATGTCACATATATTGGTTGCATAGCCTGTTCTGAACACCCCATGATATTTAGCCCTTTCTGTACCCACAGAAAAAAGACTTCAGTGTACGATTTGGTGGATCTAACTTTAGGAAATCTAGTGGTGGTAATTGATGCATCCAACATCTTTTTTTTTACACTTTCCTGACATAGATCATGAACTAAAAATTGAGAGCATATATATATATATATATATATATATATATATATATATATATATATGAAAAAAAAAGTCTTGAAAAGAAATCTTAAGAATGATTAAGGAAAGAAATACTCAACTATGGATAAGATACTTTGGGCCTCTAGATGGGAACTGGTATTTGTGTTGTGCAGTTGTTGTTTTTTTGGTTGTTGTTCAGTTGTTATGTTTGTTTATGTTTATGTTTATGTTTTGCTGGGGGGAGCTGGAGGAAGGAGGGAAGGGAGGAAAGGAGGATCAGGAGTGGGGGGGGGGATAGACAGAAGGAGTGGTCATCACCTAGCAGGTGCGGATCCAGGAATTCTGTAAAGGGGAGGCGCCTTTACAAAAAAATTAAAGGACGGTGCTTGCGCCCGCCCATTTTTTTCTTTTTATTTCTTTTGTTTTGACATAAAATGAAGAGGGAGAGCACACCCGGTGCGCCCCCCTCTGGATCCGCCACTGCATAGGATGTTTGACAGGTGCTTACTGAAGCCTGCCGATACTCCAATATGCTTCACCACATGCCAAGAGCTCCTCCAGCTTGTCAGATACTGGTCACATGATACTTCCGTACTTCCAAGGCACACAAGTTACCTCTTTCCTCGTTTTCTCTGACAATTGTGAAAACAGTCATTGCCTTTGAAACGGTGTTTTGTAGTATGTCCCCCCCTCCCCCCCCCCCCCCCCCCCGGGAATTGTATACATTTTCTTCCAACAGCAGAAGTATAGACCTGTAAGATATGTACCATGACTGTCTGACTTACTGCAAGCCTGTTGCAACGTAAGAACTGATTATTTTCAAGTGGTACAGTACTCAATATGGATTACTTTGAGTTCTGCCAAAAAAAAAACACCCTAAAAAACAAACAACAAACAAACAACAACAACAACAACAACAACAACAAAAACAGAGTCAGAATTTTCTCTGTACTAGACCTGGTTTTTCAATGTTACATACGGTGTATGTGCATAGTGATATAAACACTCGTAGTAGAATTGAACCCAGTGCTATTCAACACCATTTCAGCTGTCAAATGAGATCTATGCCATCCCAGCAAACCTCTCAAGCATATAAGGGTTCCAGTGTACTTGAAGCTTTAGTGGCTCCCAGCTCTCTTGCTTGTATTGTGCTGTTAAGAAAATATCTCAAGCCTATTCTCTAATGTGTACACCAGACATTGTACCTACAGTGACTGTTAGATCTGAATGCGGGAACAGGCAATGGGGTAAAATATTAGAATGCTCAGAGACATCGCTACCTGTTGAATTGGGGCACATAATTCAATTTCTTTTCAAATGTTTACAAGTTTCTTCTCGCGCTTGTATTCTTGGCCACGAAATCTCATTAGGAATCATGAGTGATGTGACTTTTTTTTTCGGCAGCACAGTCGAGTCGTAAGCAGTACCTCGTGTGCACGGTTCAATTTCGTAGAAATGAGAAACCCTCCCAAAGAATGCAAAGTGTTGAGTTTCTCCTCGTCTAACTCTGAAGGATGTTTACTGCTGATGATGAATGCCGAACAACGGCGGAGCGAAATTCGAGAAAGAACTCGTCAATTCTTGTGCCATTCAGCCCCAAAGGCATGGCAACAGTCCAGTGGACGCTTGCCTGAATTCAGCGCAACTCGCTACCCAGCCATGACGTCTGCAGCGTATTTCAATGATATCGAATTTTATTTTTGATCCTGTTCGACAGAAGTGTCAGCAGACATTTCAGGATTGGGGTGGGTTTGGGTGGGTCGTGGGCCACCAGTAAATAAGATGTACAAATCGAGGCATGATGAGGCATGTCGTAAACAACTGCTGCTTGTGCAATTTGCAGCATTTTGTCACCACATTCAACTCGTAGCACTTCACAAAAATTCTGTGAATATGAACGATTTGGTTACGATTTGCAACAAAATGTATGACACATTACATGATGTGAACTAGTTTCGATCACAAGTGATCTCTCTGTTTTACTAATTGGTTTTAGTTATGTGATTTTTTTGTATCAAGTGATGAAAAACCAATGTCTACACGTGCTCAGAGGTTTAAAATGCAGGAAATCAAGCACTTTCCTCATGTTATGTCATATCATCAGCATTTCATGCAGAAAATTCAAGTGCGTTTTTTGTAATAAATAATATGCAGTAAACAGAATTCTTATCAAAATTTTCTGATGCTTTAGGAAACCATCAACCCTCTGCTGTTCATAGTGTGAGCATTGCGTGTTTGGGACTTCAAGACTTACTCATGATTGATGGTACACTTCTTCATGAATATTTATGATATTGTTCAGCAGTCATTCCCATCACACATTAGGATACTATTTCAGACCCAAGTTGGTTAATTGAACATATATTTTGTACATCCAGTTTGTAAATATCATCTCACATTTGACCTCTCATATCTAAAGAAAGAGAAAAAAATGTGTGCACAGTCATTTTTAGATTTTTGGTAGTGATGCAATCACATTTACAATGCGTGTTTTGCAAGTCTTTTTTTATAGTTTTTTTTAAGGTTTCACAGCATATTTGATTGGCTTGCTAGTGCAGATATGATAGGTTTAAAGCAAGAATAATCTTTGTTTTTATGTTTTCCACTGGAGATGGGTTAAGCTCTGTGGGTTTAGGGTACAGGCTGTACTCTTGGAGAGGGGAAAATGCTAATTGAATTAGGCCCCGTTCAACAATTAATGAAATTACCCCTCCTCGGCTCCCGGTCTTCAGTCTCACCCCCCCCCCCCCCCATACCTCCTTTCTAATTTCATGCTGTTGAGTTATCCCCTGAAGCATAGATCTGAGAAGAGAGCAAGGGGTAATCTAGCCTGCAGTATTAGCCCTCATCCAGTTGTGATAGATGTTAATGGAAATTCAATTAGACTTCCATCAAATGCTGGAGACTCTACAAATCGAACGTCTGTCCGCAAATCAAAACAAATGAATCATTTTGAGGAGCACGGCTGCATTAAATTCATCTCTTGGGTGTTGTGGAGAAACAAAAGCTGCATTAAAAAAAAAAGGAGAGAGAGAGAGAAAAGAAAAAAAAATTGTCCTTTGCAATGCAAGGCATTCTATCTGTCTATTTCTACTTGATCAAATGCCAATATCACTGAGTACTGAGTATTTGAATGTACAAGTGTGAACACATGAAAAAGATAGAGATGTGATATCTGTGAAAAGTTAAGTTTGTGATACAAGATGGAATGTGATGGAGTGTTATCAAGTAGAATATGACAGATGATTCCTCCTAACAATCACAAAAGTAAGCTTAATGAAGCGACGATGCAAAAGTGAATATGCAATTCATTAACATTCACAGCAAATTCCTACACCCATTTTCTTCTCTCGAGCTCAAATTGCAATTTGGAATTCTTGAGAAATAATGTATTAAGTGGGCATCTTTGCCTCTTTACTGGCAGCACATTTTGTTCTGTCCTTGGATTGAGGTTTGGAAAACTGAAGCCTTCAAATAGTGCCATCATTTACAGGATTTAGACTTCCAGTATGGAGGCAGAGATGAAATAGGTGGTTTCTAGGGAAAGTCTAGGCTCAGTGGATATTCTGGTAAAACTGATTTTGTAGAGTGGTATAATCACTTAGCAACACCAAAACTCTAACAACCAGGCTTGGCAACAATACTTTAAAATGCAGAGACCAATGCCAGACTATCCTTGGTACCATGAAAAAATAAAACCTACAACATTTTATTTTTTCAACAAGAATTTTGCAGATCAACATACGTTATGAGGACATGCCCACTGTGACTAGGCATACTTTTTCCATCCAATCAGGGTTAAAACATATTCACATTAGGTTCTTTCCGATAGCTCCAGAACCCTCGCAGAACTTTCCTAAAGACCAAAAAGTAGATTTTACCATGAAAGTAGCATTAATGCATTGAGCAAGTCCCTTAGGTGGAATGAGAAATAAGAAGTGTATAAATACACTGATAGGCTGCCATTAATGTGTTTGAGGTTTGCATTCATGATTTGTTTATACGCCACAGAGTGGTGCGTTCCATTTGGAGATGGTTGAGAAAGACGCGTCTGGCGGCGTGCGATGCCTGTTTATTTTTGCAGTGACGATCAATCCCAGGTAGACTTAACATTGTTGGCGAGCGGCAACGTGATTCGCGAGCGCTGCCCCTGGTTCCTAGTTGTTGTGATTTAGTGCAAGTACAGCAATTGTGTCAGTTTACATGGCATTGTTGCTAAGCAAATACACCTTCCTCTCTTTTTTGAGATGGGGGAGGGGAGAGGAGAGGATTGGAATAGCGCCGTGATGAGCCCTTTCTACTTTTGTTCACTTGTGATTAATTTTTTGTCTTACGGTATTAAGAATAAGCCTTTTTGTCTTCCAAATGGAACTTCAATTACTCAGTGAAATACAGACTCAGAATATGATGAACAGGCAGAATTTTATTACTGACAGTGTCCCCCCCCCCCCCCCCCCCCCCAACCAGATACATTTGCCCTGTGGAAGGTCTTTTATTCTAAGTTCATATGATGTTGACTTAATTATATTCCTTCAGCAAAGAAGAATTTCCAAGGGAGGTGGAAACAGTCTGGTAAGAAAAACAACATTATCAAACTTCAGTCTGAGATGTAGGGAAAATTTCCTCAGGGAACTGCAGGTACTCTTTTTTTAAGTAATCGATGTGCATTATCCACTTGTGTAAAGTCACAGCTATGCTTTTTTTCAAGAGCAATCCAATACTACCTAAGAAAAACATTATACGCTGTCCCTACTTGAAAAAAAAAAAGAGAGAGAGGAAGAAATAGCCCTGTCAAACGGACAGGTCGCGTTCCTTATTAGCCATGCGGCAAAAACTGTGCGATCTGAGGCACGCGTCATGCATAACGCAGCCGCTGCTCACGCACAAGCCAACCTGACTTGCGACTGTTTGTTTTGTCTACCCATCAAAAGACCCCGTCACTCCAGCAGCTGGGAGGGAAATCCAACATCTCGATCCATCTGCCTTGCCGGTTATTCTTTCCGTCAGTTTTGTAATTCTCTTGTCTTTTTTTTTTAAAACCCATCTTCAGTTGTGTAAGATGAAACATTATGAGCAAACACTGAGACTAGACATATTTGTTTTGGTTTGATTCCTCTGTGTTTCATATCAATTCTGACAAAAGAAAAAATAATGTTTGGTGAATTCTTTTTTTGCTCGAACAAGCACCAATGCAGCATGCCGTCCTGTTTGTGAGAATGGTGGAAATCCATCTTTGAGATTTTCTGTATTCTGCATACGACTGATTCACTAACAGTCGAATGTAGCTGGGAAGAGAGATGATATGTGACAGTGCACCTCAAAACGAACATAAAGTCGCACACACTGATTTTGCGTGAGGACTGAAAATAAGTGAAAAGGGTCAACCTAGCCGAACTTGACTTTTTCATATTTTCTGAAAGAACGGATCTTCTTTTACATTATGCTAAAATTTGGTATCATAAAACGTGCAGGAAAGTGTGTTTTTTTAGCAGTTTATCTCGAACATTTTTGGTAGAATAGTGTGATTATGTGTGTCTTTAGAATCCCTTTTTCATTTCTGAAAAACCTTGTCCACACTCTTCACTTTCAACTCTAATAACTTTTGAAAGGATAGTGCTACTGCTTTAAAATTTGGCATTAATCCATGGACAGAATGTGTTTATGAGGCATGCTTAATTTCAGTTTAATCTGATAATCCCTTCATTGTTGCTACTCTGGTGGTTTACTTTCTGTTTTTTGTCCCATTCATCGCACAGCCAGCACGGTTTGGTAAAGATTAAGCGCTTGAATAGACATTGTACTTCAGAGCCTCTTTTCTCAGTTCACACTTTTCCTGAGTTTGTGCTTTCTTTCCAATATTCAAATAGGTTAGGAGAGTCCATTTGATTTGAGTTATATATCATTTTAAAGCTTAAAATCTGCTCTTTCAGGATATGGTCTTAACTAAAAATTCATGTCTGGCGACTTTTTGTTTGTTTTGAGGTGCAGAGTCACATATACTACGTTTATAAAGAGGGAGAGAGAGAAACATTCATTGGACTGTCAGTTTTGATATGAGTGTGAAACCCAATGCAATGATTTTTAAAATCTCAATTACAAGTAGGTCTGGTCTCAAATATGTATGCTGTAAGGATCGACTAATAGGCCAAAGCAAGCATTTGTGCTTCGAGCCATGGATGGGAGCACTGCAGTCTGATCAAGAATTTAGATTTTGACAGCTTTTGTCAGGCCTCCATATTTCTTGTGGATTATGAGTTTCAGGTACAAGGTTATCTTCTCCTGATGTGAATATAATATTGTGCATCTGATTTTGCCATTCAGCTGTTCATTCTAGTCATGACTACAGAGGTTGGAATACTGTAATTAAGTGGATATTGTCGCGTTTTTAATTTTTTTTGTGCTCAGCTGGGTAAGGTAAATTTCGCGTGTTTTTAATTCCGTGGAATCAGGACATTTATTACTGGCACATATGACATGCAAAAATGTTTGCATATTTTCATTTTCACACTAGCTTCTGGTTGTGTGAAAATTTCTACACCGCAAAAAATTTCCACTTTTACTGTATGATGTTCTGTGTAGGCCAAAGGAGATGTTTGACAGACTACTTCTATTTTATAATTTTAAATTCCAGCATTCATTCCAGAAAGGTTCTCCCAAAGGTGAAATTCCATTTTGGGTCAATTAGATCAAAGATTATTTGAAGGAAAAAAAATATAGTGATAAGAAGTGCTTTCATTCATTTCTTTTTAATCTCTTCAATGTAATTTTTTTTTTCTTAGATAAAATGACTTGTATGCATGATGGCTAAAGGTATTATTTTTTCATCACAAGTAATATGTGCTAGTACAAGAGTTCATGAAAATAGGGCCATCAACTAATTTCATCTTGCCAATCTGATTATCAGAGAACAAAATGCCTCAGGTCTTTAACAGGTAGCACATCATATATGTGAACCTCAGCCATGTATCTTATTCATGACCCCAGTCTGGCTTGCATCGCAGCTTTCATCAGTAAGCTGCCAGAGGGGTTTATGATGCTTGAGTAGCAAGGTCTGGAAACAGACCCATCCATCCACTGAGCATTTGCCTCTCGGCCGGGGTTTGAACTGCACCTCCAAACGGGGAATGAAGCCCATTGAGTCGTCAGCCCCACCAGCTCAGCTAATGCTGTCTGGGTTTGGATAGAGGCAAGCTTTGCCATTTTTGGAGCTGGCGATTAACAACTATTGATGCCAGATTTCTTTTCCTGCAACGGTTTGTCTGTCCTGCTCCTACAAAATTCACCGCAAAAGCTCACTCTGACTCTCTTCTGTCGCCCCTGGCAATGCATCTATGCAAACGATCCCCAAAGCACTTAGTTCTGACCCATTCTGACCTCTCGAGTAGAGTACTGAAACAATCATTTCAAATTGAGAAGTGTGTAAAAAAAAATAACCCAAAGGATTCCATGTGATCTACAACAACAACAACAACAACAACAAATGAGTTAAAGTGAGAGAAGTTCATCAACTGTCTGTGATATTTTGTGATAATTCCCTGTAGGGTTCATGATGAACCAGGTTCCTTGGTAATGGACAAAAGCTAGATGCTTTGTTTACAAAATTTTCATGTAGTGTTTGACTTTTTAAAACTACATGTAGTTAACAGCTGATGTGACACAATGTCTGGCAAAACTTCAGGAGAAAGTAATATCAGAATTTAAAAAAAAAGGTCTGTTACAAATTCCTGTATGAATGTACCCTGAACTGGAACTAATAAGGCCAAACATTATCCAGGTTTATCTGAAGAAATAGTGGCATTACTGGACAACTCTCCCTTTGGTTTGTATCAAACCCTTTCTCCTAAAAAAAAAAAAAGTCTTTGCCAGATTATTGCAGCAAAACTTTTTTTTTTTGTGAAGGATGCAACATTTTCTTTGTGATTTCATGTTGACAGGGAAAGTTAGTGAATTTTGATGTATACAGCAAGAGTCCTGAGACTCAATTAAACCATTGCCTCATCAAATCGGTATTTGAAGATGGCACCAGTGTCACTGGTTCGTGAAAAATTTGGTACTTCAAAATTCCATAACTTTTCTTTTATTTGAGGCTGGATTTGGTAAAGCCTCTACCATTCTGTTTGCATGATTTTGATTTTACTTGATTTCTTAAAGCCAGTGTAAACATAATGAGTAGATTATACCTTAAAGTGGTAGTCATGTTCCTGTGAGGATACTAGTATCTCCCAAATTACCTTTAGTTCCCCCCCCCCTTCTTGGTGATTTACAGTAGTCTTGAAGTCACTGCCCCCTTCCACCATTGCCAAAATGTTTCCAAACCCACCCCCTCATTACAAATCACTCTGGTTACCCCCCCCCCCCCATTCCACGCACACACACACACCTTCTTTCCCTCTCCCTCTATCTAAACTTGTTTACATGCCTGATTGGAATCAGTGTATCGACTCTTGTCCCCTCCACCCAATCCATTTCATTTGCAGTCATTGGCTGTTTCGCCTTGTGTCCTGTCGTGTCCTCCCGTTGTTTGGTTCCCGACCGACCGGGCGAGGATCAGCCCCGGCGGGGACTTTGCCACGCCATTAGACAGATGACACTCGGCAAGCTAATAAATGCGACGAGGCAAATCAATAGACGCAAACCGAGATCTTCTTATGATTTGCGTCCATCTGCCGGAGTTAGTCTCATTGATGAGGCCCTCCACTGCTGTCCCTAGGACATGTGACGTGCTCATGCTCAGGTTCCCACTCAAAAGTTGGAGCTAGAGGTATTTTGCCTCAAAATTTGGCCTGAGTATAGATCGGTGAGGCAAAAGGCAAGGAACAAAATTCTTTCATTTGCTGAATCTAAAAGGATGCCATGGTATCAGGATGCTTTCATCAAAGTGGTGGGTATGATCTCAATGATGGAAGTTGTATAGAGGGGAAAAAATGGGAATGTCCCTAGTCTGTAAGTCTGTAAGTCATTCAACCCCCCCCCCCCACTTATACACAATCACACATGCACACACTCACACACACTCACATGCACACCCTAACACACATGTGCACACACACACACACATTACAAATCAAGGGTAGTTAAAAAGACATGATAGAGACACACAAGAGTAGATTCTAGTATGTGCAGGTCAAAGTTATGATGTCACATTCGCATAAGAATCAAAAGGACTCTCCTCTAAAGAGATTTTTCAACATTCTCCGAGTTCCACAATAGTGATTTTTAAAATTATTTATTCCCAAACTACTGTTGTCACAGTATCTTTGGAAACAAACAAAACCAGAACCCCTGTCATCAAGTTTAAGATGTAAATGAAATATATGTGAGGTTGGTAGGTAGACCAGATATAGGAGAATGTGATTTTGTACATCTTAGGAGCATTCTTGTACATAAAAAAGGGTAAAAATGTGTTTTATGAATCATGTCGTAGTTTCATACTACTTCCACAAGCAACCTTTTTGAAGTTACTTGTAGACTGTTTTGCACTTAAACATTGTAAGTTTCTCTTTTCTGGTTAAAATTATCAGGAGAATGATTAAATCTTTTGCTCCCTTGTAATTCAAGAACTCATGTTGCATTGGTCACGACAGGGTAGGTGTGAGAAGGTGACGGGAGTTAGGACGCTTGCTGTGGAGGCTGCTGCTGTGATGTTGTGATAAAAGGGAGGACATAGCTGCGGCTTTTTTTCCCCACCGGAGTGGGTGCGTGTTTGGGGAAAGATAACCTCCTGCCCGTCCGCTGATTGCTTCACGATCGCTCCTCTTGTCACCTCGTGTGAGGTTCAAATTTGATTATCGGCATCATAATGGTGCGCGCATCGCTTAACTCGAGCACCACACCTTCCCGAGAAGTCGCTTTCTAAGACGTCGGCGGTGGACGCATAACGTTGCCGGCAAAAATCGAATTAGAGATCCCTCGCCGTGCGCAGGGGGGAAACCTAAATCGCTCACGACGGAGACTGTCTCTTCATGTCTTTCACAATATTGGTATGAGTCTTGAGTGTTATCGGGGAGGGGGGAGAGGGGGGAGGGGAGGGGAAAAGAGGGCTTGGAGGGAAGGGGAGGAGGATGTTGATGAGATGAGGGAAGGGAATGAGGTAGCGATGTGCCATGGATCACCAAACAAATTTATGGAGACGAGGAAAATAGGGAGAAGTGTCGAGGAGGTCCTCTGATGCATACTGATTGGGTCCCTCCTGCCCTCCCTCCCTCCCTCACCGCCATGCCTCATCGGCAGCGATTTGCGTGCCCATCCCACCTCGCATCACCGTTGCCGTGGTAATGGCATGGATGTCTCCACTCACTGCATCTAATCCCGGGAATAAGCTGCGTAAACATGTTGGTGCTGATGCCCTCTCATGGAGTTTGGGCAATGATTGGAAAGGGGGGGGGGGTAATGTGGTAATGATGTTGCAAGAAAGAAAAACAGAAAGTCGGATACTCCCCCCCCCCCCCCCCCATCAGTGAGAGCTCAAACAGAAATCCACTATCGGCAGGAAATCATGAGGAATTTGCTTCCATCAATCATACTCCTACAGCCCACTCGCGATCATGATGAAACATTAACCCGAGATATTAGATTCTGTTGTCACAGGACAAATGGATGATGCTGTAGGCTAATAGAATGAGATCACATGAGATAACTCTCACCGCTCACTGTCAAACTGTGGGGTTATTTAATCTTGAAATGTAACATTGATAGGCTGTTGTTGTAACAAAAACTGTGTAGTCAATGAGGTTTGTGGAGACTTGATGTGTTGGACAAGGAGTATTACAGCCCTTGTGGGATCCATTAAAAGTTGTATTATCAGCCCCAAGATGTAAACATGAGCACAGATTTCATGCCTCGGTGATGCCATCGAGAACATGCTCTCATATCGACTTCACATCACGTTAGAAGGACTTATTCTTAGAATATAGCAGCACAAGAAGTCAGTGCTCGAGTTATACATTGAAAGAAGTCTAAAGGTTGGTAACTACATGTAAGTTTTCAAGACTCACCCCTGGTATTAGTCAATCAGAGCTTTAGATACAGTCACAAAATGATGTTCATTTCTTCTTAAGTTGGGGAATCAATTGCCATCTTATGGCAAGATTTGTTGGTACTTTGAGGTACTCCGTGGAAGAGTGTGACATTTTGGGAGGGGAAGTGGGTGAGAGGATCACTGGCAGGCCTACTCACGTACACCTATTACTGAGTAACCGGAGCGCCACATTAAGAGGAACGGGGAAGGATTTTGTTTTGTTTTGAGAATGACCGAATGCTGGGGTCAGAATATGATGGTAATGTATGTTTTATCGAAGAGCATATTTTTATGTAGGTAATGAGAGCCTACATTCTGTGCATTGCCTTAAACTACTGAAATGACATATTTTGGACTAGACAGAGTGTTCTGTGCTTATGAAATTACAACCTCTATATCGTTTGAAGACCGAATACCTCTATTTATCCAAATGAATGGGGAAAAAGTGGAGACACAATAATGACTGCATTCAGAAGCTGATGTAATATGTTATACCAAAAAGCACATTTTTTATGCAGGTTTGATAGCATTAGTATTAGTTGTTTTTATACACTAACTGCAATGATACATTTTGAGAAGTCAAAGTGTTTAGTGATCATGAAATGATAAGCTCATCCTCACGTAGTCTGAAAGATATGAAAGTTTTATTTATCTAACAGAATTAAAAAAAAAAATAGCAAACATGAAGATGCAGTGTAACTTCAGTCTCGGGTAGGATTTCAGACCATTTGCCACCATTGTCCTGAATAATACAAAAATAAAATGCATATTTGATTGGATATCAATATTCATCTTTGAATATCATATCAAAACAGAATGCCACAGTGTAAATTTGGCTGTTTTATACATTCCTAAAATTTAAGGATAATGCACGAGTATAAGAGTATAATGTGATGAATGATTACAAGGCATAACTTGTTAAATCTAGTACAGTGTATTTCCATTGTTTGCCTTGTGAGTCACAATTATACTGTATGTCCCAAAAAGATTACAACGGGACCCTCCGCAATGATAACTTTAAAAATAGTGAATCAATCCAAATACAATTTCAGGGTACAAAACCGTAACTCATTGCCCACATCTTACAGAAAACCCCATTTGATTTCCTTCAGTGGTCAAAGAGAAATGAGGAATTTTGTAGAGCATGTCAGGAATCTCTTCCCTCCAAGTTCTGTCTATTGTGTTCATACACAAAGTATCCAAGTGCTAAACTTACAAGAATCAGACTCATGACATGCTTTACAACAATCCACATTTCTCTGTGACCGCTTCACCAAATTGAATGGGGTCTTCTGCAAAATAGAACTAAGATATTACATTTTAAGACCCTGAAGTAGCATTTAGACAGTTGAATCATATTGGGTGTTATCAATATGAAAATCTGATTGTATTTTTTTTTTTTTTTGGGGGGGGGGGGAACATACTGTACAGATGACTTTTTAGTTGCCGTGGGCCAGCCCATCATATGTCATCTGGTTTAAGCTTCTAGGGCATCCCATGAATGACGGAACATTTGCTAAGAGATGATTCTAAATTTGCTTTAAAATAATGCATCATTATCTCACAAGTATCATCTCTAGGATTTCCAGTGGGTATTAAAGCCAGTGTTACAAGCATTTGCTGGACATTCTGTATATTATCATATGTATTATGCACAATGTGAGTAGCCTTTTTTTTTTTTTTTGCTGTGACCACGAATGGACAATGGTCGTGGCGGTCAGAACGAAGGAGGACATATTAGCTTCGCCGATGGAGGAGTGTAAAATGAGAATGCAGGGGCTCTGAAATCCTGACAATGCATAATGGATTGGATGTTCTCAGATAAGAGGGGCCATCGCACTCTTCAGGTGGGGGGGGGGGGGGTAAAGATGTCCTTCAGATTTGGTGAAGAAGAGAGAGATATGGAGACTAATGGCCATTCATTTTTTTTTCTCTCTCTCTTTTTTTTTTCCCCCCCTCTTTTTTATGAGCAGGAAGACATAACTGTAGGTCATCATTGCAGAGCTTCTAGCTAGTATGCCTTCTCTAAATTACAATGTTGGTACAAGTAGTTCATCAAAAATAAAAATGTGGTTGAAAAATGAAAAATGATTTTTTTTTTTAATGATATGATTTTGAATAGCATATATTTCTTTAAATTTCAGTGAAAACAAAAATATGGGGTTCAGCCTTCAGATACATGGTTTTGCTTCCTCTTTTTTGCTTTTTTCTTTTTTGAGCTGTGCATCAGGTATGCCTTTTTTTTTTCTTTGATCTACAGTTCTAAGATAGCAACCCTTGATTCCTTTACAGTGCTGTATAGTCTAGTTTGAATTTGTATATAAAGATATATATGTATTTGTGTACATGTATATAAATACTGACTCTGGATTGCTTACTGTTTGCTTCGTTCTTTTACAAACTTGAATATACTGTAGCTCCTAACATATGGTAGAATTTGAAATTGTGCTCTCTCTCTCTTTCATGTTGCAATGAATAGGGGTTTCATGTGGGCAGAATCTATCTTTCAGAACAGTGACTTTGGGAAAATGGATAGCTCTATTTCTTAACGTGTAATTTTGTGTAATGATGCCTTTCTTGACTGTGATATTGGTTATCAAATTGCTTTGCATAAATACCTTGGTGTTTGGGGTGATTTTTGTTTTCTTAAGTCTTCAAAATTTCATCTGCATTTGAAATTAGACATGAGAAGAAGAGATGGAGAAAATGACAATATTTGGTGTGGAAAAAAAAAATCCCAAATCATACAGAGGAAAAAGTAATCAGTGAAAACAGTAGAAAAACAGAAGAAAGTTGGATTTAAAATGAAAACTTGTGGTTGTGATGCTTCATCCAGAGTCTGCAGAAATTGCAGAACTTGCACAAAAGTTACATTAACTCCCTCATTACTATCAGCAACTTGATTGTGCACATTGTCAATGGCACTTCAGTGGTCTTGGCCCTGATAGGGGTAAATCACTGGAAGCCACGCCTCCTGCAGTTTTAAACGTAGGAGTTCGTTCAGAGGACTCAATGTACAGTTCAATGTTATTTGAAGCGAGTAAATGCCACTGCGGTATAATGAAACCGACAGTGACACTTAGTGCAAGGCAACATTCACGTGGGTTTATGTGGTGCCACGATCATTATAATCAAAGTGATGGATTGATAATGAGCCCATTGTATTCCTGATCAATGCGCAGTTAATGATTTATGAGCTGGCGCCATATTGCCCCCAGACGCAGACAATTCAGCTTAGAAAAAATGTGGAATAGGATGATTTGGCCGTGCAGTAAATTTGTACATGTTCGTACAGAAATTGAACACTTGAATGTCTTAACTACCACATGTCTGAATTTTAGAAGTGTGAAAAGCCGATAAAAACACTCAAGTCTGTTTGGTCGCTTTATGCGTGAATCTAGCCCCGTGTGTCTAGACAGTCTGATCTCCTGCATGCCTGATTAAATGTTGAGAGCAGATTTTCTAAAAACCAAGTTTATCTTGGGGCAGGCATTTGCACCTATTGTATTTCTAGTTGATTTTTGCATATCAAGAGGGATGAGTTTTACACCAGTTTTACACCTTGAGTCTGGCGGAAAACATGACCGCAAGTCTGTTTCTATGGTTATCAAGCACATAATTGCTGTAGAAATGGTTGATTGTGTCTCACCTTAATCCTTTAATGATATGAAGGTAATAAAATGTTCTAGAGTCCCAGCCTTTCCTGGTCCTGCTAAAACAGGTGGTAGATCAGTTCCAAATATATCATGAGTGCTATTTTGAATCATTTTATCATATGCTGCTTTATTTTGTAATCCTTACATTTTTGGAATTAAAAAAAAAAACCACCAGAGATTGTGCCTTATCAAAAAAAAAAATGTCCCCGTACCAGACTAGTTCAAGTACAACAGCGTGCTGTCACATCACTAAGGTTACTGCATCAACAATGCCGAGCCATTGGCCAGAAATATGTACTGACAAGGGGTAAATATTTCACAGGAGATCTCTGGGCACCAGGCGTGAAGCTCCCTCATAGCCATTTATCACATTGGTTGTAAAATCATCCCATTCACCTTTGATGAGCAATTCCACGCCGTGTTCAAGGTCTATTTTTATCAAATGGAGTAGAATTGGACGGACAGAATTTAAGTGGAAGACTTTCATCAAAATTGGCCTCAATTGTGATGTAAGAAAGTCATAGGATCATTATTTTCCCTTGTTTTCAGTGAAAAGTGATATCGGTCACAAGGATGCTCATAAATTGGGGGAGGCACTGATGTTATTGCCACACAATTCTTCTGTTGGCTTGGATGTAAAAATACTATTCAAATGAAAAATCATGTTCTTGGTTGATAATTTAGCATCTGCGGCCTCTTCCCCTCCCCCCCCCCCCCCAAAAAAAAAAAAAATAAAAAACTAAAAAAATAAAAATCATGGTTGCTTGGTTATTACAAGACAACTATAGTTTCATGTGAAGGACTCCAACATATTCATAAACTTCAAGTTTTGAAGAAAAAAAGGTGATAACTCTATAAAAGTTTATTTACAGGTCTGTTTGAGATTCCTGATGTGAAGATATCATCACATCTTCAGGTTTTAATGTGTGGTTGTGACTTATAAGTGGAACTCTTTAAGGCTGTGACTTAGTTAGTTTCGAGTTTCATGAAACCACACCATCTTGTTCATCTGATTTAAAGTTTTGTTTTGTTTTTTAAATCTTTATCCATTTTACTTTTACTGGCCCTGTCTAGGGTGATTGTACTTCCTATACTCAGCATATTGTAAAGTAGCCAGCTTTTCCTGTCAGTGTTGAGAATTTTATTTTGTGACCCCACATCATAAAAATCACAAATAGGTGCCAGATGGGATATTTTGGTTAAAGTCAAATTCTGAAGGATTTTATAAGTTCAAAATGATTATATATAAATCATCAACAAACAATGTTCCTAACCCTTTGAAATATATGATGGAAAATCAAACATTGGTGTAGGAATGCTACTTTTGAGAAAAGGGGCTTTGATGTTGAGGGGTGTATTCAAGTGCACATATTCATCCCTTGATGTCATGTATAGAACAATGAGGGGATTTAAAACTCCATGGCAACCACTATGAAGAGATTATCCAATTTATCGGAAACTTGGTACTCTCATGAACAATATTCTGTTCATGGTTATGTCAAAGTTATCAATGCTTTTGTGGGATTTGTAGGATATTAGTGCACACTTCCACATGCCTTGTGGGTAGAAAATTGAGAAAATCCATTAGAGACAGAAAGAAAGGATTAAAAAACAACCTGTTTTACATTTAATCCTACATGTTTCAAAACTCCAGACATAGAGTGAAAGAAGATAACTATGTCAGATGACATGGTCAGATACCAAATGGAAAACCAACGGTGCATAATTTTTGTGGGTTTGTGGTGCAAGGTCACCTACGTTCTCTCGCATAAAGTATGTCTCACATCGCCGCCTGCTTATCATGCATTGCTTATCATGCATTCCATTTTAAAATTTCATTCAATTTGGTATGCCATTATAAGTCGATCAAAATTTTAGCCATAGATGTAATGTGCTGTAGCTGATCCCTTTTACCTATTTTCATTCCTATCTCGAAGGTGTTGACAGGTTTGCTGCTGTAAGTAGATGATGTTTTCATCCACATTTGTGACACAATGTATTGATCTGTTTATGTAGGCATATAATGTATATTCTCCACATACCTCGCAATGTCGCTAAATTAAGCAGAAAGTGAAAATGTCCTATACTGGCACGAACACGCTCACACAAACACACCCCTGGGAAAACTGAGAAATCAACCCGGGCATCTGCTATGAAGTTTTCATACACTCTGTATTTGTGTGTATGTGTGTGTATGTGTGTGTTTGTGCTTGTTTGTGTGATGGGGGTGGGGGGGGGGAGGCAGATAATCAGTAACCTCATAATGTATGTCTGCGAGCAATTCCCAGGCCGAGGGTCTATAGAGTGCCGAACGGGAATGTGTATTCGTACATCGTGTTAGCTGCGTTTTTCCATATGTCCCTCCAAATTGGCCACATGCTCCTTTTCCCCGTCTCCTCTTTTGTTGATGTTTTTTTCCTCATTTGTTTGTTTGGTTTGTACGAGAAAGAGGGATAATGAGTTTGTTGTTTTTTTAAGTGAAGCGATGGAGATAATACATTGTGGTTGTAATTTGGACAACGACACAGGGCATGATTCAAGGTGACTTTCAAATACAGTCAAATCATGGCAAGTGCTAGAGATATTTGAGTTTTACTCCAAAAAAACGTCAAAATATTTCTTTTTTTTTATTGAGCTTAATCACAATAATGATAATCATTTCAGCTCATAGCAGCTATAAAAGTAATGCCAGGTCCATCAAAAATTTTTGTCGGTCTCATTCAGTATGTCAAATTTTGTTACAGTGCTTTGATCAAAAACAAAAATCTGAAAATGTCAGCCCTTCTCACACGTACCCTCTCCTTCTCCCCATGGAACCAGTAGGCAAGTCTTGTATTGCCCAAGAATGAAGTGATGAATTGGGATCTATCAATTTTTGCATAAAGTGACACAAATGTCCCCACTGGGGAAAATAAGAAGTCGTCATTAGGGTTATGGCTCTTGTGTGATGTGTTGTGAAACTGACGGGAATGGAAGAGAGAAAGGGAAAGCATCACAGAAGATGGATACAAAGAGCTAGATGGAAAGATTTAGGGTTAATTTCTCTCCTTTATGACAAAAAAAAAGATAGAGGAGGGAAGAGAAATCTCGGGAAGATGATACCATTCGCATATCAAGTCAGACCTATAGACCCAAATGTAAGAATGGTGGAAAAATTCAAATCTCACAGGATATTCCATGCCAACTACTCCAACCTGATTATCTACTGATTTTAATTGGTCTGATTTTAGTGATATTTTTGAATAATCAATGAAATAGGTAGCTTACTTTATTTAATGTACATATTGGTGAATTTGAAGTCCCATCTGAGACCCAGTTCTCTGCTTTCTTTTAATCATGCATCTGATGTCGTTTTGTGCATGAAAATGCCGTTACATCAGGAGACAAAATGGGAATTAGCTGATTTATTTTTTTTTTTTTTGCTTCTTGGTCACTATTTTGATCACAAAAAAGTTGAAAAAATAGAAATCATGGTGATTATCAACTCCCAAATGCCAATGTACTAGTATTATATGGTAGCTACATAGGGGGGATTATTGTCAACATGCTGATACCAAATCTATAGAGATCTGCCATCCTTATGCTGAGATATCTCACAGATTATAAATCCTTTCTAATTGTATATTTCTCAGTCTAGTCGGTTGCCTTTGTGATAGATATTCCCCACTTCCCTCCCCTCCCCCTCCCTCCAACCCCCCCCCCCCCCCCCCATCTCCCACGACCCCACCTACTGATCCACAGATTTATGAGTATTTGCGCAATATTACTCGGGCAAACAGTAGTGCTTCTGGTCAAATTTATTCTGCGGAATATGACAAATACTAACTGAAGCTTGTTTGCACATGTTATCCAAATGTTATCCCAAGCAAACTGAATTTCGGCACTTTATTGTCATTTCTATGCAGGAATAGGGTCTGTAATTTTTGCCCTCATGAACTGCATTAGGTACCATTAATTTCTAAGATGTCTTTACATAAATGTATTCTTTTTTTGTTTTTGTTGTTGTTGTTGCTTTGGTGCCTGTTGTGTGGCCAGTATTCTGAACAATTTTTGTCATACTTGACAAAAGGTGTGTTCAATTGGGTAATAGCTGTGAAAGTGTCATGAGATCGGATATGGTAAAAATAGCATTAAGAATCAAGAATGGTTACAGTATTATGGTACACATGGAAAAAAAATGAATTCAAGATGAAAACTCTTCCCCTCTTCCTGAAAGATGCCCCCAAATTAAATATCCCATGGATAAAAAGGGGGAAAAAAGAGAAAAGACCAGTGAAATTTTATTCATGCTTATCCCTAGAGTAAATAACCGTGGGATATTGATTTATTCGTTGCATTAGGGCTTTAGTGCAAATCTAGCGAAAGCGATCGGCTGATGTATTCCTAATCCGCAGCTTTCGGCTGACATCCCAGTATTCGGTGGCACTTAAAATTCATCAGGGCACGGAGAAATCAAATCAAGCTCTTCCAGCCGGTACAGTAAGCTCCTGTTCCCATTCTAATGGTAGAAATCGAATTATCGTTCTGCGCAATCTTTCTTCTTATTGCATAATTACAGTGGGGGGGGGGGGGGGGGGTGGGAAAAGAAGCAAAAAGACAGATGTTGTCGGGGCAAAATGCATTCATAAGAAGGGAAATGTGAGCAGATTTGATCGAATGGTGGAATATCATTTGATAACGTGTGAGAGAAATCTTCACCTTGAGGGGATTATTGTGTTATCTGGAAAAAGAAACGCAACAATAAGACCGCTCAGCATTTGTCAAGTCGCAGCTCGTATTCAGTTGATTTCCTCACCTTAATATGTTCTGACAAACACCTTGCATTCCTGCAAAGAAAGAGGAAAAATGAAGCAATAATGCTGGTCGGCCAAAACGTGAAATATATTTCCCTCTCTCTTTATCTCTCTCTCTATCTCTCTCTCTCTCTCTCTCTCTCTCTTTCACCCTTCCTCTATTTCACAATTAAGGATTTCCCCCTCAGCCTGCTCCTACAAGAAGCCTTGTTGTGATGTGTTATTCCGTCAAAGACTTTCATCGCTGAGGGTAATCAAGCTGCTACCTGTGATTGCAGAAGCTATTCAAACAATGATGCAGGGCCGGCGAATATCCTCTCATATCCCCCCACCGCCCAGGGGAAAGGAGATTCGCTTTTCCCTGTTGGCCCTCGGGCCGGCCGTGCCATTAATGTTCTCGTGCCATATATTCTGGAAGGGTGGGTGGTGACGCTGGTACTCCGAACGAACTGTGATAGAGTTTTGCAAGGTTTTGGTGAAAGGACACGATTTACTTTACGATGGGATTTGCTTGCTTCACATATTTTTTCTTTGGGGGGGGGGGGTAGTTGCATTGTCGCTAAAAGCTTGTGAGCTATTGCTCATGGCATCAGCAAACACTGTTGAAAGCTCGTTTATGGAACGTTCTTCTGGGAGCGGCTTGATTTACATGTTCTGCTTCTGTTTTTATTCCTAAGTGCCTTGTG
Source organism: Diadema antillarum (assembly GCF_040938485.1). NCBI lineage: Eukaryota > Metazoa > Echinodermata > Echinoidea > Diadematoida > Diadematidae > Diadema > Diadema antillarum. The sequence continues at coordinate 832,971 of NW_027271096.1, forward strand.
ATTTTCATTTGATCTTTATTCTTCTGTCTCGCCTAATTCACGTGATCGCCACTCTTCCATTTGTCTCACATCGTTCATACCATTTGTCTAGAAATTTGTGTGCAAGCGCTGGATAATTTGTCGAACCTCCTTCCCAAGTCATGCAAGATTGATGTGTAGCATACATCTAGACCATGTCTTGACCCAAAACAACAGATTTATGGTACAGCACTGTACTCGCCCATAATGGCAGAATGAGGAAAGATACCTCTATGCCATGTCATGTGACATCACCTTATCAGTTTTGATTTATTCCTTGAAAGGACTCGGGCTTTTTGCAGTTCATGATATCACATCCTCAAGGTTCCACATCAATTACGCATCTTGACATACTTGGCAGTCTGCAATCATGGAGGTGTGAACGAATGTGGCGCACATTTCTCGTTATCACGACATAATTGGCACACTGAAACAGCGGTGCTGATTGACAATTTTCATTTGTAGTGTTCGCTGTTCATGATCTCAATACCCCCTTTGCTTACCCTCATCTTTGTGATGAATCTGCTGGCTACTTTCCATCCCAGCCCCTTGGCAGACCTCCCAACCATTCCTCATTTGGAGGAAAGGATCTGAAATTTTACTATTCCCAGCTCTTGTTTTAATAGGAGTTTTCTATTTTTCTTGATAACTTTCCTACACACTCCTTTGGGAACTGCTCTTCCTTTCGTACTTTTGAGCCAAATCATCCCTATTTTTCAGTCAGAAAGGTTGGGAGGTTTGCCTTTGGCTGCATTTGTCATCTTTCCCCAGTTTGAAACGGCTTTCCATACCCACTATCAAAAGTCATTTCCAAAGCCCTTTGCAAATGCCTTCCAAAATAAGTTGCGTTTATCAACTCATCACCAACACTGAAACTGGCCTTGTCACTGCGCAGCTGCATTGCGCCGTTTGACCCGAGGACAAGGGGTCTTACACAGTGTGCGCAGTAGAAAGTTGTTTCAAAATAGCTTTGAGTTCATCTGGCTTCTAGAAACACGTTTCTGGCTGAAACCTGTTTCGGAAGGCACAAATTTGTGGTTTTTAAAAAGGCTTTCTGAACCCCATAATCAAAACAGCTTTGCATTTGTCATCTCTTCAAAAAATCCCTGAGAGCCGTTTGGAAAACCTGTTTCTACCGAAGTAAAGAGTTGATATTATAAACGCACCCAAGGTGACTGTGTGATGTGCAGTCAGGAAATTTAACAAGCTTGGTTTCATAATTCTATACTAGTGTTCGTGTGAACGATCCATGGAAATGCAGCAGCTCAAACTTGTTTGGTACTTGGTGTGTATTGAAAATTTGTTCGGTAGTTCATACCTTTCTTTTATCAAAGAAAACATCCTTCATGTTCTTATTAGCTGCTTATTGCAGTGAAGAAGTTACTTTAACATTTGGTCACACATCATATTCACAGTACAGATCAATGCAACCCCCCCCCCCCCCTTTTCTTCTCACTTCTGTGTCTATCATGATATTTGATAGAAATGATGTCAAATTGTGTTGCTATAATTCAAGTAGTATCAGTCTGGTACATGATGGACAGTTTCTGCTCTTTGGTCAGCCATAGAGATATATTGCAACTGTGTCGGTGCAAAGAAGAAATCAAGACACACGTAGCAACAAAAAACAAGCAAAAAAGGGACAAAATAAATAGAACTACGGTATTCTATGTTTTAAACTGTTCAGTTCATAGACTTCCCATTTCTGGCCTAGCATCGATGTCGAGTGCAGAACTACAATTCCGCCGTATTGTAACAACCAGGGAAATAACCAAATGATAACCAGCCAATCATAACCAAATTGCATCGTGAGCTTAATTTGGGCATGCCATCAGCAGTCTGTACTTCCTTGTGCTTCCAAGAGAGAACGAGAGTTAGTAATGGAATGAGCTTTGCTCTTTCTTCCTCCTCCAGTAATAATGCTCTTGGCCGACGTAATTGCCACTCTCACACACTGTAGCCAGTGTATGATGAGGTGTAAATGAACTCGTTGGCGCACCCGGGCAGAGAGAGGTTTTCAGCCGGCCAGCCGAGGGGAGAAAACTTGGTCTGTCAAAACAAAAATTGTGTCGATGAGATGATTTATTAAAATGGAATCTAAATCCATTTGGTGATTGATCGCCGTGGTAACAGAGAATCGGCCACCTCGTTTCTTTGTTTTGCCCTCACTTCTTTCTCTATCTCTCCCTTTCTCTCTCCTTTCTTCCTACCCTATATTCTCTTTCTCTCCTGTCTTTCTTTTTCCTTCTCTCTCTCTCTCTCTCTCGTTCTGTCTCTCTGTCTCTTGTTTAGGTGATGCTGTTCTCCACAATGACCAATACAATTATTGACCTTCTGACTACGAGTGCACAGATTATGTGTCCTGAGCGTGGAAGAGGTATACAGGGCTAACACTGGCTCTTTCTCATGCACAATGCCGATGCATTTGTCTTACAATGTAGGTGGATAGGCGTACAACTACTACTAGTACTTTGATCAAGTTTGATGTGAATGCAATCAAACTTTAAGTAAAAGAAGGTACACAGAGAGTAGAAACATGTACATTAGTCCCCCCAAAACAGTTGTTGTATTGGAGTAACCTGCCCAACACTAAAGATATCCCAAACCCTATGTTTTGTTTTGTATTGTTTTTTTACCATCAAGATCATTTATGATGGTGCTGCCTTAGCAGTTGAGTTTGCTGTATAGAAAAACAGGAAGTGTTACAGACATGTGCTTCAAGAAGTTTCAGTGAGAGTTCAACATTTCTTTCTTTCTTTTTGTGAGCCTGCCAGTGGCATCTTATTTTGGCGCTCATAATGCTGTGTATCTTGCTCAGTGAAATCTGTTATAAAAGCATGCATTCATGCTCCGTAAAAAAAAACAACCAAACAAAAAACAAAAACCTGTGTCTTACCAATCCTATTTTTCAGTGGCCCTTTGCTGTGATACAGCATTTGTGTGTGTGTGTGTATGTGTGTGTGCCGTACATAAAGGATTATATACAATGAGGCACTATGTTGTTTTAGTGTGTGTGTGTGTCCAGTTCTCCAGTCATTTTGTAAACTAAGTGTTTACACTCATGATGTTGTATTGTATGATTTTTTTTTTTTACCTCAAACTCCACAACTGTCCATTGAACTGTGTGCCACTTGTGCTGTGTTACGCTTCATTTGATGTTTATTTTTTAGTGAAAAATGTTAATTGTGCTATACATTACAAAACATTACATGGCATATAGATATTCAATAACTCAAGTAGCTATGGAACACCATGAAAATAGATCCTGATTAAAGATAAACTTTGTTTGAGCAGATTTTGATGCCAAAGATGTATGTAGTTTGCTGTGTCGAGATGAAATTGTATTGTTTAGAAATTTTCATTTGTGCCACTTGTGATTTTAGTATAAAGGTAATGCTTTAATCACAGAGTTATAAAGTAAAAGCGATTGCTTTGTCTTGTTTCATACTTGTTTTTGCCATGTTATCCGACATATTTCAATTTCAATTCAATTATACTTTCTGCAGACAAAATGAAAGAAAAAAGTCAAATCAATCTAGCTGAGGGCATTTTCTCCTTGAAAGCACTTCCAATTCAAGCAATAACTGAAAATGTGCATTTTGTCAATGCTACACTCTTCATCCACTTACAGTCTTACCCTAAAGATGATTAAAGCAGGCTTGGAAGTCTCTGGTAATGAGATCAGGATACTAAGCAACCGCCTACATTGTATACATTCTTCCTAAACCCCTGTACTCCCCCAACCCCCCCCCCCCCCTCCCCCCCCCCCCCCAAAAAAAAAAAAAGGAAAGAACCTTAAACACTGAGACTCTAAGAAAAGAAAATTATTATCTCACAAAGTTTTAAAGTGAGAGTGAAGAGAATGAGAAAAAAGAAAGTAGGGAGGAAGTATGTAGTAAAGATTATCTAAAAATGGTTTCATATTGTATGAGAACATGGTAGGTACGGAGAGGGAGAGAAAACAATTTATAGTAAGGACATGAGAAGGAGCAAGTCAAGAATACAGGATTAGGCAAAGGAGGAAATACAGGAATAGATTCTAAGAAGCAAGAAGAAAAAGTGATGTGTGTGGGGGAGGGAAAGAGGGAAAGAGGGGGAATCATGTACTGAATTAATTTTGAGCATGTAGGCAATGATGGTAACTGCCCTTGAGCTATTTTGTTGACAAAATACAGAAATGAACATACAGAGATAGGAAGTATAAAGAGGAAAGTGCAGAGTTGGAGATGACAGCAAGACTGAAGAAACATTGGTGTACCCAAAGACTTCTAATGCTTGGGACCAATTTGCTTTAGCCGTACTTCTGGTCTCATTTTGATGCCAAAATATAAAGTTAATTCCTGAATATCACAATCATTCATACTTCTCCCATCTGTTACACAACTTCCTGGTGCACGAGAAGAGGTTTTTATTTTTAATTTTCTTGTTCCATATTCCACATTTTGTACAAGTTTTGTATTCCATCTGATTTCAAGAAAACATATGTTTATCACAACAGTCAATTTGATATAAAATTGAACAAATGTATAAGGACATATATGGTAATATGAGGAACCTATTAAAAAGCAAAACTTATAGGGTGTAGGTTCCAGAGTTAAACATATATACAAGTTTTTCAAAAATTTTCTCACAAGAGAAGGGTAGGTGAAGAGACCTTTTCTTCTTTTCCTTTTAGAATCACCAAGGGATAGAGGCCTTTCAGCTATCTCTTCTCTGCCCACTCAGATTACGAGTACCAGGTACTCAGAAACGAGCCTTTCTGTAGAGAGATGGTGCTTGAGCACCCAACACTAATTGGTGGTCCTTAACAGAGGGGCACAGAGACACAGCTGGGAGCATTATCGGCCAAACTTGGGAGTCGTATCATGCTTGGCTGTTAACCCTTACAGCACTATTTGATGCTGATGAAATGACATACCTTTATTTGCTGGCGATAAAGTAGTACTGTTCTTAGCAGAATATATGCCACCACAACCAAATCACGGTCTGCCAGTGATTCACCTGCCTAACCAACATATATGTAATCATGTATGGGACTATGCAATATGCCAATGAGGAATGCGATATTAGATAATGAATCAATCAGTCTGACAGACTTGGTTTGATATGTATGTATGTGTGTATGCATATATACATGTATATATATATATATATATATATATATATATATATATATATATATGATACATGTTTGTTTGTTTGTTTGTTTGTTTGTTTGTTGGGGGGGTGGGGTGGGTTGAGGTTAAGTCAGTGTTGGAAGCTATTAAATGATAGCATGGTACATAGTCCAAGCGTTCAAGCAACCTGCATTTTTGACCTATGCTAGTTCATGTGTGGTCCTTACGACATGGAATTCTCCTTCTTGTTTTGAAAGATGTTAAACCCTGACATCACTACTATGAGAGTGTGTCATAATTGTTTGAATTTATGACTATATGGGGGGTGGGGGTGGGAATTACCTTCTCAGGTTTTAATCTGAGAGTGTGATCTGTGTGCACACTTAAATTGCTCCAGGCAGCTTCTCACTCTCAAATCGTTGTCAACCCCTCAAGGATGGAATTCATGTAAATTCCACCAAGTTTAACGAGCAGGGTGCAAACGGGGGACAGTTGAGCCATATATTCCACCACTGCACCACCTTCGATCCAATGCGGAATAACTCAGTCGATGGCAGAGGGAACACACTCTGATTGATTCAGGCAATTTCTGGTACAGTTGCTAGTGGGCAGTTCCCTAGTGCCAATGAATCCATAATGTTATGCTTCATTTCCATTTAGTGTTTGACTTACAGCTTAATGTACCTGTGTTGATTTGTCATTGCAAATGCGTACATATATCTGTTTATATCTATCTATCTATCTATCTATCTATCTATCTATCTACCGTATCTATTCATATATCTGTGCATCTATCTGTTTTAGAATGTTTGCAGAAGCTGATAGTATAGACTTTTAGACTATCTTCAATAGAGTAATTGACCTATATGACAAATGACTGTTACCTACTGACTTGCTGATCTAAACAATATTTGGTTTGTAAAATCAAGCCCTATTCTTTTTACGCTGATATCCAGCAAAATGCTGCTTGTATCCCAGAATTAAAGTGTGAACTTCAAAAGTATCTGTATGTTTTACCAAGAAATGGATTATGTGCTCCAGTTTTCCCTTCTAAGTATAGAACGATAAAGTGGCCAATGTTTATAGTCATTTAATAGATAATTAAATGCATCTGTGCAATGCATGCCTTGATATGGAAATCAACATCAGTCATTGTACTTGTCTTGCTTCATGCATACCTTTGAATATATGTGCTCTGACTGTTGGGTGCATGATTTGACATTGCGTTAGATTTATGAAGATGATAAAGAAAAGAAATAAGTCTTTGATATTTTGTTGAGTGCAGGCGTCAGTTCTAGCTGATACTGTAACTCTTGTTTTGGCATTATGAAATACTTCATTTAAAGTGGAGTAAAAATTAGAAAGTGAGAGAGTAATGAAAATCTGGCATGAAGCAGCCTTGATATTTTTATATGCACCTCTGAAAAGGATGGTATAGTATTGGTTGAGATTAGGATTCAGCTTTTAACTCTTTGTGGGTTATTTGGAAACCACTGTATGAAATGTTAAGGATCATACAATTCTATGAGGAATTAAAAGTTTATTTGATAAAAATCAGTTTTGAAATGGCTGAGATATCAAAAACAAAGTGGTCCAAATAAAAGTTGGGTACCTAGCTTTTATTAGGACCACTTTGTTTTACTTTATTTTTGGATACCTCGGCCATTTCAAAAGTGATTTCCATCAAATAAACTTTTAATTCCTCTTAGCCCCTGTATGCTCTCTATTGTTCATATAAGTTGGTTTCTAATATCTCACAAAAAGTTATAAGCTGAATCTCATTTCCAACCAAAACTATACCATTCCTTTAACCCGTTGAGGACGGTTTGATTTTGCTACAACACGCATTTCCCATAGACGCTTGCCCGAGTATATTTGGGACTCGTCCTCAACGGGTTAAAGGGAAAATGTGGGTTTAGGCAGAGGGTACACTTCCTCCTTCACCCCTTTTAGGGAAGATGGGACAGCAGACGCCGTCCGAAAGTCATCCTCTGGGAAGTTTACCCGTAGACAACATCCACTGCCTCCTCACTTGCAATATCACCAGACAGACAAAAAGGAAAAGAAAATTATGCAAAAATTGAAACCTTGAGAGATAGCTGTGGAGGCTGCTCTCATATTTTTTTTTTTCTGAGAAAACTTAATTCGGAGGAGAGCTGAGTGAGTAATATGATGGATTAGCAAGCCAGAGAGAGAGAACCAAAGAGAAAGAAAGTCAGTGTTGACAGTAGAGATAGCTTCAATTTATCTCATTTGACTGGGAGCAAAAGTATGGAAACTAAAAACAATCACATCGTCGTATGATCCTATCAACCACTTTTGAGACATGGCCTATTTCTGACGGCACCAACTTGTTTACCTGCCTTTTCAGAAGCTTGCTGTGCTATTTGGCAGTGTGGAATTTTCTCTTTCTGTCTATGTTGGTTGATTATACCAGGAGAACTCAAGTACAGATGAGGTGATATTCAGAAAAAAAAAACCAACAACTTGCAAGTGGAAAAGCTGCCATTGATTCAACCAAGTTGATTATAATACTGTGAAACAAGAAATATTCGCAACATGAAATTTTTGCAAATCGCCACTGGCATCCAGTGCATTATAGCGTGTAGACTAGAACTTTCACGCGCATTTAGATTTCGCAAATCTTGGCTCTCGCGAAATGTGCAGAATTTTTCTGGTTTTACAGTAGTCATTATTCTGGTTTTACAGTAGTCATAAAACAACTACAACAAAATTATATATATGCATACTGATGTAGGATATCATTACCTATATGCACCTGTTGAACATGTGCGTATATGTTTTATTCAAACTACCTATATTTCAGACTGTGGTCCATTTTTATACGCATTGTTTCACTGATGCTGCCATACCTCAGTAATCTTGCCATACAGACATTTACTGTAAGCGAAGGAATGCATGGGAAAATGGTTTTGCACATGATTTAAAGAGGTTAAGAAAACACTACATGCATATATATAGAGAGGGACTATGGGCAATATGCAGACAAACTGAAGAGAGAGTTAAGTGGGACAGATATGCAGGGGGAAATGAATTTGATCACCGTGCTGGTGGTCTTAATTTGTCAAACGTCACCAAAAAGTTCCACTTTGTAGATCACATATACGGAGTCCAAATTAGTATGCCCCTCCGTTTGTACTATGCTAAACAAGGTGAAAGATGGAGGGGGGATGGGAGATGGGGGATTTGATGAGACGGGTGCCCGAAAATGGGCCTAATTAATTGGTAGAATGGTGTATGATTGCCGTCTTTGGTCTGATTAACTGCCCATTACTTGGCCCAGTCGGGGTACATTTGATTTTGGGTACAAAATTTGAAATAGGCCACTGGGGAGAAAAAAACCAAACAAACATAAAAACAACCTAAACAACGCATAATACAGTCAGCCAATGCTGGAAATTTTAGTGATTGAAATGTTTAGACTAGGAGAAACAGGTGTTTGCTGGTTGTAGTATTTGCTATTTGTAGGGACATTCCATGACATTGCATGCATGTATTACAACTTGTTGCAGGAAGAGAATCTTGTGTTGCAGGTTGTCAGTTTGTTATAACACCCCTGTCATGTTGAGTATATTGCTGTCACTGCACTAATAAAAAAAAGCAAACAAACAAACATGTCCTCTAATATGGAGGATGAAATTCTGTGGAGCTCCTATCCATGTTGAAACTTTAACCCGTTGAGGATGAGTCCCGAGTATACACGGGCAAGTGTCAATGGGAAATGTGTGTTGTAGCAAAATCAGCCCATCCTCAGTGGGTTAATAGACAACTGGTAGCAGCATGAAGACAAGATTGTAGTGGTCAGTTGCTGTATCCAGTGAGTTTATACACAGGTGTCTGTCAGTACTCGACTTCTCTCAGCCGATGTAGGCGTGATAGAGTCTTTGTTTGGAGGTGCTAAATATAGATTGAAATTACTGTCCTATGCTCTCGGGAGAATTTTCCACAATATCAGGATATGAGCAGAAACAAATCAGCATAATTACTGAAGTGGCCACAGGTTTTCCATCAGGCCCATGTACTTTTGCATTGCAGTCATGCCATGATAGACACTCGAAGGAACAATGTGAAGCATCAGACATACGAGCCGAGCCGTGGAATCATTCGTGTCACACAATACTGCCCTACTGGGTTTTGTTTTATTAAACTGGTAAAGGGGGGTGGGGGAAGAGGTAATGAAATGCATAAACCTCACCACTTGTGACAGCAAAGGGTGATAGTACCATAATACAAGTAGAAGTCAACGGCAATAGTCAATGGGTCATTTGTAAGACGAATGTCTGACTCCGGAGTCATAGCGTGACAGCAAAATTTCAAATACAATCATCATGCGGGAGTTTGAGGAGACGGCCATATTTGCCGCTCTGGGTTGATACGGAATGCAGTACTTGCGTAGCGGCTTCATTGTTTGCAACGTGAAAGGGAAATTGAATGGTGGGTGGATGGGGGGGGGTTGGGGAAAAGCAAGCATAATATGCATGTCAGTCGATACGTCGACTTCACAAACTGAATACTCTGAGGACCTTCGCCTGCATGGTCATCACCATTCACGCCGAAATCAGAAGTCAGTCTCGGAGAATACGGGCATTCATTTGTGGACGAAAAAACTGGAACGTGTTTATTTTAACCAAGATGTCTAGAGCCTCGTGTTTGAAAGCTGGAAAAAATGAGAGAAGAGGAGGTTCAACAAAGTTGTTTGCCTGTACTCGCAACGAGAAAGGCAACACCGGAGTTGGGTTTTTGTTGTCGGCCCGCCGCAACGCAAAGACCGAGGTTCTTGCCACTCAGAAAAGAGAGAATCCTTATCGGCTCTGTCAACGAGCAACGATTCAGTGTGGATGATATTTCAGTGTGAAGTGACATGGAAGAAGCAATCAGGTCTAGTTGTGTTATGTGTCGATTTGGGAATGACCACATGAGGCAGCAGGTTGGGGGGGGGGGGGGAGGATGAAGAGGATGAATGAGAGAGAGAGATGGGGTAGGAAAAGAAAGTGTGCCCTAATTTTTACCAGGTATAGTTTGTTTGGAGCAGGGCACAGCGGCTGTCGGGAGTCCTCCATTTGATAAGTATCTCAATTTGGGACTTGTTGAAAGTAGTTCCTTCCTCCACTAGAGATGGATCATTGGGTGGGGTGTGAATTAAGGAATCAAATATGGAAAAACAAAAGAGGAGAAGTACATACTACATGCCCTTATATTCTTTTTGTCATTGATATCATCATGTGGCACAAAGAGAAGGAAAAAATATCATTCTAGGCCGATGATTCACAATCAGATATATGTGTTTGTAATTTGAAAACAGAGTTTCTACGATAAGGCAAGCCTATTTGATGATGTAGGAGCAATTTTCATCATCTTGTATTTGTGAATGAAGTCAGTAAGTTTTTTTAGAATATGATCTTGTATTTGAAAAAAAAAACCAACACAACTTTTAGTTGTCTGATTCAATGATAAGACATGATGGACCCAAGTCCTGAAAGAAAAAAATAAAATATGTTCTAATGGCCAGCAATACTTGGACAGAATTCTTGAGGTATTCAAGTCTTTTCAAGCCATCTGCCATAAGTTCTGGAAAAAAAAGACAAACAAAAGGAGATGAGGAGGACATGATCTAATCATTTTCTTGCTGTCACTGTTGAAATTGGTAAACAAATTCATGGCAATTTGTAAACAAACATGTCCATCCATTGCATAAATGTACATCTATTGGCTGCTTGTCACTTAGATCTGAATGATGTGATTTCCAGGTAAGTCACTTTGCACTGTTATGGACCAGATTAATTTTCATAATGCTCAGATATCCATTTGCCATGGCAGGGCCAGCTTGTTGTAGCTTCTGTGGAAGTGAGAACCAATTTTTCTGAGTAATGTACTTGGAAAGTGATGACTCATGATATTCTGCATTAATGTACATGCCAGTCAAAGCTAAATCATTCAAATCTATGGATGTCATTTTCATTACAACTATATATATATATATATATATATATATATATATATATATATATATATATATACCAACATGCTTTCTAATCCACCTGTACATTCACAATGTATGCAATGCTTAATATCCAGTTTGCTGGTACAGCTGCTGCTATGTTGGGCAAACCCTGAGCAAGCTTTCTTTCTATAAAAAAACAACAACAACAGCAACCTTTGTTGTGTAATATTTGAATATGCCAGCAAACTTGTCAAAAGACTCCTTCTGCAGTGCATTACAATTCATGGATGTTTCTTTTTCTATAGCGTGGTAAAACAAACTATTTCATTCACCTATCCTCTTCAGTTGAGTTCCTTAAGCAAGAATTCACTTGGTAGTTGCTAGGTAGGGCAAGCCTCCAGCAAGCTTTATGGCTGTTAGGGCAACTTTTGTAACCAAAACATGCATAGAATACATTACCAAATTGCCTATTGCCAAAGCCAGAGAAAGAGAGGAATATATAATATATATAGAGAGAGAGATGGAGAGAGCAGGAGAGATGAACTTTGTATGTTGTATATGTGTGTGTGTGTGTGTGTGTGTGTGTGTGTGTGTGTGTGTGTGTGTGTGTGTGTGTGTGTGTGTGTGTGTTTGTGTGTTCCTATGTGTATGTGTGGAGGGGGGATGTGAGGGCAATGAACAAGTCAAACCTGGATATTTACATATCTCAGCTATGCAGACACAGATGTGTTTGCATTCTCTGGCCTGTAATCATCTGGGTGATAACTACTACCATAGCTCCAGAAATAAATACAAGAAAGAAAAAAAAAAGCCCTCTCAGTGACCAAGGAGGGCATCCCAGTTGTCATCTCTGGTTCTACCTGCATCTTTCTCTCTCTCACACCTTCCCTTTGATATGTACTCTTTTTCCTCTTACCTCTTCTTCATCTCAATTTCAAGTTTATTCTAGATTGCTGCAATGGACTGTTATATTTCTGAGTGGAGTAGCATCCATTCCACATCCTTCTTTCTCTCTCCCTTTCTTTGTCACTTTCTACCATCCTCTCTTCACTCTCGTTGGTGGTTTACCCCTTCTCTCTTCCTTTTATTCTGTTTTCCCCAGTTTTCTGTAATTGTGGTACCTTTTGGCTATAGTACTACTATTCACTGTGCATTCTGCTTTTGCTCCATTTCTCTACATTAAAGGGACAATATACCATGTAGTTGATATAGATGATATATATACTCTCATACATATATGATCTATTTCTCTCTCCAATTTCTGTTAATGTCTCTCAATCCGCATTTCTCTACCTCGTATTTCAGCTTGTGTATGCATCCATTTATTTATCTCACCATAAATCTCTCTCTTTTTCTATACGCACTGACACAACTTCCAAATATATTTATATATTTCTATCTCTATTTGCTTTCTCTCTTATCGTAATCCACACACACACACACACACACACACATATATATATGTATTTATTTGTAATATATACATATATATTCATATATTCTCTCTATCTCTCTCTTTGTATCTCTCCTCTATTCTGTGTGTCCCAGTGTGTATCTCCTATCTGCCTGGATGTAACCTTTTCCATCAGTGTCTCATCCTCTCCCCCTTTCAATTCGGAGGTGAGAGGAAGTGCACTGGAGCAGATGTTTTTTGTCCCATCTCATTAGACTTGTCCTCGTCGGTAGGGTCGCACCGAGAAGACCACGGAAACCTGCCGCTTCCCCCATCCCTCCCCTATGCCGACGACGGACCAAAGACTTTAGAGGGGGTTAAACAAAAACGACAACGACGATGCTTTACCCCACTGATCCTTTCATATGTTTGTGTAATGAAGAATGCGTGGCTGGTTGCGTCCAGCCAGCACAATTGAGCAAAACCTCATTTTGACAGTCCATGGAGGTGAAACTAGCCCTTGAAAGTAGAAAATCTAGTTCCCAAAATGACTCATATGTTGGCAGCCATGGGAGCAGTGGCGAAATAGCAAAAGAAATGGATGCAGATTAGATTTTATTAATCTATTTCCAGTCATTTATGATACAGACATGTACATATTGTTTATACCATACTTCATTAAGATTGTGATCGTTATATTTTGCAAGGTGGTTTATTTTTCAATCTTAAACCATGGAGATAAAATGAGAATTAAGTATTACCCCTTTTTTGAGCCAAAACAGAGTTAGTGATTTCCCATTGTGGGGATGATATGTAGATTTTACTTGTATTGCAAAAGGCAATAATTTGGTCATGCTAGAAATGTTGTGTCTCTGATTCAACTTTTGCGATTAAAAAATAGAGCTAGCATAAAATGTATGTCATCATGTATGCAGTATGTAACCTGACAATGTTTCTACCTTTTAGTTTGAGCTTAATAGAACCCAAAGCTTTTTGTGACAGTGTAATATGGTTCATTGCTCACACAGTTCATATACAGTCAAACCTGCCTTAGCGGCCACCTCTCTATAGCGGCCACCTGTCTATAGCGGCCACTGAAAAATCCCCCCGAGAGAAAAGCCATGTTAAAGACCCTGTGTATAGCGGCCACCTGTCTAACGCGGCCAGCGGCCACAAATTTTGTTTCCCGCGGTAGATTTTAACCTGTCTATAGCGGCCAAAAACCCGATGGAGCCGTAGCCGAGCTGATAATTCAGGGCCCCGTCTTATAAAGCCTTCAAATCGATCACAAGTCCCCAAATCAATCACAACTTGCATTGCAGTTCACAAGAAACTTGTGATTGATTTCTATCACAAGTCTTTATAAGACAGGCCCCAGGGTGTTTTTCTGCTTTTTAGCCGTGCCAGTCATTTCTGGGCAACATTCAGTGATCGCCACCGTTGCATTCATCACTTATTCAGTCACAATAATGCACTAATTCATGACTGTGCACATGCTACATCTAGTGTACTGTGCAACAATTTCATAAACACCGGCATTGTTCTACGCATGATACACACGTGTGCATACGTACACACATAAATACAACAATGATACATGTACATGTAGGCAATGCACACAAAGTTGGATTACCTGTCTATAGCGGCCACCTGTCTATAACGGCCACTTTTTCCGTATCCCTTGGGTGGCCGCTATAGACAGGTTTGACTGTATATAACTTGAGTACCATCAAGGACTGATTTCAGATTTTGTTAAAAGAATCAATATGTCCTATCATTGTTTCTGTATTTGTCACGTTGACCTAATAAACTCTATAGATGCCCTTAGCAGCCTCTTTGGATGCAATAACAATGGCATTTTAAGGTAATGGTACTTGAAGAGTTAAAGAAGTCACACCTTGGTGACTGCTTGGCATGAGCATTAAGTCATAGAAAGTGTGGACTATCTGTGTTACATTCATGCATCATAATTTCTGGTGCTAATCTATCTTTATGAGGATAATTTTAGGTGCTAATCTGTCTTTATGAGGATAATTTTAATTGTAGGTTTTGGGAAAGATTCAACAAAATTAGTGTTCCTGCATTGCTAGAGACATCAATAGCAAAAGTTAGTGCACCATATATCCTGCCCAGCACAAGATGTTTATCATGCCAAAACTTCTTGTCTCCGTCTGGAGCGGAAACCATCCGGTGCCCTTGGTTTGCTTTCATCTACTCGCGTCGTCGGCCAGTGCTGCCATTTATGACCGAATGTGATTGGATTCAAAATCTCGACAATTGATGCGAGGCGGACCGGAAGGGAGAGGTCACTCTCGCTGCTCTGGTGCCTTCGGTCAGTATTGTATTAACACGATGGCTTTCGTGTGATCAGGTCATAAAACGGTCTGTTGCCTGCACTCTTCCTATATCATTATCGCGAATACTGCCGAAGAGGGGTTTCAGATTTTCTGATGAGAACTTGTGCGTAATCACGTTTCTGAAGCACATTTCCCAATGTTTTCAGCATTTGGAAATCTTCAGACCCTAAAATAGATCTCATCGATGACTGCTGACTGTAAATGCTATTCCGTGCTACAGCTGCCGACAAAAGTCATTGCCTAACAATCAAACATGCGAGAGCACGAGTATGTATTATATGTAAAATGTGGTGGTTGTGAATGCGAGACCAAGCTGAGCACCATCTTCTCAAGATCATTTGACAGGGGTCTGACAATTCTGACTGCTGTCACACTCCAAGAATCTTGCAAAACTTAATTCTTTCAATTGCATATAATTGTAAAAACCCAATTGGCGATGGGGCTATTTTATTTCCATAACAATGTGAAAACAATGTTGTGCTGGTGCAGAGTGCGAGCTCTATTAGATTGTACATGAAAAGCATGGAGCACTATCTCTATTTCCAAACTACCATACATGTAGTTCTGTAGATTTTCATAGCAATTGTTACTTGTTGGGAAAAGAAATATCAAGCTAAACGCTCTGAAATGCATTTTTATTGTGAAGTGACAATGCTTTAGTCACCCTAAAAAGGGGAAAATTAGATGTGATTACTGCATAAGATATGCGCTCTGCCCATGCCTGTTGCACAGTAACTCTGTGCTAAACGGAAGTGGACGTAAACACCAAAAGTGTGACCCCACTTGACCTCTGTTTGTTGCGCTTGAGTGCTTTAAGATCACCTCATTCATTTGCAAGGAGCATACAATGAGCGTATGGACCCAACTGCTAATGACGAAATGTTTACATATTTACATGTCATAGGGAGAGTTTAAAAGTAATATACAACCAGCATATGGACCCAACCGCTAGTGAAGAAATGTTTACATTTCCATGCGACAGGGAGAGTTCAAAATTTTGAAGACCTCTTGACCTTGACTTCTCAAACTTGACAGGAGAAACACTATGCAAGTTGACTTTCAGATGAAAACAAAAGAAAATTGCTTGATTAGCATAAAATATATTCCTGGAGACATTCGCAAATGAGTTCTCATACCAGTTTGAAAAGCCTGGATATGATACTGATGTGCCTGTGTTAGGCACCTTCGTGAAATGCAATAATCCAGAAATGACACCACAAATTGCCTGAGAGAGAATTCAGAAGAAAGGATTACAGAAGAAAGCATGGGATATATGGAGAGAAGCCATCGGCCTCAATGACAAAGACTACACACTAGTGATGAATGATAAATACAGAAGCATTACTTTGGGCAATAAATTACCACAGAGAGGAGTCAGGAACCCTTGGTGAGAAAAAGGAATTAAAACGTTCTTATGTTTCTCTCTTTGATAAGTATCATTTTCAGAAAGGTTAGATATGCGAAGTTGAGCTAGTATTAAACTATGGCTAACCAGGAAATGTTCGTTTGTTTTCTTTTCTCTTCTGTTTTGGTGATAGTCACTGCAAAGAGCTGTGCAGTGGACTGTTTGACTTTCTTCTGACATGTGCATGTCCAAGGTCTGCACTCGGGTCCTCAACCCTGTGCTTACTTTTACGACTCTTCCGTGCTCCATTATGTTCTTCCACGTGGTGTTGTTTAATCTCTTGCAACATAAAACGCCGCACTCTTGCTGGCCACTACATGTGCGAACTTTGACACGGTGGATAAGTGATGAGTTATGATGGCAAGATTTCACTGCTCTCCACTGAGGTTATATCATAGTAGTCCCACATAAAAAGAAATATGTTGGGCGCTATCTAAACAGGAAGGACCATCAATCCATTCTTCATAAATCATTGTGGGGAGAGATTGTCCTGCTGGTTTATTCCTATGACTGTAAAAGAGGGCTTGTCATGCGGAAAGGGAAATTGAGCTTGAGCTATACCGTTAGGAAACAGTTGGAAGGTCTAATTGTAATAAACGAGTGTGGTCAGTCTAAGGAAAAGTACTAATCATTCCAACCAGAATTTCACATGAAACTTCATTAAGGTTTGTTTATTGTAACAATCAAATCACCATCTGGTCATATTCAAACTCAACAGCGGTCTCCTTTTGAGAAGTAGTCAATTTATTGGCTGGCAAGTAAAAGTGCTTTTTGTTCCATTGAAGATGGAGGATTATGAATTGATATATACTATGCGACTCATTTTGTGGAGAGATGACTTTATAGCTATGGGCAGTCTGTCACTGCCTCTGCAAGATTAGAGGTCATTTTGTATCCCACCAATGCCCTTCTTGCTCTTAACTCTTTATGTGCCACATTCGCACGTCTGACTCAGTCGACGGCGTGCCGTTCGCATATTCTGCTCAAACGCACAATCCCGCCCAAACCGATTGATAAATCGCCAAATGCCACAGTACAATGAAAGCGTTTCTCGCGCTTTCGTTCCTCTCACATATAGCTTGCATTTTATGTAGTAATTGACTAACAAGCGGTGTTCCCTACTGGATTTAGATGTAAATTCCAAGTTTCTGTCACTGTTTTGTGTGCAATAGTCATGCCTTTACAGTAATTTAGCTATGCGAGTCATTTGAAAGAAAAATAATCATAGATTTTCATACATGTTGCATCATAGCAAAGCTGGGCATTTTCTCTACAATTTTACTCACTAAATGTCCAGCTGAACAAAAATCTATAGAAGTAACATAAATTGGAAATACAGAATGTTTTCTCAAAGCATGACATCGTTGGTGTCTCAGAATAATGTGGCACACAGGGGGTTTCCACAGTGGCACATTAAGAGTTAAGGACTGGCAATTCTGTACCATGTCATCAAACAAAAGTCTCACATGCCATCTACAGAGGCCATTAGGATAGGAATTCAGTCCTATCTCACACAGCTCTTATCTGAAATAACTCAGATAATTGTGTACCACAAGCAGTGCTGCAGTCAGCATAAAATGTACTAGACTGGAATTTCAAAATGTTGCCTGTTAAAGCGTCACACCCCCTCATTGTCCATGACAATCTTAACTTGCAAGGTGATTACTCTAGCATGCCATCCAGGTTGCAAAGGTGAACATCTTCTCAGACTGACGTTAGGGTGCAATTCACATTTTAATTATTGTGCTATGAAATACCGCAGTAATTTGTTTGTACCATTCTCATTGGCGAAATACCACGGGAATAGATACCGTGGTAATTAATTTAGTACCATTCTTGTTCATGAGATACGATGATGTGATTTGATGGCATTTCTTGGACTGGAGGTATTCCACTCCAAGGTAAGCACTGCGCATGCGCATTTCTCCTACGGAGTGTACTTGAAAAATATAAACTGTAGTGCATAGATATACACACATGCGATACACTTTCACATCTTGAAATTGCAAATAGCACGAGGAAACGAGGATCTATCATGCAATTTTGCAATGTATTTCACGTTGTATTTTGTGATATATTTACATTCATTTATACAAACTACCACAAAAAAAAAAAAAAAAATGTGGTATTGCACCATAGTGGTGAAGTCTCCTTTTATGGAATGATCTCCCACAACATATTCTCACAAAGTATATTGAAGAGCTAGAGAGTGTTTCTTTCTTCAGATAGACTGCAAAAAGAAAACTTCGGATTACTCCAGGCTTTTGCGCCCTCCTAATTGTTCTGCAGTAGGACAGAGTGGCAGAGCATGACAAATTCTTACATTAACCCCTCCCCTCCCCCCCCCCCCCCCCCCCCGAAAGCTTTACAAAATGGTATGTTTTGTCATTTTAAAAATATGCTGAGCTTCATGCATACATGATAATGTAAAACTGGAACTCACATTTCAGACTGGATGGCTCGTCAGAGCAGATGTGAAGTTTGCAGGACCAGAATTTGGAATTCTCGTCATTATCAGTCACGGCGATTTAATCAGAGGCTTTCTGAGAGAAGGAAAAGAAAAATGCTGGCACAGCAATAAATCACTCCTCACTTTGACCACCTGAAGCTCGCAGTCAATGCCCTGACGATGTCTCTTGTGGGTAATATTGGACTCTTGCGGAAGAAATCAGGTGCTGATGAGCTGCAAGAGTGTAGAGATTTGGTCCAAATTGATATTTCTTGCGTGATGGGAATCTCATGTCCCATCCACCCCCTTTCTCTGCTCTTCCCTCCCCCTCTTCCCTGCTTCCCTCTTCCCTCCCCTCTTCTCCCCCTCCCCCGTCCTCCTCCTTCTCTTCCTCTCTCACCTTCTTCCCAGAATTTGATAAAGGAGCAGGATGGTCCAGATAAGGAATTATTAGGGATACATCTTGGAATGCGAATCCAGCTGTTCTGGTCAAATAATTTCTACCTCTCATATTAATGTCAGGATAGTATTCATATTGCAAAATGTAATTTGCTTTGTGGAATACTGCAGTCTGTCATTTTTGGGGGTACTTTATATCAATTACTGAGCTAATTCTCAGTTAGTTATATCATAGAATAGAGGTGCATATTTACATTAATTACTGAACTCAATGAATTGATATCTGGGTTAAATGATGTTGCATTTCTTTACAATAGGACATTACTTGTAAGAGTGAAATGAAGAGATGTGTTTGGTGTGTGAGGCTTTTTTTTTTTGTTGTTGGATGCATCTTTCATCTATGAACAGCACTTGGATATATGTCATGCAAACATTGCTTGTAGTCATGACAGGCAAGCCTGGTATGACTTGCACAGTATCAGAATTCATGTAGGGAAAGGTATGTGTGTACAGTGTGAATACTGACACTTCCAGTTAATCTAATAGCAATAATGATGATATTAGTTGATAAACATATCAGTGCCTTTTCCACTGGATGCAAAGTGTTTCAATTATCCCAAAGTATTTTGCAAAATTTGGTGCTCATAGATAATGCTTTCATACACTATCAAATGTGTGAATACGAGTCAGGGTCGCACAATGTGTTTGGACGAAAGAGAATGTGAGCGTAGACCTTCAAACAGTCGTATAATGATGATTACCCATTGTTAGCCCCAGCTTTTGCCAGTTAAGTATATTGTTTGGTTGTGTGATCATGAGCTTGCTGATTGTTCAGTAGCTCACATGGCATCTGGATTTTTTTTCTCTCTGACTTTCTTTCCTGCAGTTTCAATCCCGTTTGTGCAGTGTTGTCAGCTAGCATCTAAACAAGTGCTTTGTTTACGAGAATCGGCGAGTCATCGTAGCTAATAATAGCTTGACCTGACTTGTGGATGAAAGTTTAACCAACATGCACACTGTCAAAGTCTGCCTGGCTCACAGGAAAAAACAACATCCACCTATTCAGAAACTGCTGTAAATGCGATAGATCATGACATGGATTTGATATTTAATGCATGTTTTAGACAGGGGTAATTTAAGATGGAGAGCCTAGAACAAATGTAGATCACCTTTTAGAAAGTTCTACAAAAACCAAGCAGTAAACAAGTGTCCTTTTTATAACAATATGGGATGGTTTTATAAACTGTACTAAAATAATGATATACCCACTCTGCATGGAATACTAGTGGATGCTGTAGGAAAGGTGATAGGAAGAGGGAGGGGGGATCCAAACAGGATAAGGCCTGAGCAAGAGTTGGGATGAAAAACGAAATCATGTGCAAGAATGATATGATGTTCATTCTTGTTTGGCTCTGCTATTCTTTGGGGGGGGGGGGGGGGGGGGGGTGGGGGGTGGGGGGTGGGGGGAGCATGTTCTTCTTGTGGAGGATACTGTGCCGAGGAGAAAAAGATATTCCCAGACATGGTTCTCACTACATCCAAAAAATAAAAATAAATAGATCGAAGAAATACACAACCTGCTGTCCATGGGTGATTGATCTACAGCAGATGTGAACTCTGCCCCACATTCCCCGTCGTCGTGGTGAGCTGTAAAGCCAACATATGACTGCCCAGGTACATAAACGCCTCACATGCACACATGCACACATATGCACACACACACACACACACACACACACACACACACACACACACACACACACACACACACACACACACACACACACACACACACACACACACACATATATATATATATTGGCACTCCATGACACTTTCTAATCAGCCAGCAGCTTTCAGCATTTTGCAGGTTGCCATGGTTACCCATAGACCAAGCCGAATGTGGAAGGGCCTAAAATCAGAACTGATGGCAAAATGGGAAGAGAAAAGCAATCTACTGATTCTTATGAGATCAGAAAGGGTCAGATGATAATATAACTATGACAAATTGTGCTGTCTGAATCATGTCAATGTTTCTTTCAATGATCCCTTGAAAGTTTCTACAGATAAATGATGCTTTTTAAGTGCTGTTTCATCATTCATCATCACAAATCATCATGTGTGCTCAAATTAGAAAATGATGATCCTGATGAAGATATCAGTAATAGCAATAGCAATGATGAGCATGATAAGATGCAATGATAGCAGTGATGGAAATAATCATAGTTATGTTGATAATGAAGGCTATAATGGTGATGAAAATGATAATAATGATGATACTAAGTATGATAATGGTGTAGAGTATTTCTAACACACATCATGTTTATTATGTTGTGACACTTCTGATGCTTTTACAACTTCTCAAACTCACCATGGCATAATATGCCTGATACTTTGTAAAGGAGAACTCAGGCTATTCAGCAGATTAGACCATGTGCACAACATTTCTTTCATGAAGCCAGGAGGGAAACCGAAAATCTGCCAATTTAGAGCCCCTGACACGAGCTATGCCATTAGTGGATGTAAAGTATGGTGCATTTCCATTACGCTTAGCCTTAGTCTGAATTGAGTAAAACATTGGAGATGGAGAATGAAGGAGAGAGAAATAGAGAAAGAGAAATATATATATAACAGGGGAAATATATAGAGAGAGATAGAGAATCAGTGTGAGAGAAGGAATAGGGAAAGAGACATAGGATAGAGAAAGAAATAAAGCAACAGCAAGAGAGAGATATAGAAGGAGTGAGAGAAACAGATGGAAAGAGAGACATGAAGTAAAATGGAGGATTATGGGGGCTCAGTAGCTAGAGCCAGCTAGGCAATAGCAGTTAATGGGAATGTCATCCAGTATGTTCCAAGAATACCTGCTCATTCTGCTCACACGGGAACTTTGCCTATTGGTCTCAGATTCAATTACAGCCAGAAACGTTTTCAGCTATCCATAAAAAAGAAAAGAAAAGAGAGAGAGAAAGAAATGTTAACTACAATCGAGAGAGAGAGGAGTACATCCATAATCCTGGTGATCAATATCCTCTTTCCATCTTCCTCATCCACCTCTTTTACAATCTTACTCGCTCTCTGCCCTCAAATCTCCTTCAAGAGTCATGGTAAAGTATTACAGGCCTGTATGTGCAGCAGATATGGCAAGCAAGAGGCATTACTTTACTGGGTGAGATATGATAATAGTAAATGATGATATATGGAGTTTAAGGTGCTAAATCCATCTAATAATTAAATGCTCTAGCCACAACTTGTGCAAAGTATACACAAGTATATAAGGAAGGAAAGGGCAATATGAAACAGTGCAGTACATTACCCCCCCCCCAAAAAAAAAATAAATTAATAAATAAATAAATTAAAAAAAATATATATATATAGCAAGTAAATGAAATGAAATGAAATAGTCATGATACGCTCACATTTGATATCAAAACTCAGTATAGATGACACGATAAGTGAACTTTAATTTTTTTTTCTAGCAAGGAGAAAGGTTAAAGGCATCTGCAAGAGATACAGTCATCTAGATATTACAACTACTGTAAAAGTGGAAATTTTCGCAGTGTTAAAATTTTCGCGCATTTCGCGCAATCAGAAACTAGCGTGAAAATAAAAGCACGCGAAACTCTTCTCACCCAGCCAAGCGCGAAAAATTTTACAGTAGTTGAATATTTACGTTTGATAAACATTTATGTATCATGGTTGTATTTATAGTAAGTTTGAGTGATTTTGCATGGACTTTGAGGTTAAATGCTACATGATAATTTTTTTTACAAACGATTATTGTTGCTTGTACTAATTTGATATCATTTTGGATGTGGGAAAATATGAAATCAAATAAAAGATGAAATTTTCAGTAAAGTTTTTGTTAGAGTATTCAGCCTTTGGGCATCGTGAGAAATTAATTATGAATCTCCACTGCTGCAGAAAAAGGACTAAATTTAAAGTATTGCTCCCCCCCTCCCCCCCACCCTACTAAATTGCCACCCAGGGTCTGATAGAACCCCTCTTTCTGAGTTTAAAGTTTGAGGTCAATCGACAAAAAATGGATGAGAGTTCAATCTTTGGGAGGTGATTTGGCTGAGCTCTCCCCTCCTCGGGGCAAGAATGAAACAGAGAGAAATCAAACGGGACAGATATCGATGTCGAAGCCCTGTTCTCGCTGATTTTGCCCGATTGACCGTGATTGAAGGACGCGGTATGAAAGCCTGTATCGGGGCGGAAATCCTCAGATGAAACCATAATGTTTTCCCGGGGTCCTACGGATTGGGGTAATGTGAATCGTGAGCAGTGGGCAGGATTCAAGTAATGCTCATACCTCATAAAAGAAAAGATATCACAGCGTTCTCTTTTCTGTCTGGGGAGAAGGAGAAGAAGCAGAATATGAAGGGGATGGAGGAATAAGGAAAAGCAGAACAATCACAAGAAGAAGAAGAAGAAGAAGAAGAAGAAAAGGAGGAGAAGGAGGAACAGGGGAGTTGATGTAGGAGAAGAAGAATAAAAAGATGGAGAGGATAAAGGGGGAAGAGGGAAGTAAAGGAGCTGAGGAAGAAAGTTAAGAAAAAAACAAGATTAAGAAAAATAAAAGAAAAAGAAGGAGAAGACAAATATAAGAACAAAAAGAAGAAGAAAGAAGAAGAAAATGATGAAAAAAAGAAAAAGAAGAAAGGATAATGATGAAGGGGCAGATGAAGAAGAAAAAAAGACAAAGAATGAAGAGAAGAAATTAGGAGGAAGATAAAAAGAAAGAATCAGGAGGAGGAGAAGAAGCTGAAGAATTTGGGATGCTGTAGAATAGCATATTATTCTCGTGAATAATCAGATGTAATTCTACTGTACTGATAAGATGGCTGGATAAACAATAACACCTTTTTTTTTTTTAAATTGTACTAATAACTATCACCAGGTGACTTCAGGAAGATTACATGTTTTGTACATATTGTGCTTGACAATGTATGTCAATTCTCTCTTATTTCAATCACTTTTTGAATGGGTCACCATGGTCCAATCTTAGCGAGTAATATATCATTTTAAAGCTTAGAGCATACTCTTTTAAATAATAGAAAAGTGGAAATTCACTTTTGCTTACTGTTTTTGTGGGTTTTGAGCTGGATGGTCACATACATAGGGGATAAAGCATAATGTGCAAAAAATTTACAGGTCATCAGTCCAATTGCCCGAAAGGATCTAGGGTCAGTAGACTTTGTCCACTCTTACATTTTTTTTTGGGTGTATGTGTAGAGACTGTGGTGTCCTGTTGTTTTTTTCCTGACTTCATATGTATGTAGTAGTGCCCTGTAATGGCAGCAAGTATTTCTGAGTAACCATGTGACTTTGCTGATATCAGCTGTTGCACCTGTCTGCTTCATGCGGGTCATCGTGGCACTGGAGCGAAGTCGAGAGTTGTCTCGTAAACGACGTACTGAAAAATTCATGTGCCATTACACCCTACAATCAGGCATGCCTTTGCTGCAACTGATGAGCACATATCAATCAAATCTATATCATTCCGCTCATCGGGGAGGTGTGTCATTGATGAAATGTCTCGCTCATCGCGTCTGCCCGGGGAATTTGGAGATAGGTGCTCTGTGTGTGTTTAGCCCGTGTGCATCTATTTTACCATTTGCATTGAAAGGGTGTAATAGTCTCTGCTATTTGTGTGCGTTTCGTTAGTGAGTGACTGTTGTGTGTATATTTGTATATGTGTGTATGGCTTGGTAATGCTTTATGATTGGACAAGGTAAAAGACCATAAAAGATATTCTTCGAGAGTAATTACTACATTAAGGCAATTCATTCCAACATTTCCTGCTGGATCACTAATCAATTCTTTAGTGTGAATACATTATCATATACCATGAGTAGATTACTGGTTATGATAATTCATAAAAGAAGGTGCACTGTATACTGTATAGACATGTTTTATTACATTTATTTTATTGGAGGGAAAGGGGGAGAGGATGGGAGGATTCTGTGTGATTGTGTGTATTATTATGCAGAGAATGAAGTCATAAGTTGTTACACTTAGATTTGTTGAATTTGTTTGTTGAACCACAGGCACATGAAATCATACAGTTTTTGATTTGAGTACAACAACACCTCCCCACCTTCATTTTGTATTATCAAGAAAAACAATGTTGAACATTTGAGTTAATCGTTTAATCTGTTTCCAAGTATTTCCACTTTTAGATACAAATATTATTCAACATCTTTGTTCAGTTGACTTTGTGTTATATTCTCGTATGAAAAAGGAATGCCGAAATAAAATGGAATAAAATCAAAATCAAATCAAATATTTGGACTCCGAGTGCAAACCCACTTTGTGATCAACTAAGGAGTTATGTCAAGTAGAAGCTTTATATGATAAGTCGGGCAAATCATATGAAACTTAACCTGGGCTTTACACACAATTTCATTGTCTCCCTTCTCCGAGTTGTCAGTACTCGTGCATTCATCTCATATGACATTTCAGAAATAAGAGAAAAATATTACAATTGCATGTCTTCTCTATGCCCACCCCCTCTCCAATGTATCTTCCCTTGGACAGATTTTGGCAATTTTCTTATCCCTCGATGAAAGCTGCGCAAGACCCAGCAGCAGTTGTGCCGACACGGAGCCGTTCTGGTTACCCGGCCTGTAATCACTAGTAATGACCAAAGCACACTTTTCTTTTGCTGCCCGTGGCTAATGTATTGCGTATCCTGATTAGCTGCGAGAATGGGGGGAGAGAGTACGAAGCCGAGACGGCTCCCTCGTGGGGGCATATGTGGGTGGGTGTGGGGGTGGAATGCCCACTTCTCTCGCCGGTCTATAATGCCGTATGCTACAACCTGACCTTTAGCTTGTGACTGGTAATGAATGACTGACCTCACAGTGATCTCTGACATATTGCTGCTACTACAAAATGATAACATGTAAAATATTGAAAAGTGATATATGAATATAGGGTGATATATGTATATAATGTTATTTCCATATCTCAGTCCACATCATTCCTCCTTACTCTATTCTAGTCTAGTCTATTTCATGCAGTTCTCTTCAATTCTGTCTTTCCCTATACTTTTCTATTCTTTGGGGCTCTCTTCAATTTTGTATCTCCCCTTATCTATTAATTGTTTTTAATCTTCTTTTATCTGTGATTCTGATTTCATTCCATGTAGAGGGCTTATTATCTGCCTTGAAAGGATGACAATCTCTCTGAAGAAAAAATATTATTCTGTAAATTCCAGACCATAAAAGCATTCAGGGTAATCAGTGATGGATTGGTTGTTGCTGACTGTAAAGCAACAGCTGGACCAATCTGATGAAATATCTTATGTTCAATATATTATGTATGTAATATATATATATATATATATATATATATATATATACACAAGTGTATATGCACATGTATACGTATGTGTGTGTGTGTGTATGTGTGAATGTGTGTTGTGCATGTGTATCTGTAATAATAAAACTGTTCATGTGTCATTGCTTGTCAAGAATGAAGCATTTCACAGATTTAACAAAAGAAAAGTGAGAAAGAGAAGATTACATGGTGAGATGTACCCCATTTTCTGCAGATAAAGATACACTCTGAAATTTCAGGGCAGATCTCTACTTATTTGTTGTTTTTTTATCTCTTCTTAACAGAGACAATTTGAAATAAAAACTCACAAATTCTTCCTCTTAGTAATCCACAAGTGAGTGAATCTTAGAGAATTGATTCTTTTCACAACTGAAATTCTGTGCAGCCCCATATAATTATCTAGGTAAGATATGAATGTAGAGGTATGGTAAAACACATGACATATCCATATTACATGTTCTGTACTGGTATGTACCGGTATGTGTGGGTGTTATTGTGTGTACATGTATTTATGTGAGCGTTCTTGTTGACATTTGTCAGAAGTCTCCCTCAATGTTATTTTTATCTCATCTTCAGCATAATTCAGTCTTCTTATTTCTACCACATTCTCTCTTGTGCATTTCCTGTTTCTCAGTCAACATCATCACCCTCTCTCTTTCTCTCATTCTATCGCCCTTTACTGTGTATTTCTTTGTTTTACCCTGTCTCTGTAACATAGGACAAAACCTCTACCCCTCCCCCAATTCATTTTTTTTTTTTTTGGTGCTTGGTTTTTGTCTTGTTATTCATTACATGAGAAACATCATTTTCTCTTTCCTCAGTGACAGGATTCTTGTTTGATTTCAAGCTTCAGATGTCCGCGAGGGCTCCCGAAGGATGGGGCGCGAGCGACGCGCACGGCGCATTTGGCCGTGTTTTTGGTGGTCGGTCAACACGCGGGGCAAATATACATGTCAAAAACTCCCTCCTGTTTCATAAATGCAATATATCAATGCCTGCATGCACAGAGAATGGCTAGAGCTGGGAGCAATATGGACTCTCAAACTTGTGGACAGGAGCGCTGTCTTAACACTCATTTAGCGCAGTTCGCAAAGGGGCTTGAGTACTATCTCTACCAATTGGCACAAATATGTGGAAACTAATTGTCAATGAATAGAGATTAACTAATCCCCCTAATCCCTATTGTGCCACCATGGCCCTCATGTTGGACATCATTTCTATACCTGAGTAGGCTTGCTGGGTTTACCACCAGGGTCAAGTTAAAAAAAATATGAAAACAGTTCGGCAAGCTAAGCTAAGTGCCTTTGGCTCATGAAGGGTTAACCCGTTGAGGACCGGCTGATTTCTGCTATAACACACATTTCTCATAGACACCCGCCAAAGTGTAATTTGGACTAGTATTCAATGGGTTAATAAGGGGTGAAGAATAGAGAGGGACACTGGAGTAAAAAAAAAAAAAAATGGCACGGTCACCCATAAAGGCATTTCTTGGTGACATCTTTTCTGCTCGAAAATGTTTGCTGGTTATTAGAAGTGATATTAAGCAACACACACTGCAAAGTAGGTCCTGCCATGTGCAGGTATATTCATACGTATATGTGTCCGCAAACTGGTAGGCTAATCCCTCTTTCAATACATATAATGACTTTTATAAGTGAGAGAGAGAGAAAGAAAGAATTGTCCATGTATATCTTAATCTATTTTCATAACCATGTGAAGTGCACATGTGGTATTGAGTGTGTGGTGCTTCAAGAATTCTGAAAATAACCAAAAATGACTGATATGAAATTGATGCCAAGCAAATCATAGATGGTTCTGTCAATAGGTTCATATGTCCCCAACGATGTTATGACTTAACAAGCTTGAAGGTTACAAGAGTCATCATTTTTAAACATTAGAAATTCTTTTCATTTTCTTTCTTTTTTGGGGGTTATTGTTGTTGTTCATTGAACTTGCTGACCAGTTGGAGTTGGTATTTGATGAAATGGTTTTGGAGCTTCATGTCATATGGCTTACAAATTTTCTTCCAGAGCTTGATCTCAATCAAATAAGATGATGGAATTTATGAGAGCGGCCAGCCGGGGATCAATCCTGGGGGGGAATTAAAGCGAGAGGAGCCCTTTGTGGCTGATTAGCCAGGTCATTGATTGATTGGGATAGGGGGCCAGGGCATTTTGGGAAGGCAAGTTAGGCCGGGCCATGTGGAAAGTTGTTGGAACAGACGATGGGGCTTTTAGCCAGAGTCTTGCACTCTCCATACCCCTGCCTTCAAGGGGGGAGGCGAATGCAAGATGGCAAATCGAGCAGCTCAATTCAATTAAGCAAGAAACGGAAGAATCGCACCCGGTTCTTGCACAAGAGGTAGAAGCAACGCTGAAAGTGTTTAATCTGTGGCAATACCTGGATTCATGGTGCAGTGTATAATGACAGGTTGATGGTGCTGTTGCTGTACAAATGCAATGATTCTAATGCCATTGCCATTTTTTTCCTGTTTAAATCATATTTGCCGCAATGCGAATATTTGTTTTGTCACATACTTGATGACAAAAAATTCAGAATATCACACCTCGTATAGTTTTTGTATTTTTGTATTGAAAATTTTGATCTATTTGAATATTATGGATATCTAGTTATTGCAAAAGACAGAACTAGACATGTGTATAAATTGAGAACCTAGGACATTAGGTGTGTTGCACCCATTGATTTGTTACTGGAGACTTGATTGATAGCTGTCTTGTGGGTAACTATGAAAGGATATCAAATTCATTACCACTGCTGGCAGAGGAATGCCAGATGTGGGCAAAAGAAAATATAAAAGTTGCTGCACAACTGGGCTGTAGTAATTGATTATGTGTAGCACAATGTCTGTGTTTTTTGTTTTTTGTTGTTTCTTTTTTGGTTTCATTTTTCTGTGGTTTGCTCTTTTTTTTTCATTTGAATTGGAAGTACATTGTGAAGGTCACTCATGAAAAGTGGCTTTGGATTTTGTGAGCGAAAAAGGGGAAACCATTTGAATAAGTAATGTAAAGCCATGTCTGATCTTAAGATAAAGAGAATGCAAATGATATGAGAATTCTGCTCATACAGTATGGCTTCCTCTAACGACACAGGTAGAATTTTGAAAATTTGTGTGGATATTGTTGAGTGCATTTGTTTTGCTTGGTTTTTTTTTTGCTTCTTTTAGTGTACTGGATATTTGTGTGCATTAGACATATGTCTGGCTTTAACAGATAAAAAGCCCTAGATTTGTCCCAAGTTGGTAGTTCTTGTCTGAACTTGAAAATAAGTGTCATCCGATGAGGGAAACTTTCTCCTTCGTCCTTACCAAAGTTCTCATTATCATAGGTGCATTTAAAGAAAAGATACTGTGTGTCTTATTAGTTGTGTTACCACAGCAGATTTCCATTTTTTGGCCTTAAGAATTATAGTGTCTGATTTCAGCAGTTGAAAGTTTTTTTTTTTTACCGTGGCTGAATCTAGAAAATTGTGAATTAGACACAAAATTGATGAAAGTGTTTAATCTGATGAAATCTGCCTCTACTGTCGGGTCCTTATCATTCCTCCTTCTGTGCATGTTTTGCAACAATGCGTGGGATATCGCCAGAGGAAATTAAAGAAAGTGTTTTCCTTTTTGCATTGACAAAGAATCATGTCATGTATTCCCTGTGGGATGCATCTTATGAGTCTCATAAAAGTTAAAACTTTCACTGTGAATTGTGTGTGTGTGTGTGTGTACGTGTGTGTGTGTGTGTGTGTGTGTGTGTGTGTGTGTGTGTGTGTGAATTTTGAAATAGGCTCTTGATCGCAAAAAATAACAATGGATGAAAATATATGGACAGAAATGGAAACAAAAAATTTCCTGTGCATGTGCTGTTCAAGGCCCACACACTAGCTTTTCAACATGAAGTGATAACTAGTATTGGTTCATTTTGTTTGTTTGTTTGTTTGTTTGTTTTTATGACAGATTTTTATCTTATTTCAAGAAATGTTTTAACACGACAGTTTGTTTGAGAAGTCACAGTTTCTTTTGAGCATTTGTGTCATTTTTTTTTGTTGCTGCAATTATTATGATAATGAGAAAACCACAAAGCCCAGAATGAACAACTTCTGAAAATTTCTGATCAACTGTATTTCACAAATATATCTGTATTTTAAAATATCAACATTTAAGGTATCATATGACACCTTTAATGCAAGCTGTTCTCGTGTGAGTGTATCAAGGGGAGAAGAAAGATCATGACGCTTTCTGGTGCATAGTAAGTAATAGTCATTTTGTGATCCCATCATTGCCATCACATGCATGACAACAGCACAGCAGGGGATCGAATATTTTTGCCGGTTATAGCAGCAGAAGGGCATTGGTGTTGTGCAAAATTTGTAGAGATAAAGCCCTTCTGGTTCCAAACTGACAAGTATAGTTTCTGCACATTGGACCATGTGGAACGCTTGATTAACTGTGATATTAATCTCCAAGGGCCATCATTTTCTCCTCTCCACAACGTGAACATGTCATATCCGTCACATAATTAGGTATTTGTGACAGATTAAAAAAAAATCATGTGTATGCCTCTTGCTTTCCTAGCCACTGCTAAGAGAGACTTTGTTTTTCTTGTTTTGATTCTTTTATGCATGAGACAGCAAGCCTACAGCAGGGCTTTTTGTTGTGCAAATTACCTGCAACTAGGATGAAATTCGGAATCCTGTGTCAGTTGGGTATAAACGGCCAGTGGCGCCGCATCGTACGCCATCGCAAATGCGTAGCGAGAACTGCCCTGTGCGGCCAGAGTACACACCTCAGCTATTGATTTCTTCGGGAGCATCTATGCAGCGTCTGAATGTTTTCTTGGGAGGGGATTTTTTAATTGCATACTGCTTTCCTGCTCTGGCCGCCACCTGCCTTGCCTTTCATTGCATTGCTCAATAACGGTATCCATCTTTTGGTGTGGTAGAACCAGTATCGGTATTGATTTTTTGAGACAGGTGGAGGGGGGGGGGGGGGGGTAAGATGTTGAAAATGATTTTGTAGCATTTGGTCCAAGTCAAATTGAATTGGTAGTATCAACAAACCGTCAATTTCTTTTCATAAATGCCTACTATGTGTCTTCCAATCCATGAATAAACTGTGAGGAAATATGTTGTAACTGAGAACCGATGAATGCTTTGAAAGCGATAGTCTATGAAATCCAATAAGTTTTTTGCATGTTAACAGTGTAGCACATGCTGCATTTGTCGATTGATGCAGAAGGAAAGAATGGTATCTCATAACTCACTGTGTGGTACAGTCCCACAGCCTGCTATCAGGGGAGATTTGTAAACAAGGTGTCTTTCAAATTCTCCACCAAGAATTAGTCAAACTTGAGTGCCTTGGCCCCCTCATCTTACAATGTACGGACATCTAGACCGAAAACACTCTCCCCGTATCAAACTGATCACCTGCGAGTCTGTGCCATTAACATTCAATCCAGGCAGTGTGCGCAGAACAATCTCTCCAAATTTACAGCCCCACCAGTGTTTTGCCCCAGCATTATCTGCTGATTGGGCTAAAACAGCGACAGATAAACCAAAATTTGCCGGGCACGTCCAAGCTCATTTCCAGCCAAGAGCAATCCTATCAGCATCGTCATCAAAGCTTGACCACGTTATCGCCAATTTCTGTGACTTTTTTTTTTATTTTGCCATCTCCTGCCATGGGCAAAGGGTTGCCAGAATGTTTAGGCCGTTAAAAGAAAACTCCTACCAATGTGTAAGTTGGATTACATACAGAGGAGTGAGTTCTCACAACTAAAGACAATGAACATTTCATTAAAGTCAGACCAAAAAGAAAAAGAAAAAAGAAAAGAATAAGTTTAAATGTGTTCAAGAAAGAGTGATATAAGTTTCAATCACTATGTGAATTAGATGACATAAATGGGTACAATTCTCCCATTGGTTTATTTATATAACAATGCTCCAAAAATCTCTATATCAGTTCTCAAACTTCCTCTTATGTAAAAGTACCCTCCTGCATAAAAGTGCCACATAGTCATTTCAACTCTAAATTAATAACAGGAATAATTATTTACTCTTCGTGTTCTGTCTGTTTGACTTTCCCTCTATTTGCTGAAGTTGACTTTAATGTGGCAGAGCCATAGTCTACAAGAGCCGGAAGTTGCTGCCCTGTAGTTGGGGGACGTAAAACACTGTACATCAAAGCACCCGCTTATAATGAAATCAGTTTTTATGTCCATTTTACTTCCTCCTGTTCGTAATGACAAAATGAGTGGTGCACCTGTCACAAGTTTTTTATTCCCCCATAGATCTCTTTTGACCTTATACAGTACATTGCATGCTGCATCATTGATGCTATGACAGGAAAGCCTTGTTGTGAGCTGTCGGAGATGTCAGCAGCTATTACTCGTAAAAAAGAAGAGTGTAATAAAGTTTGCATCATCATGCTTAAATTTGACAGATGCTGTGAAAAGATTATTCCGTAACGCTTTTTCAAATTCCCATTGATATGTCAAACATTTCAGGCTTTTAGAAGGAATATATGTTGGCCTACTGTTCTCTTACATAGAGAAAGCAAAACTGTTTTTAAAACCACTCATGTTCTTGGAAGAAAGTAGTGAAAGTGACCAATTGCTTACAGTTATTCTGATAAACTTTTCTGTTTGTAGGATATTAATTGATAAGCAGCCTGTGCATGAGAAAATGTATATAGCCACAAAAGTGATCTTTCCATAGGCCTGTTTCTACTTGGCATCTCTAAGAGTCTGTTGTATGGAAGGGTTATTACAGTGTATCTCAACAATTTCAGCAACCCTATCATTAGTCAATTAGATCTCTTAAAATTATGGATAGCCCTTACATGTAATGGAATGATTTAAAAAAAAAATGAAGTAATTGTACCATCAAACAATCTGAGAAAACAGGATTTCAAAATGTACATGGATGACAGTTGTGCTTTACAACCATTTTAACCCGTTGAGGACAGTTTGATTTTGCTACAACACGCATTTCCCATAGATACCTGCCTGAGTATATTCGGGACTCATCCTCGACAGGTTAATGTGTGAGAAATTGAACATATTCAAGCGCAACGCTCTTTGAAAACCAGCAATTTTGTAAAAATTTGGATGATTTTGATTTATAATTATGAAAACTGCATCACAGCAGATGATGAACACTACAATGCATGCTGCTGAGATACCTATCCTATTTGGTCTCAGTGATTATGATATGCCAGTATTTTGAATGATTGAAGAGCGAGCTTTAGTGAATGCGATGCGATTTTATGTGTGTTTATGCATTTCAGAGGTTTCAGAGGAAGAAAGAGAGAGGAAGGGGAAAAAAAGAACACAAAAAAAACGATTTCATCATAGATGAGATAAATTGCGCTTTGCGTCAGTCCCAAGCATCTTATCTAAAGTACACACTGACCCCTTGCGTAGGTAGAGATTTATATGCTCATCTGAGACAGAAATTTATACTTTTATCCATACTGCTTGTGGGATGCCACTGTGTGGGAGATCTGAGTCAGGGCATTTAATTTCGAGTCATCGGTCTTAAAGGTGGAAAACAGCCTTTTGAGCATGCCATGAACCCGGTGTACACTTTTCTACTTCTACTCAATCATGATTACAATGCATCTGCTGCACAAGTTATGTGTACAGCTTGCAATTGAGCATCAGAAATAAAGTCAATATATTTATATTTTTTTGGTCAAAATATAGACAACACAGGAGTGAATAGCATTAACCTTGTGAAAAAAGGCTATTTAGAACAGTGATGCTGAAAATTCTGCAGGTCTTAAAGTGACGTAATGTTTCTATAAAAGAGTGTTTGTGTAGTGATGTACTTATCTATTGCAAATAAAAAATTGGAATGGCCCCCAGGCAAACATGAAAGAATAAAACTTTATTCTGGAAGGCGTTGTAATAGTCCCCTGTGCATTGCCAGTAAAACTGTTAATATCTACATGATGGCTTGTATCACAGCAGTGCATAGACATATTTTTAAATGTTTTTAATGTCGTCATTGTGTGTGTTTGTTTGAGCTAGCATATCCTAGACCAAATCATTGTTGTGTAAGATATTGATAGAAAGAGATGGATGCATGTAAAGGAGAGAGCCTGCACCAAGTGAGGGGGGGGGGGGGGAGAAGAAAATGAACAGATGGCTCAAAACTCAAAAGACTCTTTTTTTACTATAGCAATGAGAGCATTATCACTTGTTTCTTATGTTTAATCACCAATGATTCAAAAAGCATGCAATATTGACTAGATGCCTTTAGCACCGGTGTTGACGTAGGTGCCAAGAAATGCATCCCCCACCCCTATTCTCTCTTCAGCGAAGGCGCAAACAGCTATAATCAATTTCACACTAGGCTGGCTGCCAACATTTGTGGCAGGTCTGTGCCGTAACGCTGCGTAGACGCGCTGTGGTCAAGTTGGGCTTTCTTTGGAAATGCAGCGATTTGATTTGATTCTCAGGAAATTATACTGCCCCGATGTATCCAGAGATTTCTCTGAAGCGTCCGTGAGAAACAATGTGGAGAGTTTATACGTATATGCTGTCTAGACGCGATGGTAAACGTGAAAGTCTCAGAGATTGAATTGCAAAAAATAACTGCATAAAGTCAAGCAGCTTGAAGGTCAAGCTCTTTGTGCTTCTTCGTCTTCCCTTATTACTATTCTTCAAACGTTGCATTCATGCACTTGTGTTGAAAGTTTATCTGTATAAATGCTAGTAATATATTGAATGTATCTCTCTGTGCTTTTTATTCTACTGGAATCTGAAATAAGAAAAATCAATCAAAGGGCAAAGATGTCTTAAATACTCTTTAAAATGCAACTGTACAGGGGAGGAATGTTGCATCTCTCTACCTAGCAGAAAACAGGCCCTTGATTTTCATTTGATTGCCAGAAGCAGATACATGACACCTCAATTTTGATTGCCACATGACAGTATCATAAGCACAACTTCTTGCAAATTTTTGGACAACCAAAAAAGCACCAAACAAACACGTCATTTTCGTAATGATTGTCAGGTTTTGTGATGACCGCTGTTGACGTCAATTCCTGCCCAAAACAGGAAAGAGAGATGAACGGCTGCAGCGTCAGATTCTTTGTGTGTAATTCAGTGTACCCTGTTCACTTCCAGTCATTTCATCATCCATTTTTTGTCATTCCTTTATTCTCTTCAGGATATTTAAACTGCATTGCTCTATCTTTGTAATGCAGAAGAAATCATACAATTATGTGTTATATATGTATGTATGTATCTATATATGTATATAGTTATAGCTATATATATCTCAGTTTAATGCCCAAATGATTTACGGGGAAGCACATAATCTTCGGTCTTTATTTCAATTGTTGCTGAAGAAATGGTGGAGAAATTTTGCTATTATGACATCTTGTTGAGGGAGTGTGTGATTTTGTGAAAGATCAATATAGCAGTTCAACAGTATACTGCAGAATATTGACATTTCCTGAATCACAAAGAGCATTAGAAATTCACAAGTTATTTTTGATAGATGAAAATGAGAGCTGTCTGTCGTTGCTTGTCGAATCTCTTGTTATAACAAATTTTCACCTGCCAAGTCTCTTTGTCTCTCAGTCACTCTGCAAGCATGCCCCGTTAGATGGCATCTTATGACTACTTTCACTTTTGCTTTTTGCCTGCGGGCTTTCTTTGTCTACCACTGAAGAAAATGAAAGATCTTGAAATATTTGTGACTTCTGCCGGTCATTTGCTGGAAGGTAGAAGTCACTGGTAACGAAAGCATGCTATCGAATCAATCACAATCATGGTCTTTCGTCTCACACTTGTCAAATTATGAGGAACGATTTTGAGATGGCAGGTGAGTGCTGGGGGGGGGGGGGGAATTGTGTCAACAATCGGTCGCCAGAAATTATTTTGTCACCATTGCCGCGTCAGTATTTCTCTGTTTGCTTGTACTGCACCTCCTTATTCTTATGTTCTCTGTGCTCGCGACTGAAGACACATTCTGGTCAAATTTCAATCATCCACACCACGCCTTTCATCATGCATTAAGGACGGGGACGGCTGTCGTGGAGCCAGCCAAGTGTTAAGATCTCTGCAGGAAGATACAGCAAGAATGCACAACATCAATTTTCAGGAGGTTAAATTTTTCTCCAGTTTCCATGGTAACGAAGGTATCTCCGTGAGGCATCATGCCCAGCCAACACTCTACTCACTCACCCTCTCTCTCTCTCTCTCTCTCTCTCTCTCCCACCTGACTGGTGGTGTCTAATTGCATTGACAGTTCAGTCCAATGAAGATCAAGTGCACTCTCATTATCAAGGACCACTCCGTGAGCTGGTAAGAGTGAGTTCTCGGACCAACCATGTGTGGGATCAATTCCGTCTCTTTCCTGGCTCTCCGGGACTTAGCATCTGTTGTTTTTGTTATTGGCTATTGCTTTTTTTTGAAAGCCAATCTAGCCTGCATAATAGTAAGTGCAATATAACTGATAGTAGTATCAATAACAGTATATATTCACCCATATGCATTTGTGCATGCATGAATATATCATGTACAAATGCATAATGCATTACTTATGTGTATGTGTAAATTATTCATAAACATGGTATATGCACAGTGTATTTTACTTTTATGTGATAAATGGCTTTATCACAACAAACTGAAATGTACGAAATACAATACAGCAGTCATGGGCTTATGTTTTATGGTTCAATTATTATCATTTTTTGTTATAATCTCTTGAAAAAACAGAATTGTATAACCCTCCTTCTGAGAGATCCCCATTATGTTGTCTTTCCTATAAACTTCTGTCATATACCTGATGTAGTCACAGCCATGATAAGGTAAGAATAAGATACAGTTTGTCACAGGGGCAGCCAAACTCCAGCACATGGCTTAAGTGGTACATAGGGTTGGAATGCTCAGGGGGCAAAATCTCTTCCCCTGTTACCGTCCCCCATGTGCGATAATTGCAGTCAATCAGATGATGTCGCAAACGTTTTGT
The DNA here is from genome assembly GCF_040938485.1 of Diadema antillarum. Classification (NCBI taxonomy): domain Eukaryota; kingdom Metazoa; phylum Echinodermata; class Echinoidea; order Diadematoida; family Diadematidae; genus Diadema; species Diadema antillarum. The sequence continues at coordinate 870,410 of NW_027271096.1, forward strand.
ACCTGTACACATTATCGTGGTGAAACTCATGACAGTATTTGAATCAGTGTTTGGCAGTGATTATTGGAGGTACGCTGGTTAGTGCTTTTCAATTGAGCTGGTGATCACATTGTAATTAGACATATATTTGGATGAGTTTAGTGCAGACGTACAAGGCTGACGTTGTTACGCTTTTCATCGACGCCAAGGTGGTAATTCTCTCTTTTTTGCTGTGGCTACTACGGCATGGGATGAATCATTCTGTTTCAACATTTTTACCCTACAGAAGATGTGTTTGCTGGCCATGTGATAGTGTCAAATATGCAATGTATACCATGAAATATCCTCAGTAATGTGAGTGTAAGTTGATTGCTGGTATTCCAGATCTGTTCTTGAGAGTGGCTTCTCCCTCTTTTCTATTCCTTTATTTTTTTCACTCTTATGAGGGAATATGACCCAAATGAGACCTTAGATCACGAAAGTGTCACCTCGTAATACAGTTGGTATTGGTGAAAAGGTTGACGATCATACAATGTGTAGTTTTTCGAAGCAGTCAAGGAAGTAGGCATGTTTACAGTCGCAAGATCTTTGGGATGGACTTTGTCGTGTTTTTCTCGTTGGGTTGGGCAATCAATGGACTGTCGATGTCCTGCTTTCATTTGCTCTTTAAAGACGCCTTTTCTTTTCTTTTCTTCCTGCACCGTCCTTTCATTGTTCTTTTTCATCAATGTACGTTGTGCTGATTGAGAGCGCTTACCGCATGTCATTGATTCATGATCTGTAGTCACTATATGGATTGTCCACCTTGCAGATGTGTGCTGAGAGGTTATGAAATCAAGTCTAGTACATGGAACAGTGGCTCAGCAAGGAATTTTCTTTTGCTTAGAAGGCTCAAGGTTGCCATCTTAACTCACTTTATATAGTAAATGAAGAGAGCTACAATCATGGCTAAGAATTTGCCTTAAAATACGGTGGGGGAAACAGTCAAGTCCCTTAGAAAGTTGAAATAAGAAGGGGATCCTCTGCCTATCAATGTAAAGGCATTAAAACAAACAAACAAACAAGTAAACAAAAATAAGTCTTGTAGGTATTGACCTCTCCCCCTACAAAGATTGCATAATATTGTGTGAAAACGATTGTCCCAGAAGAAACGGAGGCATACTTTATGTTCCCATTACCCATACATGACCTGCAATACAACCTCTGTGAACAGTCATTTTCTTTTGTGGGCATGGGGTGTGAATGTCTGGGGAATGAAATTGTGACTGTCAAATTAAAGTCACATGCCAAGAAAAAAGAAATGGGTAAGTATTAGACTTGCAAGAGAAAGAATGAGAGTAATTTGATAATGACGGTGATTTTGTGGTGGGAAAAGAAAATTGGGTTCCCACTATCCAGGTCGTGATTGTTGCTTGTGGAGAATATAACGGGAGACTCTGCCTAGACATGCTGTGTTACATTTAAAAGCCCTCTATTACTTGAGGGCACTCTAATTGTCTATTGATTGATTTCCAATACGTCTTTTGTAACCTTTTAAAAGTCGGCATCCACTGCACATGTGGCTGTCTCCCTAGTGTGCATGTGGGTGTGTGTGTGTGTGTGTGTGTGTGTGTGTGTGTGTGTGTGTATTAAAAGTAGAGGTGAAGAACCCAAAGGGCTGTAATTCCTCTGTGAATGGAAGAGACAGCCTCTTCATTTTGATTTGTGAGTGTGAGACAGGAGAACTATGTGTTACAGACGATCCATTTCACATATTTGTGATGGTGGAATAATGGAGCACTACAGACGATCCATTTCATGTTGTAATTGTGCAATAATGGCAGAATCAAATGAAGGACATGCGTGTTGCATTAATAACAGCAGCAGCTCAGTGAAGCTTGTGGCAATTTTCCTTTTCTCTCTCTCTCTCTCTCTCTCTCTCTCTCTCTCTCTCTCTCTCTCTCTCTCGCGATCTCCGTAATGTAGCGCAATAATTCTTGCCGGAGTCAACATTGGTACAGTGGGGGGAGAAATAATTGCTAAAGGTTATTCAGCAGTCATTTTGAGAGGCAAGGGTGGCAATATGGTCGGCTCTGAATCAACGCGGATGATGCATGTTCTCACTCGGCCTTAGACTTTTGGAATTGGGTCAGAAAATGACCGTTGCCGTGATGTGCTAAACAGCTGCCTCCAAGTGCTTTGGGGGCAGTTTAATGTCTGTAACATCATTACTTTCTCATTGCCCTGTGCCCAGTATCCGCACGATATTGTGAATGGGCGCCTGTAAATTGCTTCACGACGTCATATAATTGCGCCGAGATTTTAATGTACTCGGCCATTATGAGTAGCGGCAGTGTCTTCTAAACATAGCACCAGATGTAGAATGCTATACCTCAACACTCTCTGCAAAACACCCCTGATGAATTCCACTGCAATTTAGCAGCAGCAGGGGAAATGTTGTTACTGAATTTTATGGGTACCTATATCTCATGTTTTTCACAACCAAGGACAGAAAATTTGCAGTTTGTTGAAAATATTAGATTCAAATATGAAAAATAAAAGAAACAACACAGGAGATAGAATCACTATGTTTGACTGAATGTTATATAAATAATGTTGCTCATGATCATAGCAATTCTTTTACTTGCAACACAGTTTTGTTGCATGCATATCTTTACCCTAGGAATTAACAGAAAGGTTGAATTGGACGATATTTTTTTTTTTAATCTATCAACACCTCAATGCAAGATGCACTTAATGTGACCAGATACCTTGATTTTCCTAAAATAGTCAGATTGATATTCAAGGGAGAGTCTGAAATTAATCAGTGAACAATGTGAAAGTGCATAGTATACCTTCATCCTTCGTATGCAGTTGCTAACTGCCATATGTGGTTTGTTTGCAAAGCATGTCTTATACTGAGTATCAGTTGTCATGAATTGTGATGACAATTTAATAGGTATTTTTTTCACTTATTTTATTACGACACTATGCAATGTTTGCAAACTGCTGACAATCTATCTGACCTATGAGCAGAATGATGGTCAAGGGTTAATTTGAAATGTAAAGTTTGACATGTGCGTGTATACGCTAAGGTTGTTCGCAGTAGGCACCAGGAGTTGAATAGCTTGCAACTTTGGTCGTTGCTGTCGTGTGAATTGCATTCCGAGGTATGGCACGTACGGAATATGGGCTTCTCTTCTGCCGAGACGTCGGAGAGCAGCCTCCGATCAGGTGGCGGCGGTGAGTGCTGGGTGACTGTGCGACCCAACATATCAAAGTCTTGGATCCTGTTAAACTGAAATCGTGGGCAGTAAAGAGGAGGCTACGGTACTGCAATGTGTTTGAAAGAAGAGCAAGCAGCATTTCAAATGTTCAAATGAATATTGTGGCTTTTGTTTTTCCATGACAGCAGCAAACATATTGTATGTGGAAGAGCAAAATGAAGCGTGTTGCTGCCTTTGAAGACATAGTTATCATTATGAGCCTGCAATGCTGTGTAGTACAGAAAGAGCCTGTAGAGATACAAAGTGTATATATCTTCTGAAGGATAAGAAAACATAAAGAGTGAAGAAGAAAAAGGATGCACGAAAAGAAACGCATATGGGAACTGCAGAAAAGCAGCAATAGTCTTACCTCAATGTAAAAATGTGCATGGTTAGCATGCGACCACCAGTGACAAGTCCCTTCTGGTTGGGAGGTGAGAAGTGTAGTGAATCCTGTGTCAACTGAATAATCCAACTGGCTTGAATGAAGGCAAAACACATGCACAAAAGAAAATTAAAAAAACCCAGAACATAGAAAACTGCGAGTTACGCGAGGAGTAGAGATGATGCACACAGCAGCCAGCAGTTACTGTCGGGCGAGTTTTCACGTGATAAATCCGAGAAATATGAATCCAAGACCACTGGTTGGGGTAAGAGGTTTGATGAAATGAATCCTGAGGGGGGAAAAACACGGAGGATTGGCAGAGTGCAGGCTGGAGTACTATTAAAGAGAATGAGGCTGTGCTAGCCAGACGAGGTGGTGCTAAATCTGATGTGTGATTAAAACGATATGAAAGCAATCAGGCCAAACAAGGGACGCCATGCACCTGTGCGTGTGAAACGTTCAAATGAGGGGAAAGCAGTAAGCATCGCTCCGCTCTGCATGTGTGTGTGTGTGTGTGTGTGTGTGTGTGTGTGTGTGTGTGTGTGTGTGTGTGTGTGTTGTTTGTGTGTGCTGGACGGAGAGTAGAGGAAAGAGAGTGGGCGAGAGAAGTTGGATGGAGGGGGGGCGATCGAGAGATGATTCAGAATCGGAGAGCTTTGATCGGCAAGGTAGTGATGACCGTGGAGTGAGACACAAGTGTGGCGAGAAAGGACAACCGATCTACAGCTGATCTAGAGCTGTTGCTTTCTTGTAAAAACACAGAAAAAAAGAAATGAGACACATCGAGAGGGGAGAGAGAGGGAGAGAAGATTTAGCTGAACAATAATATTCATCTCCCACGACACAAAGCCAGTCTATTGTATGATGTGTGCTCTCTAAATGGACTATACACAACCTTTTCTCAGCACGCATGGTATAGTGTGGAGGTGCATATACACACTCTCACTTTTTTTTTCTCTCTCTCCCTTTCTTTCCCTCTCTCTCCCTCCCTTACACACACACACACACACACACACACACACACACACACACACACACACACACACAGAACTTATAGCACTCATTCATTGGTCTGCTAAATCCCACGCCTTTGTGGTACCTCATGCATATTTCATGAGGCTGCAGAGCTAGGAAGGGGAGGGTGGAGTGAAAAGGCAGGTCATTATAATATTGCAACCAGGGTGGCTGGTGTACTCCCGTTGCCAGGCAACCACCGGGTGACGTGAGGGTTGTATGGCCCAGCCTTCATCATTCAGCTCTCCATCTTTTACACATGTGCCCCTTTTTGTTAATTTTTTTCTTTGATGTAAAATCCATCTTTTTCTCATATATGCATGTATGTATGTATGTTTGTGTGTGTATGTGTGTGTATGTTTGAGTTTCCTCCTTTTTTTTTTTCTCCATACCCATCTCACTGTGAAGTCTGGCAAATGAGAAAGTCACATTTTTTGATCCATTGCACATTGAACAAGCCGGCACGTAACATGCTCCTGCTATGTGTAGTCAACAATTTCAAACAAGCAGTCCTTTTGAAATATATATGTATATATTTTTCTCAGAAATATATGTATATATGTATATTTCTTGAAACACAGATCTTTTTTATGACTCTCTCTTCCATACATGACAGTCGGCCGTTAATATCGAGAGATTGAGTGAGAGCCTTGGGATAATCATGCCTCCGCCCTCTCCAGTTTGATCGATGTCTTCCATTATCCACTGAACAATCGCTCAAATGTCATGTGGCGGTCGCAATGTGTTAAGTGACATTGGTGTGAATTTGAATGGGCCAAATCACTCATGTCACTCGGGCGGCCCAGTCGTGCGCGCGAGTCCGGTTTTGAGAAGAAGCAATACCACTCAGCTCAATATAAGAGATGAAGGGGATTAAAAAGAAACTTAAAAAAAAAACCACATCCAAGGAGACTGACAATTAGTCATTTACACCATTTACATATGATGACAGTCTCCTACAAAGAAATGAAACCCAAAGCTACATTTGGATTTAGTGAATACAGCAACTTTAGTCAGACACATCAGTGAAAGTTCAAGGAAAATCGGACAATCTGTTCAACAGTTACGAATCTTAAAGATTTGGTGCCATCATCACTGAATCAGAAGACTGTATAATTTTGTGATGTCATGTATAGAGAACGATAGAAAGAAAATACAAAGAATATCCAACATATTCTCACATTTCTAGCATAGTGAAAGAGCACTTAACATACTGCTTCCAGAAAGCAGTGGAAATGATATCACCTCTAACATATTTCAGTAGTAAGTCAAAGGGAATGTTATCTTTTCACAGAAAATAAGTTATGCAAAATTCTTCTTATATTTTCTGTATATCATATTCTGTATGAGAGGTCACATACTGTAGTTACATTGCAAGTCTTCTCAACCACCAATTGCTGTGCCAGAACATACCACAAGCAAATCATGACCCTGGATGCTGGAAACCTTTGCAAAATAAATAGAAAATAAATAGAAATAAATGAACATTTTTTTGTAATTGTCACTAAATTAAAAATGTCTGCAAAGCAATCAATGACACTTCCAAACCTCAACACTTTTTTGGCAATCTTTAAGAGCCTAAAATTCAAATGATGGACTTTGCCATTTATTTATTTATTTATTTTTTTTTTTATTTTTTTTTTTTGGGGGGGGGGACATTTGCATGCTTTGCCAATTATTAATATGTCAAGTGAAAACAGCCCCAGGCTCTCTATCAGAGTGACTATTTTGTGGCTCATGAAGATCTCCACCTTTACTCATCTCTGCTGACCTGGTCATCACTCTGAAATGACCATCAAAGTGGAGTTAGGGACTCTGGCACAGAATAGGAACACCTGCTCCTAATCAGTGGACCATCATTCATGTGTACTAGCAAGTCAAGATGGTGAACGTAGCAACAATAAAAAAAAAAAAAAGAGAGAGAGAGAGAGATAATTGGAAGGAATGTTTTAGGGTTTGTTCCCTACATGACAAGGCAACTCAGCAGCTGATAGCACCAAGTTTGTACCCAATGATACGTGTGCCTCATACCAGCTAATAATTAGATATCTATTACCAGGCTTTTCATAAGTTCTCCTCAAAAGGAGTGCTATGGATCACGTGAAATCAAGACTACATTTCTGTTGCAATAGCTATGAGCTGAAATGAAGACACAAAAATAGGATTTTTATAATTTGAAAATTCTTTTTTTATGTCCTTAAAGTCACAAGGCCTTTTTGTTCACTCTACAAAACTACAAAATACATTCAGATGAATCCCATGTGGAGAAATCAGCGACAGAAGCAGTCACACGTAGTACACATTCAGGACAAAGACTGAGATTATGGCCATGAATGAGATTGTATTGCAAACTGGGCCTATCCATTATAGTTATTCAGTTCATTATCAGTTTATCATTCAGTTTATTATCAATCACAGATGCAGCAACATGCACCTTGCTATCTTCAATTTGTCCCGTCCTGTAACACTCAGTCCCATTGATCAGTCTTCAACTGCTTGTGAATTTTTTTGTTATTTCTCATTATCACTCTGATAGAAAAGGTTTTACAGCCTTTTTTACATGACTTAAATTATGTATCCCCAAGATAAGATACCAGAGACATGGGGTTGAATTGTCTGTAATATTGTAGTCAAATCATATATCATCATTGATTGATAGGGCCTGTATATTCCATAAAAGAGAGAGAGAAAAAAGAACGTATGGTTCAAATTTCTTGACTGCTTAGAGAGCTTCAAAGCATTATGTTTCTCTGTCTCAATAAATTAGATACCTACCTTGCATAAAATCTCCAAGATTGGACTGTTTGATTTAAGTTCATTTTCCCCCATTGAAATAAAAAACAAGAACAAAACGCTACATGATGGAACATGTACATAGCTACCTGTGAAACATTTCCTGAAAGTAATATGTAATATTTTCCACATTAACAGCACTGGGAGTCCTTCCCCCACCTTCATAAGCAGGTGCACACAAGTTTGCTCTCAAGACAAAACATGTCAATTTTGGTGCAATACTGGATGCGTTGCCGAGCAACCGGCAAAATGACGTCCGAACTTTCTCATTGTCATGTCTGCGTTCTGCACTCTACTTTGTGAGTAAATATGATTATCTTATTAGGGGTAAGGAAAAGATAAGAATTCCCTCTCCTGAACATACAAGGGAGTGACATTCAAATATTGCATAGCATCAGAGGAATCCATGCATTAACCCCCTCAAAACCAACAGCCTTCCGAATGCTATGTTGATGCTGCAGAGAAGCAGGTTGCCATTAGCAACAGCAGAGTTAAGGCATCAAATGTTTTATATATATATATTCCTTAGTATGGAGAGCTTACCACTTTATTGAGATGCTTTTGCTGGTTTTCACTCTCACTCTCCCGTCTGCTCAATTTCTTCCAACTAACATCTATTCTTGGGATTATCATATATCTCCTTCTAGAAGGATGCAAGGGACTTTGTGCTTTTGTGTTGTCAGTCCCTTTGTCTGTCCGTTCATCAGTCTGTTCATCCCAGATCTGGTGACATTATACCATTTCACCTGAACTGGGGCTATTATTCTGAGAATACAAATGTATCAGTGGTATATGATGGGTTAAAATAACTTAATCTAAAAGCAGCCCCTTTTTCTTTTTAGCATGTCGGCCCCATTTGTTTCTCAAAAAAAATTAAAGAAATCACTTTAATGGTGGGTTCTGTCTGATATCACAGATATATGAGGAATACACCCACTTGTGTCCAGTTCATGCGATATGGGGTGCTGCTTTATTTTTGCTTTCATGCAATATGTTCATATGCTGTATTAGAAGCAGAAGGGGATTAGCTCCATAGACTTGTTTGGTGCGTACGGCCTTCTCGCTCTCAAACCAACTTATTGATTTGTCTGGCAGGAGACTTCCGTGAATGTGAAAAACAGGGAAGAGTCGCAATGAAAGGACAAGTTCCACATCCTGCTATCAGTCCCTCAGTTTATGTATGAATATGACTCAGATCAAATCGGCCCCACCCAGTATCGGAGACAAATATATCAAATATATTCCTTCTCTCTTTCTCTTTCCCATTTTTGTCATAGATTCTCTGACTCCCAATTCAGAGAGCAATATTTACATTATTGTGGTAGCTGCTGAGACTGACAGGGCTGAGAAAGCTGCCTGTGTGTAGACAAAGAGTGATAATAAGTTCTGAGCTGCCTTCTTTTAATTTGGAGGGAAAAAATTGTTTGGATATTGGATTAGCTCCTCTGCCTTTTGAGCGATGGTGGGACGCTTAATTGATGTGGATTCAACCAGATAGGAAGAAATATCTGTGGTTGTTTATAAACTGGTCACAGAGTGTCTAAACAACCGGCAGGGTTTGTCCGATCGCCTAATGGACAGGACGGCTGACGAATTGCCGGAGAAGTTATTCCGGGCAAGAGATAAGCGCTAACAAGATGTGTGTATCCATTCAGATATCTCCACTGTCTTCATCTTATATCAATCCCTTACATTGCAACGTGTCCAACCCCGAAACTCTCTTTCATTCTCTCCCTCTTTAATATTCTCTGTCTATCCATCTACCTTTCTGTCTACTGAGCTATATATGTGTATATCTATCGATCTATCTTTCTATCTATCTAACTATCTATCAATCTTTCTATTCAACTATCTATTTATCTATCTTAATTTCCATCTGCCTATCAATTTTCCATGTCTACATTTCCAATTATCTTAACTGTTCTGCCCCTGACCTTTCCTCCCCTTTGTGTCTGAGGACAATGGTTCATTTAATAAGCCCCTTGGACTTCTTACATCTGCTCACATCTTCCACTGTCTTGATTTGCAAATTTCTTACCCTTCTTACCCTACTTTCAATATACTTTTAATTTCTTAAAGTGCTATAGATATTTCTGGTGGTTTTTAGTTGAAATGTACAAATACCTTGTACCTCGTGCTGATCCAAGATACCAAGAAACCCCTTATGAAATATCACAGAGCATACCATTCCAAGAGGAATTCAAAGTTTATTTGATGAAAATCAGTTTTGGAATGGCTGAGACATCCAAGATCAAGTAAAACAAAACGATTGTAATAAAATTTGGGTCCCACTGTTTATTAGGATTGCTCTGTTTTGGATATCTCAGCCATTTCAAAACCAATTTTCATCAAATAGATGTTGAATTCCTCTAGGAATTAGATGCTCTTTTATATTAAATAAGAGGTTTCTCATTATCTCACCAAAAAATGTTAGAAACCTGAAGTTTGGTCTCAACCAAACTATACAATCCCTTTAACCGCTGAGTGTGGCAGGTTGTTCCAAAGGTTGACTGTTTCTGGAGAGAAAAAAAAAGGATGGACTGAAGTATGCTGATGAACACTGGAAGATGCAAAATTGCTTGTCACAACTGCTTCTGCTTCTCTTTGGTTTATATATGTATGTATATATGTATGTATATATATATATATATATATATATATATATATATATATATATATATATATATAATATTGTTTTATTTAATTGTTCTTTCATTCTAGCAGCACCAGTATTCACAGCATCCCATTTTTCTTTCATGTCCATCTCTTCCAATGTTACTTCCTTGTCTGGCCTCATATTAGCCGTGGTCACACTGGCAAAACATCACAAAGTTTTCATTTTGCGAAGTTTAGGATCTCAAAGTTTTGCCAGTGTGACCACAAACTTCTCATTGCAAAACTTCCTACTCAAACTAGGGAAGTTTCCTGGATAGGTCTCTGTCAATCATCTCCTTAGAAATATATATATATATATATATATATATATATATATATATATATATATATATATATATATATATAATATTGTTTTATTTAATCATTCTTTCATTCTAGCAGCACCAGTATTCACAGCATCCCATTTTTCTTTCATGTCCATCTCTTCCAATGTTCCTTCCTTGTCTGGCCTCATATTAGCCGCAGTCACACTGGCAAAACATCACAAAGTTTTCATTTTGCGAAGTTTGGGATCTCGAAGTTTTGCCAGTGTGACCACAAACTTCCCGAAAACTTCTACTCAAACTAGGGAAGTTTCCTGGATCTCTGTCAATCATCTCCTAATTTGAGCAGACTGAACACTCATGCAGCTGAAACTTTGTGAAGTTTGTCACGTGACCAGTCCACCACCTGTTTGTGGGCGGTGCCCTCAAAACTCATTGGGATGTATGTGTGTGCATTGTTACGTCACGATCATTAGCCATCAGGCGGTGCATGCTTTCTTCTATGTTAGCATGCGCACCAGGGACCCTAACTGCAATAACTGAAACATTGAAAAGTTTGGCTTCCAGTGTTTAAAGATGAGCAAGCTTCATGTAGACTTCTCGAAGTTAAACTTCACGATGTTTTGCCAGTGTGACTGCAGCTATTGAGTTTCTTTGCATTTTTTTTTTCTGTTTCCCTGAATACAGAGAGTTAAAGGACAAGTCCACCTTCATATACATAAGGATTGAGAGAATACAGCAATATCAGTAGAACACATCAGTGAAAGTTTAAGGAAAATTGGACAATTCGTTCAAAAGTTACGAATATTTTAAGTATCTGCGCAGTCACTGCTGGAAGAGAAGACTACTACAGTGTATGATGTCGCATGCGTACAACTATCGTGTATAAAGGAAAATAAAAAGAGAATTTCACAAAACTTTACTTTTTGAATAAAGTGCACAGTTCTTCGACTTGCTACTGACGTATGTTAAGGGTAATATTATTCCCCCTGCCTTCTGAAAGAGAGAAGTCGAGTGTTCTTCTGTAATGGGAGAAAAATGGAAATATGTTGAATTTTCTTTATTCTTTCTTTATATCGTTGTACTCATGTGACATCACAAGCTATAGTAGTCTTTTCATCCAGCCGTGGCTGAGCAGAAACTTTAAAAATTCATAACTTTTTAACGGATTGTCCGATTTTGCTCAAGCTCTCACTGATATGTTCTACTAATATTGCTGCATTCACTCAACCCACATGTCTATGAAGGTGAACTTGTTCTTTAAGGTGCTTAGGAACTTCTCTCTATCAAGTTTCACCGTCACCAAGTAATGAAACCTCGCTCCAGATTTTTGAATGTTTATAGGATATTTGATATAATTGGGTCTCTGGAGGGAATCATCTTCTTTTTTTTTCTTAGTTTGACAGATATTAAGTACAGTGCAACATACATGTATGTTTGTTGGAAGTGAGTAATTGCATATGAGACTGAAAGTTGCTAACTTTTGGCTGTAACATCTTGGAAAGAATCAGCAATTTTTGTTAGAGCTCGCTCGAGAAAGAATTCTCAACAGCTCTCTTGCAAGGACTAACTCTTTCCGAGAAAGGCTACAGACTAGATTAGGACAAAACATAGAATGCGTTTAGAGCTGGAAAGAAGTCAACATAACTTGAGACAGACTTGGGAATTGTGCGATAAAGACAACTGTGTACAAATCCTTCCCTACATTGAGCCTGACAGTTTACCTCTTTATGCCTCATTCCGCCATGCCCTCCCCCCCCCCCCCCCCCTTGAAACATCCTCATCTTTGCTCTCCAGTCAGAGAAAAAACACAAGAGTGCCGAATCAGTGGAAGTCATTAGGAAGTCACATCACTCCGGCGACTTTAGTTTTTAGGGTGCTTAAGCGGAACCCGGTGCCAGCAACCAGGGGGAGCGTGACATGCATCCCGTGCGAGCCCGCACCCTCGTTTGTTTTGACAATCGATTTGCAGACTTCCGATACATTCTCAGATGGCTCCCCTCTTGTCAGCCTGCCCTGGGCAGCCACCAAATCTTTAGAAGCAGGATTTAACGAAGAAGAAGAAGAAGAAGAAGAAGAAGAAGAAGAAGAAGAAGAAGAAGAAGAAGAAGAAGAATTATTTTGACTTTTCAAAATGGTATGTTATTTACATCACTCTTGCACACTATTTGCATAGTGAATATGGCGTTTACATACAAAATATTAAAAAAAAGGGGGAAACATATTCGCCCTCGACATTTCTTCTTTTTTTTTGCATTTAATACATCACGGGTGGTTTACAATTTCCATGCAGTAGAATTGAGGTGTTAAATGCAAATCAGGGGATTCAATCAATGGTAAGTGCAAATGAACTGTCTCTGTATGGCTGTCAGGTCTAACAATAATTGGTGACTGCGCTTGCAGTCGGCATGATTGCATTAATTTAACAACTAAAGGAGGTTTTTACAAAAGTGCTGCAGTCAGCTTGTTAACAAAATGCTTGTAACGATGTTATTGAAAGACCAGTTGACTCTTTTCAGCGGGTATACATTAATAACTCAGATATGCTTATTTGGCCAGGTTATGGCGTACATGCTGTGGTAGCAGCCACCAAATCTTTAGAAGCAGGATTTAACAAAGAAGAAGAAGGAGAAGGAGAAGGAGAAGGAGAAGGAGAAGGAGAAGGAGAAGGAGAAGGAGAAGGAGAAGGAGAAGGAGAAGGAGAAGGAGAAGGAGAAGGAGAAGGAGAAGGAGAAGGAGAAGGAGAAGGAGAAGGAGAAGGAGAAGGAGAAGGAGAAGGAGAAGGAGAAGGAGAAGAAGAAGAAAAACGAAAAACGAAAAAGAAACAAGACGGATTAGACTTATTTCTTTTTTAAGGATGTGGGGTTTTTTTTTTCTTTATTTTTCTTTTCTGTTTCTGTTTTTTCTCAGGTGTAGGGACAGTTACCCAATCTCTCACAGAGTGAGATGAAGTGATTTCTTACTAGTATGGAAAACCTTAAAAATAGATGCTTGAATTAATGAAAATTTCTGAGTAGTTTATGCATTCATAGTCTTGTCATTATCTGTCATCCATACATTCAAAACTTTGTCGAGAGAAATAAGTAATGTTGATATTGACTTCAGTCATTTATAACAAAGTTACATTATGAAAATATTGTAACACATCTTTTATCATTTTCTTGATACACATCTTCTAGTGACTGAAATAGATCACAAACATGCTTTGTTAAACCACTGATGTAAAATTCTTCCCCATGCTAGCAGTTTAACAAAACTTTCACAGTTTCACAGTGATATGGTCACAACCACGTCTGCACATTATGTGAGATGATTTCAATATTTCCTCACAAATTTTTTATTGACCCACTAATATTGCATGAAATTTCCCTTTAAATTCTTAGTTAAAATAAATGAATGAGAATATTGTGTAATTTCTCCATCAAATTATTGTACTGTCTTAATATGAAAACCTTTACAGGCAGTCATTGAAGTTACAGCATTATCCACCAAAAACATACTATTTATAAAATATACAAATGTGCATAAACCTTAAAGAATGCTGCAAATTGTTGACATCATCGCCAAATCTAATTTTATGGATGTGGTTGCTACTATTAAGTGTACTTCTGATTTTTTTTTTCAATACTTACAGTGCTATGACATTTTTCTTTTTTGCGCAAATGTAATGCACAAAATTGTCTTTCTGTTTGTTTGTTTTTTTATGCCAGTATGGTTGTAAAATGGTGATGTGCTAGAAGTTCTGTTTCTCCAGAAAGGTATTACTTGTTTTATGAAATTTGTTCAGAAAGGTTTATTTAAAGGAAATTCATTATTTATGTCTGCTGAATGAGTCTTCTTGTACAGTTTTAGGTTCCAGGCTGGATGTTATTGCAAAGAAAAAAAGAGATCATTTATATGTTATGCCTTTCATGTACTTTACAGAGGCAACATGAAAAATGGGCAGGGGTACTGGAGATTGCAGAATATGAACACTCGACAAATGAAAAGAAAAGCAGGGAATGTATCACATGGTTAAGAATGTATTCATGAAATGAGGTTTACACAAGAAAGTAGTATTCAAGTCTGTGTGTCAACATTTTGATTTTTGACTTCTTCATTTTTTAGGAAAATCTGACAAGTTTTATTGTGAAAGCCCTTTTTCTTACATGCTCTCTGGCAAGTTTTTATTTCTCTGTGTCAATTTTTTTGAGGTTTCATAGTCTGTATTAAGAATGGTGTATTGTGATTTGCATAATTCACCCATTAAGAATGAGATTTCTTCAGCCTCTACCCCTCCCCCCCCCCTTCTTGTGAAACAAAATTTTCACCAGTGAAGCTGCAATGGAGGCTTTCAGTCTCACCTGCCAAGATGGCGGGCCGACTTTGGCACCTTGATGCTCCCTTCCAGCATCCGTCATTCCCGTTTCGAGGTAATGATGTGGAGCGGGATCTTGTCTTTCGGAAAGCGAGACATTCGTCTTCTCGGGGGCTGATTCACTAGCTAGCTGCTCTCCTGCGCTCACTAATGCCGGACACTTAATCCGTTCTTGCCACTTAGGATTGCGCATCTCTTCTCGCTTGGAAAACACACATAAGTCAGTATTGATTTACCTGCAGCCCATTAACTTGCAAGTCTTTGACTTTTTGTGAGCTGTCCTGACAACACGCATCTCTTTTCCTTTTTTTCCCTAGATTTACTGTGAGAAGAGGAAAACACCCCCAGTTAGATTATTGTCTTTCAATTAAGAATGCAGGTTTATATGTTTACTATATGAGGATTTCTTGAAGATTTGCTGGCTAGGAGAAGAGTGTAATAAAAAGGCAAAATTTGGTATTTGCGCCACTTCAGAAGAAGTGCATATTCTTTGACAAATACTTGATTGCAGTCATCAGAGCATGAGATACGTCAGGGTCCATGTTAGAGTAAACCGATATACGTGAGGCTAGTGATTACGATTGAATGAATTTCATCAAATCCATGAAAAACCCAAACCTTTTCATCTTGAATATATTTCCTCCATGACATCGCATCATCCACCCTCGTCAATCCAGGGTGGATAATGAAAATAATTACAACCTCATTTGCAAACCTCAGAATTACAATAATTTATGATATTTAGAAGTCCATCGTATTGATCGATGATAATGATGAATAGTTAGCTGAATTTGCAATAATTCTAATCATGTAAGAGCAAACAATCTGATTTGCCACTAATAATTTATATTTACATTTACAATCATATTGGAAGCACATGATATATCCATACATACATATGTATGTATATACATTGTATAGTTTTACATACATTGTGTGTATATATACACTCCTGTATGTATATATATATATATATATATATATATATATATATATATATATACTGTATATATATATATATATATATATATATAGATAGATAGATATGGATATAGATATATTATAAATCCATTGATCTGAAAATATCAAAGGGTGTAGTCTCCCTCAATTTCATCTGTTCTCTCAGATTGAGAATGGCATATTCACACACATATACACACTCCACAAATTCAGCCATTTACATTACAGATGCATGAATTCAAGCTGATTTTCCTTTGCTAATGGCTCATCAGTCTTGAAGGCAATCAAAGCTATTCTCATCCACATCTTTCATTGCATGAGGATCGACCAAAATACCACACCATGTGCCATGCATTGGTGGAGACATTGGATTACACAGATTTAATGTTGGCACAGCAAAAGGCGCAGCATTTGCATAAAGAGTCGGAATGCTGGACGCTGCGCCGTTTCGCCCCACGACTGCGACATTTCCTGGCCTGCGGATCGCGAGAAGTGTCAACAAAGTTCAGGATGTGCAGCCAGTATGAATTATGTATAGTGCTTAGTTTCATGTAAAGTTAGAATGGAGGGGGGGGGCAGGAAGATGGAGAAAATGGAGGGAATGGCAATATACAACATTCAGATAATGGTGCAGCGTTTGGGTAAGATAAACGGGGATATTGCATGTACCCCTCTTTGCCTTGTGGAGGGGGAAAAGTGGCCTGTAGCAAATGTGGGCCAAAGTACCATATGGCCCTACGGTGTCTGAATTGTTGTCCTATAATACCCAGAGTAGCATTATGTTGAACAGATGAAGATACTGGACTTAGAGGCATTAGTGTAGCCCTGGTTTCACTGGGAATGGTTCTTTTGTTCATGACTGAACGACGACGGACTTGTTGAAGACAGGGGCTTACGTTTCCATTTATTTGAAGGTTGCAGCTTCACTATTTCTCCTTGAAAGAGGACTAAAGACCATTGGCAGGTTAAGCTACTCAGAATAAATGTAGAGCTGGCTAATGCTACTAAGCGGAATGGAGAATAAACTGTAGAGGTGTAAGGATATTACCTGTAAGGATTTAGCAAATGAGGTCAGCCTCATCTACATTTGCTTGAGTTCATGGAATGTGGGATACTACAGTCTCACATCATGAACTCAATATACAATCAGGTGTGTATTGGGGACTATGAGAATAAGAGTCTCTTACTATGTAATCTAGGTATTTCAAAGAGCTTAGTAACACATGCATGTGATCTGAAGAAAAATCTAACCTCACCAAATAGACCCTACTGTAAAAGTAAAAATTTTTGCATATTTTGCATGCCATGAAACTAGTGCAGAAATGCAAATACATTAAATTTTGGCTTGTTGTACATAACACTGTTTTTTTTTTATTCCACAGATTTGAATAAAAACCTGTGAAATTCATCTTACCCAGCTGAGTGCGAATAATTGTTCATATGAATATTTCCCTTTTTATGGTAGCAGTGCATTCAACTTTGTTGTGTCTGTAAGGGAGTTTTGTACATATCAGTGAAGGTATCTATTTTCAGTCTGATCATTTTCTCTTCTAATATTCTGAGTGTTTGGTAAGAATGTAGCCAGGTGCTACACATCTTACTTTCCCTTTTTTCCCATGACAACTAAAGGTCTCTATCTGGCAAGTAATGTGGATGGACACTCACTTGCCTGTTCAAATTATTGGGGCCCTTGCCTGAAATGCCCCATTAGAGAAAGTGGGAGAGATACTTATTGTAGTGCCTCAGTATGGTGTCTTGGCATTATTTCATTGCAACATGATGTGGTGTGAAAGTGCCATTTCATGTCCTTGGTAGGATTTTTATTTTTTATTTTAACTCGAGGACCTTAACGATTGTGATGCTCCTAAGTGTGATGCCCTGAGCATTGGTTATGCACATTTGCATTTGTCGGTGCCACGAGTGCTAGATTTCGGTCACAGCGGCCTGATTTTAGCTATGGTATTCATGCGACTGCTTTCTCGGTGCCATCCCTGAAGCCCCAAAGCCCAAATCCCGTACTGTCACCATCCATTCCATCTTTGCTGGACATGATTGGGAGTAAAGAGAGTGAAAAAAAAAATGGTAAGATAAATTTCTCAGAAAGTGTTGCACAAGAGAGAGAATAGAAACATGTTGCATCTCAAAGGTCGACATCTAGAATTGGTGTCACAAATTTCTGGTAATTTTCTGTTGCAGAATAACCTCACTGCATGTTCAAAGGGAAATTATTAAATCCATTATCTGTCTTCCTGTCTTCATTGCATGAAAAAGGCTTTATTTTGTAACATAATCTCAGCAGCTTGTGTTTTCCGAAGGCAATAGGTAAAATGGTGCTTAACTTACTTTTGTCTCACCCACACACAAACGCCCACACAATAACAGACATACACATGGGGTAACATACTTAATCCTGTTATCTTTTAAACACTCTTCACTGAAATTAAATGTTCTATTTTAATTTCAAGCCACTGTTTACCATTGGTACCAGTGATTAAAAAATGTTCGAGTTACCACATTTTTATGCATATGTATAGTTCAGTTTTATCACAAAACATCCTACCACATAAAAATTTTGCAATAAATCCACAAATATGAGGAGATATCACAAATTTTCTTAATAAACCATGAATGGAGATAGTTTACTATAAAAATGATTTTAATAAAACTATTGTTTATTGATTATACTGATTAACACTTTTACATTGGTTGTTTATATCCCTAGCTCACATTTTAGAACTATTTTGAAGCACTAAAGCTGGGTGCTTTTTTTCATCTGCAAATGGTAAATAGTGGCTTTAAAGTAATTTCCAAAACTCCCACAGACTGACCTTCCATGTACTCTACTTGAATTTCCTGTGCTCTATTTACCTTTACTTTAATATATGATATAAATACATTCATTTTTACCTGGTGAATAATCCGGGTGTGAAAAGCCCCAAAGGGTCCATAAAACTGCACCCTACAAATTATGTACATATATTTCAGGTGCCACAGAACATTTTTTTTTAAACCCGTTTCATACTGAATTATGAAATCCCTTATTAAATACACAGGCTACCAGGTTCCCGAATGGAACGGGTTAAGCTGGAGAGGCTGTGGGTCATTGGTAACCTATATACAGGTGTACCACCCCAGCCCTTGTTCTGCAGCCCCTGTATTTGTTTACCATAAAACCAGAAATGTTTGCATGCATTTTAATTTCAGGAATCTCACAAGAGCCAAAATTTGCATAATTATTAATAAACTGCATACAAAAGTCCTTGTCTATACTACATGCATTGAATGCCTGTGGCAGTTTGTGAAAATTTCATGCTACGAAAAATGCCGTCGGCTCCAATTCACAAAAATTTTATGCCGACAAAGTGTCTTGCCGTACAGTAAACTATTTTTGCCCTTTGTTGTCTCTTTGTAATCTTGTCTGCGTACTCATGCAGTTGTGTAATATGACAGCATTCTTCTGTTTTATCTCACTTTGATAGTAACATTACATCATACTGTGTCACCCCCTCTTTAATACTCTTCCTCTCTATCTCCCTCCCTCCTACCAATCTCCAGGTCTGCCACGCCCTACCACGGCTTCATGATCATGAACCGCCTCAGTCTCCACAACCTGACTGAGCCCATCACTAAGGAGCTGGAGTATACCCTACAGGAACCCTTCCTTCTCTACAAGACCACAAAAGGTTGGTGATGATGATGATGATGATGAAACAGCATTTATATAGCACCATTTATCTGAAGAAATATTCAAATGTGCCTGGCTCCCACAATATGTCACACATTATTCACAAATTTGCTGGAAAGGATATGTCTTCAGTTTAGATTTGAAGGTATTAAAGTTGTTACAATTCCAAAGCGGGACTGGTAGAGAGTTCCAACAGAAGAGAAGGCTCTATCCCCATACATTTTTAGGTGGGTATTCGGCACATGGACTTCTACACCACACACACTGTGCTGTCTATTGTTCAGGTATTGCATTGTCATAAGGTCATTCGGTCCTTTAATAGGTTATCTGAAATACACCCTACAGGAACCCTTCCTCCTCTACAAGACCACAAAGATTGGTGATGAACCCTTAACCCTCCATCCTACACCACACACTCTCTGCTGCATGTTGCCAAGGTGTTTCATTGCCATTGGTCATTTCACTGGACTTTTAACCCCATGTAATATTTGCCATCTACCAAGTGTAATGATTTGGCAACAGATAGATATATCTGGTTTGTCTTCTCATCCTCACAAAGCAGTCTCATTCATTAAGCCAGGGCTCCACACTGTCTTTTGTTTGTTTATTTTACTTGCCTGGCATGAAATATTACTGTAAAAGTGGAAATTTTCGCAGTGTTGAAATTTTCGCGCATTTCGCGCAACCAGAAACTAGCGCAAAAATAAAAGCAGGCGAATAATTTTGCTTGCCATATGTTCCAGTAGTTGACATCTTGATTCCGTGGAATTAAAAACATGCGAAACTCTTCTAACCCCGCCGAGCGCGAAAAATTAGTCGCGCGAAAATATCCACTTTTACAGTACTTGCCCCGAGCAAGTGAGCAAGTTCAAGTGTTGAGCCCTGATTACTGTAAAACCAGAAATATACCTGGCATGAAAGTTGTAAATGGGAGCCAACAACCTTTTTAGCAGCATGAAACTTTCATAATTGCTAGCCATGGAAAAAAAAATACAAGTATACCACATGTACCTGTAATCTAGTGATTTGTTGATATGAAACACTCAACGAAACTGAATGTGTTCTGCTAAACATGTAGTTATTGTAAGACATGATATATTCGCGGCATGAAATTTTCACGAATTGGAGCCGACAGCCTCTTTTGTGGCATAAAATTTTCACTAATTGCCACTGGTGTGCAGTGCATACAGTGTAGACAAGAACTTCTGTGTGCATTTTATTTTCGCGAATCTTGGCGCTCGCGAAATTAAAATGCCTGTGAACATTCCTTGTTTTACAGTAAGCAAAAAAATAAAACAGGAAACTAATGTGCACCAGTAGTACGCATACTAGTGGTTGACTTCAGAAGTGTACAGCATTTGTACTGGCATGCAATGCATTGTGTAAAAAAAAAAAAACAAAAAAAAAAACTTAAGTGTGCACTTTACTTTTGTGAATCTTAACTCATTGTGAAATATGCGAAAGTTTCCAGCATGCAAAAAAAAAAAATCTGATTTGATAGTATGAAAGTCATTGTCTGTGAAAAGCTCCTGATGATGTACCATGTCTATTGGGACTTCAGAGTATGGTGGGGAAAGGTTAAAGGGCAAGTCCACCTTCAAAATTAATTTGTTTAAATAGAAGCAGAAAAATCAGATGAAATAGACAGTGAAACTTTTAACAAAGTCTACTGAAAGCTATGCAAGTTTTTAATTTTTTTTTTCAGTTGTGATGGATCAAACACAAATTGGCAATTTTGTGATGCACACAAGAGCTCACCCCCTATTTGCTCTGTACTTTGAAATTAGACATGTTTCACTTCAAATCAAGTAAATTTGTTTTAAAAAAGTACATGGACCCTAAATACAACTATTGAAATATATTTTCATCCAACTCTTGCATTGAAAAAAAATTGTCTGTCATCATCAGTAATGAAAATAAACAGAAGAGATTTTGTGGAATTTTATGCACAGAGCAAATTAAAAATGAAGTCATGTGCTGCACCACACAATTGTTAATTTCTGTTTGATTGGTCAGACCTTCAAAATTTTACAACATTTTCACTTTTAGGCAGAATTTAGTCAAATTTTCACTGTCACTATTTCAAATGCTTATGATTTTTTTTCAGGTGGACTTTCCTTGTAATGCATGCCTGCTGCAGAATTTCGTGAAACAGTTCTCAAACTTTTCAGCATTTTTTATCTCCAACCATTCACTCCTCTCCCCCCCCCCCCCCCCCCACCATCTCTTTCATCCCATCCCTGTGCTGTAGAATCAAATAGAATCCTTCCTCCACGCTCTTCTCCTTCCTCCATTGATATATAGAGTCAATATTTACACCTCGGGGTGTCACAGAGAGAGAGAGGGATGTGTTGGTTTTTATTTCGACATTCATGGTTTGCAAATGAAAGCAGAAGAGTCAGTGGCTGTCAGGTGATGGATTGCCCTATCTTCTCATAATGGATATATTTCTGATGGGTAGCCAGGGACATTTTCCCAACTTCTTCTGGGTTTTTTTTTCTTCTTCTCTCCCTTTCCCTTTCTCTCTCTCTCACACACACATGCATCAGTCTTTCTTTAGCCTGTTTGCATTTCAGCAAGATAAATAATGTTTCACTTTTGCACATATCTGAGGAGCATTAATAGAAATAAAAGAAAGTTCTCACATATTTCTACTTGCCATCCCACCACCACCCCCCCCCCAAAAAAAAAAAAGAAGAAAAGAGATATAATTCATATAAAACAAGTCCAAATCTGTATCATTTTAGTAGGATCAGCTGAAAGCAGCTAATCTTCCCATTCCAATTTCTGTGAAATTTAATTAAAAAAAAACAACCTCAGAACTTCTGCTTTAATAGTCAGTCAAACTCCTAGGCATGTTTAACATCTAGCATAATTTGATAGGATATGGTTTTAATGGAGGAATGTGTAGCATGGCTTTGTGTACAGCTAGTGAGGGGATTCCAGAAGAAAAAGGTCACATGGGTTGAGAGACCTTTGCAAAGCTCACTTCTCTCTGGTATGGTGTGGACAATATTCTGGAAAGATTTCACCATGGGGTAAAGTTGAATTGGCATTTTCTTGCAAAGTAGGTAAAGCAAAAATCAGGAATGTTCACATGATAGTCAAATCAGCTACAGTCTTACTTACACAGTGAGGATTCCATTAGGAAAGCTAACCTTAAGCCAAACGTGAATTCTACTCACAAATATAACCCTATACCCTAATCCTAATCCTCACATCAAACTAAACCTAAGACCCTATAACAACCCCAACCCTAACTCTAAGTCCTTCGAGAAAATAAGACCAGAGCAATTGGCCCAGGAGCAAATGTCATGTCACCCTCCATGACATACACACCACTCTGGGGCTGGCCATGCTTACAGTTTTATTCAGAGGGCCAGAATAGATCAATTGTAGTTTTCTGGAGTAGAGTTTGAGCAGAAAGCTCTCCCCTTCAAATAAAAGAATTGAGTTGAAACATTTCATTCATACATGTGATAAAACAAAAGATAATAGAAAACTGTCACATTTTTCATATCTACAGCTGTATGAAATGGTAGATTCCTATTTGTTGAAGAAATTTTGTAATCTGTTACGAGACTGTCTTCACATCAGCATCAGATTATGTTTTCCTACCTCTCTTGTTCATACACACACTTAAGCACACACACACACACACACACACACACTAACACTTTCTCTATCTCTCTATTTCTTTTACTCTCTATCTCCCTCTCTCTCTAACCACACACACACACACACACACACTCACTCACATGCATACACAGACTCATATATACACACACTATCTATTTCTCAATCTTTTCCCCTTTCACCAACATGCACATTTACTCTTTCTTTTCCTCTCTCTTTGTCTATCTACCTATCTATCTATATATCTATGTATTCATGTATGTATATATCTATTTCTATCTATCTATCTATCTGTTTATTTATCTATTTCTATCTATCTATCTATCTATCTGTCTGCCTATCAATTTTTTATCTATCTATGTATCTATCTATCTTTCTGTCTATCTATTTATTCATTTATTTATCTATGTATCTATGTATCTATTCCTATCCATCTGTCTATCTATCTATCTATTTGTCTATCTACTGTAAAACATGTATATTCGCCACACAAAATTTTCACGAATTGGCGCCGACGGCCTTTTTCGTGGCAAGAAATTTTCGTGAATTGCCTCTTGCGTTCAATGCATATAGTGTAGATAAGAAATTTTGCGTGCATTTTAATTTTGCGAATCCTGGCGCTCGCGAAATTCGCGAAATTAAAATTCACGCCATCTATCTATCTATCTATCTATCTTTCTGTCTATCAATTAATTAATTAATTTATTTATCTATCTATCTATCTATCTATATGTCTGTCTATCTGTCTATCTATCTATCTCTCTATCTATCTATCTATCTGTCTGTCTGTCTATCTATCTATCTATCTATCTGTCTGTCTATCTATCTATTTATCTATCTATCTGTCTGTCTATCTATCTATCTTATCTATCCGTCTATCTATCTATCTATCTATCTATCTGTCTATCTATCTATCTATCTATCTCAGTCGCTGTCTCTGCTGTATGTCCTTACTCTTTTTCCCCTCCTTGCCTGGTTTCTTGCCTTTACATTTCTCCCGTTCTTAGTTTTGACATTTTCTATAACTTATACCCTTTATTCAATTTCTTGCTTTCCTTCTCCTTCTACTCCTGTTTGTTTCTCTTCCTTATCCTGTTCATTCTATCTTCTACTTTGCCATTCATCTTTCCCATTATTATCATCTTCTTCTTTTTTTTATATCTTTCTTATACCCTCTACTTATGGGGGCTCAGTGGTTCCTGTGTCATGTCTATAAGGATTTTAGAATCATGATTGCAAAGGGTTAAGATCTTTTGTCAGATAATAGATATATGTAATTATGAATGCAGGCAGGTTCATATACAATATTTGGTATTAACAGAAAGTGACTCCTTTTTACGAAGGCAGGCAGGTTCATACACAATGTTTGGTATTTATAGAAAGTGACTCCTTTCTCCGTCTAGGCGCGTTGCCAAACAACTCGGCTCTGACAAAATTCTTATTTGTTTGACTCGCATGTACGGGATGATATTGATTGAATGAACAAATAGAAGGGAGAATGACAAGGGGTAAAAAAAAGTAGAATATGCTGAGGAGCCTGTAGGACAAGTCTCCAAGTTAAATGATGCATGCTTCATGCTCACTTCTTGTCAGATAGATTTGATTTCAGACCTGCCGTGGTGGATCATTTGAACACCGATGAAAGACATGAGCCTTAAACGAAAGTGACGTCCAGCTCCTTTGTGAGAATGCACACAGGACATCAACCCACTAGACGCAAATCAGATGCAAAATGTGTTATCCTAACCTATAAGAGTGAGATTTGATTGCAATTTGGGCAGTTTTAAAGCAAAGCTACGAGTGCTGCTTCGTAGCTGCCAACAATTAGGAAATTTATTAGTTGTTTGTAATTTCAGCATTTGACTGGTGTCTATCACCCTATGAAATTCTGATTTTTAGTAATTTTTACAATAAATATACTGTGTGCTTCTATGGAAAACAATCCACTTTTAGTAATTTTTATGAGAATGATTAGTAAATGTGCAAAGACATGTGGGCAGGTGTTGCGCTTTATTAAAAACATTTATGTTTGGAGCAAGTTTTGCATACTTCTTGTAAGAGTGTTATATTTGAGAAAAATGTGCATCTGGAAAGAAATTCCATTAAAAAGATAAAAGCAACAGGGTAAATTACTAATTTTTTATATGGTATATATATGCATCTGGAAAAATATTACATTAACCCATTGAGGACGGGCTGATTTTGCTTCAACACGCATTTCCCATAGACACTTGCCCAAGTATACTCGGGACTTGTCCTCAACGGGTTAAAAAGATTAAAACAAGATGGTAACTTGCAATTTTTTTACATGGTAAATATATGCATCTGGAAAAATATTCCATTAAAAAGGTAAAAACAACATGGTAAATTGTAAAAACAAGTGACAGATCTGATGATGCAAGAGTTTATTCTCACATCAAAATTTCGTGTGGATGATATGCGAGTTTGCTTGTCTTGAAGCGAGACTACACTCGATGCCTGAGAGACTTCCTGCTCCGTGTACAGAGGATGCTGGGAGACGGGATGGAGGGATGCGAGCCGAGCTGATGGGAAGGAGTCTTTACTCAGCTGCGAGTATTTCACTAGCGCTGTGTGTTTGCCATACATCACAGGGTCAGGGAAAGTACCAGATAATAATCACTCGTAGAGTAAGAGAAAAAAAAGAAAGAAAGAAAGATGGAAAAAAGAATGAATGAGAGATAGAGCGAGAGAAATGGACTGAGCTAAGAATAGACAGGAAGAAAAGGAAAGCAAATTGAAATACTTGAAGTAATGAGAGAGATAGAGGAGGAGGGAATTGGGAGTTTTGATTTCAAGAACAGAATTATTGTAGTGCAAATGCAACAAAAAAGGAAGAAAATAAGAAAGTACAAGTTATGACAACCAGTCAAACAGGAGAGATTTAGAGGGAGAAAAAAAAAACACGTATATAGCGAAGGGGGAAAAAAAGAGAGAAAGAGAGCTAATTTAGAAGGGAGAGAGTAGATGAGGGGTAGGTAAGAGATAATTATGTAATGGCTCTGTAAGTGTTGTTGCTATCTAACAGACATGTCATTTAAGATTGCCTGTGCCTTGTTCACAAGCATGGAGGAAAGCTTGATAGTCACTCTCGCCTGTTACCATGGCGATGTGGAATCTTTCAGATTCTATCGACTGCTGGCGTACAAGGGGCTACAGGATGAGATGAGACAAGCTGTGAGACAAACAAGATGGTGGATGAGATGGGAGCGGGAAGGGGAGATGAGAGGTGTAGGTAACTTTGTGGCAGGCAGTGATCGGGATCAAGAATATGTGGGATGGTCTGTGGTTGGATTGTTGTTTTTGTTTTTTCTTCTTCTTCTTCTCTGTGAGATGCAGATATGCTGGAAAAAACGTTCAAGGGATGTCACCTCCTTTCATGTCGCAAGCGAGAAACGGATTCTGCACGAATTTCCAGGTGTGGCTTTCCGTGAAGCGGATGCGTCAACATCCACTGTCCACCGTCCTCTGTGATTACCCAAGAGTAGGACCCTGTGAGGGGGGGGGGGGCATTAGTTACAGTCCCAGAGACTCAGAGAGGGGATCGTTGCGTTCCCCCCGGCGAGGCGTTGCATCCCATTTCAATCACGGAGCCGGAGAGGATAATGGTCAGAGCTCACTGGACCCGGAGCATTAGATAGCCAGCACAAGTCACTTAGCAAATTAAAGGATATGGAGAGATGAAGAAAGAGGGGGTAAGAGGGGTAAGAGGGGATGAGAGAGATGAGGAATACAGGGTATGATCACTTTAAGGATAAATCTATCCTTTTCCCTCCTTCCCCCCCCCCCCCTTTTCCCCAACAGAATAACTTCCTCATGAAAAATCATCTTTGAGTGAAGAAAATAATTATGCACCGCTGGTGAGATCTCTTTTTCCCTGTGGGAGACGTAATCCTTTCTCCTCCCCCCCCCCCACTCTTTCTCCACCCCCCCCCCCCCCCTTCGCCCTCTCTTTCTCTCTCTCTCCTCTCTCTGGTATACACTTTCACAAACGCATACACACACATGTTGTATATGGGTACACACATTTCACAGCAGCTTGCAATGGAAATGTTTCTTTTAAAAGTGTGTGTACACTAAGACGATTTCACACAGCCAGGCTAGAGCTGATATTATACAGCATATGTGCATAGGTACACACATGCATACAGACAGAAGCCAATGAATAAGATAAAAAGTTTATTTTACAATATTTGTAGTCTGAGTGTGTTTTTGTGCATTCTTTTTCCTCTACCTGCCTCAGTGTCTTCTCATCATATTTCTGTCTTTCAGTTGATTGACCCATTGAGGGCGAACTGATTTTGCTACAACACACATTTCCCACAGACACCTGCCCATGTATTATCGAGACTAGTCTTCAGCAGGTTATCAATGTAGAGAAAAAGTGTGATATATTCAATTTGCTTTTAAAAGACAATGTATACCCTCATCAAAGAAGTGGAAAGTTTTTACAGGCATTGTCTTTGAGACAGTCTAGTATCATTTCTGAATACTTGTCTGGCCTTTGTAAGAAGAGATACAAAGTGAAAATGGTGAATCAAATTTCACATCCCTGATCAAGTGGTTTGTAAGAAAGTGGTGTGTTGCTGGGCTTAATTCACTGTTTCTTCCTAGATTTAGTTGTACAGTCAACTCCAGGTAAGTTTATCTTGACTGGACCGAGAATAATTACAGCATCTACTTAATCACTATTCCATTTACCTGGTGTGTGTGTGTACAGAGGAATGATATATGTAAGACTATGAATGTAAATTAGGACTTTTTATTTTCATCGATTTAGCCAATGATTTGACGTGCGTGCCATTAACTCACATGGCTTTGACTGTATCTTCTTTTTCATTCTCTTCATATTCTGTCTGTCACTGTCCTATTGTCTCTGACTCTGTCTTTTTCCATTAATATATTACTGTATCCTAGCTATTTATAAAGTCAGCCCTGGTGCTTTCTATGTTTCTACAAGTAGGTCTCTCCAATAACGACGATTTTCCCCCTTGTCTTTGAGTTTTACCTATTGTAACAAGATCAGACAAAGTTAGGAATGTGTATCACTTTTCTGATTCTCACCAACTTTGATGTCTGCCATTTCCTGTCATTGCAGTCACATGTAATGTCAGCTTTTTTAATTTCTGTGTTTTTACCAGTAGATCTCAGCAAGTAAGGATTACCTCCCCCTCCCCTTCCCCCCACCCTACCTTGTCCATACATCTTTTACCTCCTGTCACAACCTCACACAAAACTGGGCTATGTGTAGGTACATTATACAGGGCTCCACACTAACTTTTTTATTTGGTGGCCCGATGGGGCCACCAAAATCATCAATTTCAAATTTTTGGTGGCCCGAGAGAAAAATTTGGTGGCCCCCCAAAAACAATAAAAAAAAAATATTAAAATTCCTGCTTTTTTTTTTTGATGAGTCAAATATTTAAGTTTTATCATAGTAAGAATTAGAAGCTGGACATATCTACTCATAAATAAACCTTAACAAACTCGCAACTTTTCATCCATCCTTTAAACAAATTTAACTGCTGA
The DNA here is from genome assembly GCF_040938485.1 of Diadema antillarum. NCBI lineage: Eukaryota > Metazoa > Echinodermata > Echinoidea > Diadematoida > Diadematidae > Diadema > Diadema antillarum. The sequence continues at coordinate 898,950 of NW_027271096.1, forward strand.
ATGGCAAGACTAAGTATAAATATTCATTGACAGGCACATGGGTTGCAATATCTTAACATAGATAAATGACACTTTTCAAAAAATTTTGGTGGCCCGAGGCAGGCCACCAAATTTGCCTTTTTTTGAAATTTGGTGGCCCGACTTTCATTTTTGGTGGCCCGGGGCCACCGGGCCACCGGGCCACCGTTAGTGTCGAGCCCTGCATTATATTCATGATGCCCCTGGTAGGTTTTGCGCCTGCGCATCACTCTCGCATCTCGATTCTGTGGCTGGTGTGTGGATTGGTGCCATACTAGCCATTCTCTCTCTCTCTCTCTGCTGTATCCTCCTCTTCAGCTCCACCACTGCACCGCCGTATCTTTGAAATCTGATATCAGAATAGTTCTTTTAGATTTCCTTATGTTCTACCCTCCTAGGAAACTCATGTGCAACTCAGCACAGGCCGGAGGGGTTTGACCCAGATAATGCCTTTTGATGCAGTTCCCCCATGTCACCCAGTATCCTATTTTTACCACTCTTTTTGAGAGTACCGCCAATATTTCATTCCTGTTCCCTTTTTTGCTTTTACCCTTTCTGTTTTGTTTTTCATTTCCGTGGCCTGTGACAGTGTGTGTTCTATGAGAGGAAAAAAAACCCCTTAAAAATCAGTGGAAATTTACTCCATATGCACCATGTCGGATGTTTTCTACTAGAAATTTGGCAATATGTAGTATGTAAACATACAAATTGTTTCATCTAAAGGGTTTGAAAAGCAATCTATTGACCTACTCACTTCCAAAAGTAATAATAGTGGCTATTTGTGTGGCACACAGGTCCACCTTATTGGTGCTCATGGCGCTTCGAGAAAGATGAAATCTACATGTACATACATTTGCAAAACATAACAACAGGGAAGAAAATAACAAACAAACAAACACATACATGTATCTGATAAGGAACACAATTTTTCTGCTGAACATTTTGAATTGCAGTTATGAAATCTTCAATGTGTGAGGAACAAGAGCGTTTTAAGTTTGGATTTGAATATTTCTGTAGATGACCGTTGGCATAATTGAATAGGGAATTGATTCCAAAGTTTTGGTCCCATAACCGAGAAAGCATGATCCCCCATCCATGTTTGATTATGGGTGTTTTATTCTGGGTGGTCTAGCATTTCAAACCCATGGGCAAAACATTCTCTGTGCTCCTGACAATAGATTAATCATCATCAGTGGTATCAGTAAGGATTAATCAAAGTAATTCCGAGAACTTACCCTGAAAACTCTGCTAAACATGATTTTTTTTTTTTTTTTTTTTTTTTTTTTTTGCTTTGGTTTGCAAATCATCAGTTGTCTGATTGTCAGTATTGCATACTGTAAAATCAGAAATTTTCACATTCATTTAAATTTTGCAAATTTCGCGAGAACCAAGATTTGGAAAGTTGAAATGCATGCAAAAGTTCTTGTGCTGTCTGCACTGTCTGCATTGTATGCCAGTGGCAATTCGCGAGAGTTTCATGCCGCGAAAAAGGCCACAGGCTCCAATTCGCAAAGTTTCATGCTGCAAAACTTTTATAGCTTTACAGTATGTATGAAAATGTATTGAAATGAATTGCTCTTTTACTAGTAGCAGTAACACTTTATTTACAAAGAAGTGGTACTCTGTAGGAGAATATAATGACATAATTGAATGGGCAACATAAATATAGTGTTCTACAGTCATGCACTCATGTTTATCCATGCACTTCCTGATATTGCGTTGGCCCCACATGTTATTGATCTCCACTTATATCAACAAAATGCTGCTTTATGTTTCATAAGAGAGATATGATACCATTTTGTTTTCTTTCTCTGCTCTGCAGCAATCTGTGGAATCTGGTTCTACAACAGAGAGGACTGTGTGAAGTTTGCCCAACTTGTGAACAGGTATATACATTAGATACATGCATATTAATAACAATATATATTCATTCACATCTCTCAAATCATATTTGTCTGCACTTCATTAATTTGAGTGTGTGTGTGTGTGTGTGTGTGTGTGTGTGTGTGTGTGTGTATGTGTTTTGTCTTCTTGTTTAAGCTTTTCTTGGGTTAAAGCTCCATGGTGATTTCCCTTACTATGAACCATCCTCTACTAGTGCTGCTTATAATCAGGAAACTGTTTAGGCCTCCTACTCCACCTCAAAGCAGACTGCTGCTGTGTTGCCCTTCACATTTGGCAGTTTCCACAGGACTTATGGTGACAACCAAAAGCTCAAAGGTTAAGTTCTTAAACTGTCATACTTTTGAACCCTTGAAATTAAATGTTATAATGTTAGAAAACTGCTGACAGTAGAAATAGGTACAAGTGAAATGACCTCACTACTACCAGCTAAGGTGCTTAAAACAAAACCTAATTCAGGATCAAGATGTGCACTATTTTAGGCTCTGCCATCATTCATAGTGAGACTTGGCCTGACTTCCTTCTCTTCCAATATGGCAAAGCTCATGATGGTTAATGGTGATCTGGAACCTATCCTGGCACACATTGGTGAGCCACTAGAGGTCAGGTATAAACTGGTATTGTGCACATTACATCACATTACAAGTTAAGATCAAACATAAGTCAGAAAATCAAACAAGTCTCTGACTATTCACTTCTGATTAGCTGATACCTGAGTTAAGTTTGATTTTTGACTTATGTTTGATTTCATCTTTTTATGAGACAGGGCCCAGGAGAGGATATGCTAAGGTATGGGTGCAGCACAGATATTGTGAAGGATAGTTATAATCAACCAGGAGTACAAAACCATGTGGTTTGCATTCATTATTGCTTTCAGGAATGGTCATGTTGCAATGCAAAGAAATGTTGTCAAGACTTTGAGAGGTGGGCAACTGTTTCTTGTATTCTTGGATCAATGTTGCTCGAACTCATTATCGTGCAAGTTTATGATATTCATCTTGATAAAGGTGTCTCTCAAACACACACATTTTGTCTGTTTTTACATTATATTTCTGTGAAAAATATTGCCAACCAGTGTTAAGAAAACAATGTTGTTGGAAGGAACCACATCTTTTTATAGATTTTATGGGATCCCCTACTTAGCTCCTCCTATGTCTTGTTTGTTCTTGGGTCTTGTAAAGGTCTCAATGTTCAGACTTTTACTTCCTTCCTTTCAAGAGAACCAAACTTTTCTTTGTTGTTTTGCATCTACATGTATTATTGCTGTTTCCTTTCTGAATGACGCTGGGTCCTTCTTGTTTGTTACATGTGCAAGGACTGAAAGCTCTACTTCGGGGGGGGGGGGGGGGGAAAGGAGTTGCATTTGGTGGACTTTCTTTGTTGGTAAAATGAATCATTTAGAATTGAAAGCAATCAGTGGAGTATTTGACTTGTAAAAGTGATGAAGTCAGTGGTGACATACTGCTTCAAAAATATGCGATGCCATCATTTGTATGGTATGCTGTTGCAATTGCCATAAAATGATGGCCGCCAATGCTGAATGGCGGTGATTATATCTCGAATTGCGAGTGCGATATCGTCGAAACGGAGCACTGGCGGAACTAATGTGGCCGATTATTGCATTACGCGGAATTGATAATTGGCCTACTTCTACTTTGGCAGTGTATCGACATTTCTTTTGCAGTCTTCAGGAGGAACCCCAGCTGCGATTGTGCAAGCAATTTAATTACTGTATTTGGGTCAAGCCCTCTATGCTACATATACCAGCTGGCGCATATGGGTATTAGCTTTGTTATTGCCTTTTCTGCATCCTCTAGATTTTTTTTTTTAATGTATCGTATAGTCTTGGCAGTCAGAAACCAATTCTCACCTCATATTACAATCAATCACCTTTGGGGCCAGGAGTGGGGTAACAATTTTCATTGTTGATGTGTGTGCTTTTTATGTGAGGAGAAGGAGAAGGAGTTTGGGTAGGTTGGGGTTTTCAGTTGGTTTCAAAATGACCATGGAATAGTCTCATGTGTCCAATTCCTGTCAATTTTTCTTCCAATTTTTAATGTCTCTGGGTTTCCCTCTATATGATCTCCCCACCCCTTCTTTTATCCCCCAAGTTGAAATTTTCTTTCTTTTTTTTTTGGTTTTTGGATGTACTGTCTATCAGATTTGTAGACTTGGGGCATCGTGATATAACCCAGAGAGAATTATCTTACCATAAAGTTGTGCTTCCGGAAAAACAAACAAACAAACAAACAAACAAACAAAATAAAAACTTTCGGCATTTAAAAAACAGGACACTAAGTGTTTCAAGGGCCATCTTCACATTCAAATGTAGCTAACAGAATGAAGGAAAAGCTTAAATATATAATTCATGATGCTTTATACTGAAATGTACTTAATTTGAAGTAGAATGAAACTCCGTGTACAATATGACTTTACCTAAATACGTGAATACCGGTACAAGTTGACTTTTTTTGATAAAACCAAATACATTGGAAGTTCTGTTTTTTATCAAGGTATTCCAGACATTAAAAACAGATAATGTCAAAATATCATGTTATACTTGAAAAAAAAAAATTGTTTTGGCTGCATTGGCATATGCAAATTTGAGGAGGGGATGATTTCATGGCCTCATAAACTTGACATCAAATCAGAGAGATTATATTTTATCAACTGCATGAAATTATTACCTCCGCCAAGGGAGGAGGTTATGTTTTCATTACCGTTGGTAGGTTGGTTGGTTTGTCCGTGTGCAAAATAACTCAAAAAGTTGTGCACGGAGTTGGATGAAACTTGCAGGAAAGACTGAGAATGACACAAGGAACAGATTATTATTTTAAAACTTTTGGTAGTGATCCGGAAATTTTTAAGGATTTTATGAAGGATTTTCAATATTTTGGCAGGTAGGGTCAATGAACTTGGGAGTTCAAGCTGCACATTCTTGAGGTTTTCGTATGCACACTAAAGTGCGTGCACTTGTTTCTGCTAGGACGAGGCATGCCACACAGCTGAGGGTTTATGATGCAACAAAGGCTTCTAATTGGGAAATCAGGCAATTTTTCAGCATGCATACAAATTGATGGAAGTCACTGATCTCTATGGATAGAGCGAGATCATCGGTGGAAAGTAGCTGCTTGGCGGAGGTCTGCACTCTCAGAGTACTTTTCTAATTATTTCATGTTTTCTATATTTCAGTTTTGTTTCTTGACTGATGATTTTAAAGGGGAGGGTGTTGCAGTTTGCTGAATTATTGACCTCAAACGTGTCAATTGTATCATAAACTGTAGGCTTGACAGGTGATAGTGTCTTCATCTTATTGATGGGCTTGTTACATTTAGCAGTACCTCTTTTATTTTTAGACATGTTAGCTTAAATTTCATTGCTTTTTTTTTCAACATATAATTATGTTCAGTCTTTAATGATACATCTAACTATTCTTTGTTTTCATTTTCATCTTTATCCATAAAAATCAATGTAGTAATGTTTTTAGTATGATTTTCCCTCCCCCCCCCCCCCCCCGCCCAAAGTTAGTGTTGATGATTTTAAAAGGACATGATGACTCCATCATGCATTCCAGTCAAAAAATTTCTTCAGTGATCATTGTACCTAATGCCAGGTTTCCACTGAAAGTTTGCTTTTTTTGTTGTTGACAAGCATTTACCAGGGTTTGCCTGGTGCATTAATGTGTCGGGGAGGATTGTTCCACAACAGGATGCAAAACAGCGGCCGCTCATGCAACCAAATAGATTTGCCTCCATACGGATAACACTCAAACGAGAGAAAATTTCACACCACGCTGACTGTCTTACATACATCTTGTGCAAGTGTCAGATCAGATACAGCCCCCTGTTTTTCCACTGCAGACAGTTCTAGGGTAAAGGTCTCAAAACATATCCCATTGAAGTGTTCTCTCATGTTATGTGTATATAAAGCTGTCCAGTATGTTCAACTGACACTTTTTATCATGATACGAGAAAATGAATTAATTCTGGGCAGTGTCCAAATTAGTGAATTCTGGCATTGAGTTGTTGTTTTTTCATTGCAAGTAATTAACATATTACCCTTCTTCAACTTAACAAGAAACACACACGCACACACACATACGCACACTTACCCATGGTGTCAAACGAGGACACACATACGAACTTAACATTTAAACCGAGGACGTCCTCAGTAGGCAGACCATTCCAAACGGTCTGCTTTTGCATGCTTTTGCAAGTAGGGGTACATGTTTGTAGGTCCTCGATTAGCATTTGTCCTTGGTTGGATGGTAATATACAAATGAGTCCTCGGTTGACAAGGGTCCTACTGACACACAGTTCCTCGGTTATGTGGTAAAATTCTTATGGGTAGAACAGGTCCTCGGTTTCCACCATATATAGACACACGCACACGTACACACACACACACACACACACACACACACACACACACACACACACACACACATACACACACAAATAGGTGTAAGAATTCATTAATCTTAAATAAAAACGCAGTACAGCTACATGCTGAAGGATTAGAACCAGCACTGGCTGTCAGACAGAAGCTTTATGGTCTAGTGGATATGATGCCTGTCAGTAATCAGGAGATTGTTGGTTCAAATCCAACCTGAGTTTGTATGCCACATGATTTTTTTATCACAGCTACACTAAAAAACACAGAATAATCAGTCCTTGTTTATCTTTCAGAAGGGCAATCTAGGCAGTTTATTTTTAGGACTGTAGCATTTGCTTGCCAGATTTTGTTTTGCAAAGCTCTTCTCCAATAGTGCTCTCATGTTAAAAGGCAAGGTCGATGTGATAGATAACATGAAGCGGGGGACACTATTTTCCTGCCGGAGGACAGCGTCTCCTCTGACGCCGGCAACGGGCTGAAGCGTGGCTCATCGATGTATCGATGCGGGCGCACATTCGCGACGGGAGGAAAGTCGCTGGAGCGCAAGAACGCCACCACACCTCACTTCCCACGTCATCGTATCGTAGCTGCTGTTCCAAACTGGCACGCATGTTAGCATCCCAGCCCCCCTTTACCTCAATATGTCTTTTCAATTCACATGGGGAAGGGGAGGGGGGGGGGGGGGAGAGTGGAAATCATGTGTATTCGGAATCCAGCGACATTGCTTTCATTTGTCGAGTGTCAGTCTGCTGATATTGACTGGTAATCATTAGTAAGAAAGAGTCTTTTCCGTAGTAACATTCACTGTTTTAAGATGTGTAGGGATCATAGTGTATAGATTTTTTATGTTTGTTTATTAGTGCTGTTGAGATTCAATTGTGATTTTTGACTATTGTTTGAATTATCATTCAATGAGTTGCTCTTTTTTTTCTAAGTGCAGACATCATGGGTTTTTCTTTTTTTAATCCTTAGTGGAGAGCATGAAAGATGGAAAGTGTGCATTAAATGACTGTTAGCTTTAAAATAGCAAAATTCATTTGTTAGTTTATTGGTTTGTTTTGGAGTTTTTTTATAATGGTTTCTTTGGTGAATAACTTTCACCCGCACTTACGAGTGTGTGACAGCAATGATAGCATGAAGAAATTAATTCCTTGGTATTATTTCTCCTCAAAGAGGCTTAAAAGATGTTTTGAAAGAAACAAACAAGATTGTGAGAGAAACTTAACATCTTATGATGTGGGTACACCAGATGCACTCTGGTGGTTGCAAGACATTCACTGATTCAGCATTTTACGAAAAGACTTTGGGTAACATTATGCCCTGTCTGTCTGAGTGGTTGGCAATCACTTGTCAAGAAGCATCTCTGTTTCCTCCTATTTTTTAAAGGTCTTCATTCACAAACAATATCTCATCTTGTAGTTAATATTGTGCAGCAGGGTAGCACAATTTTGAATTTTCGAGCATGTAATAAAACTTGAAGATATTCTTTAAATTACATCAGACATATTTCTTTTTTTAATACTTGGGGGCATCTCTCAGTCAGCCAGCCATGAGAATGATTAATTTTCTGACATACATATGTGTGTGCTCCAGAATCAAAGCTAGGCTGATATTGTTACCATTATCATTCCATGCCTGCTTGAGCCCACCTTTCTGATAGACCCCAAACAATGTTTTCTGCAAGTACAGTGTAAGATCCAGCGACTGTATGAAGCATAGTTTACCGCTGCATAAAAGGGTAACCATTTGGTGTGTTTGTCACAGAAACATGTGACCCGCTACAACAAAATGATCCTAAAGTCGGGCGAGGTCGATTATTTGAAAATTGCGTGACACAATTCCCTAATCTTTCTGCTTTAAATTGACATATAACACGTCTTATAAAAATAATCGACTGCGGAGATATCGATGTTTAAAAGAGAGCATGTCAAGACGTCTGGGAAATCACTGTTTTGAGAAAAGCGCCCTAAAAGTTCTCCTTGCGACGCAATCACAATCAAGAGACACGCAAGTCAGTATTTCACCTCCGGACAATAGAAGTTAAGCCCTAGCAACCCCCGAAATGCTCATTCAAACACAGCGTCGGCGGTCTCCTCACCGACCAATCAGTGACCAGGATGTCAGGAGAAGCGGCTAGGCATAGCACAACCCACCCGCAAGCACCAGTTGACTGGGCAGTGTGCGAGCTTCACGCTTCGGTTAGCGGCAAGCAGCAAACTGACCAATGAGATCACTCTGGTCGTTGTTAGGGGCGGAGCCTATGTGTGGCGCTCAATCCAAATGTTCGAACCAGTTTCTGCTTCGTTGAAACGCCAAAAAAACATGGCCCAGAAAAACGATATTTTTTGGTCTTTCCTTTCGTCATTTTGCTTCAAAATTTCGACAGATGATAGAAGACATGTCAGACTCTAATAATATGTCAAATTCAGAAAATCGTAAGTTTGACCAATTTTGATGCTCTAACTTCAAACTCGATTTTCACGGCTTCGACCGTGCGCGACTTTAGGACCATTTTGTTGTAGCGGGTCACATATACTCCAGACAAAGGAGTCACTACCTATGGATGCCAGTTTGCCCTATGCAAAGTCTATGAAGTTCATAGAGTCTCGGAAGGGAATTAGCTAAGAATGCTTTCAAAATTGGTGGATTCCGACTCAGCGTGCCTGTCAAAAGTATGCAGTGCATTGTTGGGCATGGTGCAACTTTTCTATATCACCAAAATATAATTATGCTTATCTGGTATTTTAACCAAGATTATATTACAAGGATACATGAACCTATCTTGAAAGTTTTGGGGATATCGACATATCAGGCAGTAGATGCAATAATGTACACTTTTGTTATCAGTTATGATTTAGACAGAGCTGAGCAAGATTCTTCTCATGCTTCATCCTGATTGCCAATGCTGAAAAACAAAATGCTAACATGGATAGGCATTGATGGGACTCTATAAAGTGTCATCCTTCAATTCTATCACATTTTATTGTTGAATTCAAACTTGGGATGGCTTTAAATTGTGATAAATAATTTAAAAATTCCCAGGGGTCTGGTCGACCGAAAGTGAATGAAATATTTCATATATATTTTTTCTTGATGTGATTTAAATGGCAAAAATAAGCTGTCGTAGAATAAGAGGGTTTGATACATCCTCGTCACATCGCACAAGGATCATAAATTGATTTTTTGTTTTTAAAGTTCCAGGTGAGTACATGGGTAGTCACTTTATTAAGTTACAAAAAAATAGTCTTTTCATGTCCAGGACAATCACAATGATTTCCAATTAAGGCTTTCACCGTGTAGGAGTAACAGATACCCTCAGTGTCTGCTGGAATGCTTTTCATCGCTGGAGATATCCATAAAATTGATTATTTGCAGAAACATTGTGAGGAAATGGCAAAAAAAATGGAGAAAATCTATATGCTGCAATTTCCTTCTTTTTTTCTTTAATTTAATTTGTGAGGAGGATAACTCATTTCTGCTTGGCTAGCTGGTTTGCTGTTGTTGTTGTTGCTGCTGAGTTATCCCTCTCCCCCAAACAGGAAGTGGAAACATCTGCTTTCCTCTCCCAAGTCTGCACTAATCCATTCCTGCCTGTGACAGGGCTTGTATCCTTGTAATTATGTGACAAATTACTCTCTGCCTTTTTCCCCCCCATCCTTCTCTCTCTCGCTCTCTTTCTCCACCGTTCTCTCTTCCTCCCTTCCTCCATCTTTTTTTTGACTATCATCTGTCTTTCTGCATTTCTGATTTTTAGATTATTTATACCCATATTTCATTTATCACAGCAACCAGCTTTCTTCTTGATATGTTTGTTACTATTTCTCAAATTTTACTCTGCATTTTTTCAAGTCCATCCGTGAACTATTCATCTGTTTCTCGGTTTATCATTGACAACTTACTGTAAAACAAGATATTTTCACGTCATGAAATTTTTGTGAATTGAAGCCAACGGCTTTATGCAGCATGAAATTTTTTGCGAGTTGCCTCTAGAATTCAATGCATGTAATGTAGACAGCAACTTTTGTGTGCATTTTAATTTGACAAATCTTGGATCACGTAAAATTCGCAAAGTTAAAATGCAGGCAAACATTCCTTGTTTTACAGTATTTTGATGATATAGTTTTTGTTTCTATATCACACATTCTATCCATTCTTCCATCTGTGGATCAACCCCTCCACTCATTAGTGTTTCTGCCTGGGTTCGCCTCCATGTTACTATAATATATCCATTTCTCTTTCAACATTTTAATATATGCATCATTATTAAGTAAATATTAAATTCAATTCAATTTAATTCAATTCGTGTATTTATCTCATTTTCTGATAAAACAATACAACAGTATTGAATTTTACAATATGGTACAAAAAAATACTCAATCATGTACATAATATTATATCTGTGAAAATGAAAAAGAGAACTTGAATAAAGGCAAAAAGGCCTTGTAAAGAAGTTCGTTTCTATTTGAGTATGCACAAAATAATTAATTTAAGTACAAAGTATAGACATGGACAGAAAACAAACAAACACAACAAAACCAAACAAAAAAACTAGGATAAATCATGTGATAGATTGACTATGTGTGATTTGCTGAAACATGTGTTGTCAAAAATCTCTTAAATGAAGACAGGGTAATGCACAAATGTTGTGCATCTTTGTTTTACAACCTATCTTATTGTGATTATACTATAACTGTCTTGTCATATTAAGAATATGCATGTTGTTGTTTTTTGGTAACATGATATGTTTTGTACATATATATATATATATATATATATATATATATATGGGTTTTTTTGTCAAAAATGAACATGAATAAATAAGATGAAATAAGTCCATCTGTTATTTCAGTCTTTCAGTCAAATCTATTCATCCCATCTCACCATTTGTAACACAGTGATACGTCTCAATCTTGTCTTTTGGTTTGCGATTCAAGTTTCCCGGTGAGATTTTTACGCTTCATTTGAGGCAGACAGTCTGCTTTTCCTTCCTCCATTCATGCATCACACCGTTGCATCTCCTCCAGAAGGTTGTGTGCCTTTTGCTGGACTCTGTCTGCATATTATGTATTTTGAGTAGCACTCAGAGCAGCCTGTTGCTTTTGTGGCAGCCTCCTTTCCCCAGTTGGTTCATTGCCTTTATATTCCAAGTAAATAAATTATACATATAGAAAGAATCAAAATGTGTTTTGGGAATTCAACAGTTGTGTTCCATTTGTATTCATACACATGGTTTTTTTTCCCCTTTGATATTCAATGTTTAATTCAGTTTCATTGAAATGATACCTAAGACAGTCATTCAAATTGACATTACCGTACAAAATAACAAAATTTGCATAATGTGGTCACCAAAAAACCCCCACTGTTTTCTTTTCTGTTGATGATTTTTGCACAGTAGAAGTAGAAATAAGAACTTAATGATTTAAACACAAACGGTAGCATTTCATTTATAACATGTGATATGATACTAACATTCCACACATACATACACGTATACACTTTACACACTCAATGCAAAAGAAATTGCACACTTGTCAGAATGTTTGATGGCGTATTACAAGAAGCACCCATTCCCATGCTTTCTGAGAAGTACAGTTTCTGCATAACATGGGAAACACTGTGAAATACACTTGATTTATGCTCTCTCCTGTTCTGATTCAGAAAACAGGGTGTAATACATACCAACTCCAGTTGATTTCTCTTCAGCCTGAAAATACATGTACAATCTATTTGAATTAAAAAATGGATTTAGCAGTGCTCTTTCTTCTTCACATTCTTCAAGGACCTTTCACTCTTCAAAGAATGAAGATGTCACTGAAATAGAGTTGATGTCAAATGCATCCAGTGTGTGCTATATATTATAGTACGTAATACAATTATGCAGTGTTTACATGCAAAAATTGTTCACAGGATCCCGCAGACAACTCCTTTATGTTTATGGTGCCAACATTTATGAGATTGTTTTTTATGATCTTATTTCTACATATCTGTTGCTTCAAAAAACAATGGATGACTCTTTGTCATTTTAAACAGGAGCTGTATAGAATTCTGTGATCAATCTACAGGTTTGTCATAAAAGATAGATTCAGTGATTGGTTGCCGTGTTGAGAAAATATACTGTGATTTACATAGATGAAGATAAACTGATTGGTAGATAAATTGAGGATTATATGGACAGATTAATACATGAAATGAATATAATTCAATCAAATGTATGTGTCAGTGCATCATTCAAAGACTGAAAAAAACATAGAAACATTTATTAGCAAATGAATATATGAATCATCCTACAAAGAAGCATATGCATGTACACAGGAATAAACAAGTGGATCATGAAGATTTCATTGTTTCTGTCATATGTGATTTTTGTTTTTCTTCAGACTGTTGGACGTAGCCAAGCAAGAGAAGAAACCCCTGGCAGAGCCCATTCCTGTCCCCACTGGCGGCGGGGCAGTCGACATCATGCAGATGCTGAATAAAGCCCAGCATGAGTACAAGGTAGTGTGCCCTTTGTTTCAACCCAGCAAGTTCCAGGGGTATTTTTCTGCAGACATTTATCATCTTGAATGAAAACAGAAGAATGTGAATACAGAGGGGTGAAGATGCGCTATGACAGATTAATTATCATAGCATGTATCTTCATCTCTCTGCAATACTACTGTAAAACGAGGAATGTTCGCATGCATTTTAATTTCGCGAATTTCGCAAGCGCCAACGTCCGTGAAATTAAAATGCATGCGAAAGTTCTTGCCCGCACATTATGCATTGGATGCCAATGGCAATTCGCAAAAATTTCATGCTGCGAGAAAGGCCGTCGGCTCCAATTCGCGAAATTTTCATGCCGCGAATATATATCATGTTTTACAGTATTCTTTTGCTGTCATTCAATAAGCCTTGTCTGCCTTGGACTTTTTAACATAACAATGATGGAATTCAGACTGGGTATTTGTTTTAAGTTCATCCTGTCACTGCAGACCACCAGGGATAGCCTGGTGGTAGTGTCACTGCCTGGAAAGCAGAAGATGACAGGTTCGATTCCTGCTGGTTCCTTTTTCCGAATGTAGATCAGCAGTTGTGACTTTATATACATTCATACAGAAGGTGGCAATTGATTTTTTTTTAAAATCTTATTATCAGTAAATTGGCATTTGAGAATTTCTCTGCATTTCTTATGATTTAGCTGTTTAGTGTGCATATCCACAACTCTAATGCAAGCAGCTTGAACTCCAAAGTTCTTTGATCCTATTTGCCAAAAGATTAGAAAATAACTTCAAAAATTCATAAACATTCATGGATCACAACCAAAATTCAATCTTATGTTCCTTGTGTCATTATCAATTTTTCCTGTAAGTTTCATTCAAATCCGTTCACAGCTTTTTTGAGATATTTTGCAAACAGACAGACAGACAGACAGACAAACAAAGCAACATGCGCAAAAACATAACTTCCTTGGCAGAGGTAACAATTATTTTTATGTGAAATGACAGGGATGAAAGGTTGAAAGTCAATATAATAGGTCATTGCAGTATTGCCAGCATGTAATCTTTTTTCCTCCATGACTTCTAATTAAAAAGTCCCCTGATAAGTTATTCAGTGTGATGAGTACCATGAATAAATTGGGAAATATTTCTTTTGTGGGAAGATTGTTAAATCCTAAAGGTCAGTGATAAAGGTCCACAAACTTTTTTAAAAATGTAAATGAAGGGCCATTAGTGAGAGTAGAGACGTGTAGCATTTCGTGAGATGGAAGAGCTATTCCAGTCAACTGAGAAGAACAGTCAGATTGCTGTTGTTATTTTAGGAGTATATCTGAGCCACTTTCGTCTTATGTACATGTCATATATGAAGAAAATATACAGTAGTTGCAGTTCCAGTTGTCACCAAGCGGTAATTTTAGCTGTAGGAAAGTACAGAATTGATGCTTGTACTTCCTTTACTTTGAAAACAAATATGTCAGTTCCTGTTTCTGCATTTGTTTTATATCACCGTGAAATCTAGCATCACACAAATGCACAGAAAATGCCCTTGATCAAAATTCACAATCTGCATTAGCCTGGTGCATGTCATCTACACGTGTATTTGTGGGGTCTATGCTTTCACAAGTGTCATGATTGGGGGATAGGTACAGAGCTTTACTTTGGGTCACTTTTGTTCCATGCATAGTGAGGGCAAATGCCAGATGGCAACCCTTTGGTGGCCACCAGAGGGCGGTATTCATGGATGATTGCAGGATTGAGCAACAGATGTTCTATACAACATCAGTCAGTGGGAGAGAGAGAATTATCATGGCATGAACAGAGTACATCCAATATCTATGAAGAGAATTGTATTGATTGACCTAGTTACCACAGCAGCCAATAATCTTATTGGTGATGACAACATATGATCATTATAAATGTCACATCAATAATGAAAGCAGACAAAATGTCACAATGACATAATTTCAATGTGCATGTAACATGTGATATTAACAGTATAAATATCCATGACTGGACGACATCATGTAATCAATATTTTAACATTTCTTCTGTTTTCCAAAAGAGTGGGTAAGCCATCTGTATCCATGGGTACATTGTTGTTGGGTTGGGGGAGGGGGTGTTGGTTTTTTTTTCGTAACATTGTGCTTAAAGGAAACCAAAACCCAATTATGAATGTGGATTTAGTGACAGCAGCAACATTAGTAAAACACATCAGTAAAAGATAACCGGACAATCGATTCGAAAGCTATGAATTTTTAAATTCATTGCCATCATGGCTGGATAAGAAGACTATACAGTTCATGACATCTTTGGACAGTAGTATAGAGGAAATATAAAGAAAATACAACATATTTTCACTACTCAGTATTCTAGCATAATGAAAGAGCACTTGACTTATCTCTTTCAGAAAACAAATGAAGTAATATCACTTTCAGCATGCGTCAGTATCAAAGCGATGGAATGTATACTTGTCATGAAAAATAAAAATGTTTGTGGAATTATCCTTACATTTGTATATTTTCTTTTTGTTGGTGTCCAGACATGACATCTAGAATTACATTGGTTTTCTTATCCAGTTATGATGGTATCGAAACCCTTGACAATTTTAAACTTGAATCGTTTGTCCAATTTTTCTCAAATTTTCACTGATTTGTTCTAATATTGCTGCTTTCACTCGAGTGATTTTGTTTCGTTTTGTTTTATTTTGTTTCAGTTTCCTATAATATTGAAGAATGCCCTTCATTTTCCAAAACTATCATCTTATCCTTGTCCAAGCGCTAGTTAGATAGTTAACTCATGGCATATGGAAACTCGGTAGGTCCTGAATGATGTTTGTAGGAATTCTAGAATCTTGGAGGACAGAGGTTTATGAACATGTAGTAATTCCTTTAGAACCTTAAAATATCTTGGATTATTACATATGTCCACAAGAAACTTCCTCTCATCCTTTGCCAACATTTGTAATAAGATTTTTGTGAAATCGAGGCATCTTTTCAGCGAGCATAATAATGCTTTCTTTGAATCAGGACCCAGTGTATATATATATATTTTTTTTCTTTCTTTCTTTGGAGGGAGGGGGGGGGGGGTTAACCTGTTGAGAATGGACTGATTTTGCTACAACACGCATTTGTCATAGACACTTGCCTAAGTATACTCGGGACTTGTCCTCAACGGGTTAAGGGATACTCGACATACACTATGAAAGAGGGAGAGAGAGTGGGATATATGCATGTATGTACAGTATGTATAAACACTGTACATATGTGTGTATAAATGCATGTTAATACCACATGTACAATTGTATAAACATGTTACCTCCGCCAAGGCAGGAGGTTATGCTTTCATCGCTGTTTGTTTGTTTGTTTGTTTGTTTGTTCGTTTGCAAAATAACTCAAAAAGTTGGTAACGGATTTGGATGAAACTGGCAGGATAGGTTGAGAATTACATAAGTAACACATGATTAAATTTTGGTAGTGATCAGGGAATTTTTATGTATTTTATGAAGGATTTTCAATATTTTGGCAGGTAGGATCAATGAACTTTGGAGTTCAAGCTGCGTATTTTTGAGGTTTTCATAGGTGCACTAGAGTGCATGCTCTAGTTTCTGGTCCAGGGCGAGGCACGTCACGCAGCTGGCATTGATGACGTAACAAAAGGTTCTACATTTGGAAATTGGGGGATTTTCAGCATACATATGTGTGGGTAGAAACCACTGATCTCTACAGAAGAACAAGATCAGTGGTGGAAATGAGCTGTTTGGCGGAGGTGTGCGCTCTCAGAGTGCTTCTCTAGTTAGATAATTGATTCATTTAAAAACATCTATCTTGTATTGTCCTTCTCAATGTATGATATACATTCAGAATATAGTTTCTATATGATATAGAATTAAGTAATCCCTGTATCTATACATTTGTTCTATCCTCACTTATCTCCCTGCAGTCCCAGCAGGAGGTGAAGAGGAAGCCCAGTGGGTCAGAGGCTGGACCAGCCCCCATTAGCCCTGGAGGAGATGGAGGAGGAGGAGGAGATAGAGTTATCAGGCCCATACCAGTCAAGGGCACTCTGTCGCCAGGTAAAAAGAGAGACATCTAAAGTGTATCGTTACATCATTAGAACAACAAGACACAAATCTCCCCTCCCCCCCCCCCCCCATTAAATCATTATCATATCTATGGAAATTGATAATATTCTATTATATGTTTAATGTTGTGCATAATTAATTATCTTATATTGACCGTTAAGTTTGAATGATGTATATTTTGTGTGTTACTCATTTTACTGAATTACAGATGTTAGACTACTCTCCCCAATGTTTCTCAATGGTTTAAACACTCCAATGTTGTATGTTCAGTAGGGCTTATTTTTGATGCCATATGTTCGCATAGCTATAGATTTCAAAATAAATGAATTTGAATGAGTTTTCTTGTTAAATAACCACACCAAATGTTACATTTGATCCCTCATTTAAATATGTGTACTCAAATCTAAACATTATGACACTTTACCATTGCCATATTACAAGTGAGAAGAGGAATCTTGAATTAAAATAATCATTCAGCCTTTTATGAATTATGATACGGCTGTGATCAAACATATTCTTATTGATGTTTTTTATTTCAAGCTCTAGTATATTTGCAACAGAAATAACATCCTCAAATATTATCACCTCTGTGTTCAAGATATCGATGATATGATGTCAAGTGCATTGTATGGTATCATTACAGGACATGTCGCCAAGACTGACGACAACCTACCAAGCAAGACCGGTGCCAAACCCAAGACCAGTCCCATGGGGCCCCGCTTCCAGCGGTCCGTCAGTATGCAGGAGACTCGTAGCACCACATCCATTGCTCAGGCCGGTCCTTCTGGTGAGTGGTTGCCATGGAAACTCAATGTCATGGTGCAAACTCTGGCACAAGCTGGATTGTTGGCTGGTACCATGATGTGATGCTTTATTTATTAAGTTCTTTTTAAATTCTCATTTAAAAAAAAAATAACAACTTTATGTCTCTGTAAGGCATAACTTGCCAAGCCATTTCTTTACGATTTAAGCTTGATATGGAGTATTCAGCATTTTGATATGCGTAACAAAGTTGGAACAGTGTGTCACTGACAGTCAGTTACATTTTGAAGAATTATGTACTAAGTGTGAGAGGTTTAATCCTCTATTTTAGGGAAATTGTTATCACATGCCCAATGGAACCACAATTAAATAATTCCATATGAAAAATGCAAATGTTTCAAATAGGTATTACTTTTTTGCAATTTCACATTTGAGGTTGTTCATCTAAAGCTGATATTACTCACAGGGCAGCAAAAAGATTTTCAGGACCCTCAGTGTAATCTCTCTCTCTTTCTTTTGCGGTGGTATAAAAGTCTTGAAATATTCTCTCAAAAGCAATATGATAATAATCCAATGGGGGGGGGGGGGGGAGGGGGAGAGGGACATAAAATGTGAGATTGCAGATTGATCAATTTTCCTAATTGAAGGGACATGTGAATAAGAGCATATACCTACCCACAGGTCCATGGTTAGAGTGACAAATTTTGTCATCCTCTCTACCAGGTCAAGGTGAAGGGATGCAGGTGATACCGGTCCTCCAGAGACTGATGTCCCAGGGGTCAGATGAGAGGTCACAGCCAGTGGTCAGGGAGTTAGGCCAGGTCCACACTGTGGAGAGTCTGGAGAAGCTGCACACGACGGCCGTCGAAAGCGGTCCCACCGGTGGCAAGAAAATGGAGGTGATGATTATTGCTCTACTTCTGTTGATGGAGACACCATGGTCTTTGAGGGCTTTTGGCGAGTGGGGATGTGGCATGGTGCATGTCTCAGAGTGAATTCATATGTCTGCTCAGTGTTAGTTCTGTAGATGTGGTAGCAACATTACATATTATGCATTGATAAATCACAACAAGCATTGCGTAGTGGAACAAAGCATGCTACATAAACAACACAAGACACTGAGAAACACCCCTCAGAAATTCAACAGACAAGCAAGAATTTGCTCCATTACAGACACAAAGGGATGTAGATCTTGAAGTGGAAGAAGTGAGTTGTCTATGGTTTTGTTATATACCACAGCCTGTGCCTGCTTTAGAATCTCAAGCTCCGTTTTAACATACCTTAACGCAACAATGTTGCAATAACGTCAAGAGAAAAACATTTGTCACCTCATACAATAAAACTGTAGGAGAGATTGAGGGATACCATTTAACAGGCATACATTGAAAAACTTCTCCAGGTAGGTTTCTTGGAGAGGGGTGTGTCCACTGATGCACTGCATGTCTGTAAACGAAACATGGTTGCAATCACTGATCTGAACTACATAGAGATTAGTTGTTACAGTCCATGCATGTGATCGGTGCACAGTGTGTCAATCATACTCTGCCTGCAATGTTGTCCATGCATTTTGAATGTAACAAGAGAATGTTACCGCAGTTGCATTGTAACAGAAGAGTTGTCCAAAATAGTGTCAGGGTAATGTCAGGGTAATGTCGCGGTAATCACCCTGGGTAGAATTTGGCAAAAGTTACCGCGACAACATTCAAGCAACATTTTGTGGGGAACATTTTAGCAGGCAGGGTAAAGACAAGTTATGCGGATGTTACACGGACATTGTTATGGTAAAAAGGCTCTGTTAAAACGGGGCTTCAGAGTGAGAACCATATCAGGGAGGAGGATGTGATTATATTGAACTGAACATAATTTTTTTGTGTGTGAATGTTTCCCACTGCAAGAACATAAGTGCTGTTTAAAGTGCATTGCTCCAATAGTCATGGTACAACAATGTCATAGTTCAGCTTCATCGTGCATATCATACGCAGGATCAACATGGTTATCAAGTCACTGTAATGTAGGGTGATATGCATGTATAGCTTTTGTTGCATGTGTTCAAGTTGAATTGACTGATAATTTCATGAAATTGGAACAATCATTACCTAACAGGTGCAGAGTCTAGAGAGCATTGAGAGACTGCAGCTGGTTGGAGGAGGCGCCGAAGGCAGACCTACGGCAGCCGCCGCTGGTACCGCCGCCGGTGCACCATCCAGTGCTGAGTCATCACAACATCTCCAGCGATTACTCCTTAGACTCCAAAGTGGTCCAGATGCGGGAGTGCCAGTGGTGCCCCCTGCAGGTGATGTCACTGATGTTGGCACCATTGATCCCCAAAAGGGTGTCCCTCAGCAACCGGGGGCATCAGCGGTACCGGAGAAGCAGTCGAGTGCACCACAGGTGGACATGAATCAGGCATTGCTAGAGAAGTTAAAATCAAGCACAACGCCGGCTGTGAACTTGATGAAACCATCTGCCACCACTCTTACACCGAGCATTTTGGCCTCGCAGCCTGCACCAGACGCCAAAGAACCAACCAGGATACCATCAGCCATGAAGCAGCTGTTCCCAGGTCCGAAGGACAGTAGAAAGGTATCTTTCATTAAAACTTGTCAGAAACCATGAATGAAGTCTGCTCAAAATCAATCATGAATGGATTAGGGATTTACTCTCTTCAAGTTTAATTGCTTTGGTGACACCATGAACATTGAAATTATAGGACCTTACAGTGACCTTCTGTTATACATTTCCTTTGTATTTCATCTTCCCATTTGACATTAGGTGTAGATGCATTAGGCACTAAGGAACAGCCATGAAGCTACTGTACATGTCCCATTCCATACATGTCCCATCATTTTCAATTAGAAAATAACACCACATCAAGACAATTAGAATGTCCTAGTCAGTGTTTGAAAAGCAAAGCCTTTTGGTCATGCAGCCTTCAGAGATTTCACATTAGGTTACGCTTTAAATGTTTCATTTGTACAGATTGTGATATTCAGTATGCAGCGTGTATTAAAGCGAGTAAAGTTAAACTCACTATTCTGACACTGGGTACCACAACACTCACTACATGATTGTTCCACTTTTAACACTAGATGGCAGTATACAGATATAAGTGCAAACAGTATACATAGGTATCTGTCCCTGTGAAGGAATTGTAATAAATTGTGCTGTCTGAAATTGCAATTGGTTTTTGTTGCTACATTTTCAAAATTGTTGCTGCCACTTCTGTTTTTGTAGAGCAGTCATTATGTTCTTGCTTTTATGGTAGCAATCCATAAAACCTGACATCATATCTAAAGTATACAGAGATGTGAGACTGTGCAACAATCCTCTCTTTTTTTCTTTTTTTTTTGGGGGGGGGGGGGGGGGAGGGGGGCACCTAGAAAATCAAAGACTGAATTCTGTGACCTTTTTGAGCAAACTCTTGATTTAACAGACTTCCATGGTAATGTTAATTAAATGTACACAATGAATTAAGTATTTATGTGTTGCTTTTGTAGCAAAAACATTTTTCCTTTTCCTTTGTACTCTTAAAGACACCATCCCCACCCACCACGATCCCTGGAGTTCCCACAAGCCTCCTTACACCAGAGGTCCTTCGAGCCAGGTCATCTACTGAGCCTGGGGGAGCAGCCACCACCTTACTTTCACCCCTCAAACTGAGTGGTACATCCCAAGGCATCCAGGGCCAGGCATCAGGACAAAAGACTGATCCATTGTCACAGAGGAGGCCAATGACAGCACTCACCAAGGAGGAGCTGGCACAGACTTTGATTTACTTGCTTCAGGTTTGGCAAATTTTTCACTCTTGTTTCGTCAAAATTTGACGGTATTGTCAGAAGCGAGGAGGTGGTTTAGAGGAAATAGTGACAAAAAAATGATGTCAAGAACTTAACCCAGTTCTTCAACAATTCTCTTAGAACCTTCAATGCCCCTAAACAACATTCTTTTTGCCTTAGACAAAGAATGGACAGGTTGGTAAATCACCTGTGTGAAAGCAGTCAAGCAATTAATGTATCCCCTTTCCATGGTCAACTACATGTGCCATTGAACAATGCAAATATTGATTGGACGTGAGATATGAATTATAGAGCGTGCGCTAGACTCACAAACTCTTTTGTTATACACTATAAGGGCACCCATATTGGGTCAGCGAAAGTCAAAATCTAGTGAGCTAAGTCTTGATTACTACATATTTCTTCATATGAGTTTTGTAGCAAAACAAGAGCACTTCTACATTGGAAAAGGAGAATTTTGACAGGAATACACACAGTTTTTATACAGAAAGAGAACACAATTTTGACAGAAGAAACTAATCAGGGTAATTTGTCCTGTTCAGCAAAACACAAATATTCATAAATGTAGGCCACAATTTCAGACACTCTTCTCTACATTTTTGGGAACCTGGGGCCTGTCTTATAAAGACTTACGATAGAAATCAATCACAAGTTTTGTGTGTGCTGCAATGCAAGTTGCGATTGGTTTGGGGACCTGTGATTGATTTGAAGGCTTTATAAGACGGGGCCCTGGTATACCAGGTTCCTATAAGGAACAGGTTGAAATATTATCAAGGAGTCATTTGTCATGGAGTAAGAATCTTTATATAAAATGCCTCAGTTAAGAATAAAAAATAAAAAGGTACTCTTCAGTGTTGGCCATGAGTCTGGACTTTCCCAAAATATCCTTATTATTACCTTGTAATGGCAACCATGCTATGCCTGAAAATAGAAATTACACAGAAATTAACCTTATACTGCTTTCCAGCTGTATTGATCCAATTTTGCTGAATTTTACCACCAAGATCTCTCTTTGTACTTTCAGAATGATGATGACTTCGTGACCAAGATTCACTCAGCGTATGCCAAATCTGCCCAGCGTCTCCCACCCTAAGATACGCACCACTGACTGACTGACTGTACATGCCAATCCCTGGATTTGAGTGTTAATACAACCACAATATAGATGCTAGATTGTTGCCATATTTCAGCAGAACTGAAAAAGCATCTTGCTTGAGAACTTGGATTTCTTGGAGAATTGCATCATATTTTAGATTTTTATTTAACAGCCATATTTTTTGGTCAATTTTATTTGTATTTACAATTGAAAAACAAGGTTTTTAAGTGCTCACATTTCTTGTGCATGCATTGTGACAGTAGATGTGATACAAATTTCTTCTATAATTACTTTTTTGCTTCGTCAAGGAAGAATCAACCTCAAGTGCAACACTTTTTTTTTCTATGAATCAAAATACTGGAATAGAAGCTAACATATAAACGAACAATTTGGGAAAAAGGTATTTTAACAGAAAACCACAAAGTCAATGAAATTTGTATTTTTGTAATTTCTTTCCATACCAACTGATTGGACCATTTAAAAGCTTCCATGAAAAATACTATTGATTTTGTATCCAAAATTACAAGTTCGTGCATTTTTGTGAATTGATATGAGAGAACCAATCACACTGGTTTTGTGATATGTGTCAACGTAATATTCTTCATATACAATCTGTATTTCAAGTTCACTTATAAAGCCATTTGTCTCTTTAAAAGAGCAAATGAGAGCAACTTCACAAGCACTATCTGTCTTGTAATTTAGACTACCAGAATCAGGAACTCATTCAATACCATCATTGATAGCTTATTAAATTTTCAAATGAGTGAAATTTTTCTTGCATTTCTTGGCTGTACTGGAACTTGCGATGATGCGTCTCATTTTCATACTTTACTGCATTCCCACACTAACAATGTTTGCACAGGGTATTCCAAGTTTATACAGCATATTTGTTGCTGATACACTGACACATTGTTAGGGTTTTGCATTGTTACTTGAAGCAGAGAAGGTCATAGAAGGTTACTTGAAGCAGAGCAGTCATAAGATTGGCATTGCTACATGCCGAACAACTACTGTAATTGTCTGACTGTGCGTAAAAGTTACTGCACTTCTGCGCTTTCATAGTAAAAAATTGCTACACTTCAGATTTGCACCTGAAGAGTGGAAGTGTAGCTTCAGAACATTTACCGTAGTCACCTTCTGAATTTTCTTCCCATTAATAGCAAACAAAGAAGGGAAATTGTTGAATTTACAATGTTGTCCAATATTGCTGATGATCTATCAGTTTCTGACGGCAAAGGGTGATCTCTTTGTAACTCAAAACTACAAGCAGACAAAGGACAATACAAGATATACAGCGCAGTTTGCATGAAAGTGCATGAAAGAAGCACTGAATGTAAAACATCTTAGCCACACTGTGGTGCAGACTATCCCCACCTAATCACTAGTACTATATATGGCAGTCCAGTGACAAGTCCGTTTAGCACTGATTTTTTTTTTTCAGTTTGTCTCTTTTTTATTAACTTTCATTGACTTTTAACATTTTTTAGCTCACCTGAGCCAAAGGCTCAAGTGAGCTATTGCGATCGCCCTTCGTCCGGCGTCCGTCGTGCGTCGTGCGTCGTGCGTCGTGCGTCGTCCGTCGTGCGTCGTCCGTCGTCCGTCGTGCGTCGTCCGTCGTGCGTCGTGCGTAAACTTTTTTTATTTTCATCTTCTTCTTGAAAACCCCAAGACCGATTTTCATCAAACTTGGCAGGTAGCATCCCTAGGGGGTTAGGAACTCAATTTGTTAAAATGGGCACCATGCCCCACCCAGGGGGCCCCCAGGGGGGCCCAAACCCCCCAAAATTAAGGAATCTGTAAAAATCTTCTTCTCTAGAACCAGAAGTGATAGAGCTAAGTTAATAATATGAGTTAGTACATTGATGACTGTAGTTTCAAGTTTGTTCATGGCAGAATCAGGGGTGCCCCCCTTGGGACCCAGGGGAGGGGGGTGGGGAAGGGTTCTAATGGGGCCTAAATTGTACATTTTCATCTTCTTCTTGAGAACTCCATGACCCATTTTCACCAAACTTGGCAGGTAGCATCCCTAGGGGGTTAGGAACTCCATTTGTTAAAATGGGCACCATGACCCACCCAGGGGGCCCCCAGGGGGCCCAAACCCCCCAAAATTAAGGAATCCGCAAAAATCTTCTTCTCTAGAACCAGAAGTGATAGAGCTAGGTTAATACTATGAGTTAGCACATTGATGACTGTAGTTTCAAGTTTGTTCATGGCAGAATCAGGGGTGCCCCCCTTTGGACCCGGGGGGGGGGGGGGGGGGGGGGGGGGGGGGGGGGGGTGAGGAGGGGTCCTAATGGGGCCTAAATTGTACATTTTTATCTTCTTCTTGAGAACCCCATGACCCATTTTCACCAAACTTGGCAGGTAGCATCCCTAGGGGGTTAGGATCTCAATTTGTTAAAATGGGCACCATGCCCCGCCCAGGGGGCCCCCAGGGGGCCCAAACCCCCCAAATGAAGGAATCTTTAAAAATCTTCTCTAGAATCAGAAGTTATAGAGCTGAGATAATACTATGAGTGAGTACAGTAATGACTGTAGTTTCAAGTTTGTTCATAGGAGATCCAGGGGTGCCCCTCTTGGGGGTGGGGGGGGGGGGGGGTGGGGTGGTTGGAAGGGTCCAAATGGAGGCCTGAATTGTACATTTTCATCTTCTTCCTGAAAACCTCATGATGGATTTTTGTCAAACTTGGCAGGTAGCATCCCTAGGTGGTCAGGATCTCAATTTATCAAACTGGGCACCATGCCCCACCCAGAGGGCCCCAGGGGGCCCCAATTCCCCCAAATTAAGGAATCTTGAAAAAATTGGGCCCTTATTGTACATTTTCATCTTCCACTTGAGAATGCCTCGTCAAATTTTGGTAGAGCTGTGAATAATTTAGATTAGTGACTGCGTGAAAGGTGAACTTGCGATACTCAGGTGAGCGCTAGACCCGCGGGTCTCTTGTTTAAATACTTGACTCCAATTATACGAAAAGAAGAAAGATGTGCAGTGAAACTCTGCCATGCACATTGCATCTTAAGCAGGATGAATTCCAGGGTTTTAGCTACTGGTTCTACATTACAACTTCATGCTGTATTCATTGATGCACATCATATTTCAAGCACTTAAAATCCACATAGAGACATCTGTTGATGAGACACGTTTAATTTAATGCAGGGGAATTTAACATCAAGATTTTGTTTTGATTGAAGGGAAAGATAATCACATTTTAGTTTTGGTTGAAAGGTACTTCAAATTATAGAAACAATTCATATATTCTGGTATTGTTAAACTAGCTTTGTTTCTTGTTGCATGATTTACAAATATTAGCCACCATGGCATGACATCATATAAACAAGGTTTTAACAGAAAAATATATTTGAGAGATGCCTGAGGCAAACTGAATTTGTAACTGTGGAAATATGTATGATTCTTTCATCTGTAAGAGATTTTGTTTTTATACTCCCCTTCGCAATATTTGAAATGTACTTTTAATCTTCTGTGATAAGTTGTCATTGGTATAAAATAATGATATACGAAGGTAACAAAGCTGCAATTATCTAGCAGGGGAAAAAATGTATACCGTACTCTATAGATACTAAGCCACAGTTCAGAGCACTGTATTTCATTATGCGTAGAGAAATCACGCATACTGGTAATATGAAGTGATGATTGAAGACTGTGGCTATTGAGTGGAGCAGATAATGTGATATATGGTTCTCACTCATTTCATTTTCTTTTTTGTATTGAATATTTGCATGGTAGTAAGCATGACCTGCCTTTGCATATTAATATTCTATTTATTCCATGGACAGCATCGTAGATGTATGCCATCGATTGTATGCTGCATTTTACATGATGCTGATGCTGTGTTTTGGTAGTGTCATCCAGAAAATGTAATATGATCACAGAAGGTTCTTGGAATAAGTTGGTGGTGTTTATCAGAGAGCTGTTTTACATTGTAAATGACAAATAAGCAAAGATTGATAGCAAGAAAAGTTGCGTTTTTACAAAGAAAGGCCAGTTGCATTTATTAATCGCAGCTGTAATATCAAATTCAGAATTATTAGGATGGGCTACTGAACAAAATTATATTGAGTGCTCCATACAAGATTGGATACCCAAAGGTCTGTTTGTTGATGGTGATGATGATGATGATGATTTTGTTGTTGTTGTTGTTGTTGTTGTTGTTGTTGTTGTTGTTGTTGTTGTTGTTGTTGATGATGTTTAAACATAACTCATGTCTCTTGATCAGACAATAGGGAAAGCTTGTGCTGTCATATTATGCTTAATGCTCTCAGAGCCACTACTTCAAAATATCTTCACCATTATGAACAAACATTTGTCATTAGTAGTTATAGAGTTAAATTGCAACCGGGCAGGTGGAGACAGAACATGTCATACTGCAAACGTTGATATTTTTGCGTGATTAATTTTTCATGCTGAGCAGCTCAAAACATGATTGCAGGTTCTGGAATTCACTCTGCACAATAGTCAACCCATTCAGAATGTGCAGAGAAAATTGTGAAGATATTTTCACGGGTCTTAGAATTTGCGCTAGCTAAAAGTAGCATGAAATAAGGGAAAATCATTGTAACGCAAAAATATTTATGTTTACAGTATTCAGTGATAAAGCTATTGATGGAGTCCATGCATGATGTCATCAGCCAGCACCAAGACATACAAATTGTACTTGTGCTGATTTTAATGGCACACGCTCAACATTGTTCAAATATTGACTGATGTGGTGGCAGCTAGTGCAGAGTGTCTCAACTATCCCATGTTCTGTGCATGTGGTACTAGTTCTCTATAGCTATTAAATCAGCTTGCTAATTGAAATCCATTTGTCAATGCTCTGTATGAAATTTCATGTGGTTGTAATTCTTCCCTAGTGCAGGGCTCAACACTAACGGTGGCCCGGTGGCCCAGGGTCACCAAAAATGAAAGTCAGGCCACCAAATTTGAAAAAAGGACGAATTTGGTGGCCCGCCTCGTAACTCGTAACTTTTTGCGCCGGAAATTAGCAGCTAAATAAGGATGGATGAAAAGGACTGAATGAGTGCTTGAGAGTGTGTTGCGAGTTTGTTGAGATTTATTTATGAGTAGATATGTCCAACTTCCAATTCTTACTATGATAAAACTTAAATATTTGACTCATAAAAAACAGGACTTTTAATATTTTTTATTGTTTTTTGGGGGCCACCAAATTTTTCTCTCGGGCCACCAAAAATTTGAAATTGAGGATTTTGGTGGCCCCATTGGGCCACCAAACAAAAAAGTTAGTGTGGAGCCCTGCCTAGTGTATATGATGGCAAAAATGTAGCTCCTTTACAAAAGGGTCATCCTGGTATGATAACTGGTACTATCACTTAATCCAACTTCCCATCTTTAGTGAAGGGAAGAAATAACAAAATCCAACCCTATTTATATACAGTGGTGATATGTACCATTTCTATATGCATAACACATCCCCTTGTTTTGATATTTTGTGTATATTCATACAAGATACCCACATTTGTCCTGTTGTTAAATACATTGCATTTTTTGTGGCTTGCCAGTCGTGTGAAGAGTGCCCAATCTAGTGAAATGACACCATGGCTAGTACGTGGACGGCAAGATGTAGATGTGTGCTGATAGTCTTTCTTTCAGGCTTGCCCCCTCTGCAGCTGGTTACATGTGCAAACCATCACTCAAGAATACAACTGTACAGGTTTAGTAGGCTCAAACATTAAACTGGTTGGTTTGGTTAGACAAAGAGGGGGGTGTAAGCAATCAATATGAATAATTTAGGAGGAGACTGATTTCACTAATTTCTTCAGTGTTCTTTGTATATTTAATTTCTGAGGCAATTCTTGCTTGCCATATTGCAATCTCCATGAAGAAAATGAAGACCAAACTACGCTAAATGAATTACAAATGCGCTTCTGAAGTTCCCTCTTAATCTCTGTCCTCTGTGCCTAATAATTACAAAATGTCTCCTGGTTTGCCCTTGCGTTTTCATTCGGACATTCGGTGCATACATGTTTTTGTTTCGTTTTTAGCTCACCTGAGCCAAAGGCTCAAGTGAGCTATTGCGATCGCCCTTCGTCTGGCGTCCGTCGTGCGTCGTGCGTCGTGCGTCGTGCGTCGTCCGTCGTCCGTCGTCCGTCGTCCGTCGTCCGTCGTCCGTCGTGCGTCGTGCGTAAACTTTTTACATTTTCATCTTCTTCTTGAAAACCCCAAGACCGATTTTCATCAAACTTGGCAGGTAGCATCCCTAGGGGGTTAGGAACTCAATTTGTTAAAATGGGCACCATGCCCCACCCAGGGGGCCCCCAGGGGGGCCCAAACCCCCCAAAATTAAGGAATCTGTAAAAATCTTCTTCTCTAGAACCAGAAGTGATAGAGCTAAGTTAATAATATGAGTTAGTACATTGATGACTGTAGTTTCAAGTTTGTTCATGGCAGAATCAGGGGTGCCCCCTTTGGGACCCAGGGGAGGGGGGTGGGGAAGGGTTCTAATGGGGCCTAAATTGTACATTTTCATCTTCTTCTTGAGAACTCCATGACCCATTTTCACCAAACTTGGCAGGTAGCATCCCTAGGGGGTTAGGAACTCAATTTGTTAAAATGGGCACCATGACCCACCCAGGGGGCCCCCAGGGGGCCCAAACCCCCCAAAATTAAGGAATCCGCAAAAATCTTCTTCTCTAGAACCAGAAGTGATAGAGCTAGGTTAATACTATGAGTTAGCACATTGATGACTGTAGTTTCAAGTTTGTTCATGGCAGAATCAGGGGTGCCCCCCTTTGGACCCGGGGGGGGGGGGGGGGGGGGGGGGGGGGGGGTGGGGGTGAGGAGGGGTCCTAATGGGGCCTAAATTGTACATTTTTATCTTCTTCTTGAGAACCCCATGACCCATTTTCACCAAACTTGGCAGGTAGCATCCCTAGGGGGTTAGGATCTCAATTTGTTAAAATGGGCACCATGCCCCGCCCAGGGGGCCCCCAGGGGGCCCAAACCCCCCAAATGAAGGAATCTTTAAAAATCTTCTCTACAATCAGAAGTTATAGAGCTGAGATAATACTATGAGTGAGTACAGTAATGACTGTAGTTTCAAGTTTGTTCATAGGAGATCCGGGGTGCCCCTCTTGGGGGTGGGGGGGGGGGTGGTTGGAAGGGTCCAAATGGAGGCCTGAATTGTACATTTTCATCTTCTTCCTGAAAACCTCATGATGGATTTTTGTCAAACTTGGCAGGTAGCATCCCTAGGTGGTCAGGATCTCAATTTATCAAACTGGGCACCATGCCCCACCCAGAGGGCCCCAGGGGGCCCCAATTCCCCCAAATTAAGGAATCTTGAAAAAATTGGGCCCTTATTGTACATTTTCATCTTCCACTTGAGAATGCCTCGTCAAATTTTGGTAGAGCTGTGAATAATTTAGATTAGTGACTGCGTGAAAGGTGAACTTGCGATACTCAGGTGAGCGCTAGACCCGCGGGTCTCTTGTTCTTTTTACACTTGCTTTTGATTGGCCAGTCTTGGGACATTGTGGGATGCACGAGGCTCCAAAACTGACATTAGTGGACTTCTACTTCAAACAAAATTGTGCATGCATTTTAACTTGTAGGATTATATGCCTCTGAATTGATTCCCCAAGATATTAATAGCGGAAATTATCAAAGATGAATGTCCTTTCATATGTGTGCAATCTTCTCTTTTTAAGCGTAACATTTTTCATGCATGTCAAAGCAATCTGTCATTCTTTTCCTGTACAGCAACCAGTGAATCAGATGAATGAGCCTTTCATAGGAAACTACGAGAAGTTTCTCCAAACACAGTTAACCCTAAATGTCTCGATTGTACTGAACCGTGCAACATGTATGATATGCTAAATATGTGTATATAATGTAGGCTAAATAATGTGAATTGTGTGTTCCCCATCAGTAGCTGCTGTGAAGTTGTCACCTTGAAGGCCCTCTCCCCCGATAATAAAATACATAAAAGAAATAGTTCCAGCTGATACCTCCGTGTCCTTTGTGTTTCAAACCTTGTGTTTTATTCAGTGAAGTGGTCAAGTATAAGTTGAGCGGTAAGTTGCCTGTAATTTACACATTTTTTGATATTGCAACATCGTCAAAGAGAAGCAGCAGGATGGTATATGTAAATGATAGATTTAGGATACTGGTATTCTAGTAATGTCATTATATTGTTGCGTGCTGTTAAAGAAGAAATCCACATCAGGTCACTGCACCTGTACCCCTTATGGTGACAGGGCTTTTTCTGTTTTTTATCCATCTCTTTGGAACACACTCCCTCTTTATATCCGAAATGCTGAAAGTGTTGAGAAGTTTAAATCATTGCTGAAAACTTATCTATTTACTCAATCCTAGTTATCGTTGTTGCTGTTATATTAAATGTACATAATGCTGTATCTTAATTCAATATTTTTTTTCTGTATTAATGCGCTTAGAAACGTCAGTATTAAGTGCTGTATAAGTGTTATTTATTATTTGATTACTACTATATTTATTTGATCAATTTCATAAGAGAAAAAAAATCCCTGCAGAAGAGTGCAAAAATGATCAAAATCGGATAAGAAATGAGGAAGTTACAACATTCTGAAATTTCAAAATTCTTCTTAATACAATGTACACTAGTTGACTAGTCTTTATGAATATTCAAATCAGCAAGTTGATGACATCATGCTCTCACAATTTCTTAGTCATTTCATATACAGAAATGACAAAAATCTCATATTTCAGATGTAAAAACATAAACCTTGCCTTAAAACCACCCAAAATAAAAAAAGAATTAATGTTAACTGATATATTTTGGTATGGGAATATGATTTTACCTGTACATTATTAGCTAAAAATAGCAGGGTTTTTCTCTTCCAAATGTCATATGTAACATACATGAAATATTGTTAGAGCATTCATGATATCATCAGCTCGCTTATTTGAATATTCATGACTAGTCAAGAAATGTTTTCCAAAAAAAAATGTACAATTTCAAAATATCATATCTTCCTTATTTCTTATCCGATTTTTGTAATTTATGGAATGTTTTATAGGGGATTATTGTCTCTTTCGTGAAGAGTTTATTTTTTGGGGTGGATTTCCTCTTTAAAAAAAAAAGAGCAATGCAGAAAAATAGCAGCACTAGTATTTATCAATTGATATGCTGCTTTTATACACAGAGTAACTTGCAATTAGAAATAAGGGCTAAAAACTACTACGACAGTTTTAAAAAGGGTTATGTTCTCGCCAGAAGAAAAAGGAAAAGAAAAATCTACAGAGCACATTATTTTATTTTTCCTTTTTTTAAAGATTGCATTCAAGTATACTAAAACCCCGGTAACACAGCGCTTCATGGCTTAATCACGGCCAAAACACGTCAAAAAGTGGTCTCCCGTGAAGCAGACGATGTTGTTCGCGTTGATGTCGAGTTTAAGACGAGCTGCGGTCGATTTATAGACGTGGCAGGACGCGGGGAAAAATCTGAACGGCGTCGGACGCGGTGAAAAATTTTGAACTGCTCAAAACTTTATTCCGCGGACAACCACGGGCGACACACGTGGTGAAGACGTGCAACACACGTGAAACACACGTGATAATCCGTGTTCCGGCAGTGATTAAAACTTGGGGAGACGCGGTAAAGACGCGAAAGTTTAGCGGTCTGTCACGGGCAAAGCACGGTCATCTGACACGTGTTACGCATTGGTATCACGGGAAATAGCGTGTTTAGCGGCTTATCGCTGACAAATGGATTTTCCGAGTACACACACTCGGCTGGACGTAGTTAGCCGTGCTTAGGCAGTGCTTCAGCAGTGGAACAGCCGCCAACGGCCATACCCCATACAAAGCGCGGCCAAACCAAAATTGACCAAAAAATTACCACTTACGACCACGTCCACCAGATTTTCATAACTTTTTGTGCGTGATTTAGACGTGGAGTGCTGTGTGACCGGGGCTTAAGCAAGTAGAGCTGCAGTAAAATCGTAATCACGGAGCTGCTCAGCGAATATTACGTTACTGGAATAACCTGAATCTCAAACGGTGCGTAGGACCTCAGTAATCAAAGCAATTCTTTGAAAATTGATCCAAGCGAGTTAGGCCCTATTATAAACCCGGATAATGAACATCTGCACAACCTTTTCTTCTGTTTGTTTTTGTTGTTGTTCTGTTTGTTTGTTGTTTGTTTGTTTGTTTTGTTTTGTTTTGTTTTGTTTTGTTTTGTTTTGTTTTTGTTTTGTTTTTTTTGGTTTTTTTTTGTGTTTTTTTTTTTGTTTTTTTTTTGTTTTTGTTTTTTTGTTTGTTTTTTTTTGGTTTGGTTTGGTTTGGTTTTACTCCGGCACTATTTCCGTGCGACGGTCATCTTCTTCTAGACAGTGACCACCACGCAATTACCCACTGGAAAAAATTACCTCCGAAAAGTGCATCCTGGTAATAATAATAGTTGTACCCCATGGGATTTCTGTGAGAGGACCGATTCATGGTACATGGCCAGTGGTGAGTGTCACACAGGTAAATTTTCTCAGTTGTCAGAAAGGATTTGTCTTAGGACAATGAAAATGTCAGAGACACATTGTCCTAGGCGTAATGCTGCAAAATGTATGTCAGTTTTCGCATCAAATAAAAATGGCGTTGCCGTATCGATCAGCATACTTACCAACATTGCAGATAGCGGGCGCTAACGCGTGACACCGGTACGTGCGTAAGTTAGATGAAAAGCGACATTATTTTCTACATACTGAAGTGAAAAGATAATTTGGAGGTAATGGACATTAACCGAGTCGAGCAACGCTTTTTTATGAAAGGTTCAATAACGTGCAATATCATAGTTCCCCTTATACTATTCTGCGGAAATATCCCGAGTCCAAAATCAACAGATAATCTTCATTATTGTGTTAAATCTATGTGAATCCAATTACCTCATATTTAAGTTATTTCTTTTATTTAAAAATGCTGTCAGAATTTGATCCCAGTAACCACGGTAAAGTGACGAGGTACTTACCATTTATGCCCACGTCACCCTTTTCGCATCATTGGAAGATATGAAACTACAAGAAAGGGGGGCGGGGTGATCGTACAAATATGGATTAATAATGCTAATACATGTACTACTTTTGCTTTGAGTAAAAAAAAAAAATGAGCGCGAGATTATATTCGGTCTTTGCCGGTTTCTCGCTCTGTCGCTCCCTTTCTTACTCACTTGTTTCCAGCTGATACGATGGATGGATTATTGATAATTACGAGGATACAATGGTACATTACTAAGATTATGATGATGATATATATAGTACATTGTAGTCCAATAGTACAATAAGAGCTTTCAAAAGACGGGACAATCTTTACACTCGGATTATGATGAAAATTATAGTGTCACTGTGTATCTCAGCGTCAGACAGTTCACTTCAAGATTGTTCCAAGTAATTAAATGAGTTAATTTTTTATTAATCTTTATTCTTTAAAAATATGTAAAGGTGTTGTTCAAGCTTCGTTCTCTTTTTCTTCCCGTCACTTGCATACGCACATACAGTTATACAGGAAGAAAACGCCCACAATCATTCACGTGGATGGTTTTTATTTTCCGAATTTCTGTCGAGCATCCTTATTTTATGCAGACAGCATCAAGGATTTAGAGAAGTTCATAATGACGTGGGCATTAGTAATTCAAGTTTTTTATTTTCGTAAACATGATTCTGGAGACTGTGAGCATACCTTACAGTTTCACCAAATGATTCCGTCGGAACAAAAGCAACAAATTATGTGAACACTTTTTCTGCGAAATCGCAACAGATACGATTATTTGATTGACATAAAAATAAAAAAAAAACCATGACCGTACACTTGTACGAACATGAGGTCCGATGAGCACATACAAAGTAGCCGTTTTCGTCACTTCACGGCCATGACGTCTTTCGGGCAGAATCATTAATTGATTTGTATACAATACTCTTAGTATATGATGACAATTTTTTTTCTTTTTACAATAATGTACAGATATGTGGAAGAACCGACTATCCTTGAGATGATTAGGTTTTGTTGATTAAAGATGTAGCCAGTAAATTAGTATCGCTTCACGGAGTGATCAAATGAATAGTATTACATGTGAATACAAGCGGAGAGTCAACAGTGTGGCAAAGACGTGACAGAATGCATTGATGTGTGATGCCATTTCGGAGAACTCAACGGTAAGAAAGTGGACTTCACTTCTTTGATATTCATTTCTTTGCGCTTCTATCTTCTTTCGTCTACCACATGCACCTTCATGCCATACAAATTCTCTTCAACTTTATTATCATTAAAAATGAAGGTGCATATCTCACTCTCTTGTCTCACGGTCACAGTCTACTTTTTTTAAGCATCAAAAGCTTTTGTCCCAAGGCGACTTAGCAAATTTACAATTGTTGCCAGTCTCTGAAACTCTGTACTCTATACAATGTACTATTTTAGCAGATGTGGTTAGCTTTTAAAAGCACTAAACAGATTTCAATGTCCTCGTAATTGTAACTTATCATAATTAAGTACTGCCAAAGGAAAATTATGTTGCCGAGTAGACCTGTAGCGTGGTGGTGGCAACGAAGTCGACAATGACGTGGATGTCCATCGATGTTTAGATGCCATAGCCGTGATTTGCGTGGGTGAGATGCACAATAGTAGAGGGTGTTTGAAACACTGTGCACAACGCCTACGCAATGCCCGACATGGCGGAAACAGGCGCAATCCAGCTGTGGTTGTATAGGGATGATAACTGCATGTTGCTCCCATTGTCCCTGCGCGTTTCCACATCTATGTGAGCAGGTGCCGGCATTCAATTTGGGAAATAAGTTTGGTCTCAATTACAGCTTCAGATTACTTTGATAATGATACTAGTTATAATAGTTATTCTTTTTTTTACACAACTGCTAGTATTATTGTTACGTTACCATCTTCCTCCTACCCCGCTAATCGAAAGACAGCCATCCTTCAACTGCGACAGCTGCTGCTAGTAGCACCATTACTGCCGGAGCTGCTGCTACTACAACTACTACCACCACAACTACCACCACCACCACCACTACTACTACTACTACTACTACTTTAACTGACCACTATCACAACGGTTTGGCTTAAATGTTTGTGTGCCTTTTTTTTTTACTGCCTCTGCAACATTTTCATTCTCCCAAACTTGCACACTGAGTTTCGTGCTTTCCCTTCAATATGAATGTGATTTTATTGGTGCGAAAAAGCTGTCGCGGAATTACGATTACCAATCATCTCATGACCTAAAATCATTCTGCTACACCAAGGTCTTTCATTATCACCAGCGGTACCTCAAGCATGTCAAGACTTGAGACCACAAAGCTTTGTGTCTTAAAAGTGATGGAAATTCAACAGCCGTCCAGTTTATCCTTTATAAGCGTTACCTTTGTCTATTAGAGAAAACATCTGAAAACATGATAATGACAATAGTGTTTCAGAGTTGCACGTCGGTTATCTTTCTTTCTTTTTTATTCCCGAAATCGTCGATTGATTGTAACTGCTCTCACTTTGTAGTGCCACAACAAGAAGAGGAAAGCAAGTAGTCTTTTGTAAGAATGTAACGTTCACTGTACTTCTACTCGTTAAGAACGCAGACGTGCCGTCTTTTGTGGCGCTAAGGAGCTTCCGAAATGTACTTAGGGTCTCATTTTCTGCCTGGACTGTCGAGAATAAAAGACCGTAACACCTACAAAGAACGGCTTGTGATTCGTGATGGTCTTTCACTTATCAATACAATGAATACTTACGACCAACTGTTTGACACCAGACTTTGTAAGGAGCACACACCCCACTTCTCATAACCGCAAACCGTCGGGTTTTTTTCGCATGATTACCCCGGTTTCGTTTTGTTTTTTACATCATGAGCCAGAAAACGTCCGGAAGTATGAAATCCTTCCCTCTTATGTAATCCAATTTCGACATTACACTTTCAAGATATGTCAGGTGTTGCACATATTTTCACGTGATGAGACTTGTTCATGCACGCATTAGGCCCTATTGATAAGACAAATTAAGTGACAAAAATATTCTGTACATTTTAATAACAATTTGATGTGGATTCTAAAAACATGGTGTGTGACAGCATAAAAACTACAGACCAACAACCGACCATAATCTTAAGTTGATCCTAGCTTAAGTTCGACTTAAATTCTTCTTGAAACACTCCCAGGGATTTGTGGCATTTTGAACAAAGTCGAACAGGTGGATATTCCATGTCACTAGTCGCGAGGTTCATTGCAAAGATGAAAAACAAAATTTCGGATGTCCACAAAATTTGCCCTGATCTGTGGCAAACAATGGAACTTAGTAGGCCTACATCAGCTTGTGTATTTCAGTGACAAAATACCAAGAAAAGAAAACTGGAGAGTACATGTGATGGGGAAAATACACATTACCACAAACAAAACAAAGCCGCCTTCCTCCTTGGACAATAAAACAGGTGCGTCCATTCAGAGAATGCAGACTTAGCTAAGTCATAATGAAGAAAAGTGAATTTTCCTTCATGAGTTCAAATTAGTAGTAGGCGTTCATTCTTCAACTGTCTCAGTGCTTTAGTTGCCTCAGTCTCAGACATTGGATCGATCTAAACTCTCGTCTACATGTGTGTGTGCAATACCTGCAATCGATTTGGTCCCATAGTATATACAAGCTATGGAATCTTGAAAAAAAATTGTATTAAAAACGGTATGCCGGGTACACCATTGAAATGACAATCACAAAATTCATACTATGTCACTTTCTGTATTAAAAAAAAGGCATATGGTTATGTCAGATTCATCGTTCTGAAACTGAGATGATTGACTCAGATAGCTTACGTTCTCGCAGTCGAGTCTTATCACAACCCACTGTCCACGATGACGAAATGATGTCCGGACGAAATGTAAACATACGCATAAATTGATAAGGTTTATAGTCACCCTCTGTAGCAAAGTGAAGTAATTAATATTCCATCCAGACGCCTACCGTCAGATGACAGTAGAGGCGATAGTATCAGGCTTTATAAGATACAAACAAGATCCCAATGGAGTTGGCAGACCAGTCGTTACTCAAAGTCAGTCGTTACACAAATTCAGTCCACCCGCCACAGCCGCTGTTACCTGATGTGATCGTCTGCCGAGAACACGTGCGACTAGAATGCTCCAGCTTGGAGGCGGGACCTACACCTGTATGGGAAGCTAAAGGCGGGCGCATCTTCGGTAGCCTCCTATTCAAATTCGACCCCATTCAACCCTTCACTGCTTCGACCGTCTTTCTTCCGAGTATTCTTGAGTAGATCATTTCTGCAAACTGATTGTCAAGAGGTCTTTGAGGTTAACGGAAGGGCTACTGGAAAACGAAAAGTAGCTGGCAGTAAAGAAAGGGATAGAGAAAGGGGGTCGAATCCTGCGTATTCAGGGACAGGAAAAAGACCTAACACTTCTGATCTACCCAGAGGGGTTGATGTTGTTTACTACCAAGTTCAAAACATGGTTTGGCGGGAATTCTGAGAATTGTTAACAAGACCAAACAAAGACAAATTGTAAAACAAAAAAAAAAACAAAAAACTACAAGGATTCGAATCTGCCATACGCTAACGTCTTTCTGTTTATGTAAATGTGTGTATAAACAAGACAAAAATTCATCTATGTTGCCAAATACAGTTGGCATAACGCTGGTTGTCTCAAATATTATAGGACCTATATACGCTGCCTGTATATCAATAATATGAAGAAATGATTTCGATAGTACCAAAATGCATTTTATTATTTTTTTCAGCTTGATATTGTTGAATAACCTTTCGAGTCCTCATTCCAACTCAAATACAGTGGCGGATCGGGGGGGGGGGGGCGCACCGGGCGCCCCCTTGATTTTTCGTTTAAAACAAAAGAAATAAAAGAAAAATGAAATGAAACCCGGAAGTGGCACCAGAAATTTTAGTTGCGCCCCCCCCCCCTCCCCTTTACGGAATTCCTGGATCCGTCCCTGAAATACTAAGTAAGTGAAGAGACAACCATTGAATGTTTTGATATTTCAACGCGAGAACTTTAAACACAGCAGCCACTCGTTTCAAATTCTCCCGCTATAAAGACACCGACGAATAGTACAGTGGTCTGTGTATATCTGCGGTTTGATAATCATGCTGCATGCGGATGGAGCACGGGGCGATTTACACGACACCGATGCAAGGCTTCCCTAATCTTGTGAAATGAAAGATGACACGTCTTTTGTCAGCACTCGTCAAGTTCGATTGATGGCTTTACCCGGGAAGGATGAGGGGTTTTTGAAGTTCAATAGACAAGAATGCGTGGAGATTACCCTGTTCTTCCATGGCGTAATAGTTTTCCAATAGCAGCACAAAGGGAGGAACAATCGAGAACCTAACACAATGATCTCCCCCCCCCCTCCTCACTATTCGCACACCTCTTGTGATGCCCTAATTGCCTATCAATAATAACACCTATTTTAGAGCACTCCGACTTCTTTGAATTAGAAATTCTGGGTATCCACCTTATCCTCCGTGAATAACATCATCTAGGGAAAGTGATCTATAGATATTCAAGAAATGAAATGCAGCCACTTCAGTACATGGCTCCACGCATTCAAAATGGATTTTAAGAATGCATACATAAATAGA
Organism: Diadema antillarum; assembly: GCF_040938485.1. Taxonomy (NCBI): domain Eukaryota; kingdom Metazoa; phylum Echinodermata; class Echinoidea; order Diadematoida; family Diadematidae; genus Diadema; species Diadema antillarum. Next base: position 938,078 of record NW_027271096.1, read on the forward strand.
TAAGTATAGTAAAAGTAAAAGAATGAATAGAAAATTTTGCTTGGCCTACGTATTGATAAGGGGCTACACAAGCTTGGATAAGTAAATAGACCACGAAATCCGACCACAGCCAATATCTATTGCTGAGATGTGCGAAATAATCCTTCTTTCTTTGAGGTCATTTCATTGAATCTTCCCCCGCTAGCTATTAAAGAAGTACTTTCCGAACATCCTTTTTAACAAGTGAGGCCATCTTAAATACGCAAATTAAATAAACGTCGATGATCAAAGTGTAATGTTTGTTGTGACGACAGTAGAAAAGTTCCTCTTAGCTCTTAGGCAGTCCACGTGCACCTTTCCGTTTTCGCACCTGGGTGTTACAACGTCGTCCGTTCAAATTAAAGGATGTCGAGCAAGAGAATCAACACTTTCTTGAAAGGAATTCATGTTGTATCACCATGTAAACGTAAAAAGTCTAGATAGATGAGTCTAGATGAAAACAAACTAGATCTATTTTGAGCAATTATAAATCAAGAGGCTCCTTCTTTGACAATACGCTGTTTTACAGAATTATAACAAAGCAAAAAGATACCATGACGAGAAAGAGACAAATTAACAAATCAAATGTAGATTTTTATATTTGCTCATGTCACATAGGTCCTAACTTTTCATTTGCCCAACCCAACAGCAACAAATGTGTGGAAAGATATCCTAAATTCGCTTAGATACCACTGCAAACAGGTGAAAATGAAAGAACCGGCGCACATCGGTATTTAGTAAAACTGGTCAATAGATGTTTCGTTTCTATATCAAATATCTGTGAAGTTCTATAGATTGTTGGTTTAAAGTATAGCCTACACTTGCACCAATCACTTACCAGTAAATTTCAATACCTGTACTTACTCGTTTCTGCAGCCCACTGATGGTTTCGATATTTCCGTTGTTTCATCGCCCTCTTTAAAACTCTTTACAGCGGTCAGAGAAACGTTGACCACCAGACAGCAAGCATGCATATTGCTTTTATAGTAAGATGTCCCATGTGTTTGCATTTGGCGACAGCGCTAAATATATTTGCCAGTCACTCGGATGGAATGTTCCAATGTGGTTAGGATACAAAACAGGACCATTCCTCTGTGTTGCTGCTCCGAGAAATGTACAGTCTGGCGTTGTTAGCTGAACTCGCCAGCAGCCCTTAAAGTTTAGTGACCTTGCCATTTCGGCGCCATGTTTGCAGACGGCCAAATGGCACGCGTCGAAGCAGATGACGTTAACTTTTATACGACAGAAATTCACGAGATCACCGACCTGCTTTACAACGAATTAAGTACAATATTCTGAGCAGTTTTTGCATTACATGGCCATCTCGGTCTCTCTCTCTCTCTCTCTCTCTCTCTCTCTCTCACACACACACACACACACACACATACATACAATAAATATTGATACTTACAAGTTCTTGCGATGTCTACAAAAAATAGATATACGGAAATTTAGATATCATACAAAAGAGATATAACAGACATTTCATTGCAATTCTAAATACAGAGACTGTACAGTATGACCATCTTCAGCACCACACACAACACTTTAAGGATTAACATTTTGGGCTTTCTCTCAAAGAAGTGCGTTTTGAAATTTGCGAATTGTACCAATTATCGCAATTACCAAAATAACCTGAAGAGGAGTAAAATTTTTTGATACACTAAAACATAGTAGGCCCCCTATTACCCTTATTGTCAGTGACACCTCTTCCTTTCGTTGATAGTATGATTTCTTTCTTTTCTTTTTTTTTTTTTGCAAATGTTTGATGACAAATTTTCTACTGAGAGGAGGTACAATTGATTTAAAAGAGCTCTTGCTTAAACCTTATGTTTGCATTTTTCATTGATTCTTCATATTGTGTAAAGACTGATTGAGGTGCTGTTCGTGTCCATCTTGTTACATTTACCGTGTGGCTCGTAAGTAGATCGCCACAATTAACACTTAAAGGACAAGTCCACCTTCATATACATAAGGATTGAGAGAATGCAGCAATATTAGTATAACACATCAGTGAAAGTTTGAGGAAAATTGGACAATCCGTTCAAAAGTTACGAATATTTTAAGTATCTGCGCAGTCACTCCTGGAAGAGAAGACTACTACAGTGTATGATGTCACATGCGTACAACTATATAAGGAAAATAAAAAGAGAATTTCACAAAACGTTACTTCTTGAATAAAGTGCACATTTCTTCGACTTGCTACTGACGTATGTTAAGGGTAATATTATTCCCCCTGCCTCCTGAAAGAGGGAAGTCGAGTGTTCTTTTGCTATGCGAGAAAAATGGAAATATGTTGAATTTTCTTTATTCTTTCTTTATATCGTTGTACTCATGTGACATCACAAGCTATAGTAGTCTTTTCATCCAGCCGTGACTGAGCAGAAACTTTAAAAATTCATAACTTTTTAACGGATTGTCCGATTTTGCTCAAACTCTCACTGATGTGTTCTACTAATATTGCTGCATTCACTCAACCCACATGTCTATGAAGGTGAACTTGTCCTTTAAAGGAAAGATTCAGAAAGGTTACATTAACATCTATACATTCTCATGAACGACTTCTAGTTTTTAAAAAAAAAGCCCAAAAAAAATCGTAAAAATTACAACACCCATATTTTCCGACGGTCCCCTGCCCCACCATAAAAAAAAAAAGTTCCGCGGCTCCTGCGTACATACAACCATTATTTTTGTTCAAGTTGAAGTATCGAGAATTGTAGAGATAATTCATGAGATATCCTAAAATGTTTAAGCACTTCCAATTTATATTCCGAGCATAATTTAATCATAATTGATTAATCTTGGATGCTTTCCAAGAATATGAAATGTATTACAAACCGTGTTATTCAATTGCAGATATTATTTTGTGGGTACCTGAAACTGCAACATGAAATATGTATATATACACACACACACACACACATATATATATATATATATATATATATATATATATATATAACGCCGCTAAGTAAAACCGGACACTCACTATGACAACTGACAAGTTCTTCGATTAAGAAAAAATACTGCTCAATAAAGGATGCACATCGTGATCTGTAGTCTGGAGTTTACGATGTATAGAAATAAATCATGTAGACCCAATGCACTGCGACTTCATACAGCTAAAGAAGAGCACACTGTTTTCCTTCCATTTTTTTTTAATGCTTAAGCTTCCCTGAAAGCATGCATTATTCAGCCGGAAAACTATTACGTCACTCTGCAAATAATGCAAAAAGAGACCGTGCTCTCCTTCCTTCAAAGCATTCTAGCTCTACCAACCCCTTTCCTTCGCCTTTATTTACCAACCCATTTCTTGTTTTTCCCCTCCGCTCCGTGGCTCCTAATGAAACAGTCCTATGCTACACGTTGTCTTAATTAAAAACTGATCATTTTTATGGCGCAATTAGAATCGCCCGGGTTTAATTACAGTCAACTCTTTTGAACGCGGGGGACCCGGTCGCTTGGTTTACAATGCGAAAGCTATGTAATGATATGTCCCTGCTAGTTTCCCCGTTTGGAAGGGATCATCTAGTGTCTGTAAGTACACCCGTGGACAATATCTTTGTATAGGTAGAGGCTCTATGTATAATCCCTTTTTAATAAGTCTTTGCGATTTTTTTTTTTTTTTTTTTTTGGGGGGGGGGGGGGGTTCGGTCTACGTCTCTGCTTTCAGTTGTTCTTTGTTTCTCTATTACCACACTTGTATGCATTCATGTCTGATGAATTGCAACGCCTCAGACACGGTCCTTTGAAATATGGATCACACGTTACAATAACACTTTCCATGTTCAAATTGAAAGCACCACCCCCCCCCCCCCCCCCCCAAAAAAAAAAAAAAAATCACAGCAGGCGAAGTTTGTAATCTGCTGTGTGTTCAATGTACCAATGAAACTCGTATCGATACTTCCATCACAGAAGATTCCTACAGGCCAACCTCAACTCTTGTGCTGAGATTTATATGGAGCTTGTCCATCTTGGTAATAAAAGCATCGAGACGCACAAAAAAAAAAATTGTGTTTGGTCAAAATAAAGTCACCAAGAGAAAAGACAGAGTATCGATATTATAACATTGGCTTTTGTTTGAATAACAACCACGCACCTGCTACGTTCCTCACACCAATTTTGATTGGCGTAGAACCATTCTTCAGGACAATGATTGTCACAACCGGAACGAGATTAGAAATCTCGATGGTTAATTGCATGATAGATAATGAATCATGAATGGACATTGTTTCAGGCACTCGATGCATCAGTATTGTCAATATTATCCAACATTGTTCAATCGATATCAAGAAGGCGATAGTAACGTCACCCTACAGGCCATCAATATTGATCACTATGATAGCTGCGATACTATATTTATGCCCTCTTTTAGGAAGTTTGAAAAAAAAAAGAAGAAGAGAGAAGTGGTCTAGCTAAACCATCCAAGTCGCGGCGTGACCCATTCATTCCCCGCTCGTATCAAGCCGAGACATACCCAAACATTGCCAATGATATCGATTATTTCCAGGTTCCTAATGGCATTGTGTCCTCTGACCCAATGACAGTCGCCTGATTCACCGCAGATTGTTTCCACATACTACATAATAATTACATGCTCGTGCCTGCGTAGCGTCTTTAACAGCAGCAATTACATAGTTTCTAGAAAGATTTCATGCTACTGAAAGGGGGGCGTCATAAATAGTCTGGAAATGTGCGCGCGGTTTACGACAGGTGTTAGAGTGGAGAAAACAACAAAGTGCCATTCAGAAATGCTGCGGACAGGTGTTACATCGCAAATATCTTTTGCTTCGAATTCGTCGTTATGTTATTTTCGGATATGCACAATTCATATAGATTTACATTCTTTGAATACATTCACTTTAGGGAAAACTAAAGTGCAGCTGTATACATGATATGACAGATATGCCAGGTGCACAATGTAGGTATCAACATCTTGTTGATCTTTTTCTACAACAGACATGCAGACGAGCAGGTCAAAGAACAAACGGAGAACAAAAGATTGCAGTCTACGACTCTACGAGCTTGATCTCACTGGTTTCTTTATTTCTCTCCATACCAAACAGCCAAACAGAAAGCTTGTCATAGCTTGAGAGATGTAGCAGCAACTAAAAATACATGCTTATACTGAGTAATTGACTTTCCTATTTCAGGGTAAGACCGTGATTTGAACAGCCTGTTACTGAGTCCTATAAGGGGAATGAGCATCATAAACTCGCATGTATTGATAAACCAAGGAGGTTCAAGAGCTGGAGTTCGTTTTGCTACAATTATTCAAACAGCTGTCAGTTTTCTCGTGCTAGGGATGCACAACAGATTTCCACAGGTGCCCTTGTGCTTTTAATCATCGGGGTTTGTTGCCGCCATCTTTCTGAGCAATCTGAAGATATGTTTTGACCTCTAACATAATGCATACTTCGCTAATTTATTCATTAAATTAAATGGAATTTCACCTCATGACAAAACCTATGAAAGTCAATCACTTCAAAAATATGTGCAAAATAATACATCAGAGCTGTATAAATGTAAAGGAGTTTGAAACTATACCCCCTTGAAAGCAGTTTTTTAATCACATTTCCAAATTAAAACTGATATAGTATAATTTTCAAGTATATTTCTTATTGATTGTCATGTCAAAGTAAGTGTCCAGACATGTCCAGTCGAGTAATTTTTATTTCATCAATTTTATCAATCTTTACGCAATTTCTGTTTGCGCACCCCTGTGTCTTTACCATGTGTGACGCTCTCTTCTGCAAGTAGGGATGGCGAAAAGTAATTACCATCATAAAGACAGATTTTGTCTTCCTTACAGAGTACATGGCTGTTCAACAAGCAATGAGACATGAATCCACTGCCATCCTATCTGTGAAATATATCCAGTTTGGTAAATACTTCATATATACTTTATAGAGTGGTGGCATCAAACATGGGATCAAAGAAAATAAGACTGTTGTAACTCCATCTCTTGAACCTCCTTGAAAAGGCTGGTTTGTAGCAATTTCTGCACGCAGATTGCGCCTATCTACGTCGGAGAGCGGACTGGTGCTGCGTTCAAGCTATTTGCCATTGGTAAGAATTCATTTCCGATGAAAGCATTTATAACTATATCACAATGTATATTCACATTATTGAAATGCCAATAAACAGGGCCAAATGACTATAAAATCGTATGGATCTATGTTTTAAACTAAACGAGAAAATTAACGTATTAAATGGGTAATGATAAAAAAAAATCAAGTTGTTGTTGTTTTTGTTTTTGTTTTTGTGCCCGAAATTGTTTCTGGACGATAAATGAATGTATGTTGTACCGTTCTTCACAAATTTTACATTAGCACCAGCTTGATTGGTTAACTGTTCTGAGGAGAATCCCAGGAGAGGACTTCGAGAACATGGTGGTAAACCTTTTAAAATGTGGAGTAGCCATCATTAAGTATACATAGAATCTACTTAAGCATACCACCAATAATGTCAATAACAAGGTCTGTTTAGATCTGTATTTGCAAAAAACATACATTCAAACGATTTGAGAACGTCAACGACGTTCAAAGCTCATTGGCATTCTATTTTACACATTACAATCATTACATATAGCTATGATTAATTATCGTTATGAGTATCACATCATGTAAATTTAAGTATCCCATCATCATTGTCGTTAACAGCAAAGTAAGCGACTGGTGTTTTGGTTGTATTCCACAATTTTCTCGATAATAAGTACAAGTACTTGCGTTCTTACCATTGATAGTTGCAGGAGCTCCTTTCCAGATGAAATCAAAGTCGTGCACTTCCTTGTGAAGATATATAAGAAGCTACTGAAGACGAGAAAATCTCGGATGAAGGGTCCCTGGTGGTAAAGAAATCGCGTTGATGACTCGGATCAACAGAAATCAATTCTTTCCCCCACTTCACATATGAAGTCCCGCTGACCACTGGCACAATGTGCAAACGGCTTCAGTGACCTCGTGTTGCAGAATGATATGCATTTTAGAGTTCTCTACGAAATCGTTCCTTGTAGGACTGGTGCGTTACTGGTTAATGATGGCAGCAACACTATGACGAGGCCAGCTGCAAGCGTAAAATTTCAATGCTGTTTATAGGAGGAAACTTGACGCTACGATCAGTCACCTCAAGGTATGTTTTGGGAACGGAATCAATTAATTTATAATGGTATCATGCATGCAGACAGAATGTAGCAATAACAACAACCAACCCCAGAAAATAAAGAAATAAATGAATAAATATACAAATAAATAAAATTCCTGTCAAAACGAATTGTATCAAGGTGGCGCATACAATGGCAAATCTTGAAAAATAAAAAACAGAAAGCATCACACATGCACCTCAACCTGATGAAGCCACCTGACATTTACAAGTCTGTCACTACCCTGAAAAGCTTCCACTGACCGCTGCTCGATCGACGAACAATGATTGTGTCAAAGAAGTGAGCTTCTTATTTTATAAAGTAGATACCGGTCAGCGCTTTGTCCCTAGCTGTAAGAAAGAAGACACACATGCACACATACACACACACACACACACATCTTCGGCGCACCTCCAATCCCACTCAACCCATTGTCCCGCTGACCGTTCGAATTGGATACAACCGCGGGCCCTCCCGGCCCCCGAGGGCTTGTGTTTGTCGAGTGGCGGCCCATGCTCGCGAGAGATAAAGGAAGTACACTGAGTATTCTACTGGCTTGCGGAGTTGATGAGTTCGCGCCATCCTGTTGCGTGTTTACCGTGACGTATTGGCCTATGCTCGAAACAGCGCGTTGTCAGGGATTAGCAGACAACTAGAGTGCACTCTTCCCCCTTTTTTTTTCTCTCTCTCTCCTTTCTTTCCCTCATTACTTCTCAGCTCCTATTTCCCCTCAATTTTCAACGACTACCTGGACTAAACGAAAATTTAAGACTGTATGGTTTTGCTTTTCTCTTTAAAAAGATTTAATGAAACAGCAGTAGGCCTACTGACAAAGTAACGAATTTCTTATTCTAGTGTACCAAACGATAGGATACTGTTAACACAAAGTTTAACACACACGTTCACACACACACACACACACACACACACACAAACAAACACACCTACCATGTATTTATATATATATATATATATATATATATATATATATGTATATAATTATATGTACATACATATAAACATATTATCCAACAATGGAGCTTAAAACAAGTTCTGGATTTTTTTTATATGTCATAGATGATGTATGTATAGGCAACCTACATCTAGATAGGAAATTACACTCAATTGTGTTTGTCTGTGTGTGTGTGTGTGTGTGTGTGTGCTGCCCGGCAAGCGCATGACTATATCTAAGTTTCAATAGATGACGATTTTTTTGAACAGTGTAATGGACTAATAGGATGTGTAAATGAGTCACATTCTAGTTATGTATAATTATGTATAAAAAAATCAAGTACTATTTGACGTACAGTACATTCGAAAAGTTTCTGAGCTTTTGCTTAAAAATACTCAGCGTTATAGATGATGTGTGTCGAAGAAGAAGAAGAAGGAAAAAAAGGAAGATAATATCCCACCAACGCGTGGCGCACTACGTTTCGGGCTGACGGGGCTGCATTGGCCTCCGTTAACATGGTGTAAACGTATTATAGCATAAGGATTTGACGGTGGAATCTGGTGCATTACAAATAAAGAGATTTTGATTCACATTGGTCGCATACAAATCTACCCATATACGCGTATGATGTTATGTATAATTTGTATAAAGAGATTTGATATCATGAGAAGGACATACAATTCTTATAACGGTTGACGTGCTATTGTGATGTGTGGATAAAAACGCAGTGAGTATCTCACAAACGCCATTACGGAAATTAAGCCCTTCAGCGTAGTTATTGTACAGGCTTAGAGGGAGCTCGAACCAAGAAGTCTCAGATCACACCTATATACGTCAATGAAAGCAGATAGAAAATGTGTCATTCTCTCTGTCTGTTCTGTAAGTGCTAAATCGGTATTGATTTTTGTGGTCAGCGCGTTCATAATGGTGGGCTAATTATTGCAATAGCGGGTTGTCGGTTGCCGTAAAATCGAAGAGAGGTTGTGGGGGAGGAGAAGGGAGGGGAAGGGATTGAATGGGGACCGAAGCGGGCATTCCATGGCGGATAGCTGGCTTTGTTATGGCGCCCTTTCGTCTGGTGACGGACAGGTGAGAAACTCGCCTTGTAGTCTGCCCACCGATGAAACGACGCTATTGTGATGATACGTTTCGTCCGTTAGCCGCGAGTGTGCGGAAGTGTAAGCGTGTGTGTGTGTGAGTGTTATTTCATTTTGAATAATGCCGTCTTCGAAGTTCAAAATTCAGTTAGTCGAGGAGAATTGCTATAGATCTTTTTTCAGCAACAGAGGTACAGTAGATGCAAGGTACTATACGAAATCCAGACCTTTAATTATAAACACTATATCACTTACATTAGAAATCCATACGGCACTGTACTTTTTTCAAGTTTTGATTTTTAGAGTCATTTCACTTCGTAATTAGTGCGAAAATAAATGCAATATTTCTCGTGTTAAAATGTGTCATGTTTTATAATTATATTTCGTTATATCAATTCAATGCAAATTTGTTTAAAAGATGGAAAAATGAAAGAGAAAAATGCCTACAAACGAAGCTAACAAGAAAACTAATTAGATTCCTTTATATTGATATGGTTATTTTTCGTACATCCAGATTACTTTTAATGGATTTCAGTGTGCGCGTTTCATACATGTCAAACTAAAATAAGCTCTCGGGTAGTGATCAGAAATCTGAGAAATTTGTGTGGCAAGCCTTAGATTGTTAGAGGTTCGAATTGGTCATGTACTCGTATTTATAGTCAGAATCAGGCAACACTAGAGATAAAATTTACTTGACATCGCTTAACTTATTTTACTGGAATTGGCGGTAAAAACCCCAGTTACTCTGAAGTGATTTCATAATAGCTGCTGTGAATCACATACCATCCTGTTTTCTCCCGAGAGAAAATGTGGCACCCTCATTGCTCTCCAAGGTCACCAGGTGTGGCCTTCCAAAATGGGAGGAGGGACCAAGCTTATAGGAACATGACAGTAAACAAGGGGAGATCAATTAATTGGGCCCATTATCACAACGGGAGAGGGGATCGATCCGTGAGAAGGAGATAGTTTGAGGGCCTCTTGGCGGTGAGCAGTTAGGACAGTGTGATCAATAATCCTCATCTGGTAAAACCCTATTCAAACAAGTGAATTCCAGAGTAACCGTTTGTGAAATATTTTAGGGGAGGAAGACAACTTTTATGTGTTTTGGACATGACACACAAATGTTTTAGCCAACAATGTTCCCATCGATCTAAGAGCAAAGAGTATATACATTCAGGTTCTTAACACTGGAATAAATAGAACGATAAGTGGTTGGGAAGAATCCTTCCGTTTCCGTGCACATGTTCGATTGGAAAACATTACTGTCTCCATAACACTTAAGAGATTTAAAAGATTTTTTGTTGATTTTCTGTCAAAGGGGTAGGGCGAGTGCAACATACACGGAGAGGGGAACAGAACGTTTCACTTTAATTTGAACTGCATACAGTGCACTCCCGATATAAAGAATACTGTTATAACGAAATTCTCTTTACAACGAAGGAAAAATCCAGGTCTCTAAATTATCACATGTATCTTCACATACTTTACTGTTTGGCTATAACGAAATTTCAATGTAACGGGGGAAAAATCGCCAGTCCCGACGACTTCGTTAATTTGATATTAATGACTTCGCAGGTGTATTGAAGTGGTTTACAGCAATCCCTCATCTTCAAAAAAGAAATCTAAAATCTCACTTGCTTCATCAATAATTCCGTTGCAAAGCGCATTTGAAAATACATGGCAAATGCGCTATATAAAGATATTGTTATCATTGTTATTATCGTTGTTGTAATTATTGTTATTCATTTAGATACAATAACCAAGCTATATCGGTTTGCTGTGTTTGGGGTTCTCCTGGCTCTTATAATCACACCTGGGCCCTTTTTTATAAAGAGTTAAAATTGATTATATAGTTGATTTCAACTGTAAGTCTATGGCAGCCTGTGTAGTAAGGAAATTTAAAATCGATTTTATCTTTTGATAAAACGGGGCCCTGACATGTAAATTATACATCTTATATAAACTTTACTTGTTGGTACAAAATCACGCAGAAATGTAAAAAAAAAAAGAAATAGAATAAGATATAATAAATAAAAACCCAAAAACAGTACACGGTGAAATGCAGTTTTCCGTAATAATTACGGTCTACAAGTGTGACTGGTACAAAAGTGACTAAAATTTCACGTGACGCATCAGTTGTCATGTTCATATAATTATGTATCACCAACCCACCCCCTTCCTCCACGCCTTCATCTCTAACCTGCCTCAACTTTTTTCTTCTTTTTTTTTAAATTGTAATGTTATTCACTACCGGTTGCCAAACAGTCAAGCTTTGTGCTTATTCTTAGCAATCGTTCTGTATGCAAATTAAGATGTAACTCATGTAATTATATTACAGATATATTGTATATAATTGATGAAAATGATGATAATTGTGAGGAATAGTCATATGACTGTTATTTTGTACAATTTAATGAAATTGCAGAAAATTGATGTACTTCAAAAAAGAAATGGCACAGAGAATAAATCAAATCAAATTAAATCAAAACCTGCTGGTACATGTGAAAGCATATGGCATAGTTAGAAATCATAAAACAACACAGGCAGTACTTGTCTGTTTAATAGAAAACAATTCTTTTTTTATATATCACTGCTGAAATGTGTTATCAACGGTAGATTCTTCGCCTTCTATTTTGACATTTGTTTAAGGTAGAAGATCATCGACTGGATCTAAACACTCATTTTGTTTGTTTCTTTGGCCGCGTTTTAATTTTTCTTTTAATCGTATATTTGATTTCCAGGAAGAGAAAACATAATTATGTTAAGATATAAAAAAGACACATAAGACCCCCTCCCCGAAAAACAAAATCGATATTAATGATGATGATGATAATGATAATAATAACAATGATAATAACAATGACAACGATGATAATAAAGAGGATAAAGCAAAGATAAAAACAAATTCAATTCATGAAAGAGACTTTTCTAGTGGTCATTTCTGGGTACTGTTCCCCAAACGTGTATGCGAATTCAGCATCGACCAAGAGATTTATGAAACATCAAAAAAAAAAAAAAAATCTTCAGGAGGAGAGCCGGACAACTTGTTCAACTTTTTTGTGTATGGTTTTGTGCGGTAGATTACATGTGCATGGACATTCTGGTACAGTTTGTAGATTACAGTTGTAGAACGACACAAGAAATTCAGGACTTACACAAATCATCATGCTCTTAATGAACGGTACACATTCCCTCAACCTGTAACTGAGATAGAGTATATGGCGGCAAAACAAATATTATTCTTCGTACTTTCTGGGAGGAGCTATGTCAAGTGTTCTTTCAATATTCAAGCAAAATACATTTATGATACTTTTGAACTTATTATCTGAGTGTCCTCAAATTCGTGTTTCACAAGTCTTTCTGCATTCACTAAATCCACTTATTATATGTTGGTCCTTATTTCCCATTAAGTGGGCATGTTTGTTTGTTTGTTTGTTTGTTTGTTTGTTTGTTTGTTTAATGTGTTATATAATCTTTTGTAGGGGTTTCCAGACTTTCCTCCCTCGCCATACCCGATGCATTCACGACTGAATTTCATTTGCACGTATATCCTTATAATTGTTACGGAAATCTCAGTCCATATGCTTGGAAATGCCTATTGAAATAATAACACAATGATAATGATTGTATCAGTAAAAAGCCTGTGTTTATGAATGTACAGTCAGAACTAACAATCAAAAGAATCAGTTCCAGAATAGTTCACTTCTCAGTTTGCCGAAATGGGATCCAGTCAAGTGTGACTTTGTTGTAAGGATGTTTATTATTGGTGATGATACTGTTGATAGATTATCAATGCAAGTAAAACATTGCAATTTGATTTGTTTCGGCTTATCAGTCCGTAGATACTACTTCATTCTTCCCGTCATTTTATACTCCGGAGGTCAAACATTTGGGAATGTATCCTGTATTTCGTTGGGCTGGTAAAGGAACTATCAGACAAACATAGTTATGCTCATTTCGTGTGATGAAAGGTCTTGGATGGCTATAACTCAAGATCATTCATGCAATGATTGTACAGATCTGCGAAGTAAATTCGAGATCTTTCCACCCTATCAAAGTGCCACTCTTGACATTCTTGAAATATTTTCAAAAGTTGCACTTGACAAGAGCAGTAACAGATTAGGTGGTTGGGATTACTCTCTCTATTTTATGTGACTTCATAGTCCTCTATCCTCTTATTGCGAAATCCAGATCAGAAAAATTACCTGCACATTTGAATTCGTCTAGTGCCTTACTTCATGCCTGGAATAAGGGACAAGATGATACCTGAGTTTTCAATCAATAGAATACAGTAAGCAACTTTATCGCCTTTCTCCCGGTTTTTCAAAAACGATTATAAATGTTTCGACGTGTTTGGCGTGAAGATGCAACAAGAGTTATAGTCCAAGAGATGGCGCTATATATGCGGTGCTGTTCTTCCCCATTGGACGCAGGCATCTGATGACCCCGGATGGTAAATGAAGTTCAGTTCATCTCAGTTTTGCAACCTTTCATGATAGAAAAATATGATGACAGAAAAAGATAATGGTCATTAAGAACAAATAACATAATGTTAATACGCAATGAATAAGGGAAGTCAAAGAAAAACATGAATATATTTTCAATTCAATTCAAATGAATTTATCAGGAATTTTCTGCTTTGAATATACAGGGCGGCCCAAAAAGAACGGAACGCCTAAGATTTTCAATTTTAGCAATGTTGTTCCTAATATGTCATTATTTTGTATACTATTGGAAAAGCCATTCTTTTTCCAAAAGAATGACACCAAGTTCTTTAATTTTGGTTAATGCATCATGGTTTTAGGACCATTTTAGTCAACCCTTGTAACTTTCAAAATGTGATCATTTTGCACTCTCAGCGACACCGAAATCAGCGAGAATTCGGCTTGCCATAGAAGCAGTAACGTTCGCAATGTGTGGAATGTGGCTGTCATTGTCCGTTACCATTGTGAATGAGACGACCTGACGACAATAACACTGTCCGCCCCACATTCCACACATTACGAACGCTACTGGTTCTACGGTAAGCCGAATTCTCAGTGGTTTCTGTATCTCTGAGAGTGCAAAATATTTAATAGATCACATTTTGAAAATTGCAAGGGTTGACAAAAATGGGCCTAAAACCGTAATGCATTATCTGAAATTAAAGAGCTTGGTGTAATTCTATTGGGGGAAAAATGGCCTTTTTAATAGTATGCAAGATGATGACATATTTGCAACGATATTGCAGAAATTAAAGATCTTAGGCGTTCCGTTCTTTTGGGGCCACCCTGTATATTGCAAATGAAATTGTATGTATAGATGAATTGTATTGATGGAAGAATCGTTTGTATAGATGAATTTTTCAATGAGCTAATTGTATACAAGAATTGTCTAAAAGTATTATATTTCTCTTGTAATACAATAACAACTAAATCTTGTACAAGGGGCTGTCACAAAAATCGAAGTTACTTGAGAAGATGACCTCTTTACACACCTAATGAAAATGGATTAATAAAGGTTTAATCTAGACTTCTAACAAAGAAGTGCTCCCTTGAGTATCAATCAGTATTTTTAATGTCTGTATACAGACAGAATTCAGACTCAAAATGATGACAATTATAAAACTTTGCAAGGTTCCATAAAGACAAGGAGTGTGGAGATTCAAGTGGGTCAGTTATAAAAATTAGGACTCTCTGAAATCAAAGACTGAGATATCAAATCAGATTAATATACAAGCGACTCGATGAACAGATACTGCACAAGACCAAAGCCAAAAGGCCGAGACGCAATTGCTGAAATCAGAAACGATAATCTTGTTCTGGGATCGATCATCAAGGGGTGGTCAAGGAAGGAAGTATTGTTTAATAATAGAATGATTCGTATTGAGGGAAAATGCAGTTTTGATGAAAATTTGTTTTTGAAAAAATGTTTTAGATTGGAACATAAGGAATGGTAAATTATTTTCTGTTGAATATTCTTATAACAAAGGATTTAATTATTTAAATATTTTGAGTATTCAGAAGATATATGAAGCGCTTCCAATTGGCTGGAAAAGGAATACAGAGAACACAGAGGTAGAGAAGGATACAAGTGTTGATGAAATGATCTTTATAAGAAATGGGAAGGAAATTCCTTTGGAAAAGATTACCTCTAAAGACATTTATGTTGAATTAGTGAAGAAAGTAAGTGATGATTCTTTGGTGATAGAAAAAATGAGAAATTTATATTTTTGTGATTTTTCTAATAAAGATATAAAATGTATTTTTAGTAGGATAGGAAGTAGCACTTTGAGTTCTGTTTTGAGGGATTTTCAATATAGATTATTGCATGGAATAGTGTACACAAATCATCAATTATTTCAGATTAAGTTCGTAAATGATAATCTATGTTCTTTCTGTCATAAAGAGGAAGAGACGTATAAACATATATTTTATACATGTGAATTTGCAAGGAAAGTTTGGGGAAAATGTAGTACTTTTTTTGAATATGTTGATTTGCAACAGTTGAGTTGGGAAGAGATCTTTTTTGGTATAGAGCTACCAGATAAAGGAAAAGCTCAGTTAGTTAACCATGTTATAATTTTGGTGAAGAAATTGCTTTTTTTAGGAAGGAAAAATAAGACATCCCCAAAGGAATATTTCATTAAAAGGTCTATAGAGCAGGATATGTTAGAAGAAGAAAAGTTAGCAGTTATACGTAATACGTTGTCAATACATTTACAAAAGTGGGAAAACTGGAAAAAAGAATTGAGAATTTGTTTTGCGTTTATTTGATAGAATAGGGTCTGCTGCACATCCACCAGGAAATGCCTTTTCCACGCACTCGTATTGTAATATGTGTTATAATGTAAGTCAGGACACACAGGTTTCAGTTGCCTTTGAGGTTTTGTTGTGATGGGGGTTTTGGAAGGGGGAGGGGGATGGGGGTGGGGTAGTAAGAGGGAGAATGGACGGGGGTATAGAGTGGTGGGGGGGGGTTGCGAGGGGGGTGTTTTGTTTTGTTTTTTAACAATAAACTTCAATCAATGGATATTGATATTTTAGGTTGGATTGAATGAAAGCTGAAAAGAAATTATTTTTTGGGTAAGTGATTTAGTTAATAGAATTTATAATGTAATGAAAGAATAGAATTGTTAAGAGAATGAGGGATTAGCAGTGTAAAACTAGAAAAGAAGAGACGTTTATATATGGATTGTGTATATGGATTGTGAAAAAAAAATGTATCAGAGTGTATCCAAACATTTTAAACTGATGTAAAGTTTTGGTATAAATTTTGTATTCATTGATGGTCCAGAGAATTTTGTATAAATTTGTTTGTATATTATGTTTCCCAATGATGAAGAATAAAATATTCTTTTTAAAAAATGGTTACCCATTACAGTAACCGCAACGTCATTTCTGCCTTATATCTTGAAAAGCTTACCTTAAGACACGAAACGGCCAGCACTATCCTTGGAGCAAATGTAAAGTTTTATCCCATGGAATAACTTTCTGGATCATCTTTTGTTCTAAACACGCTATTTTAAGGCTATATATTCCCAAATTGTGTTATAACTATTGGAAATGGAATCATCAAAATCATGAGCATCATCATTTATCCAAATTCAAAAAGATGAAACTTAGCATTTCTCTTTTGGGCTTGGCCATGGTAACAGACTGGCCTTATTAGTGGTTTGAAAGAAAGTTTCACCATCTTTTCCATTGCAAAATAGGACCAGGGAATCGTAAGGAGGTATACACGTGGAATGAATAATGGTGATGACAGTATTTTTGATCTCTAAAGAAAGAAGACAAACTAAAAAAGACAGAAGTTTGGGGGAGAACATTGAGCTTTAAGCGAAAGCGTTTGAGAGTTGCAGTATAACAATCGAACATTTTCAAGGAATTCTACGAAATTGTTGCAGTGAGAGATTGAAGAGAGGAAGATACAAAGTCAGATTCTTTCTTTGGATTATTATTACCCCCTTGGGGGTGGGCCGATCCCGGAGGTACTGCAATACCGGGCCAACCCGTGGCCAGGATGGAGCAAGCCCCTATTCCATGGCCTCGGTACAAAAATCAGATTAATATACAAGCGACTCGATGAGTCGCGTTTCAGATATTAAGCTGAAAAGAACAGATACTTGTTTTTTTTTTCTTTCAATAAATTTATTCATCACAATATCAACATATGTACAATATTTACAATGACTCACTGGAGCACAACAATAGTACAAATGCGAAGCATAATTATACCCCTTAGGTAACAATACTACTGATCATCACCAATGATATCCACATAAAAATACTATATCCTACTTATTATTGTACAGTAGTTATGAACAAAAATAAACAATACTCTAACAGAACTGGCGTGTGCATGATTTGGCACTTCAAACAAGACAAAACCCAAAGAAAGAAACAAATGCATTTCCAATTAACTTCCGTCGAAGTTACAACTTGCAACAAATTTTACATAAATCCCTGTACGGTACCGAAAAATAGAAAAAAAATACCCGCTATGATCTGCAGCGCACAATCTGCAGCCCCCCCCCCCCCCCCCATGACATGGTGTCTCACGAGGAATGCACATTTTGAAGTACCGTGTTTACACGATCGCTATATGGAAGGTCAGACAAAATATATCGGGTCCCCATTTATGAATGAAAGCACTGTACACGTATGACTGCTCCCCAAAATTTATGAAAAGAACAGATACTTTTCTTTCAAGTTTATTCAATCTTTTTCATATGTACATATTTACAACGGCAAGAATAATAATCATATACAATAAGAAGAAGACATACAATAACTCATTTGATTTTTTTCTAACATAACCTACCATTGGCCTCTACCCCAAGTCATACATTATTTACATAAATTGCCGTATTTCTCAAGCTGTTGGGCCAGCTGATCGAGAGTCCGCGAGACCGAAGGTACACAGCAGCCTCCCGCAGACACACACACAGACGTTCCTCATGCACGCTCACGCAATCACCTTAGAAACATCCGATAAACCTACGATCTCGCGCCCGCTCGGCCAGCTGGGTTAAAGTGTTTAATACAAATTCCATCGAAATCGAATTTAACTTCATTATTCACCAAACAACAAAGAGATTTTCCCTCAACCCAAATATTCTTGAACTTTTCCCGAGGCCAACGTTTCAGATCAACTAAAATACGTAAACGAATTTCATCCTTAATTTTTTCAAGTAACAGATCATCTGAAATAAAATCTTTTTCAAAAAAATATGTACATCTACGATTCCAAATTAAGTTTTGTACAACCACATAGAGAAACCATATACGAGCCCAAACTGAAGCCTCTACCTTAGAAGACGGAGTACCAAAAGGAATAAATCACTATCAAAAGATATCCCCGAACCTAGCAAACGAAGAGATACCGAGTGCACCCAACATAAAATCTTATACACAGAACTACACTCCCCAAAAATATGTACAATACTTTCTTCCCTACGACAAAAGGAACATTTCCCATCCCCAATTCCCCAACGTAAAAGTTTTGCCCGTGTACATAAAGCCCCGTGAACAACCCGCCACCTAAATGATTTCAACATATTACATAACAAGGAATGGTGTGACATCCGCCAGATCGTCGGCCAGCTCCGGGTTGGAGCTGAAACGACGACCCGGGGGATGTCCACAGGTGGAACAAGAAAAGAAATAATATCACGAATACATTTACAAGTGTAAACGAAATTCTTATTGCACATGAATAATTTAACAAAAGGTCCCCACGCACTTTGATACGAGGCAGACAACTCGTTGCCGTGGGGAACAGAATTCGACCAAAGAAAAGGAAACATAATTCGAAGTCTGCAAGCTAAGAAGTACCGAAAGAACAAAAAATTGCACGAAGATACATCTGCACCAGAAAGAAACGAAAACAAATTACGAACGAATAATGCCTTCATTTTAAATTCCAAATTATGTAACTCCAATCCACCTGCCACGAAATCCAAAGTCAGCATAATAAAACAATGAAAATATACACGAATTAATAATCCCAACCTTCCCAAATAACGAAAGACCAGTATTTTTCCAAACTGATTTCTTTTTTGCTCTATCCCCTAATTCTTTCCAAAACAACTGAATACAAAAGTCCCTCCCAAACCAAATACCGCTAATCTTAATTTTATCCTCCACCCAATTTATCCCCCCTCTTAACTTCCTCCCGACAAACCCCCCAATTTTCAACCCGTGAGTTTTATTCAAATTAAGAGACGCCCCGGTAGCTTTTTCAAACAACTCAAAAGACCGAAAGAAATTAGTAACATCCATCTGTGATGAAGCAACACAGGTCGCATCATCTGCATATTGTAACAACTTAATTGACTTCCCACCCCCTCCCGGAACATGAAGACCCCTATATAATAATCCCCCATGTGACAAAATATATCTAGCAAGTGGTTCAATAAACAAAACATACAAAATCGGTGATAACGGACAACCTTGTCTAATCCCCCTTTTAATAAAAACATCTTCCCCCAATTGCCCATTAATCAAAATTTTACTTTTAATATCCGTATAAAGAATCCTAACCCAATCAATAATGTAATCACCAAAATTAAACTTCTTTAAAACCTTAAATAAAAATTCCCAATCAACTTTACCGAAGGCTTTGCACTGATCCATAGAAATAATAGCACAACAAATATCATTTAAATTAGCATAATCAACAATATCACGTAACAAACACAAATTTAAATGAATTGATCGACCTGGAACTGAACACGTTTGGAACTCATTAATAATATCAGATAAGACATTAGAAAAACGTAACTGTAATGCTTTTGAAATTATCTTATAATCGACAATTAACAAACTAATAGGACGACGATTTGCGGGATCTAAATGATCACCCCCTTCGGTAATAAACAAATAACAGCTGTGCGTTGAGACTCAGACAATAACTTCTTTGAAAATATCTCATTATATAACATTAACAGATCTTCACCAATAATATTAAAAAAAACTGCTGAAAATTCAATAGATAACCCACCAATTCCAGGCGATTCATTTTTAGACATAACAAAAACAGCGTTCTTAATTTCATCTAACGTAATAGGTTTGTTTAACAAAACAAAATTTTCAGAACTTATACGAGTTGTAATGCAATCAATAAACATATCTTGAGTCTGTAAATCAACAAAATTATCACATTTATACAAATCAGTGAAAAATTGATGAAAAACAGAGAATACTTGATTGCCGAAAACAACAGAACCACTATTATTTCTAATTTCATCAATATATTTAAATTAAACATTTAACTTTTCATTTTTATTTAAAAATCCCGGTTTTTCCCCACCCTCTATAAACTTTTCCCTGGAACGAACATAAGCCCCCTCCCTTCCTCCAAAAGTAAATCAGAAACTGAATCTTTATCAAAGGAAACACATAAATTCTGTAACTTTAACAAATTATCCCTTTTTTCCTTGGCCACCCTAACCCCGTGTTTAACACATAACCCTTTAATTCTCTGTTTAACATTTTCCCACCATAATACAAACGAATTAAAACCAGGTTTTAAGGTTTGCCATAAACGATAGTAATAAACAAATTCTTTGACAAACATATCATTCTTACATAACAAAACATTAAACTTTCAATAAGATTTAGGCTTAAACTGAACATTTGGCATTGAAATAGACGTATTTACAATAACATGATCCGAACAATGGAAAGGAATCTTAACAGATTTTATAACTTTAAAATTATTTGTAACGTAAATTCTATCAATTCTAGAACTTAAATTTTTGTCTAAATGAAACCACGTGTGACCTGCATCAGAATTAACTTAACACCAAGAATCAATTAAAGAAAATGCCCTCAAAATAGAACATAATTCTTTTTTACCAACAAAACAAGATGTATTTAACGAATCCCCAACCATATCTTTCTGATTTATAACACAATTAAAATCCCCACCCAAAATAACAGGTTGATGTCATCTTCCATGATAAAATAAACTGTTCAAAAATCAACACGTTTTGCAGGTTCACACGGAACATAAACATTGCAAATACGGAAAGAAGAGTTTGCGAAGGAACACAACACGGAAACATAACGCCCTTCATTATCAGAACGATTTTGGGAAAAAGTGCATGGCAACTTAGCTGAAAAAGCGATAATAACGCCGCACGAATGAGAAGACAACGAAGAAGAGAGAAAAACAGGACCTTTCCAAACTGATTTAAGGACCTTTAAATCGGAAGAGGTCAAATAAGTTTCTTGAAGTAAAACAATATCAAAAGCAAACATTTTCAAAAACGTTCAAACCTTTTGACATTTAACTGAATCCCTAATGCCATGCACATTAAGAGAACAAATAGAAATATTCATTAAATTAAAATACAACTAAGAGAAAAAAGAAAAGGGAGGGAAGCACGACTTATCTACAGTCAGTCCGAATCTTGGGCGGCCGCCGGGGCGGGGAAGGCGGCCGCTTCTTCCCTCGCCGCCTCACAACATTAAACGGCTCATCCTGCGACACCTGCATGGGCGAGTCGCCCCGAGTCTCGTCCACCACCAGTCGCTCAGAGTCAGTGTCCGAAGCGTACCTTGACTGCGCCCAGTCCGAACACGGGTACGGAGTATTATTGTCGAACATATCAGACCCTGAATCCTCCGTCTGACTGTCAGTGTCGCTAATGGAGGTATCCCTCACGCGGCGCTTCCATTTCTTCGTCTGGGCAGGCGGCTCCCGCTGAGGTTCCTTCTACGGCGGGTCCAGGTGTCGATCACTCCAGGCGCGGCCTGCGCATCCCCTGCTTTCTAAGTACTCGGGGCGTCTACGTCTACAGGCTGTTCGGCCGTCGTGGCTTGCGCTGGAACAGCCACACCCCCTCCGCTCACCCACTCCTTGGTCCTGCTCAGCTTTTCGGCGAAAGATACGGGACACGAGCGGAACGAATGCCCGGCCTCCAGGCAAACCGTGCAGGTGATGGTCTCCCGGCACGCCGACGCGACGTGCCCCTCTTTCCGGCATCTGAAACACCTCACCACCCGGCACTCCCGGGCCTCGTGCCCCGTTGACCCGCACTTCAGGCACGCCCGTGGCTGGCCTTCATACCGTATCCAGCATTCCCTGCCGCCCAAGCTGAGGGTCGAAGGGATATCAGTCTTTAAATCGATACGGTACTGCCGGGTTCCGTTGAACAGTCCCGGGTGCTCTCGGTGCTGAAGGTGCCTGCCCGCCAGCACCTTCCCGTACCTGCTGAGTATGAACCGCACCTGGTTGTCATCGACCTCAAACGGGACGTGAAGCACCGTCACGATCTTGATTGAACCAGAGTACGCCATTTTCACCGCCCGCTGATCTTGTTGGAGCACTCGTACGAACTTCTCTTTGTACTCCTCCTCCTTGAATGTCACGTCGAAATTGGCCCCCGGGAGGCTCTGTACTGCTACAAGATGGTCAGCTACAGACACACCAGCCTTCGTCAGAACTTCAAAAATACCAGCAGCCTTCTCCATAACAACTACCAAGGCACTCCGTGATCGCTGTACTTCGGGCATTTTCGCGAATGATCTTAGCCAAAAGGCCGAGAAGTGATAACATTGATGATATCAGATACGATAATATTGTTATGGGATCGATCATCAATGGATGGTTACCCATTACAGTAACCGCAACGTCATTTCTGCCTTATATCTCGAAAAGCTTACCTTAAGACACGAAACGGCCTGCACTATCCTTTCAGCAAATATAAAGTTCTATCCCATGGAATAACTTTCTGGATCATCTTTTGCTCTAAACACGCTATTTTAAGGCTACATATTTCTAAATTGTAGAAACTGAGTCTGTCTTTTCTATATCACTC
The DNA here is from genome assembly GCF_040938485.1 of Diadema antillarum. NCBI lineage: Eukaryota > Metazoa > Echinodermata > Echinoidea > Diadematoida > Diadematidae > Diadema > Diadema antillarum. The sequence continues at coordinate 961,093 of NW_027271096.1, forward strand.
AGTACTTATCACTCAGTCCTTATCACTTAGAACAAATATTTTCTTTCGTTAAGAGGATATGGGTTTACAAATCATATGTGTTGCCATTTATATATGGGGTATAGCAGGGTATATCGAAGTGGTGTGTAGGGAAAATGATATCGTTAAGTATTTTGTATAATAGTTTACAATACTATTAAGAACATATAAATGATTGTGTTGGGTTTAGTTTCATTCGTACTGACGATGGCCAGTCATATGCTAGATGTAGATGTCCCGAGAGCCACTGATTGCGTCGATACAGTACAGCTTTCTCATCAGTGTGCGGTACCTCTTGGACACTCCAAGTCTTCCGAGCGTTTTCTCGTTTTCCTGATGCCATGTATCCAGGGATCCGACAATGAAGGCGTGGACCTGTACATCGTTTCCAGCTTCACGCAGGGCCTGACGTAAGTTGGCGTACTTCTCAACCTTTGCGTTTGCTGCAATGCTGCAGGCGTCCGGGCCGTTGTCGAAGGGGATCGACACATCAACTATGGTGATTTTGCGTCCCTCGATGACAGTGACATCTGGTCTCTCTCTTGGATTCGGATCACCTGGTACGTGCTGATTCACGAAGACGTCACCATGTTTGATGGCTCGCACCAGTCTGTCTTGGACAAGGTCATGTCGTCGTCTGGTCGGTACCATGTTCTTGTGGCAGTGGTTGAGGATATGTGGGAGCGTCTTTTGGCTAGGGCATCGACGGCATTTGCCGTCTGAGTCAGGTTTCCACCTCTTTGCTGCTGCGTTGGTGGCAAGGCAGTTGAGTCGGGCACGGTGGATAAAGTTCCAGTCGCAGAACCTCATGAACCTCCCAGAGGCGTGCCACGAAGAGCCGTTAGCAAAGTGATCGTTGGATAAAGACCTTGCCATCTTTCCTTGGTCAGGGAGAGATTTGAGTCTTTGAGCAGATCTGATCCTTTGCAACTGTCTCAACGCCGTTGTTACCCCTTTTGACGCAACTTCTGTCGTTCTTCCACTGTCTGGTAGTTGATACTCGACAACGACTGAGCCACTGTTTGCACCACGTATCGTCACTTGCAGTCGCCGCACAGCAGCTCTAGCTCTGGACCAGAGGGATGATGCTTGACCAGAATTGCTTGAGTTAGCCAGTGGTCCCTCACTGCTGCCGGACAGATACTTATCGATGTCTTCATCAGTGGGTGCTGCATGTATCGTTCGGTGAACAACAGATGTGAGCTGTTTCATTGCAACTGAACGGACCATTGTGTCTTCAGATGACAGCACACGGACAACCTGTGTAAGGACCAGAATGCCTGCATCAACGTTGGGGTCGATGAATGCCAGCCCACCAGCTTCTCTTGCTGCAAAGATGTACGAGTTGGCTGCACGTGTCGGAAGCTTGCAGACCTTCTTTACGTTCTTCGTAATGCAGGAGCGTAGTTTCCGAAGATCTGACTTCAGATAGTCGGCTGCCCTCATCACAAAGTTCAGACCTGGCAGGACGAAGGTCTTTATGGCGTCTATCTTCTGCCATGGAGCTAGGAGCGATGTCATGATTGTGTCCACATTCTGTTTTAGCTGTTTGATGAGGTTCGTGATATTGGTGAAGCGAGGCAAGCCTGTTAGTACTCCCAGGTAGCGGTACTGTTACACTCTTACTTTAATTTTACTTTCATTTCCGAGAAAAAAACAAAATCAAACAATAATGCCACCATTTTTAACATTATTGTTATTAGAACTTTTGTAAATGGAACCATCAAAATCATCAACATCATCATTAATTTATTCAAATTCTAAAAGGCAAAATTTAGCATTTCTCTTTTGGGCTATAAGGCCGTGGTATCAGGCGCGCCTTATGAGTGGTTTGAACGAAAGTTTCACCATCTTTTCCATTGCAAAAATAGGACCAGGGAATCGTAAGGAGGTATATACCTGGAATGAATAATGGTGATGACAGTATTTTTTTTCTCTAAAGAAAGAAGACAAAATAAAAAAGACAGAGGTTTGGGGGAGAACATTGAGCTTTAAGCGAAAGCGTTTGAGAGTTGCAGTATAACAATTGAACATTTTCAAGGAATTCTACGAAATTGTTGCAGTGAGCGATTGATGAGAGGAAGATACAAAGTCAGATTCTTTCTTTGGATTATTATTACCCCATGGGGGTGGGCCGATCCCGGAGGTACTGCAATATCGGGCCAACCCGTGGCCAGGATGGAGCAAGCCCCTATTCCATGGCCTCGGCACAAAAATCAGATTAATATACAAGCGACTCGATGAGTCGTGTTTCAGATATTAAGCTGAAAAGAACAGATACTTTTCTTTCAAGTTTATTCAATCTTTTTCATATGTACATATTTACAACGGCAAAAATGATAATAATATACAATAAGAAGAAGACGAAGACATACAATAACTCATTTGAATTTTTTTTTAACCTAACCTACCATTGGCCTCTACCCCAAGTCATACATTATTTACATAAATTGCCGTATTTCTCAAGCTGTTGGGCCAGCTGACCGAGAGTCCGCGAGACCGAAGGTACACAGCAGCCTCCCGCAGACACACACACAGACATTCCACATGCACGCTTACGCAATCACCTTAGAAACATCCGATAAACCTACGATCTCGCGCCCGCTCGGCCAGCTGGGTTAAAGTGTTTAACACAAATTCCATCAAAATTAAATTTAACTTCATTATTCACCAAACAACAAAAAGATTTTCCCTCAACCTAAATATTCTTGAACTTTTCCCGAGGCCAACGTTTCAGATCAACTAAAATGCGTAAACGAATTTCATCCTTAATTTTTTCAAGTAACAGATCATCTGAAATAAAATCTTTTTCAAAAACATATGTACATCTACGATTCCAAATTAATTTTTGTACAACCACATAGAGAAACCATATACGAGCCCAAACCGAAGCCTCTAACTTAGAAGACGGAGTACCAAAAAGAAATAAATCACTATCAAAAGAAATCCCCGAACCTAGCAAACGAAGAGATACCGAGTGCACCCAACATAAAATCTTACACAGAACTACACTCCCAAAAAATATGTATAATACTTTCTTCCCTACGACAAAAGGAACATTTCCCATCCCCAATTCCCCAACGTAAAAGTTTTGCCCGTGTACATAAAGCCCCACGAACTACCCGCCACCTAAATGATTTTAACATAATTACATAACAAAGAATGGTGTGACACCCGCCAGATCGTCGGCCAGCTCCGGGTTGGAGCTGAAACGACGGCCCTGGGGATGTCCACAGGTGGAACAAGAAAAGAAATAATATCACGGATACATTTACAAGTGTAAACGAAATTCTTATTGCACATGAATAATTCAACAATAAGTCCCCACGCACTTTGATACGAGGCAGACAACTCGTTGCCGTGGGGAACAGAATTCGACCAAAGAAAAGGAAACATAATTCGAAGTCTGCAAGCTAGGAAATACCAAAAGAACAAAAAATTGCACGAAGATACATCTGCACCAGAAAGAAACGAAAACAAATTACGAACAAATAATGCCTTCATTTTGAATTCCAAATTATGTAACTCCAATCCACCTGCCACGAAATCCAAAGTAAACACATGCCTAGCAACCGACTCAGTTTTCTTACCCCAAATAAATTCAAAAACAACCTTTAAAATCTCCTTAAAGAAATCATCTGTTGGAACATAAACTCGGGCAGCATAATAAAACAATGAAAATATACATGAATTAATAATCCCAACCTTCCCAAGTAACGAAAGACCCCTATTTTTCCAAACTGATAATTTCTTTTTTTTTGCTCTATCCCCTAATTCTTTCCAAAACAACTGAATACAAAAGTCCCTCCCAAACCAAATACCGTTAATCTTAATTTTATCCTCCACCCAATTTATCCCCCCTCGTAACTTCCTCCCGACAAACCCCCTAATTTTCAACCCATGAGTTTTATTCAAGTTAAGAGACGCCCCAGTAGCTTTTTCAAACAACTCAAAAGACCGAAAAAATTAATAACATCCATCTGTGATGAAGCAACACAGGTCGCATCATCTGCATATTGTAACAACTTAATTGACTTCCCACCCCCCCCCCCCCCGGAACATGAAGACCCCTAATCCCCCCATGTGACAAAATATATCTAGCAAGTGGTTCAATAAACAAAACATACAAAATCGGTGATAACGGACAACCTTGTCTAACCCCCCTTTTAATAAAGACATCTTCCCCCAATTGCCCATTAATCAAAATTTTACTTTTAATATCCGTATAAAGAATCCTAACCCAATCAATAATATAATCACCAAAATTAAATTTCTTTAAAACCTTAGATAAAAATTCCCAATCAACTTTATCGAACGCTTTGCACTGATCCATAGAAATAATAGCACAACAAATATCATTTAAATTGCATAATCAACAATATCACGTAACAAACACAAATTCAAATAAATTGATCGACTTGGAACTGAACACGTTTGGAACTCATTAATAATATCAGATAAGACATTAGAAATACGTAACTGTAATGCTTTTGAAATTATCTTATAATCGACATTTAAGAAACTACCTGGGTAATAGGACGACGATTTGCGGGATCTAAATGATCACCCCCTTCGGTAATAAACAAATAACAGCTGTGCGTCGAGACTCAGACAATAACTTATTTGAAAATATATCATTATATAACATTAACAGATCTTCACCAATAATATAAAAAAACTGCTGAAAAAACTCGATAGATAACCCATCAATTCCAGGCGATTTCTTTTTAGACATAACAAAAACAGCGTTCTTAATTTCATCTAACGTAATAGGTTTGTTTAACAAAACTAAATTTTCAGAACTTATACGAGCTGTAATGCAATCAATAAACATATCTTGAGTCTGTAAATCAACAAAATTGTCACATTATACAAACCAGTGAAAAATTGATGAAAAACAGAGAATACTTGATTGCCGAAAACAACAGAACAACTATTTTTTCTAATTTCATCAATATACTTAAATTTAGCATTTAACTTTTCATTTTTATTAAAAAATCCCGGCTTTTTCTCCACCCTCTATAAACTTTTCCCTGGAACGAACATAAGCCCCCCCCCCTCCCTTCCTCCAAAAGTAAATCAGAAACTGAATCTTTATCAAGGGAAACACATAAATTCTGTAACTTTAACAAATTATCCCTTTTTTCCGTGGCCACCCTAACCCCGTGTTTAACACATAACCTTTTAATTCTCTGTTTAACATTTTCCCACCATAATAGAAACGAATCAAAACCAGGTTTTAAAGTTTGCCATAAACGATAGTAATAAACAAATTCTTTGACAAACAAATCATTGTCACATAACAAAACATTAAACTTCAGATAAGATTTAAGCTTAAACTGAACATTCGGCATTGAAATAGACATATTTACGATAACATGATCCGAAAAATGGAAAGGAATCTTAACAGATTTTATAACTTTAAAATTATTTGCAACGTAAATTCTATCAATTCTAGAACTTAAATTTTTACATAAATGAAACCACGTGTGACCTGCATCAGAATTAACTTTACACCAAGAATCAATTAAAGAAAATGCCCTCAAAATAGAACATAATTCTTTTTTACCAACAAAACAAGATGTATTTAACGAATCCCCAACCCTATCTTTCTAATTTATAACACAATTAAAATCCCCACCCAAAATAACAGGTTCATGTCCCCTTGCATGATAAAATAAACTGTTCAAAAAATCAACACGTTTTGCAGGTTCACACGGAACATAAACATTGCAAATACGGAAAGAAAAATTTGCGAAGGAACACAACACGGAAACATAACGCCCTTCATTATCAGAACGAATTTGGGAAAAGGTGCATGGCAACGTAGCTGAAAAGGCAATAATAACGCCGCACGAATGAGAAGACAACGAAGAAGAAAGAAAAACAGGACCTTTCCAAACTGATTTAAAGACCTTTAAATCGGAAGAGGTCAAATAAGTTTCTTGAAGTAAAACAATATCAAAAGCAAAAATTTTCAAAAATGATAAAACCTTTTGACATTTAACTGAATCCCTAATGCCATGCACATTAAGAGAACAAATAGAAATATTCTTTAACTTAAAATGCGACTAAGAGAAAAGAAAAAAGAAGGGAAGCACTATACTTAACTACAGTCAGTCCGAAAAATGGGCGGCCGCCGGGGCGGGGAAGGCGGCCGCTTCTTCCCTCGCCGCTTCACCACATTAAACGGCTCATCCTGCGACACCTGCATGGGCGAGTCGCCCGGAGTCTCGTCCACCACCAGTCGCTCAGAGTCAGTGTCCGAAGCGTACCATGACTGCGCCCGGTCCGAACACGGGCACGGAGTATCATTGTCGAACATATCAGACCCTGAATCCTCCGGCTGACTATCAGTATAGCTAATGGAGGTATCCCTCACGCGGCGCTTCCCTTTCTTCGTTTGGGCAGGCGGCTCCCGCTGAGGTTACTTCTGCGGCGCGGCCGGCGCATCGCCTGCTTTCGAAGTACTCGGGGCGTCTACGTCTACGGGCTGTTCGGCCGGCGTGGCTTGGGCTGGAACAGCCACACCCCCTCCGCTCACCCACTCCTTGGTCCTGCTCAGCTTTCCGGCGAAAGATAATACGGGACACGAGCGGAACGAATGCCCGGCCTCCAGGCATATCGTGCAGGTGATGGTCTCCCGGCACGCCGACGCGACGTGCCCCTCTTTTTCTGGCATCTGAAACACCTCACCACCCGGCACTCCCGGGCCTCGTGCCCCGTTGACCCGCACTTCAGGCACGTCCGTGGCTGGCCTTCATACCGTATCCAGCATTCCATGCCGCCCAAGCTGAGGGTCGAAGGGATATCAGTCTTTAAATCGATACGGTACTGCCGGGATCCGGTGGACAGTCCCGGGTGCTCTCGGTGCTGAAGGTGCCTGCCCGCCAGCACCTTCCCGTACCTGTTGAGTATGAACCGCACCTGGTTGTCATCGACCTCAAACGGGACGTGAAGCACCGTCACGATCTTGATTGAACCAGAGTACGCCGTTGTCACCGCCCGCTGATCTTGTTGGAGCACTCGTACGAACTTCTCTTTGTACTCCTCCTCCTTGAATGTCACGTCGAACTTGGCCCCCGGGAGGCTCTGTACTGCTACAAGATGGTCAGCTGCAGACACACCAGCCTTCGTCAGAACTTCAAAAATATCAGCATCCTTCTCCATAACAACTACCAAGGCACTCCGTGATCGCTGTACTTCAGGCATTTTCGCGAATGATCTTAGCCAAAAGGCCGAGAAGCGATAACCATTGCTTATATCAGATACAATCTTGTTCTGGGATCGATCATAAAGGGATTGTTACCCATTACAGTAACCGCAACGTCATTTCTGCCTTATATCTCGAAAAGCTCACCTGAAGACACGAAACGGCCTGCACTACCCTCTGAGCAAATATAAAGTTCTATCGTGTGTCATGGGCACTGATTCACTCAGAACACAATCAATGAGCGACGGCTCTCCATGCAAATCGCGAATCGCGGAAATATGAAATACCCTTCAACCATTAGGAGAGCTAGAATTTCTGACGTCACCACGTGCCGTGTTAAACCTTGATACCAGACAGACAGGCAGGCAGAGAGACAAACGTCAAGCCATCGTTGCGGTTATTCTCTTGCCAATGCCGTGTGAGGCGCCCTTTCTTTTCTTTCCGTCTGCCATTTAAATTTTTCCAACCCTTTGTTTTCTTACTCTGATTTTATTTTCATTGGCCAGAAAAAAAATCAAACAATAATGCCACCATTTTTAACATTATTATTAGAACTTTTGTAAATGGAATCATCAAAATCATCAACATCATCAGTAATTTATCCAAATTCAAAAGGGTAAAATTTAGCATTTCTCTTTTTAGCTAGGCCGTGGTAACATCAGACTGGCCTTATTAGTGGTTTGAAAGAAAGTTTCACCATCTTTTCCATTGCAAAATAGGACCAGGGAATCGTAAGGAGGTATATACGTGGAATGAATAATGGTGATGACAGTATTTTTGATCTCTAAAGAAAGAAGACAAACTAAAAAAGACAGAGGTTTGGGGGAGAACATTGAGCTTTAAGCGAAAGCGTTTTAAAGTTGCAGTATAACAATTGAACATTTTCAAGGAGTTCTACGAAATTGTTGCAGTGAGAGATTGAAGAGAGGAAGATACAAAGTCAGATTCTTTCTAAGGATTATTATTACCCCCTTGGGGGTGGGCCGATCCCGGAGGTACTGCAATACCGGGCCAACCCGTGGCCAGGATGGAGCAAGCCCCTATTCCATGGCCTCGGTACAAAAATCAGATTAATATTCAAGCGACTCGATGAGTCGCGTTTCAGATATTAAGCTGAAAAGAACAAATACTTTTCTTTCAAGTTTATTCGGTCTTTTTCGTATGTACACATTTACAACGGCAAGAATGATAATCATATACAATACGAAGACATACAATAAGTCATTTGAATCTTTTGTTTGTTAGTTGTTGTTTTTTTGCATAACCTACCATTGGCCTCTACTCCGAGTCGTACATTGTTTACGGAAATTGCCGTATTTAATTTCTCGAGCTGTTGGGCCAGCTAACCGAGAGTCCGCGAGACCGAAGGTACACAGCAGCCTCCCGCAGATACACACACAGACATTCCCCATGCACGCTCACACAATCACCTTAGGAACATCCGATAAACCTACGATCTCGCGCCCGCTCGGCCAGCTGGGTTAAAGTGTTTAACACAAATTTCATCGAAGTTAAATTCAACTTCATTATTCACCAAACAACAAAAGGATTTCCCCTCGACCCAAATAGTCTTAAACTTTTCCCGAGGCCAACGTTTCAGATCAACTAAAATACGTAAGCGAATTTCTTCCTTGCGGGTATTTTTTTCAAGTAACAGATCATCAGAAATAAAGTCTTTTTCAAAAACATACGTACATCTACGATTCCAAATTAATTTTTGTACAACCACATAGAGAAACCATATACGAGCCCAAACTGAAGCCTTTAACTTAGAAGACGGAGTACGAAAAAGAAATAAATCACTATCAAAAGAAATCCCCGAACCTAGCAAACGAAGAGATACCGAGTGCACCCAACATAAAATCTTATACACAGAACTACACTCCCAAAGAATATGTACAATACTTTCTTCCCTGCAGCAAAAGGAACATTTCCCATCCCCAATTCCCCAACGTGAGAGTTTTGCCCGTGTACATAAGGCCCCATGAACAACCCGCCACCTAAATGATTTCAACATATTACATAACAAAGAATGGTGTGACACCCGCCAGATCGTCGGCCAGCTCCGGGTTGGAGCTGAAACGACGACCCGGGGGATGTCCGCAGGTGGAACAAGAAAAGAAATTATATCACGGATACATTTACAAGACCTTATAGTGTAAACGAAATTCTTGTTGCACATGAATGATTTAACAATGAGTCCCCACGCACTTTGATACGAGGCAGACAACTCGTTGCCGTGGGGAACAGAATTCGACCAAAGAAAAGGAAACATAATTCGAAGTCTGCAAGCTAAGAAATACCGAAAGAACAGAAAATTGCACGAAGATACATCTGCACCAGAAAGAAACCAAAACAAATTACGAACAAATAATGCCTTCATTCTAAATTCCAAATTATGTAACTCCAATCCACCTGCCACGAAGTCCAAAGTAAACACATGCCTGGCAACCAACTCAGTTTTCTTATCCCAAATGAATTCAAAAACAACCTTTAGAATCTCCTTAAAGAAATCGTCTTTTGGAACATAAACTCGGGCAGCATAATAAAACAATGAGAATATACACGAGTTAATAATCCCAACCTTCCCAAGTAAAGTCAGACCCCTATTTTTCCAAACTGATAATTTCTTTTTTGCTCTATCCCCTAGTTCTTTCCAAAACAACTGAATACAAAAGTCCCTCCCAAACCAAATACCATTAATCTTAATTTTATCCTCCACCCAATTTATCCTCCCTCGTAACTTCCTCCCGACAAACCCCCAATTTTCAACCCGTGAGTTTTATTCAAATTAAGAGACGCCCCAGTAGCTTTTTCAAACAACTCAAAAGACCGAAGGAAATTAATAACATCCATCTGTGATGAAGCAACACAGGTCGCATCATCTGCATATTGTAACAACTTAATTGACTTCCCACCCCCTCCCGGAACATGAAGACCCCTAATCCCCCCATGTGACAAAATATATCTAGCAAGTGGTTCAATAAACAAAACATACAAAATCGGTGATAACGGACAACCTTGTCTAACCCCCCTTTTAATAAAAACATCTTCCCCCAATTGCCCATCAATCAAAATTTTACTTTTAATACATCGGTATAAAGTATCCTAACCCAATCAATAATATGATCACCACAATTAAACTTCTTTAAAACCTTAAATAAAAATTCCCAATCAACTTTATCGAACGCTTTGCACTGATCCATAGAAATAATAGCACAACAAATATCATTTAAATTGGCATAATCAACAATATCACGTAACAAACACAAATTTAAATGAATTAAACGACCTGGTACTGAACACGTTTGGAACTCATTAATAATATCAGATAAGACATTAGAAAAGCGTAACTGTAATACTTTTGAAATTATCTTGTAATCGACATTTAACAAACTAATAGGACGACGATTTGCGAGATGTAAATGATCACCCCCCCCCCCCTTCGGTAATAGATAAATAACAGCTGTGCGTTGAGACTCGGACAATAACTTATTTGAAAATATGTCATTATATAACATTAACATATCTTCACCAATAATATCCAAAAACTGCTGAAAAAACTCAATAGATAACCCGTCAATTCCAGGCGATTTATTTTTAGACATAACAAAACCAGCGTTCTTAATTTCATCTAACCTAATAGGTTTGTTTAACAAAACAAAATTTTCAGAACTTATACGAGTTGTAATGCAATCAATAAACATATCTTGAGTCTGTAAATCAACAGAATTATCACATTTATACAAATCAGTGAAAAATTGATGAAAAACAGAGAATACTTGATTGCCGAAAACGACAGAACCACTATTGTTTGTAATTTCATCAATGTGTTTAAAATTAGCACTTAACTTTTCATTTTTATTAAAAAAATCCCTGTTTTTCCCCAACCTCTATAATCTTTTCCCTGGAACGAATATAAGCCCCCCTCCCTTCCTCCAAAAGTAAATCAGAAATTGAATCTTTATCAAGGGAAACACATAAATTCTGTAACTTTAACAAATTATCCCTTTTTTCCTTGGCCACCCTAACCCCGTGTTTAACACATAACCTTTTAATTCTCTGTTTAACATTTTCCCACCATAATACAAACAAATCAAAACCAGGTTTTAAAGTTTGCCATAAACGATAGTAATAAACAAATTCTTTGACAAACAAATCATTTATTTATTTATTTATTTATTTATTTCAGTTTTATTTCCACAGGGTAGTCTCATCAAGACCAGCAGGTCCTGCTCTTCCAGAGAGCCCTGCCCATGATAAAAATACATAAACATTCATCTTAACACAAAGTTAATCTTCATACATTATTAAACAGTAAAACATTAAAATCTACACACATGAATACTTATCATAATCCACACAATCAAAATGAAATAAAATCATCTCAATAGATATATTTCTTTACATAAAATAAAAGTAAAATAACCCATCCCCTCCCCCCCCCCCCCAACAAAAACTAATAATTACAAACCCTCACGCCTACGTACGTACACACAATGCAGGCCACTTGGCGCAGACACGTTGGTGTACCAACCCGAAAATCTAACCCTGCCATTACTCCCGCACACGCACGCACGCACGCACACATGTATACCGTTACACACACACACACACACACACACACATACACACACATTTACATACAAACAGACACACACACATACACACACACATCCGCGCGCACACACACATGTACACACACACACACACATGCACACATACACACACGCACACGCACATGTGCGCACACACGAACACACACACAACACACACTCGCTCATACATCGTCCCATACTTTCTTACACTCCACTTCCAAATGCATAGCGAACTCATGCATGACACATAATGTACCTGTATGGGGGATGCACACACAAAGGTGAGACCTCCGTGATTACCCGTGCGCCTACACTGTGAGTACACACATACACGTGCTCGCGTGTTATACACAATAATTTTGTATACATACAGTACGATAACAGTCATTCATGTGCGTGTATAAAATAGTAAGATTAAAAAACAAAACAAAAATGTCACACGTCTACGATCTGTACTTAAAACCTTCATAGAACAAAGTGGTATGGGGAAATCACCTTCAACATGCAAATACGGGTAGAACAAAATGATCAAGGCACCGCTATAGACAAAACAAACAAACAAACAAACAAACAAACAAACAAACAAACAAAAGAGGTACCCGCACTCCTTCCCGTGCAGGGTCACAGAAATAACCTATATGGTATGTGTGATTTCCATGTCACCTTACCCTGGACCTTAAAGCAAAAATAATAAAATCCGAAGTTGCTGTTTAAAACACTGCAAAGATTTACAGTTTTGAACGAATAACGGTAGTTTGTTGAACAGTTTTGCTCCGGTAACTTCTAAGGTGCGAACCTTAAAATCTGTCTTACATCTTGGAATAAATAAGGGACTATTAATAGCATATCGCGTAAAATAATATACTGGTCGTTTACTAATACATGAATTCAAATACATTGGGGCTATATTATTCAATATTTTAAAAACCATCAAACACTGTTGGTACTTAATCCTTTGTTGCACTGTTTGCCAATTCAAAATACTGATAAGGTTGCTTTGTGGGGTGGAATAATCTGCATGTAATATTAATCGTGCATACCTATTTTGTAACTTTTGCAATTTTGCGATGTTTGCTTTAGAGGTATTTCCCCATACGCTGTTACAATAATCTATATGCGGCAGTATCAACGAGTAATATAACTTTCTTAAAAGTCTCTTGGATAAATAATGCTGAACTCGTCGAATACAAACAATCGTATTTGATACCTTTTTAACGATATCATGTATGTGCGAAGACCATAGTAGATGCTTGTCAATCGTAACACCAAGGTACTTGATTTTATCTACTGATTCTAACAGATTGCTACTGTATTTGATGGAAATGTCATCATTTTGAGTTTTTCTCCTAGAGCCAAAAAGTATCGTTTTTGTTTTGGTTGCATTTAAGCACATACCAATGCATAGTAACCATTGAACTACATTATTGAAATCTTTTTGCAGATTGTTTTCACATGATTGTTGATCCTTTGCCTGATTAAACAATGCCGTGTCATCTGCATACAGAGAGATGTTTGTCTCCGGATGGAGATTTAGATTACAAATATCATTGACATACAAACAAAATATCAGCGGTCCCAAAATGGAACCTTGTGGTACACCAGATCTCACTGTGAGATAGTTACTCATGGTACCTTGTATGCTAGTACAATGTTGCCTATTTAAGAAGTATGACTTAAACCACGCCAATTCAACTCCATTAATGCCGTAACATAACATTTTTTGAAAAATCAAATGATGAGGTATAAGATCAAAGGCCCTTTTCAAATCTACCAGGTCTAAATCCTGATTGAAATTCGCTTAACATTGATTGTTCGTTCAGGTATGTATATAATTGCGTATGCACAGCTTTCTCAAGAATTTTGGACAATATTGGCAGCACGGAGATGGGTCTATAATTACCTAGTTGCATTCGATTTCCTCCTTTGTGAATAGGAGTTATTTTTGCTATCTTAAACTCGCTCGGAAAACAGCCATGTTCTAATGAACAATTAAACAGCTTTGTTAAAGCACCAGATATGTAAGGAGCAGCTATTCTAAGCAACCTTGGAGGTATGTCATCAACTCCAACTGCTTTAGACGTATCAAGATGAGATAGTTCCTTTAATACAAATTCTTCCTTGAGTTCAACAAACTTAAATACATTTTCAGTCTGATGTAGCGTCTTTAATGCATTTGCATTAAGATTTCGGGTGTCCGTATTACCTAAAATTTCACTTTGTACATTATTAAAAACTTTATTAAAAAGTTCAGCGACTTTTTCTTTCTCTTCTATAATTTCATTATTCAAAACAATCTTGATTTCAGAACTACAATCTTTTTTAGGCAACAATTGTTTCAATACTCTCCATGATGATTTCATATCACAATTCTTAATACATAAATTTTTATAATAATTTCGTTTCAGTTTCTTGTTCAGAACATTTGCTGCATTTCTCATATTTCTATACTTTTCCCAATAATACAAACTTTTATACTTATCATATTTGCGCTTAAAATAATCACGATCACGTGCTATACTCAAATACTCATTCGTTATCCATGGTGACCCTTTAGACTTTCTTTTTATAGTGATGTAGGGAGCATGACGATCACAGACCTCTTTTACTCTACATTTGAAGACATGCCACATCTGTTCTACGTTTTCATTTCTCACAAACTGATCATCCCACTGTATGATATCGAGGTCTTGCTTAAATGCATCTTCATCAAAATGCCTATACGAACGAAATGTTATCAGTGGACATCTTGATACTGGCGGTTTTTCTTTTAAGACAAGGTAAACCAATGAGTGGTCACTAATTCCCATTGACTGTGTGCCATTTTCCAATGATTTTAGATTATTTGTAACAAGAATCAAATCAATGAGAGTTTTACTGTTTGGCGTTATCCTTGTAGGGTTTTTGATCAATTGAGTAAATTGCATGTTATCACAAAAATCAAAGATTTGCCGCGATAGATTATTCTTTGTCAACATATTGCAGTTAAAATCACCAAGTATCAAAATGTCCTTTGATAAATCACTAACTTTTTCTAAATTTATTTCAAAACGATTAAAAAATGTATTTCCACTGTTTGGCTGGCGATATACAATACCAAGTAACTTTGAATTGTGATTTTGTAGTCTTATTTCAAGCCACATCATTTCCAGCTCACTGTCTTCGAGATCACTTCTTCTTACATATGAAATATTAGCTTTTATAAAACAACCAACTCCTCCACCTTTTTCGTCTCTATCCCTCCTTTCAAAACAATATCCATCTATGTGTAATAAAGAGTTGGATATACTTTCACAGAGCCACGTTTCTGAGATTGAAAGTATTTCATATGGGTTATTCTCCAAAAATAATTTCAAATCATCAACCTTATTTCTCAAACTTCTTATATTAATATGCGAAATTTTTAATCCCTTACTTTTTGGAAATTCAGATGAAATTCTTGAGGAGTCATCATCACATGACATTTGTGACAAATCAGCCAGGTGGGGCTGCTGATATTTAGTATTCATATCAGCGTTCCAGAATGGCATTTGTTGAAAAAGACACCTGGGACATTCCCACTTAAAGAACTGATAAGATGTATCATTATACTGCTTAGAAGAGACACATCCACATTTAATGTGTATCCATTGAGTGCAATTTGTACAGAGTAAGGCCTTATGATTGCATTTAACAGGTTTTTGACAAACGTTACAAAAAGATGATTCAACCATAAATAAAAACAAAAACGATTCTACATTCAAAAACAAACACTAACATCTACTTGAAATGATCTGTAGGGTAGATAGATATATACAGTAAAATAAATGTAATACATACAACAGTTTACTAACCACTATAAGGTCGTATACAAATGCGAACAGAGGGAACTTGGACAAAATAAGTGTATTGAATAATCACAACATTATGAGCTTAACTGGCATATATTCGTATACAAAATTGCGCAGATATTCCAATCAATATATTACTTTCTTTGTTTATGGGCTGTGGAGTATTGTAGAATTTGCTGTTGAAGCAGAAATTCTTGAGTTCAGTTTAAGTTCAGTTTAAGTACCTGTCTAGTTTGGTGAGGTCGTCTTCCCTTGATACAATCACACGTCCCATGTCATTACGTAGCTTGACACAAATGCGTCCATCCTGGGTCCATATTCTGCTGATTATTTTCTTGTATTTGCTCCTGATCTTCCAGAACAGATCTTTTCGCTTTTTAGTGAGACTCTCATTGATGTACACTATGTTGTTTGCATTCTTGAGCTTGAACCTCGCACTATAAACAGTTTCGCGTTTGCGGTAGTTGGCAAATTTCACAATCAGGTTCCGGGTAGGTGTCCGTGAAGCGTTTTTCGTTGACGAGCCTCTGGTGGAGACGCCACTGGCTTGGTTGTGCGTGCTCGGCTTGCCCAGTCGATGAGTACGGTCAATGTCCTCCTCGCAGATATCGACTCCGAGGTCACTTCTGCAAAATTGGATGATTTTGGTGTCGGTATTCTCATCGGGGGTCTCATTCTTACATAACAAAACATTAAACTTCCAATAAGACTTAGGCTTAAACTGAACATTTGGCATTGAAATAGACGTATTTACAATAACATGATCCGAAAAATGGAAAGGAATCTTAACAGATTTTATAACTTTAAAATTATTTGTAACGTAAATTCTATCAATTCTAGAACTTAAATTTTTACATAAAAATGAAACCACGTGTGACCTGCATCAGAATTAAGTTTACACCAAGAATCAATTTAAGAAAATGCCCTCAAAATAGAACATTATTCTTTTTTACCAACAAAACAAAATGTATTTAACGATTCCCCAACCCTATCTTTCTGATTTATAACAAAATTAAAATCCCCTCCCAAAATAACAGGTTCATGTCCCCTTGCATGATAAAATAAACTGTTCAAAAAATCAACACGTTTTGCAGGTTCACACGGAACATAAACATTGCAAATACGGAAAGAAAAATTTGCGAAGGAACACAACACGGAAACATAACGCCCTTCATTATCAAAACGAATTTGGGAAAAGTGCATGGCAACTTAGCTGAAAAAGCAATAATAACGCCGCACGAATGAGAAGACAACGAAGAAGAGAGAAAAACAGGACCTTTCCAAACTGATTTAAAGACCTTTAAAGGACAAGTTCACCTTCATAGACATGTGGGTTAAGTGAGTGCAGCAATATTACTAGAACACATCAATGAGAGTTTGAGGAAAATCGGACAATCCGTTCAAAAGTTATGAATTTTTGAAGTTTCTGCTCAGTCAGGGCTGGATGAGAAGACTACTATAGCTTGTGATGTCACATGAGTACAACTATATAAAGAAAGTATAAAGAAAATTCAAGATATTCTCACTTTTCTCACATAATAAAAGAACACTCGACTTCTCTCTTTCAGAAGTCAGGGGGAATAATATTACCCCTAACATAAGTCAGTAACAAGTCGAGGAAATGTTCACTTTATTCAAAAAGCCACGTTTTGTGAAATTCTCTTTTTATTTTCCTTATATCGTTGTACGCATGTGACATCATACACTGTAGTAGTCTTCTCCTCCAGCAGTGATTGCACAGATATTTTAAAAATTCATAACTTTTGAACGGATTGTCGGATTTTCCCCAAACTTTCACTGATGTGTTCTACTAACATTGTTGCCTTCACTCAATCCACATGTATATGAAGGTGAACTTGTCCTTTAAATCGGAAGAGGTCAAAAAGTTTCTTGAAGTAAAACAATATCAAAAGCAAAAATTTTCAAAACGATAAAACCTTTTGACATTCAACTGAATCCCTAATGCCATGCACATTAAGAGAATAAATAGAAATATTCATTAAATTAAAATACGAATAAGAGAAAAAAGAAAAAGGAAGGGAAGCACTACTTAACTACAGTCAGTCCGAATCCTAGGCGGCCGCCGGGGCGGGGAAGGCGGCAGCTCTTCCCTTCCGCTTCACAACATTGAACGGCTCATCCTGCGATACCTGCATGTTCGAGTCGCCCGGAGTCTCGTCCACCACCAGTCGCTCAGAGTCGGTGTCCGAAGCGTACCTTGACTGCGCCCAGTCCGAACACGGGCACGGAGTATCATTGTCGAACATATCAGAACCTGAATCCTCCGGCTGACTATCAGTGTCGCTAATGGAGGTATCCCTCACGCGGCGCTTCCCTTTCTTCGTCTGGGCAGGCGGCTCCCGCTGAGGTTCCTTCTGCGGCGGGTCCGCGGGTGTCACTCCGGGCGCGGCCGGCGCATCCCCTGCTTTCGAAGTACTCGGGGCGTCTCCGTCTACGGGCTGGTCGGCCGGCGTGGCTTGCGCTGGAACAGCCACACCCCTCCACTCACCCACTCCTTGGTCCTGCTCAGCTTTCCGGCGAAAGATACGGGACACGAGCGGAACGAATGTCCGGCCTCCAGGCATACCGTGCAGGTGATGATCTCCCGGCACGCCGACGCAACGTGCCCCTCTTTCCGGCATCTGAAACACCTCACCACCCGGCACTCCCGGGCCCCGTTGACCCGCACTTCTCGGCCTTTGGCTAAGATCATTCGCGAAAATGCCCGAAGTACAGCGATCACGGAGTGCCTTGGTAGTTGTTATGGAGAAGGATGCTGATATTTTTGAAGTTCTGACGAAGGCTGATGTGTCTGTAGCTGACCATCTTGTAGCAGTACAGAGCCTCCCCGGGGGCCAAGTTCGACGTGACATTCAAGGAGGAGGAGTACAAAGAGAAGTTCGTACGAGTGCTCCAACAAGATCAGCGGGCGGTGACAATGGCGTACTCTGGTCAACAAGATCGTGACGGTGCTTCACGTCCCGTTTGAGGTCGATGACAACCAGGTGCGATTCATACTCAGCAGCTACGGGAAGGTGCTGGCGAGCAGGCACCTTCAGCACCGAGAGCACCCGGGACTGTTCAACAGAACTCGACAGTACCGTATCGATTTAAAGACTGATGTCCCTTCGACCCTCAGCTTGGGTGGCAGGGAATGCTGGATACGGTATGAAGGCCAGCCACGGACGTGCCTGAAGTGCGGCCGAGAAGCGATACTCATTAATCATATCAGATACCATAATCTTGTTCTGGGATCGATCATCAAGGGATGGTTATCCATTACAGTAACCGCAACGTAATTTCTGCCCTATATATCTAAAAAAGCTTACCTTAAGACACGAAACGGCCTGCACAGTACCCTATATAGCCTATTTTAAGGCTATATATTTCTCAATTGTAGAAACTGAGTCCGTCTTTTTCTATATATCACTCTGACTAGGAAATGTGTCATGCGCACTGATTCACTCAGAACACAATCAATGAGCGACGGCTCTCCATGCAAATCGCGATTGGCGGAAATATGAATAGTCATTATCACCCTTCAACCATTAGGAGAGCTAGAATTTCTGACGTCACCACGTGCCGTGTTAAACCTTGATACCAGACAGACAGGCAGAGAGACAAACGTCAAGCCATCGTTGCGGTTATTCTCTTGCAAATGCCCTGTGAGGCGCCCTTTCTTTTCTTTCCGTCTGCCATTTAAATTTTTCTAACCCTTTGTTTTCTTACTCTAATTTTATTTTCATTGGCGAGAAAAAAAACCAAAATCAAACAATAATGCCACCATTTTTAACATTATTGTTATTAGAACTTTTGTAAATGGAATCATCAAAATCATCAATATCATTAATTTATCCAAATTCAAAAGGGTAAAATTTAGGATTTCTCTTTTTAGCTAGACCGTGGTAACATCAGATTAGCCTTATTAGTGGTTTGAAAGAAAGTTTCACCATCTTTTCCATTGCAAAATAGGACCAGGGAATCGTAAGGAGGTATATACGTGGAATGAATAATGGTGATGACAGTATTTTTGATCTCTAAAGAAAGAAGACAAACTAAAAAAGACAGAGGTTTGGGGGAGAACATTGAGCTTTAAGCGAAAGCGTTGTAGAGTTGCAGTATAACAAATGAACATTTTCAAGGAATTCTACGAAATTGTTGCAGTGAGAGATTGAAGAGAGGAAGATACAAAGTCAGATTCTTTCTTTGGATTATTATTACCCCCTTGGGGGTGGGCCGATCCCGGAGGTGCTGCAATACCGGGCCAACCCGCGGCCAGGGTGGAGCAAGCCCCTATTCCATGGCCTCGGTACAAAAATCAGATTAATATACAAGCGACTCGATGAGTCGCGTTTCAGATATTAAGCGGAAAAGAACAGATACTTTTCTTTCAATTTTATTCAATAAAACTTTCACAATATTAGCCAAAAGGCAGAGAAGCGATAACCATTGCTTATATCAGATACGATAATCTTGTTCTGGGATCGATCATCAAGGGATGGTTACCCATTACAGTAACCGCAACGTCATTTCTGCCTTATATCTCGAAAAGCTTACCTTAGGACACGAAACGCCCTGCACTACCCTTTGAGCAAATATAAAGTTCTATTCCATGGAATAACTTTCTGGATCATCTTTTGCTCTAAACACGCTATCTTAAGGCTATATATTTCTAAATTGTAGAAACTGAGTCTGTCTTTTTCTATATTATATCACTCTGACTAGGTACTGTGTCATGCGCACTGATTCACTCAGAACACAATCAATGAAGGACGGCTCTCCATGCAAATCGCGATTGGCGGAAATATGAATAGTCATTATCACCCTTCAACCATTAGGAGAGCTAGAATTTCTGACGTCACCACGTGCCGTGTTAAACCTTGATACCAGACAGACAGGCAGAGAGACAAACGTCAAGCCATCGTTGCGGTTATTCTCTTGCAAATGCCGTGTGAGGCGCCCTTTCTTTTCTTTCCGTCTGCCATTTAAATTTTTCTAACCCTTTGTTTTCTTACTCTAATTTTATTTTCATTGGCGAGAAAAAAAATTAAACAATAATGCCACCATTTTTAACATTATTGTTATTAGAACTTTTGTAAATGGAATCATCAAAATCATCAATATCATCATTAATTTATCCAAATTCAAAAGGGTAAAATTTCGCATTTTTCTTTTTAGCTAGACCGTGGTAACATCAGATTAGCCTTATTAGTGGTTTGAAAGAAAGTTTCACCATCTTTTCCATTGCAAAATAGGACCAGGGAATCGTAAGGAGGTATATACGTGGAATGAATAATGGTGATGACAGTATTTTTGATCTCTAAAGAAAGAAGACAAACTAAAAAAGACAGAGGTTTGGGGGAGAACATTGAGCTTTAAGCGAAAGCGTTTTAGAGTTGCAGTATAACAAATGAACATTTTCAAGGAATTCTACGAAATTGTTGCAGTGAGAGATTGAAGAGAGGAAGATACAAAGTCAGATTCTTTCTTTGGAATATTATTACCCCCTTGGGGGTGGGCCGATCCCGGAGGTACTGCAATACCGGGCCAACCCGCGGCCAGGATGGAGCAAGCCCCTATTCCATGGCCTCGGGACAAAAATCAGATTAATATACAAGCGACTCGATGAGTCGCGTTTCAGATATTAAGCTGAAAAGAACAGATACTTTTCTTTCAATTTTATTCATCAAAACTCTGAACACATGTACATTATTTACAAATGGCAATTGCATGGATATAAAATGAGTTCATAATTAAAAATCATAGATACTACACATGATCTTAGCCAAAAGGCCGAGAAGCGATAACCATTGCTTATATCAGATACGATAATCTTGTTCTGGGATCGATCATCAAGGGATGGTTACCCATTACAGTAACCGCAACGTCATTTCTGCCTTATATCTCGAGAAGCTTACCTTAAGACACGAAACGGCCTGCACTACCCTTTGAGCAAATATAAAGTTCTATCCCATGGAATAACTTTCTGGATCATCTTTTGCTCTAAACACGCTATTTTAAGGCTATATATTTCTAAATTGTAGAAACTGAGTCTGTCTTTTTCTATTTTATATCACTCTGACTAGCTACTGTGTCATGCGCACTGATTCACTCAGAACACAATCAATGAGCGACGGCTCTCCATGCAAATCGCGATTGGCGGAAATATGAATAGTCATTATCACCCTTCAACCATTAGGAGAGCTAGAATTTCTGACGTCACCACGTGCCGTGTTAAACCTTGATACCAAACAGACAGGCAGAGAGACAAACGTCAAGCCATCGTTGCGGTTATTCTCTTTCAAATGCCGTGTGAGGCGCCCTTTCTTTTCTTTCCGTCTGCCATTTAAATTTTTCTAACCCTTTGTTTTCTTACTCTAATTTTATTTTCATTGGCGAGAGAAAAAAAACAAAATCAAAGAATAATGCCACCATTTTTAACATTATTGTTATTAGAACTTTTGTAAATGGAATCATCAAAACCATCAATATCATCATTAATTTTTCAAAATTCAAAAGGGTAAAATTTAGCATTTCTCTTTTTAGCTAGGCCGTGGTAACATCAGATTAGCCTGATTAGTGGTTTGAAAGAAAGTTTCACCATCTTTTCCATTGCAAAATAGGACCAGGGAATCGTAAGGAGGTATATACGTGGAATGAATAATGGTGATGACAGTATTTTTGATCTCTAAAGAAAGAAGACAAACTAAAAAAGACAGAGGTTTGGGGGAGAACATTGAGCTTTAAGCGAAAGCGTTTTAGAGTTGCAGTATAACAAATGAACATTTTCAAGGAATTCTACGAAATTGTTGCAGTGAGAGATTGAAGAGAGGAAGATACAAAGTCAGATTCTTTCTTTGGAATATTATTACCCCCTTGGGGGTGGGCCGATCCCGGAGGTACTGCAATACCGGGCCAACCCGTGGCCAGGATGGAGCAAGCCCCTATTCCATGGCCTCGGGACAAAAATCAGATTAATATACAAGCGACTCGATGAGTCGCGTTTCAGATATTAAGCTGAAAAGAACAGATACTTTTCTTTCAATTTTATTCAATAAAACTTTCACAATATATAATATTTACATTTGTATAAACATGAATACATATAATTGATATATAAAGCACAACAAGAATACTGATTCTGAAATGAAAACTACACATGATCTTAGCCAAAAGGCCGAGAAGCGATAACCATTGTTTATATCAGATACGATAATCTTGTTCTGGGATCGATCATCAAGGGATGGTTACCCATTACAGTAACCGCAACGTCATTTCTGCCTTATATCTCGAAAAGCTTACCTTAGGACACGAAACGACCTGCACTACCCTTTGAGCAAATATAAAGTTCTATCCCATGGAATAACTTTCTGGATCATCTTTTGCTCTAAACACGCTATTTCAAGGCTATATATTTCTAAATTGTAGAAACTGAGTCTGTCTTTTTCTATATTATATCACTCTGACTAGGTACTGTGTCATGCGCACTGATTCACTCAGAACACAATCAATGAGCGACGGCTCTCCATGCAAATCGCGATTGGCGGAAATATGAATAGTCATTATCACCCTTCAACCATTAGGAGAGCTAGAATTTCTGACGTCACCACGTGCCGTGTTAAACCTTCATACCAGACAGACAGGCAGAGAGACAAACGTCAAGCCATCGTTGCGGTTATTCTCTTGCCAATGCCGTGTGAGGCGCCCTTTCTTTTCTTTCCGTCTGCCATTTAAATTTTTCGAACCCTTTGTTTTCTCACTCTAATTTTATTTTCATTGGCGAGAAAAAAAAACAAAATCAAACAATAATGCCACCATTTTTAACATTATTGTTATTAGAACTTTTGTAAATGGAATCATCAAAATCATCAATATCATCATTAATTTATCCAAATTCAAAAGGGCAAAATTTAGCATTTCTCTTTTTAGCTAGGCCGTGGTAACATCAGATTAGCCTTATTAGTGGTTTGAAAGAAAGTTTCACCATCTTTTCCATTGCAAAATAGGACCAGGGAATCGTAAGGAGGTATATACGTGGAATGAATAATGGTGATGACAGTATTTTTGATCTCTAAAGAAAGAAGACAAACTAAAAAAGACAGAGGTTTGGGGGAGAACATTGAGCTTTAAGCGAAAGCGTTTTAGAGTTGCAGTATAACAAATGAACATTTTCAAGGAATTCTACGAAATTGTTGCAGTGAGAGATTGAAGAGAGGAAGATACAAAGTCAGATTCTTTCTTTGGATTATTATTACCCCCTTGGGGGTGGGCCGATCCCGGAGGTACTGCAATACCGGGCCAACCCGTGGCCAGGATGGAGCAAGCCCCTATTCCATGGCCTCGGTACAAAAATCAGATTAATATACAAGCGACTCGATGAGTCGCGTTTCAGATATTAAGCTGAAAAGAACAGATACTACACATGATCTTAGCCAAAAGGCCGAGAAGCGATAACCATTGCTTAGATCAGATACGATAATCTTGTTCTGGGATCGATCATCAAGGGATGGTTACCCATTACAGTAACCGCAACGTCATTTCTGCCTTATATCTCGAGAAGCTTACCTTAAGACACGAAACGGCCTGCACTACCCTTTGAGCAAATATAAAGTTCTATCCCATGGAATAACTTTCTGGATCATCTTTTGCTCTAAACACGCTATTTTAAGGCTATATATTTCTAAATTGTAGAAACTGAGTCTGTCTTTTTCTATATTATATCACTCTGACTAGGTACTGTGTCATGCGCACTGATTCACTCAGAACACAATCAATGAAGGACGGCTCTCCATGCAAATCGCGATTGGCGGAAATATGAATAGTCATTATTGTAGTGTTGTAGACCACTAATGTGGTCTAGCGCCCCCTGTTGTTGGAATGTACTGTGAACACACCAGAAATGAGAGATTAAACAGCTACAAGTGAAACGCCAGATCCGCCGTGATATTCTCTTTATTTGGGTCGTCCCAGCTGGTAGTCAGTAGATCTGTTAGCCTCTAACACTAACCACACGACTCTACAATGGCGACGAGAAGTTTGTAATGTGCTTACGAGCCCATGTTTGCTGTAGATCGGCGGGCCCCAACGAATGCTTCCACTACGTGATAGCGATGCAGTAATTCATCCCTGTAGTCCCATGCATTGTCTTCCATGGTGTCAACGTGTGCATGACGTCGTCACATTACAGTGAGCTGAGTGAGTACCAGTAATCGTAGCCTTCGTTTGTTTGAATACGAGTACACAAGTAAAATGAGTGCCTTACCAGCTTTTCCACCATTTGTTGAGACTGACAATAATCCTGGCCCTCAATGGACCAAGTGGCTTAGTCGCTTTGAACGTTTAATGGTGGCACTAGACATCTCTTCAGCCAAACGAAAACGAGCCCTTTTGCTCCACTATGCTGGACCGAAGGTGGACGAAATCTTTGATACTCTCCAAAACGTTGGTGACGATGATGACTATGACAAAGCGGTCGATGCCTTAAACAAGTACTTTCAGCCGAAGTCCAATTCGATGTATGAAGTGTACATCTTCAGGCAGGGAAAGCAAGAACAAACCGAGTCCCTTGATCAGTACCCGGTATGTCACTCGCCTTCGCATGCTGGCGAAAAACTGCAAGTTTCCGGATACTGATAGGGAGATAATGGCTCAAGTCATCGCCCACTGTCAATCTCCTAAGCTTCGTCGGCAAGCCCTCAGTAAGGGGGACGACCTAACACTGACTAAATTGTTGGATATTGGGCGGGCTTTGGAAGCCAGTGAGGCACAGGCCAGAGCTTTTGAATCATCCGACACCACTCACAACGCTGTCAATGCTACAAGAGGACGCAGTCTTCAGCGGAATAGGGGCCGCAGACCCCCAAGGGCGAATAAGTCATCCCAATTCAGAAGCTACAAACAGGACGGCCAGAAGCAACATGTCCATAACCAAAATGCCACACGTCCTCAAACGACGCCAAAGCCTTCTGGGACATGTTATTACTGTGGAGGCCCATACCCTCATCAAACGTCCTGCCCAGCAGCAGGAAAGCAGTGCAAGGCGTGCAACAAGATGGGTCATTTCGCCAAAGTATGCCGTTCCTCATCACGGAGAGGGAAAATCAACAATGTAAAGGATAGTGATGATGTGACTGGAACCAGTGTCACCCAACCAGACGATGAGTATTCATTCACCATTCGAGACAAAATCTACAGTGCTCAGAACGGACACAAGCACTTACCCACTACACAGCTGATGGTTGGTCACAAAGGAATGGAGGTGATCATCGATTCTGGGGCAACAGTAAATATCATGGACGCGCCTACATTCCATGACCTGAAAACTACGCACAAGTTCATACTGCATAAGGCCCATTCGCACATTTTTCCGTATGGATCAGATGAGCCCATTCCAGTCATTGGTGTTGTAAATGTGCCTCTCCAGACAAAACAACACACACGCTGTGATGCAGAATTTTTTGTCGTGAAGTCCAACACAGGCAACTTGCTGAGCTTTGAGACTGCATCCGTGCTCAAATTGATCACAATCAACCAGGTATCTACAAGTACCACTCTGACTGACGAAATCTTCACGAAGTATGCCACTCTTTTCCAGGGCACAGGAAAGGTGAAGGGAAAGCAAATCAAGCTACACATCAATCACGAGGTGAGACCAAAGCAACAGAAGCATCGTCGTATCCCGTTCCACACGAGAAAGGACGTGGAGAAGGAACTGGAGAGACTAGAGAAAGAGGACATAATTGAGAAAATTGATGGACCTACACCCTGGATCAGCCCCATTGTTGTAGTACCGAAATCTGACGGTCAGGTACGCATTTGTATTGACATGAGAGAAGCCAATCGTGCCATAGACGAGAGAGACACCCAATGCCAACACTGGATGAACTCATAGAGGATATGAATGGTGCAACAGTCTTCAGCACTCTCGATCTCACAGCAGGCTACCACCAGTTTGAGTTACATGAAAGCAGCAGATACATCACAACATTCAGCACTCATGTTGGCCTCAGGAGATACAAGAGATTGCTGTTTGGGGTCAATTCGGCTAGTGAAATTTTCCAGGCTGCCGTGGCTGAACTCCTGAGTGGACTAGATGGTGTGAAAAATGTGTCAGACGACATAATCATCTACGGGAAAAATCAGGCTGAACATGATTCCCGACTGAAAGCAGTGCTAGATCGACTCAACTCTCACAATGTCAGACTCAAGAGAGAAAAGTGTCAATTCTCACAACCCTCTGTGACATTTTATGGCCATGTCTTCAGCAGGCAAGGATTGAGCCCAGACCCAAGGAAAATCGAGGCCATAATCAATGCTGACGCCCCTCAGAATGCCAAAGAGATGAAGTCACTACTAGGCCTGGCATCCTACATATCCAGATTCATCCCGGACTATGCTGCACTTACAGCACCTCTTCGAGCATTGACTCATCAGGATGTACAGTGGACTTGGGGAGAGCCGGAAATCAGAGCATTTGAGAAACTGAAAGAGGTACTGACAAACGCACAGACAATGTCATACTTTGATCCAACCAAACCCACACTACTGCTGGTGGATGCGAGCCCCAAAGGCCTTGGTGCAATGCTCTGTCAAAACAACCAACCAATTTCGTATGCAAGTAGATCTCTGACAGACACAGAGACCAGATACTCCCAGACGGAGAGAGAGATGCTTGCTGTTGTGTGGGCAGTGGAACGATTCCACCTCTACTTGTACGGTGCTCAATTCCAGGTCATCACAGACCATAAACCTCTGCTCAGGATCTTTGAGAAGCAAACCCCGATGTCTGCCAGAATCGAACGGTGGAGACTGAGACTGATGCCATATAACTGCAAATTGGTGTACAGACCTGGCAGAGATGAGGAAAACCCAGTCGACTACTTGAGCAGACATCCAGACAAAGCAGAAGCATGCTCGCCAGACAGAGATAGCCAGTACCTGAACTATGTCTGCAGCCATGCAGTACCCAAAGCTATGACATTGGCTGAAGTGACGCAAGCCACACTGGAAGACGAGAATCTCCAACTTCTGATGACAGCCATCGAGACACAGAGACATGAACATTGGAACAGGCCAGAACTGAAGCCATACCAGTCAAGCAAAGAACAATTTTCGGTGCATGAAGGTGTGATCCTCAGGGGAAACAGACTAGTACTCCCAACAAAATTGGTCAACAAGGCAGTAGACCTGGCCCATGCCTCACACCAAGGAATAGTGAAAACAAAGAGCCTCCTCAGAGAAAAGGTTTGGTTCCCAGGCTGGATCAGATGGTGGAAGAAAAGGTGAGGTCATGCATACCTTGCCAAGCTGCCATATCAGATGGAGCTGAGAGACCAGAACCCCTCAGAATGACGGACCTCCCAGATGGACATGGCAAGAAGTCTCGGCTGATTTTCTCGGTCCACTACCATCAGGTGAATACCTGCTAGTTGTAATCGACGAGTACAGCAGATACCCGGAAGTGGAAATAGTTTCTTCGACATCAGCCAAAGCAACTCTTCCTGCCCTCGACGCTATATTTGCTCGACAAGGTGTGCCGGTTACCGTCAAAAGTGACAATGGACCTCCATTCAGTGGCCATGAGTTCAGTGCATTTGCCGATCACCTCGGGTTCAACCATAGGAAGGTGACGCCATACTGGCCTAGAGCTAATGGAGCTGTTGAACGGTTTAACAGAGCCCTTGTGAAAGTCATCAGAACAGCTCATACTGAGAGACGAAGCTGGAAGCAGCAACTCTTCAAGTTTCTCAGAGCTTATCGAGCCACACCCCATTCGACAACGAATTCATCACCGTGCCAAGCCCTGAACAGACGAGAGATGAAGTGTGAGCTGCCACAAATCACGCTTCCCCTGCATGAAGTGGACGCAGAGAGCAACATGAGAAACAGAGACAACATCCAAAAGGAAAGGATGAAACAGTATGCTGACAAAGCTATGAACAGCAAACATAGTGAGGTGAAAGCAGGTGATGTTGTACTGGTCAGGCAGCCAAAGTCGTCAAAGGCTAGCTCTCCATTTGACCACAGACCACTGATCGTTGTCAGCAGAAAAGGCAACTCTGTCGTAGCCAGGAGAGGTAACTACGTCACAAAGAGGAACATTTCGTTCTTCAAGAAGGTGAATGCTGAGGTACGCCATGATGACGACCCTCCTGACTCTGATGTCGACGACATCGCAGACCGACGAGACGTCGACATCGATGCTCTACCTGCAGATGACAACGCAGGCGATGTCAACCAACCCCAACGACCGTTCCGGAGGACCCCAGTGCGACGATCTGGTAGGCGACGTCGAATGCCAGTTCGATTCCAGGACTACGAGATGTGAGCGCGACGATCCGGTAGATGACGTCGACTGCCGGTTCGATCCTACGACCATGAACGTTGAGCGGTTGCTGTATTATTTTTGTAGATTTTAGACCTTTTGGTTTTACTTGTTTAGTTTTTTCAACAAAAAAAAAAAGAAACAAAAAGAAACAAAAAGGAAAGATTTGGTGAACTAAAGAGTTTGAACATTCAGGAAGATTGAATGGACACTACATGAAAGTTCATGCTGGACTTATGATTGCATGATATGAACTTTGGACTCCACAATCCGCGGTCATTTTACGCTATGCTGATCCGGTTGCAAGTATCCTGCTCGGTACACCACAATATTGAACTCTGAACTCTGAACTCTGAACTCTGAACTCTGAACATTGAACATTGAACTCTGAACTCTGAACTCTTTTTTTGTGAACCCAACAATCTTGTTTTATTCACCAGATTGTTATACATATTTTTACACTCTCAAGATATGGCGCTTATATTAGACAATTACCAGACTGTGAAGCTTTTGGAACGTGAAGTTCACCCTTATGTTGTCAAGTGTTTTAAGCACTTCGGTGTTTTAAGAGTTATCGTGTTTTAATTGTTTCAAGTGTTTCAAGCCAAAACTTCTCCCAGCTGGTAGTCAGTAGATCTGTTAGCCTCTAACACTAACCACACAACTCTACAATTATCACCCTTCAACCATTAGGAGAGCTAGAATTTCTGACGTCACCACGTGCCGTGTTAAACCTTCATACCAGACAGACAGGCAGAGAGACAAACGTCAAGCCATCGTTGCGGTTATTCTCTTGCCAATGCCGTGTGAGGCGCCCTTTCTTTTCTTTCCGTCTGCCATTTAAATTTTTCGAACCCTTTGTTTTCTTACTCTAATTTTATTTTCATTGGCGAGAAAAAAAAAACAAAATCAAACAATAATGCCACCATTTTTAACATTATTGTTATTAGAACTTTTGTAAATGGAATCATCAAAATCATCAATATCATCATTAATTTATCCAAATTCAAAAGGGCAAAATTTAGCATTTCTCTTTTTAGCTAGGCCGTGGTAACATCAGATTAGCCTTATTAGTGGTTTGAAAGAAAGTTTCACCATCTTTTCCATTGCAAAATAGGACCAGGGAATCGTAAGGAGGTATATACGTGGAATGAATAATGGTGATGACAGTATTTTTGATCTCTAAAGAAAGAAGACAAACTAAAAAAGACAGAGGTTTGGGGGAGAACATTGAGCTTTAAGCGAAAGCGTTTTAGAGTTGCAGTATAACAAATGAACATTTTCAAGGAATTCTACGAAATTGTTGCAGTGAGAGATTGAAGAGAGGAAGATACAAAGTCAGATTCTTTCTTTGGATTATTATTACCCCCTTGGGGGTGGGCCGATCCCGGAGGTACTGCAATACCGGGCCAACCCGTGGCCAGGATGGAGCAAGCCCCTATTCCATGGCCTCGGTACAAAAATCAGATTAATATACAAGCGACTCGATGAGTCGCGTTTCAGATATTAAGCTGAAAAGAACAGATACTACACATGATCTTAGCCAAAAGGCCGAGAAGCGATAACCATTGCTTAGATCAGATACGATAATCTTGTTCTGGGATCGATCATCAAGGGATGGTTACCCATTACAGTAACCGCAACGTCATTTCTGCCTTATATCTCGAGAAGCTTACCTTAAGACACGAAACGGCCTGCACTACCCTTTGAGCAAATATAAAGTTCTATCCCATGGAATAACTTTCTGGATCATCTTTTGCTCTAAACACGCTATTTTAAGGCTATATATTTCTAAATTGTAGAAACTGAGTCTGTCTTTTTCTATATTATATCACTCTGACTAGGTACTGTGTCATGCGCACTGATTCACTCAGAACACAATCAATGAAGGACGGCTCTCCATGCAAATCGCGATTGGCGGAAATATGAATAGTCATTATCACCCTTCAACCATTAGGAGAGCTAGAATTTCTGACGTCACCACGTGCCGTGTTAAACCTTGATACCAGACAGACAGGCAGAGAGATAAACGTCAAGCCATCGTTGCGGTTATTCTCTTGCAAATGCCGTGTGAGGCGCCCTTTCTTTTCTTTCCGTCTGCCATTTAAATTTTTCTAACCCTTTGTTTTCTTACTCTAATTTTATTTTCATTGGCGAGAAAAAAAAATCAAACAATAATGCCACCATTTTTAACATTATTGTTATTAGAACTTTTGTAAATGGAATCATCAAAATCATCAATATCATCATTAATTTATCCAAATTCAAAAGGGTAAAATTTCGCATTTTTCTTTTTAGCTAGACCGTGGTAACATCAGATTAGCCTTATTAGTGGTTTGAAAGGAAGTTTCACCATCTTTTCCATTGCAAAATAGGACCAGGGAATCGTAAGGAGGTATATACGTGGAATGAATAATGGTGATGACAGTATTTTTGATCTCTAAAGAAAGAAGACAAACTAAAAAAGACAGAGGTTTGGGGGAGAACATTGAGCTTTAAGCGAAAGCGTTTTAGAGTTGCAGTATAACAATTGAACATTTTCAAGGAGTTCTACGAAATTGTTGCAGTGAGAGATTGAAGAGAGGAAGATACAAAGTCAGATTCTTTCTAAGGATTATTATTACCCCCTTGGGGGTGGGCCGATCCCGGAGGTACTGCAATACCGGGCCAACCCGTGGCCAGGATGGAGCAAGCCCCTATTCCATGGCCTCGGTACAAAAATCAGATTAATATTCAAGCGACTCGATGAGTCGCGTTTCAGATATTAAGCTGAAAAGAACAAATACTTTTCTTTCAAGTTTATTCGGTCTTTTTCGTATGTACACATTTACAACGGCAAGAATGATAATCATATACAATACGAAGACATACAATAAGTCATTTGAATCTTTTGTTTGTTAGTTGTTGTTTTTTTGCATAACCTACCATTGGCCTCTACTCCGAGTCGTACATTGTTTACGGAAATTGCCGTATTTAATTTCTCGAGCTGTTGGGCCAGCTAACCGAGAGTCCGCGAGACCGAAGGTACACAGCAGCCTCCCGCAGATACACACACAGACATTCCCCATGCACGCTCACACAATCACCTTAGGAACATCCGATAAACCTACGATCTCGCGCCCGCTCGGCCAGCTGGGTTAAAGTGTTTAACACAAATTTCATCGAAGTTAAATTCAACTTCATTATTCACCAAACAACAAAAGGATTTCCCCTCGACCCAAATAGTCTTAAACTTTTCCCGAGGCCAACGTTTCAGATCAACTAAAATACGTAAGCGAATTTCTTCCTTGCGGGTATTTTTTTCAAGTAACAGATCATCAGAAATAAAGTCTTTTTCAAAAACATACGTACATCTACGATTCCAAATTAATTTTTGTACAACCACATAGAGAAACCATATACGAGCCCAAACTGAAGCCTTTAACTTAGAAGACGGAGTACGAAAAAGAAATAAATCACTATCAAAAGAAATCCCCGAACCTAGCAAACGAAGAGATACCGAGTGCACCCAACATAAAATCTTATACACAGAACTACACTCCCAAAGAATATGTACAATACTTTCTTCCCTGCAGCAAAAGGAACATTTCCCATCCCCAATTCCCCAACGTGAGAGTTTTGCCCGTGTACATAAGGCCCCATGAACAACCCGCCACCTAAATGATTTCAACATATTACATAACAAAGAATGGTGTGACACCCGCCAGATCGTCGGCCAGCTCCGGGTTGGAGCTGAAACGACGACCCGGGGGATGTCCGCAGGTGGAACAAGAAAAGAAATTATATCACGGATACATTTACAAGACCTTATAGTGTAAACGAAATTCTTGTTGCACATGAATGATTTAACAATGAGTCCCCACGCACTTTGATACGAGGCAGACAACTCGTTGCCGTGGGGAACAGAATTCGACCAAAGAAAAGGAAACATAATTCGAAGTCTGCAAGCTAAGAAATACCGAAAGAACAGAAAATTGCACGAAGATACATCTGCACCAGAAAGAAACCAAAACAAATTACGAACAAATAATGCCTTCATTCTAAATTCCAAATTATGTAACTCCAATCCACCTGCCACGAAGTCCAAAGTAAACACATGCCTGGCAACCAACTCAGTTTTCTTATCCCAAATGAATTCAAAAACAACCTTTAGAATCTCCTTAAAGAAATCGTCTTTTGGAACATAAACTCGGGCAGCATAATAAAACAATGAGAATATACACGAGTTAATAATCCCAACCTTCCCAAGTAAAGTCAGACCCCTATTTTTCCAAACTGATAATTTCTTTTTTGCTCTATCCCCTAGTTCTTTCCAAAACAACTGAATACAAAAGTCCCTCCCAAACCAAATACCATTAATCTTAATTTTATCCTCCACCCAATTTATCCTCCCTCGTAACTTCCTCCCGACAAACCCCCAATTTTCAACCCGTGAGTTTTATTCAAATTAAGAGACGCCCCAGTAGCTTTTTCAAACAACTCAAAAGACCGAAGGAAATTAATAACATCCATCTGTGATGAAGCAACACAGGTCGCATCATCTGCATATTGTAACAACTTAATTGACTTCCCACCCCCTCCCGGAACATGAAGACCCCTAATCCCCCCATGTGACAAAATATATCTAGCAAGTGGTTCAATAAACAAAACATACAAAATCGGTGATAACGGACAACCTTGTCTAACCCCCCTTTTAATAAAAACATCTTCCCCCAATTGCCCATCAATCAAAATTTTACTTTTAATACATCGGTATAAAGTATCCTAACCCAATCAATAATATGATCACCACAATTAAACTTCTTTAAAACCTTAAATAAAAATTCCCAATCAACTTTATCGAACGCTTTGCACTGATCCATAGAAATAATAGCACAACAAATATCATTTAAATTGGCATAATCAACAATATCACGTAACAAACACAAATTTAAATGAATTAAACGACCTGGTACTGAACACGTTTGGAACTCATTAATAATATCAGATAAGACATTAGAAAAGCGTAACTGTAATACTTTTGAAATTATCTTGTAATCGACATTTAACAAACTAATAGGACGACGATTTGCGAGATGTAAATGATCACCCCCCCCCCCTTCGGTAATAGATAAATAACAGCTGTGCGTTGAGACTCAGACAATAACTTATTTGAAAATATGTCATTATATAACATTAACATATCTTCACCAATAATATCCAAAAACTGCTGAAAAAACTCAATAGATAACCCGTCAATTCCAGGCGATTTATTTTTAGACATAACAAAACCAGCGTTCTTAATTTCATCTAACCTAATAGGTTTGTTTAACAAAACAAAATTTTCAGAACTTATACGAGTTGTAATGCAATCAATAAACATATCTTGAGTCTGTAAATCAACAGAATTATCACATTTATACAAATCAGTGAAAAATTGATGAAAAACAGAGAATACTTGATTGCCGAAAACGACAGAACCACTATTGTTTGTAATTTCATCAATGTGTTTAAAATTAGCACTTAACTTTTCATTTTTATTAAAAAAATCCCTGTTTTTCCCCAACCTCTATAATCTTTTCCCTGGAACGAATATAAGCCCCCCTCCCTTCCTCCAAAAGTAAATCAGAAATTGAATCTTTATCAAGGGAAACACATAAATTCTGTAACTTTAACAAATTATCCCTTTTTTCCTTGGCCACCCTAACCCCGTGTTTAACACATAACCTTTTAATTCTCTGTTTAACATTTTCCCACCATAATACAAACAAATCAAAACCAGGTTTTAAAGTTTGCCATAAACGATAGTAATAAACAAATTCTTTGACAAACAAATCATTTATTTATTTATTTATTTATTTATTTCAGTTTTATTTCCACAGGGTAGTCTCATCAAGACCAGCAGGTCCTGCTCTTCCAGAGAGCCCTGCCCATGATAAAAATACATAAACATTCATCTTAACACAAAGTTAATCTTCATACATTATTAAACAGTAAAACATTAAAATCTACACACATGAATACTTATCATAATCCACACAATCAAAATGAAATAAAATCATCTCAATAGATATATTTCTTTACATAAAATAAAAGTAAAATAACCCATCCCCTCCCCCCCCCCCCAACAAAAACTAATAATTACAAACCCTCACGCCTACGTACGTACACACAATGCAGGCCACTTGGCGCAGACACGTTGGTGTACCAACCCGAAAATCTAACCCTGCCATTACTCCCGCACACGCACGCACGCACGCACACATGTATACCGTTACACACACACACACACACACACACACACATACACACACATTTACATACAAACAGACACACACACATACACACACACATCCGCGCGCACACACACATGTACACACACACACACACATGCACACATACACACACGCACACGCACATGTGCGCACACACGAACACACACACAACACACACTCGCTCATACATCGTCCCATACTTTCTTACACTCCACTTCCAAATGCATAGCGAACTCATGCATGACACATAATGTACCTGTATGGGGGATGCACACACAAAGGTGAGACCTCCGTGATTACCCGTGCGCCTACACTGTGAGTACACACATACACGTGCTCGCGTGTTATACACAATAATTTTGTATACATACAGTACGATAACAGTCATTCATGTGCGTGTATAAAATAGTAAGATTAAAAAACAAAACAAAAATGTCACACGTCTACGATCTGTACTTAAAACCTTCATAGAACAAAGTGGTATGGGGAAATCACCTTCAACATGCAAATACGGGTAGAACAAAATGATCAAGGCACCGCTATAGACAAAACAAACAAACAAACAAACAAACAAACAAACAAACAAACAAACAAAAGAGGTACCCGCACTCCTTCCCGTGCAGGGTCACAGAAATAACCTATATGCTATGTGTGATTTCCATGTCACCTTACCCTGGACCTTAAAGCAAAAATAATAAAATCCGAAGTTGCTGTTTAAAACACTGCAAAGATTTACAGTTTTGAACGAATAACGGTAGTTTGTTGAACAGTTTTGCTCCGGTAACTTCTAAGGTGCGAACCTTAAAATCTGTCTTACATCTTGGAATAAATAAGGGACTATTAATAGCATATCGCGTAAAATAATATACTGGTCGTTTACTAATACATGAATTCAAATACATTGGGGCTATATTATTCAATATTTTAAAAACCATCAAACACTGTTGGTACTTAATCCTTTGTTGCACTGTTTGCCAATTCAAAATACTGATAAGGTTGCTTTGTGGGGTGGAATAATCTGCATGTAATATTAATCGTGCATACCTATTTTGTAACTTTTGCAATTTTGCGATGTTTGCTTTAGAGGTATTTCCCCATACGCTGTTACAATAATCTATATGCGGCAGTATCAACGAGTAATATAACTTTCTTAAAAGTCTCTTGGATAAATAATGCTGAACTCGTCGAATACAAACAATCGTATTTGATACCTTTTTAACGATATCATGTATGTGCGAAGACCATAGTAGATGCTTGTCAATCGTAACACCAAGGTACTTGATTTTATCTACTGATTCTAACAGATTGCTACTGTATTTGATGGAAATGTCATCATTTTGAGTTTTTCTCCTAGAGCCAAAAAGTATCGTTTTTGTTTTGGTTGCATTTAAGCACATACCAATGCATAGTAACCATTGAACTACATTATTGAAATCTTTTTGCAGATTGTTTTCACATGATTGTTGATCCTTTGCCTGATTAAACAATGCCGTGTCATCTGCATACAGAGAGATGTTTGTCTCCGGATGGAGATTTAGATTACAAATATCATTGACATACAAACAAAATATCAGCGGTCCCAAAATGGAACCTTGTGGTACACCAGATCTCACTGTGAGATAGTTACTCATGGTACCTTGTATGCTAGTACAATGTTGCCTATTTAAGAAGTATGACTTAAACCACGCCAATTCAACTCCATTAATGCCGTAACATAACATTTTTTGAAAAATCAAATGATGAGGTATAAGATCAAAGGCCCTTTTCAAATCTAGGAAAACGGCACCTGTGACTCTGCCTTTGTCCATATTGTCAAGAATTTTCTCTACTATATGGGTTAAACATGTGACAGTTGAATGACCAGGTCTAAATCCTGATTGAAATTCGCTTAACATTGATTGTTCGTTCAGGTATGTATATAATTGCGTATGCACAGCTTTCTCAAGAATTTTGGACAATATTGGCAGCACGGAGATGGGTCTATAATTACCTAGTTGCATTCGATTTCCTCCTTTGTGAATAGGAGTTATTTTTGCTATCTTAAACTCGCTCGGAAAACAGCCATGTTCTAATGAACAATTAAACAGCTTTGTTAAAGCACCAGATATGTAAGGAGCAGCTATTCTAAGCAACCTTGGAGGTATGTCATCAACTCCAACTGCTTTAGACGTATCAAGATGAGATAGTTCCTTTAATACAAATTCTTCCTTGAGTTCAACAAACTTAAATACATTTTCAGTCTGATGTAGCGTCTTTAATGCATTTGCATTAAGATTTCGGGTGTCCGTATTACCTAAAATTTCACTTTGTACATTATTAAAAACTTTATTAAAAAGTTCAGCGACTTTTTCTTTCTCTTCTATAATTTCATTATTCAAAACAATCTTGATTTCAGAACTACAATCTTTTTTAGGCAACAATTGTTTCAATACTCTCCATGATGATTTCATATCACAATTCTTAATACATAAATTTTTATAATAATTTCGTTTCAGTTTCTTGTTCAGAACATTTGCTGCATTTCTCATATTTCTATACTTTTCCCAATAATACAAACTTTTATACTTATCATATTTGCGCTTAAAATAATCACGATCACGTGCTATACTCAAATACTCATTCGTTATCCATGGTGACCCTTTAGACTTTCTTTTTATAGTGATGTAGGGAGCATGACGATCACAGACCTCTTTTACTCTACATTTGAAGACATGCCACATCTGTTCTACGTTTTCATTTCTCACAAACTGATCATCCCACTGTATGATATCGAGGTCTTGCTTAAATGCATCTTCATCAAAATGCCTATACGAACGAAATGTTATCAGTGGACATCTTGATACTGGCGGTTTTTCTTTTAAGACAAGGTAAACCAATGAGTGGTCACTAATTCCCATTGACTGTGTGCCATTTTCCAATGATTTTAGATTATTTGTAACAAGAATCAAATCAATGAGAGTTTTACTGTTTGGCGTTATCCTTGTAGGGTTTTTGATCAATTGAGTAAATTGCATGTTATCACAAAAATCAAAGATTTGCCGCGATAGATTATTCTTTGTCAACATATTGCAGTTAAAATCACCAAGTATCAAAATGTCCTTTGATAAATCACTAACTTTTTCTAAATTTATTTCAAAACGATTAAAAAATGTATTTCCACTGTTTGGCTGGCGATATACAATACCAAGTAACTTTGAATTGTGATTTTGTAGTCTTATTTCAAGCCACATCATTTCCAGCTCACTGTCTTCGAGATCACTTCTTCTTACATATGAAATATTAGCTTTTATAAAACAACCAACTCCTCCACCTTTTTCGTCTCTATCCCTCCTTTCAAAACAATATCCATCTATGTGTAATAAAGAGTTGGATATACTTTCACAGAGCCACGTTTCTGAGATTGAAAGTATTTCATATGGGTTATTCTCCAAAAATAATTTCAAATCATCAACCTTATTTCTCAAACTTCTTATATTAATATGCGAAATTTTTAATCCCTTACTTTTTGGAAATTCAGATGAAATTCTTGAGGAGTCATCATCACATGACATTTGTGACAAATCAGCCAGGTGGGGCTGCTGATATTTAGTATTCATATCAGCGTTCCAGAATGGCATTTGTTGAAAAAGACACCTGGGACATTCCCACTTAAAGAACTGATAAGATGTATCATTATACTGCTTAGAAGAGACACATCCACATTTAATGTGTATCCATTGAGTGCAATTTGTACAGAGTAAGGCCTTATGATTGCATTTAACAGGTTTTTGACAAACGTTACAAAAAGATGATTCAACCATAAATAAAAACAAAAACGATTCTACATTCAAAAACAAACACTAACATCTACTTGAAATGATCTGTAGGGTAGATAGATATATACAGTAAAATAAATGTAATACATACAACAGTTTACTAACCACTATAAGGTCGTATACAAATGCGAACAGAGGGAACTTGGACAAAATAAGTGTATTGAATAATCACAACATTATGAGCTTAACTGGCATATATTCGTATACAAAATTGCGCAGATATTCCAATCAATATATTACTTTCTTTGTTTATGGGCTGTGGAGTATTGTAGAATTTGCTGTTGAAGCAGAAATTCTTGAGTTCAGTTTAAGTTCAGTTTAAGTACCTGTCTAGTTTGGTGAGGTCGTCTTCCCTTGATACAATCACACGTCCCATGTCATTACGTAGCTTGACACAAATGCGTCCATCCTGGGTCCATATTCTGCTGATTATTTTCTTGTATTTGCTCCTGATCTTCCAGAACAGATCTTTTCGCTTTTTAGTGAGACTCTCATTGATGTACACTATGTTGTTTGCATTCTTGAGCTTGAACCTCGCACTATAAACAGTTTCGCGTTTGCGGTAGTTGGCAAATTTCACAATCAGGTTCCGGGTAGGTGTCCGTGAAGCGTTTTTCGTTGACGAGCCTCTGGTGGAGACGCCACTGGCTTGGTTGTGCGTGCTCGGCTTGCCCAGTCGATGAGTACGGTCAATGTCCTCCTCGCAGATATCGACTCCGAGGTCACTTCTGCAAAATTGGATGATTTTGGTGTCGGTATTCTCATCGGGGGTCTCATTCTTACATAACAAAACATTAAACTTCCAATAAGACTTAGGCTTAAACTGAACATTTGGCATTGAAATAGACGTATTTACAATAACATGATCCGAAAAATGGAAAGGAATCTTAACAGATTTTATAACTTTAAAATTATTTGTAACGTAAATTCTATCAATTCTAGAACTTAAATTTTTACATAAAAATGAAACCACGTGTGACCTGCATCAGAATTAAGTTTACACCAAGAATCAATTTAAGAAAATGCCCTCAAAATAGAACATTATTCTTTTTTACCAACAAAACAAAATGTATTTAACGATTCCCCAACCCTATCTTTCTGATTTATAACAAAATTAAAATCCCCTCCCAAAATAACAGGTTCATGTCCCCTTGCATGATAAAATAAACTGTTCAAAAAATCAACACGTTTTGCAGGTTCACACGGAACATAAACATTGCAAATACGGAAAGAAAAATTTGCGAAGGAACACAACACGGAAACATAACGCCCTTCATTATCAAAACGAATTTGGGGAAAAGTGCATGGCAACTTAGCTGAAAAAGCAATAATAACGCCGCACGAATGAGAAGACAACGAAGAAGAGAGAAAAACAGGACCTTTCCAAACTGATTTAAAGACCTTTAAAGGACAAGTTCACCTTCATAGACATGTGGGTTAAGTGAGTGCAGCAATATTACTAGAACACATCAATGAGAGTTTGAGGAAAATCGGACAATCCGTTCAAAAGTTATGAATTTTTGAAGTTTCTGCTCAGTCAGGGCTGGATGAGAAGACTACTATAGCTTGTGATGTCACATGAGTACAACTATATAAAGAAAGTATAAAGAAAATTCAAGATATTCTCACTTTTCTCACATAATAAAAGAACACTCGACTTCTCTCTTTCAGAAGTCAGGGGGAATAATATTACCCCTAACATAAGTCAGTAACAAGTCGAGGAAATGTTCACTTTATTCAAAAAGCCACGTTTTGTGAAATTCTCTTTTTATTTTCCTTATATCGTTGTACGCATGTGACATCATACACTGTAGTAGTCTTCTCCTCCAGCAGTGATTGCACAGATATTTTAAAAATTCATAACTTTTGAACGGATTGTCGGATTTTCCCCAAACTTTCACTGATGTGTTCTACTAACATTGT
This sequence comes from Diadema antillarum, assembly GCF_040938485.1. Classification (NCBI taxonomy): domain Eukaryota; kingdom Metazoa; phylum Echinodermata; class Echinoidea; order Diadematoida; family Diadematidae; genus Diadema; species Diadema antillarum. Next base: position 1,002,065 of record NW_027271096.1, read on the forward strand.
TGCCTTCACTCAATCCACATGTATATGAAGGTGAACTTGTCCTTTAAATCGGAAGAGGTCAAAAAGTTTCTTGAAGTAAAACAATATCAAAAGCAAAAATTTTCAAAACGATAAAACCTTTTGACATTCAACTGAATCCCTAATGCCATGCACATTAAGAGAATAAATAGAAATATTCATTAAATTAAAATACGAATAAGAGAAAAAAGAAAAAGGAAGGGAAGCACTACTTAACTACAGTCAGTCCGAATCCTAGGCGGCCGCCGGGGCGGGGAAGGCGGCAGCTCTTCCCTTCCGCTTCACAACATTGAACGGCTCATCCTGCGATACCTGCATGTTCGAGTCGCCCGGAGTCTCGTCCACCACCAGTCGCTCAGAGTCGGTGTCCGAAGCGTACCTTGACTGCGCCCAGTCCGAACACGGGCACGGAGTATCATTGTCGAACATATCAGAACCTGAATCCTCCGGCTGACTATCAGTGTCGCTAATGGAGGTATCCCTCACGCGGCGCTTCCCTTTCTTCGTCTGGGCAGGCGGCTCCCGCTGAGGTTCCTTCTGCGGCGGGTCCGCGGGTGTCACTCCCGGCGCGGCCGGCGCATCCCCTGCTTTCGAAGTACTCGGGGCGTCTCCGTCTACGGGCTGGTCGGCCGGCGTGGCTTGCGCTGGAACAGCCACACCCCTCCGCTCACCCACTCCTTGGTCCTGCTCAGCTTTCCGGCGAAAGATACGGGACACGAGCGGAACGAATGTCCGGCCTCCAGGCATACCGTGCAGGTGATGATCTCCCGGCACGCCGACGCAACGTGCCCCTCTTTCCGGCATCTGAAACACCTCACCACCCGGCACTCCCGGGCCCCGTTGACCCGCACTTCTCGGCCTTTGGCTAAGATCATTCGCGAAAATGCCCGAAGTACAGCGATCACGGAGTGCCTTGGTAGTTGTTATGGAGAAGGATGCTGATATTTTTGAAGTTCTGACGAAGGCTGATGTGTCTGTAGCTGACCATCTTGTAGCAGTACAGAGCCTCCCCGGGGGCCAAGTTCGACGTGACATTCAAGGAGGAGGAGTACAAAGAGAAGTTCGTACGAGTGCTCCAACAAGATCAGCGGGCGGTGACAATGGCGTACTCTGGTCAACAAGATCGTGACGGTGCTTCACGTCCCGTTTGAGGTCGATGACAACCAGGTGCGATTCATACTCAGCAGCTACGGGAAGGTGCTGGCGAGCAGGCACCTTCAGCACCGAGAGCACCCGGGACTGTTCAACAGAACTCGACAGTACCGTATCGATTTAAAGACTGATGTCCCTTCGACCCTCAGCTTGGGTGGCAGGGAATGCTGGATACGGTATGAAGGCCAGCCACGGACGTGCCTGAAGTGCGGCCGAGAAGCGATACTCATTAATCATATCAGATACCATAATCATGTTCTGGGATCGATCATCAAGGGATGGTTACCCATTACAGTAACCGCAACGTAATTTCTGCCCTATATATCTAAAAAAGCTTACCTTAAGACACGAAACGGCCTGCACAGTACCCTATATAGCCTATTTTAAGGCTATATATTTCTCAATTGTAGAAACTGAGTCCGTCTTTTTCTATATATCACTCTGACTAGGAAATGTGTCATGCGCACTGATTCACTCAGAACACAATCAATGAGCGACGGCTCTCCATGCAAATCGCGATTGGCGGAAATATGAATAGTCATTATCACCCTTCAACCATTAGGAGAGCTAGAATTTCTGACGTCACCACGTGCCGTGTTAAACCTTCATACCAGACAGACAGGCAGAGAGACAAACGTCAAGCCATCGTTGCGGTTATTCTCTTGCAAATGCCCTGTGAGGCGCCCTTTCTTTTCTTTCCGTCTGCCATTTAAATTTTTCTAACCCTTTGTTTTCTTACTCTAATTTTATTTTCATTGGCGAGAAAAAAAACCAAAATCAAACAATAATGCCACCATTTTCAACATTATTGTTATTAGAACTTTTGTAAATGGAATCATCAAAATCATCAATATCATTAATTTATCCAAATTCAAAAGGGTAAAATTTAGGATTTCTCTTTTTAGCTAGACCGTGGTAACATCAGATTAGCCTTATTAGTGGTTTGAAAGAAAGTTTCACCATCTTTTCCATTGCAAAATAGGACCAGGGAATCGTAAGGAGGTATATACGTGGAATGAATAATGGTGATGACAGTATTTTTGATCTCTAAAGAAAGAAGACAAACTAAAAAAGACAGAGGTTTGGGGGAGAACATTGAGCTTTAAGCGAAAGCGTTGTAGAGTTGCAGTATAACAAATGAACATTTTCAAGGAATTCTACGAAATTGTTGCAGTGAGAGATTGAAGAGAGGAAGATACAAAGTCAGATTCTTTCTTTGGATTATTATTACCCCCTTGGGGGTGGGCCGATCCCGGAGGTGCTGCAATACCGGGCCAACCCGCGGCCAGGGTGGAGCAAGCCCCTATTCCATGGCCTCGGTACAAAAATCAGATTAATATACAAGCGACTCGATGAGTCGCGTTTCAGATATTAAGCGGAAAAGAACAGATACTTTTCTTTCAATTTTATTCAATAAAACTTTCACAATATTAGCCAAAAGGCAGAGAAGCGATAACCATTGCTTATATCAGATACGATAATCTTGTTCTGGGATCGATCATCAAGGGATGGTTACCCATTACAGTAACCGCAACGTCATTTCTGCCTTATATCTCGAAAAGCTTACCTTAGGACACGAAACGCCCTGCACTACCCTTTGAGCAAATATAAAGTTCTATTCCATGGAATAACTTTCTGGATCATCTTTTGCTCTAAACACGCTATCTTAAGGCTATATATTTCTAAATTGTAGAAACTGAGTCTGTCTTTTTCTATATTATATCACTCTGACTAGGTACTGTGTCATGCGCACTGATTCACTCAGAACACAATCAATGAAGGACGGCTCTCCATGCAAATCGCGATTGGCGGAAATATGAATAGTCATTATCACCCTTCAACCATTAGGAGAGCTAGAATTTCTGATGTCACCACGTGCCGTGTTAAACCTTGATACCAAACAGACAGGCAGAGAGACAAACGTCAAGCCATCGTTGCGGTTATTCTCTTTCAAATGCCGTGTGAGGCGCCCTTTCTTTTCTTTCCGTCTGCCATTTAAATTTTTCTAACCCTTTGTTTTCTTACTCTAATTTTATTTTCATTGGCGAGAGAAAAAAAAACAAAATCAAAGAATAATGCCACCATTTTTAACATTATTGTTATTAGAACTTTTGTAAATGGAATCATCAAAATCATCAATATCATCATTAATTTTTCAAATTCAAAAGGGTAAAATTTAGCATTTCTCTTTTTAGCTAGGCCGTGGTAACATCAGATTAGCCTGATTAGTGGTTTGAAAGAAAGTTTCACCATCTTTTCCATTGCAAAATAGGACCAGGGAATCGTAAGGAGGTATATACGTGGAATGAATAATGGTGATGACAGTATTTTTGATCTCTAAAGAAAGAAGACAAACTAAAAAAGACAGAGGTTTTGGGGAGAACATTGAGCTTTAAGCGAAAGCGTTTTAGAGTTGCAGTATAACAAATGAACATTTTCAAGGAATTCTACGAAATTGTTGCAGTGAGAGATTGAAGAGAGGAAGATACAAAGTCAGATTCTTCATTTGGAATATTATTACCCCCTTGGGGGTGGGCCGATCCCGGAGGTACTGCAATACCGGGCCAACCCGCGGCCAGGATGGAGCAAGCCCCTATTCCATGGCCTCGGGACAAAAATCAGATTAATATACAAGCGACTCGATGAGTCGCGTTTCAGATATTAAGCTGAAAAGAACAGATACTTTTCTTTCAATTTTATTCAATAAAACTTTCACAATATATAATATTTACATTTGTATAAACATGAATACATATAATTGATATATAAAGCACAACAAGAATACTGATTCTGAAATGAAAACTACACATGATCTTAGCCAAAAGGCCGAGAAGCGATAACCATTGTTTATATCAGATACGATAATCTTGTTCTGGGATCGATCATCAAGGGATGGTTACCCATTACAGTAACCGCAACGTCATTTCTGCCTTATATCTCGAAAAGCTTACCTTAGGACACGAAACGACCTGCACTACCCTTTGAGCAAATATAAAGTTCTATCCCATGGAATAACTTTCTGGATCATCTTTTGCTCTAAACACGCTATTTTAAGGCTATATATTTCTAAATTGTAGAAACTGAGTCTGTCTTTTTCTATATTATATCACTCTGACTAGGTACTGTGTCATGCGCACTGATTCACTCAGAACACAATCAATGAGCGACGGCTCTCCATGCAAATCGCGATTGGCGGAAATATGAATAGTCATTATCACCCTTCAACCATTAGGAGAGCTAGAATTTCTGACGTCACCACGTGCCGTGTTAAACCTTGATACCAGACAGACAGGCAGAGAGACAAACGTCAAGCCATCGTTGCGGTTATTCTCTTGCCAATGCCGTGTGAGGCGCCCTTTCTTTTCTTTCCGTCTGCCATTTAAATTTTTCGAACCCTTTGTTTTCTTACTCTAATTTTATTTTCATTGGCGAGAAAAAAAACAAAATCAAACAATAATGCCACCATTTTTAACATTATTGTTATTAGAACTTTTGTAAATGGAATCATCAAAATCATCAATATCATCATTAATTTATCCAAATTCAAAAGGGCAAAATTTAGCATTTCTCTTTTTAGCTAGGCCGTGGTAACATCAGATTAGCCTTATTAGTGGTTTGAAAGAAAGTTTCACCATCTTTTCCATTGCAAAATAGGACCAGGGAATCGTAAGGAGGTATATACGTGGAATGAATAATGGTGATGACAGTATTTTTGATCTCTAAAGAAAGAAGACAAACTAAAAAAGACAGAGGTTTGGGGGAGAACATTGAGCTTTAAGCGAAAGCGTTTTAGAGTTGCAGTATAACAAATGAACATTTTCAAGGAATTCTACGAAATTGTTGCAGTGAGAGATTGAAGAGAGGAAGATACAAAGTCAGATTCTTTCTTTGGATTATTATTACCCCCTTGGGGGTGGGCCGATCCCGGAGGTACTGCAATACCGGGCCAATCCGTGGCCAGGATGGAGGAAGCCCCTATTCCATGGCCTCGGTACAAAGATCAGATTAATATACAAGCGACTCGATGAGTCGCGTTTCAGATATTAAGCTGAAAAGAACAGATACTACACATGATCTTAGCCAAAAGGCCGAGAAGCGATAACCATTGCTAATATCAGATACGATAATCTTGTACTGGGATCGATCATCAAGGGATGGCTACCCATTACAGTAACCGCAACGTCATTTCTGCCTTATATCTCGAAAAGCTTACCTTAGGACACGAAACGACCTGCACTACCCTTTGAGCAAATATAAAGTTCTATCCCATGGAATAACTTTCTGGATCATCTTTTGCTCTAAACACGCTATTTTAAGGCTATATATTTCTAAATTGTAGAAACTGAGTCTGTCTTTTTCTATATTATATCACTCTGACTAGGTACTGTGTCATGCGCACTGATTCACTCAGAACACAATCAATGAGCGACGACTCTCCATGCAAATCGCGATTGGCGGAAATATGAATAGTCATTATCACCCTTCAACCATTAGGAGAGCTAGAATTTCTGACGTCACCACGTGCCGTGTTAAACCTTGATACCAGACAGACAGGCAGAGAGACAAACGTCAAGCCATCGTTGCGGTTATTCTCTTGCAAATGCCGTGTGAGGCGCCCTTTCTTTTCTTTCCGTCTGTCATTTAGATTTTTCTAACCCTTTGTTTTCTTACTCTAATTTTATTTTCATTGGCGAGAAAAAAAACAAAATCAAACAATAATGCCACCATTTTTAACAATATTGTTATTAGAACTTTTGTAAATGGAATCATCGAAATCATCAATATCATCATTAATTTATCCAAATTCAAAAGGGTAAAGTTTAGCATTTCTCTTTTTAGCTAGGCCGTGGTAACATCAGATTAGCCTTATTAGTGGTTTGAAAGAAAGTTTCACCATCTTTTCCATTGCAAAATAGGACCAGGGAATCGTAAGGAGGTATATACGTGGAATGAATAATGGTGATTACAGTATTTTTGATCTCTAAAGAAAGAAGACAAACTAAAAAAGACAGAGGTTTGGGGGAGAACATTGAGCTTTAAGCGAAAGCGTTTTAGAGTTGCAGTATAACAAATGAACATTTTCAAGGAGTTCTACGAAATTGTTGCAGTGAGAGATTGAAGAGAGGAAGATACAAAGTCAGATTCTTTCTTTGGATTATTATTACCCCCTTGAGGGTGGGCCGATCCCGGAGGTACTGCAATACCGGGCCAACCCGTGGCCAGGATGGAGCAAGCCCCTATTCCATGGCCTCGGTACAAAAATCAGATTAATATACAAGCGACTCGATGAGTCGCGTTTCAGATATTAAGCTGAAAAGAACAGATACTACACATGATCTTAGCCAAAAGGCCGAGAAGCGATAACCATTGCTTACATCAGATACGATAATCTTGTTCTGGGATCGATCATCAAGGGATGGCTACCCATTACAGTAACCGCAACGTCATTTCTGCCTTTTATCTCGAAAAGCTTACCTTAGGACACGAAACGACCTGCACTACCCTTTGAGCAAATATAAAGTTCTATCCCATGGAATAACTTTCTGGATCATCTTTTGCTCTAAACACGCTATTTTAAGGCTATATATTTCTAAATTGTAGAAACTGAGTCTGTCTTTTTCTATATTATATCACTCTGACTAGGTACTGTGTCATGCGCACTGATTCACTCAGAACACAATCAATGAGCGACGGCTCTCCATGCAAATCGCGATTGGCGGAAATATGAATAGTCATTATCACCCTTCAACCATTAGGAGAGCTAGAATTTCTGACGTCACCACGTGCCGTGTTAAACCTTGATACCAGACAGACAGGCAGAGAGACAAACGTCAAGCCATCGTTGCGGTTATTCTCTTGCAAATGCCGTGTGAGGCGCCCTTTCTTTTCTTTCCGTCTGCCATTTAGATTTTTCTAACCCTTTGTTTTCTTACTCTAATTTTATTTTCATTGGCGAGAAAAAAAAACAAAATCAAACAATAATGCCACCATTTTTAACAATATTGTTATTAGAACTTTTGTAAATGGAATCATCAAAATCATCAATATCATCATTAATTTATCCAAATTCAAAAGGGTAAAGTTTAGCATTTCTCTTTTTAGCTAGGCCGTGGTAACATCAGATTAGCCTTATTAGTGGTTTGAAAGAAAGTTTCACCATCTTTTCCATTGCAAAATAGGACCAGGGAATCGTAAGGAGGTATATACGTGGAATGAATAATGGTGATGACAGTATTTTTGATCTCTAAAGAAAGAAGACAAACTAAAAAAGACAGAGGTTTGGGGGAGAACATTGAGCTTTAAGCGAAAGCGTTTTAGAGTTGCAGTATAACAAATGAACATTTTCAAGGAATTCTACGAAATTGTTGCAGTGAAAGATTGAAGAGAGGAAGATACAAAGTCAGATTCTTTCTTTGGATTATTATTACCCCCTTAGGAGGGCCGATCCCGGAGGTACTGCAATACCGGGCCAACCCGTGGCCAGGATGGAGCAAGCCCCTATTCCATGGCCTCGGTACAAAAATCAGATTAATATACAAGCGACTCGATGAGTCGCGTTTCAGATATTAAGCTGAAAAGAACAGATACTACACATGATCTTAGCCAAAAGGCCGAGAAGCGATAACCATTGCTTACATCAGATACGATAATTTTGTTCTGGGATCGATCATCAAGGGATGGTTACCCATTACAGTAACCGCAACGTCATTTCTGCCTTATTTCTCGAAAAGCTTACCTTAGGACACGAAACGACCTGCACTACCCTTTGAGCAAATATAAAGTTCTATCCCATGGAATAACTTTCTGGATCATCTTTTGCTCTAAACACGCTATTTTAAGGCTATATATTTCTAAATTGTAGAAACTGAGTCTGTCTTTTTCTATATTATATCACTCTGACTAGGTACTGTGTCATGCGCACTGATTCACTCAGAACACAATCAATGAGCGACGGCTCTCCATGCAAATCACGAATCGCGGAAATATGAATAGTCATTATCACCCTTCAACCATTAGGAGAGCTAGAATTTCTGACGTCACCACGTGCCGTGTTAAACCTTGATACCAGACAGACAGGCAGAGAGACAAACGTCAAGCCATCGTTGCGGTTATTCTCTTGCAAATGCCGTGTGAGGCGCCCTTTCTTTTCTTTCCGTCTGCCATTTGAATTTTTCTAACCCTTTGTTTTCTTACTCTAATCTTATTTTCATTGGCGAGAAAAACAAAAACAAAATCAAACAATGATGCCACCATTTTTAATATTATTGTTATTAGAACTTTTGTAAATGGAATCATCAAAATCATCAATATCATCATTAATTTATCCAAATTCAAAAGGGTAAAGTTTAGCATTTCTCTTTTTAGCTAGGCCGTGGTAACATCAGATTAGCCTTATTAGTGGTTTGAAAGAAAGTTTCACCATCTTTTCCATTGCAAAATAGGACCAGGGAATCGTAAGGAGGTATATACGTGGAATGAATAATGGTGATGACAGTATTTTTGATCTCTAAAGAAAGAAGACAAACTAAAAAAGACAGAGGTTTGGGGGAGAACATTGAGCTTTAAGCGAAAGCGTTTTAGAGTTGCAGTATAACAAATGAACATTTTCAAGGAGTTCTACGAAATTGTTGCAGTGAGAGATTGAAGAGAGGAAGATACAAAGTCAGATTCTTTCTTTGGATTATTATTACCCCCTTGAGGGTGGGCCGATCCCGGAGGTACTGCAATACCGGGCCAACCCGTGGCCAGGATGGAGCAAGCCCCTATTCCATGGCCTCGGTACAAAAATCAGTTTAATATACAAGCGACTCGATGAGTCGCGTTTCAGATATTAAGCTGAAAAGAACAGATACTACACATGATCTTAGCCAAAAGGCCGAGAAGCGATAACCATTGCTTACATCAGATACGATAATCTTGTTCTGGGATCGATCATCAAGGGATGGTTACCCATTACAGTAACCGCAACGTCATTTCTGCCTTATATCTCGAAAAGCTTACCTTAGGACACGAAGCGACCTGCACTACCCTTTGAGCAAATATAAAGTTCTATCCCATGGAATAACTTTCTGGATCATCTTTTGCTCTAAACACGCTTTTTTAAGGCTATATATTTCTAAATTGTAGAAACTGAGTCTGTCTTTTTCTATATTATATCACTCTGACTAGGTACTGTGTCATGCGCACTGATTCACTCAGAACACAATCAATGAGCGACGGCTCTCCATGCAAATCGCGATTGGCGGAAATATGAATAGTCATTATCACCCTTCAACCATTAGGAGAGCTAGAATTTCTGACGTCACCACGTGCCGTGTTAAACCTTGATACCAGACAGACAGGCAGAGAGACAAACGTCAAGCCATCGTTGCGGTTATTCTCTTGCAAATGCCGTGTGAGGCGCCCTTCTTTTCTTTCCGTCTGCCATTTAGATTTTTCTAACCCTTTGTTTTCTTACTCTAAATTTATTTTCATTGGCGAGAAAAAAACAAAATCAAACAATAATGCCACCATTTTTAACATTATTGTTATTAGAACTTTTGTAAATGGAATCATCGAAATCATCAATATCATCATTAATTTATCCAAATTCAAAAGGGTAAAGTTTAGCATTTCTCTTTTTAGCTAGGCCGTGGTAACATCAGATTAGCCTTATTAGTGGTTTGAAAGAAAGTTTCACCATCTTTTCCATTGCAAAATAGGACCAGGGAATCGTAAGGAGGTATATACGTGGAATGAATAATGGTGATGACAGTATTTTTGATCTCTAAAGAAAGAAGACAAACTAAAAAAGACAGAGGTTTGGGGGAGAACATTGAGCTTTAAGCGAAAGCGTTTTAGAGTTGCAGTATAACAAATGAACATTTTCAAGGAGTTCTACGAAATTGTTGCAGTGAGAGATTGAAGAGAGGAAGATACAAAGTCAGATTCTTTCTTTGGATTATTATTACCCCCTTGAGGGTGGGCCGATCCCGGAGGTACTGCAATACCGGGCCAACCCGTGGCCAGGATGGAGCAAGCCCCTATTCCATGGCCTCGGTACAAAAATCAGATTAATATACAAGCGACTCGATGAGTCGCGTTTCAGATGTTAAGCTGAAAAGAACAGATACTACACATGATCTTAGCCAAAAGGCCGAGAAGCGATAACCATTGCTTACATCAGATACGATAATCTTGTTCTGGGATCGATCATCAAGGGATGGCTACCCATTACAGTAACCGCAACGTCATTTCTGCCTTTTATCTCGAAAAGCTTACCTTAGGACACGAAACGACCTGCACTACCCTTTGAGCAAATATAAAGTTCTATCCCATGGAATAACTTTCTGGATCATCTTTTGCTCTAAACACGCTATTTTAAGGCTATATATTTCTAAATTGTAGAAACTGAGTCTGTCTTTTTCTATATTATATCACTCTGACTAGGTACTGTGTCATGCGCACTGATTCACTCAGAACACAATCAATGAGCGACGGCTCTCCATGCAAATCGCGATTGGCGGAAATATGAATAGTCATTATCACCCTTCACCCATTAGGAGAGCTAGAATTTCTGACGTCACCACGTGCCGTGTTAAACCTTGATACCAGACAGACAGGCAGAGAGACAAACGTCAAGCCATCGTTGCGGTTATTCTCTTGCAAATGCCGTGTGAGGCGCCCTTTCTTTTCTTTCCGTCTGCCATTTAGATTTTTCTAACCCTTTGTTTTCTTACTCTAATTTTATTTTCATTGGCGAGAAAAAAAAAACAAAATCAAACAATAATGCCGCCATTTTTAACATTATTGTTATTAGAACTTTTGTAAATGGAATCATCAAAATCATCAATATCATCATTAATTTATCCAAATTCAAAAGGGTAAAGTTTAGCATTTCTCTTTTTAGCTAGGCCGTGGTAACATCAGATTAGCCTTATTAGTGGTTTGAAAGAAAGTTTCACCATCTTTTCCATTGCAAAATAGGACCAGGGAATCGTAAGGAGGTATATACGTGGAATGAATAATGGTGATGACAGTATTTTTGATCTCTAAAGAAAGAAGACAAACTAAGAAAGACAGAGGTTTGGGGGAGAACATTGAGCTTTAAGCGAAAGCGTTTTAGAGTTGCAGTATAACAAATGAACATTTTCAAGGAGTTCTACGAAATTGTTGCAGTGAGAGATTGAAGAGAGGAAGATACAAAGTCAGATTCTTTCTTTGGATTATTATTACCCCCTTGAGGGTGGGCCGATCCCGGAGGTACTGCAATACCGGGCCAACCCGTGGCCAGGATGGAGCAAGCCCCTATTCCATGGCCTCGGTACAAAAATCAGATTAATATACAAGCGACTCGATGAGTCGCGTTTCAGATATTAAGCTGAAAAGAACAGATACTACACATGATCTTAGCCAAAAGGCCGAGAAGCGATAACCATTGCTAATATCAGATACGATAATCTTGTTCTGGGATCGATCATCAAGGGATGGCTACCCATTACAGTAACCGCAACGTCATTTCTGCCTTATATCTCGAAAAGCTTACCTTAGGACACGAAACGACCTGCACTACCCTTTGAGCAAATATAAAGTTCTATCCCATGGAATAACTTTCTGGATCATCTTTTGCTCTAAACACGCTATTTTAAGGCTATATATTTCTAAATTGTAGAAACTGAGTCTGTCTTTTTCTATATTATATCACTCTGACTAGGTACTGTGTCATGCGCACTGATTCACTCAGAACACAATCAATGAGCGACGACTCTCCATGCAAATCGCGATTGGCGGAAATATGAATAGTCATTATCACCCTTCAACCATTAGGAGAGCTAGAATTTCTGACGTCACCACGTGCCGTGTTAAACCTTGATACCAGACAGACAGGCAGAGAGACAAACGTCAAGCCATCGTTGCGGTTATTCTCTTGCAAATGCCGTGTGAGGCGCCCTTTCTTTTCTTTCCGTCTGTCATTTAGATTTTTCTAACCCTTTGTTTTCTTACTCTAATTTTATTTTCATTGGCGAGAAAAAAAAAACAAAATCAAACAATAATGCCACCATTTTTAACATTATTGTTATTAGAACTTTTGTAAATGGAATCATCAAAATCATCAATATCATCATTAATTTATCCAAATTCAAAAGGGTAAAGTTTAGCATTTCTCTTTTTAGCTAGGCCGTGGTAACATCAGATTAGCCTTATTAGTGGTTTGAAAGAAAGTTTCACCATCTTTTCCATTGCAAAATAGGACCAGGGAATCGTAAGGAGGTATATACGTGGAATGAATAATGGTGATGACAGTATTTTTGATCTCTAAAGAAAGAAGACAAACTAAAAAAGACAGAGGTTTGGGGGAGAACATTGAGCTTTAAGCGAAAGCGTTTTAGAGTTGCAGTATAACAAATGAACATTTTCAAGGAGTTCTACGAAATTGTTGCAGTGAGAGATTGAAGAGAGGAAGATACAAAGTCAGATTCTTTCTTTGGATTATTATTACCCCCTTGAGGGTGGGCCGATCCCGGAGGTACTGCAATACCGGGCCAACCCGTGGCCAGGATGGAGCAAGCCCCTATTCCATGGCCTCGGTACAAAAATCAGATTAATATACAAGCGACTCGATGAGTCGCGTTTCAGATATTAAGCTGAAAAGAACAGATACTACACATGATCTTAGCCAAAAGGCCGAGAAGCGATAACCATTGCTTACATCAGATACGATAATCTTGTTCTGGGATCGATCATCAAGGGATGGCTACCCATTACAGTAACCGCAACGTCATTTCTGCCTTATATCTCGAAAAGCTTACCTTAGGACACGAAACGACCTGCACTACCCTTTGAGCAAATATAAAGTTCTATCCCATGGAATAACTTTCTGGATCATCTTTTGCTCTAAACACGCTATTTTAAGGCTATATATTTCTAAATTGTAGAAACTGAGTCTGTCTTTTTCTATATTATATCACTCTGACTAGGTACTGTGTCATGCGCACTGATTCACTCAGAACACAATCAATGAGCGACGGCTCTCCATGCAAATCGCGATTGGCGGAAATATGAATAGTCATTATCACCCTTCAACCATTAGGAGAGCTAGAATTTCTGACGTCACCACGTGCCGTGTTAAACCTTGATACCAGACAGACAGGCAGAGAGACAAACGTCAAGCCATCGTTGCGGTTATTCTCTTGCAAATGCCGTGTGAGGCGCCCTTTCTTTTCTTTCCGTCTGCCATTTAGATTTTTCTAACCCTTTGTTTTCTTACTCTAATTTTATTTTCATTGGCGAGAAAAAAAACAAAATCAAACAATAATGCCACCATTTTTAACATTATTGTTATTAGAACTTTTGTAAATGGAATCATCAAAATCATCAATATCATCATTAATTTATCCAAATTCAAAAGGGTAAAGTTTAGCATTTCTCTTTTTAGCTAGGCCGTGGTAACATCAGATTAGCCTTATTAGTGGTTTGAAAGAAAGTTTCACCATCTTTTCCATTGCAAAATAGGACCAGGGAATCGTAAGGAGGTATATACGTGGAATGAATAATGGTGATGACAGTATTTTTGATCTCTAAAGAAAGAAGACAAACTAAAAAAGACAGAGGTTTGGGGGAGAACATTGAGCTTTAAGCGAAAGCGTTTTAGAGTTGCAGTATAACAAATGAACATTTTCAAGGAATTCTACGAAATTGTTGCAGTGAAAGATTGAAGAGAGGAAGATACAAAGTCAGATTCTTTCTTTGGATTATTATTACCCCCTTGGGGGTGGGCCGATCCCGGAGGTACTGCAATACCGGGCCAACCCGTGGCCAGGATGGAGCAAGCCCCTATTCCATGGCCTCGGTACAAAAATCAGATTAATATACAAGCGACTCGATGAGTCGCGTTTCAGATATTAAGCTGAAAAGAACAGATACTACACATGATCTTAGCCAAAAGGCCGAGAAGCGATAACCATTGCTTACATCAGATACGATAATCTTGTTCTGGGATCGATCATCAAGGGATGGTTACCCATTACAGTAACCGCAACGTCATTTCTGCCTTATATCTCGAAAAGCTTACCTTAGGACACGAAACGACCTGCACTACCCTTTGAGCAAATATAAAGTTCTATCCCATGGAATAACTTTCTGGATCATCTTTTGCTCTAAACACGCTATTTTAAGGCTATATATTTCTAAATTGTAGAAACTGAGTCTGTCTTTTTCTATATTATATCACTCTGACTAGGTACTGTGTCATGCGCACTGATTCACTCAGAACACAATCAATGAGCGACGGCTCTCCATGCAAATCACGAATCGCGGAAATATGAATAGTCATTATCACCCTTCAACCATTAGGAGAGCTAGAATTTCTGACGTCACCACGTGCCGTGTTAAACCTTGATACCAGACAGACAGGCAGAGAGACAAACGTCAAGCCATCGTTGCGGTTATTCTCTTGCAAATGCCGTGTGAGGCGCCCTTTCTTTTCTTTCCGTCTGCCATTTGAATTTTTCTAACCCTTTGTTTTCTTACTCTAATCTTATTTTCATTGGCGAGAAAAACAAAAACAAAATCAAACAATAATGCCACCATTTTTAATATTATTGTTATTAGAACTTTTGTAAATGGAATCATCAAAATCATCAATATCATCATTAATTTATCCAAATTCAAAAGGGTAAAGTTTAGCATTTCTCTTTTTAGCTAGGCCGTGGTAACATCAGATTAGCCTTATTAGTGGTTTGAAAGAAAGTTTCACCATCTTTTCCATTGCAAAATAGGACCAGGGAATCGTAAGGAGGTATATACGTGGAATGAATAATGGTGATGACAGTATTTTTGATCTCTAAAGAAAGAAGACAAACTAAAAAAGACAGAGGTTTGGGGGAGAACATTGAGCTTTAAGCGAAAGCGTTTTAGAGTTGCAGTATAACAAATGAACATTTTCAAGGAGTTCTACGAAATTGTTGCAGTGAGAGATTGAAGAGAGGAAGATACAAAGTCAGATTCTTTCTTTGGATTATTATTACCCCCTTGAGGGTGGGCCGATCCCGGAGGTACTGCAATACCGGGCCAACCCGTGGCCAGGATGGAGCAAGCCCCTATTCCATGGCCTCGGTACAAAAATCAGTTTAATATACAAGCGACTCGATGAGTCGCGTTTCAGATATTAAGCTGAAAAGAACAGATACTACACATGATCTTAGCCAAAAGGCCGAGAAGCGATAACCATTGCTTACATCAGATACGATAATCTTGTTCTGGGATCGATCATCAAGGGATGGCTACCCATTACAGTAACCGCAACGTCATTTCTGCCTTTTATCTCGAAAAGCTTACCTTAGGACACGAAACGACCTGCACTACCCTTTGAGCAAATATAAAGTTCTATCCCATGGAATAACTTTCTGGATCATCTTTTGCTCTAAACACGCTATTTTAAGGCTATATATTTCTAAATTGTAGAAACTGAGTCTGTCTTTTTCTATATTATATCACTCTGACTAGGTACTGTGTCATGCGCACTGATTCACTCAGAACACAATCAATGAGCGACGGCTCTCCATGCAAATCACGAATCGCGGAAATATGAATAGTCATTATCACCCTTCAACCATTAGGAGAGCTAGAATTTCTGACGTCACCACGTGCCGTGTTAAACCTTGATACCAGACAGACAGGCAGAGAGACAAACGTCAAGCCATCGTTGCGGTTATTCTCTTGCAAATGCCGTGTGAGGCGCCCTTTCTTTTCTTTCCGTCTGCCATTTAGATTTTTCTAACCCTTTGTTTTCTTACTCTAATTTTATTTTCATTGGCGAGAAAAAAAAAACAAAATCAAACAATAATGCCGCCATTTTTAACATTATTGTTATTAGAACTTTTGTAAATGGAATCATCAAAATCATCAATATCATCATTAATTTATCCAAATTCAAAAGGGTAAAGTTTAGCATTTCTCTTTTTAGCTAGGCCGTGGTAACATCAGATTAGCCTTATTAGTGGTTTGAAAGAAAGTTTCACCATCTTTTCCATTGCAAAATAGGACCAGGGAATCGTAAGGAGGTATATACGTGGAATGAATAATGGTGATGACAGTATTTTTGATCTCTAAAGAAAGAAGACAAACTAAGAAAGACAGAGGTTTGGGGGAGAACATTGAGCTTTAAGCGAAAGCGTTTTAGAGTTGCAGTATAACAAATGAACATTTTCAAGGAGTTCTACGAAATTGTTGCAGTGAGAGATTGAAGAGAGGAAGATACAAAGTCAGATTCTTTCTTTGGATTATTATTACCCCCTTGAGGGTGGGCCGATCCCGGAGGTACTGCAATACCGGGCCAACCCGTGGCCAGGATGGAGCAAGCCCCTATTCCATGGCCTCGGTACAAAAATCAGATTAATATACAAGCGACTCGATGAGTCGCGTTTCAGATATTAAGCTGAAAAGAACAGATACTACACATGATCTTAGCCAAAAGGCCGAGAAGCGATAACCATTGCTAATATCAGATACGATAATCTTGTTCTGGGATCGATCATCAAGGGATGGCTACCCATTACAGTAACCGCAACGTCATTTCTGCCTTATATCTCGAAAAGCTTACCTTAGGACACGAAACGACCTGCACTACCCTTTGAGCAAATATAAAGTTCTATCCCATGGAATAACTTTCTGGATCATCTTTTGCTCTAAACACGCTATTTTAAGGCTATATATTTCTAAATTGTAGAAACTGAGTCTGTCTTTTTCTATATTATATCACTCTGACTAGGTACTGTGTCATGCGCACTGATTCACTCAGAACACAATCAATGAGCGACGGCTCTCCATGCAAATCGCGATTGGCGGAAATATGAATAGTCATTATCACCCTTCAACCATTAGGAGAGCTAGAATTTCTGACGTCACCACGTGCCGTGTTAAACCTTGATACCAGACAGACAGGCAGAGAGACAAACGTCAAGCCATCGTTGCGGTTATTCTCTTGCAAATGCCGTGTGAGGCGCCCTTTCTTTTCTTTCCTTCTGCCATTTAGATTTTTCTAACCCTTTGTTTTCTTACTCTAATTTTATTTTCATTGGCGAGAAAAAAACAAAATCAAACAATAATGCCACCATTTTTAACATTATTGTTATTAGAACTTTTGTAAATGGAATCATCAAAATCATCAATATCATCATTAATTTATCCAAATTCAAAAGGGTAAAGTTTAGCATTTCTCTTTTTAGCTAGGCCGTGGTAACATCAGATTAGCCTTATCATTGGTTTGAAAGAAAGTTTCACCATCTTTTCCATTGCGAAATAGGACCAGGGAATCGTAAGGAGGTATATACGTGGAATGAATAATGGTGATGACAGTATTTTTGATCTCTAAAGAAAGAAGACAAACTAAAAAAGACAGAGGTTTGGGGGAGAACATTGAGCTTTAAGCGAAAGCGTTTTAGAGTTGCAGTATAACAAATGAACATTTTCAAGGAGTTCTACGAAATTGTTGCAGTGAGAGATTGAAGAGAGGAAGATACAAAGTCAGATTCTTTCTTTGGATTATTATTACCCCCTTGGGGGTGGGCCGATCCCGGAGGTACTGCAATACCGGGCCAACCAGTGGCCAGGATGGAGCAAGCCCCTATTCCATGGCCTCGGTACAAAAATCAGATTAATATACAAGCGACTCGATGAGTCGCGTTTCAGATATTAAGCTGAAAAGAACAGATACTACACATGATCTTAGCCAAAAGGCCGAGAAGCGATAACCATTGTTTACATCAGATACGATAATCTTGTTCTGGGATCGATCATCAAGGGATGGCTACCCATTACAGTAACCGCAACGTCATTTCTGCCTTATATCTCGAAAAGCTTACCTTAGGACACGAAACGACCTGCACTACCCTTTGAGCAAATATAAAGTTCTATCCCATGGAATAACTTTCTGGATCATCTTTTGCTCTAAACACGCTATTTTAAGGCTATATATTTCTAAATTGTAGAAACTGAGTCTGTCTTTTTCTATATTATATCACTCTGACTAGGTACTGTGTCATGCGCACTGATTCACTCAGAACACAATCAATGAGCGACGGCTCTCCATGCAAATCGCGATTGGCGGAAATATGAATAGTCATTATCACCCTTCAACCATTAGGAGAGCTAGAATTTCTGACGTCACCACGTGCCGTGTTAAACCTTGATACCAGACAGACAGGCAGAGAGACAAACGTCAAGCCATCGTTGCGGTTATTCTCTTGCAAATGCCGTGTGAGGCGCCCTTTCTTTTCTTTCCTTCTGCCATTTAGATTTTTCTAACCCTTTGTTTTCTTACTCTAATTTTATTTTCATTGGCGAGAAAAAAACAAAATCAAACAATAATGCCACCATTTTTAACATTATTGTTATTAGAACTTTTGTAAATGGAATCATCAAAATCATCAATATCATCATTAATTTATCCAAATTCAAAAGGGTAAAGTTTAGCATTTCTCTTTTTAGCTAGGCCGTGGTAACATCAGATTAGCCTTATCATTGGTTTGAAAGAAAGTTTCACCATCTTTTCCATTGCAAAATAGGACCAGGGAATCGTAAGGAGGTATATACGTGGAATGAATAATGGTGATGACAGTATTTTTGATCTCTAAAGAAAGAAGACAAACTAAAAAAGACAGAGGTTTGGGGGAGAACATTGAGCTTTAAGCGAAAGCGTTTTAGAGTTGCAGTATAACAAATGAACATTTTCAAGGAGTTCTACGAAATTGTTGCAGTGAGAGATTGAAGAGAGGAAGATACAAAGTCAGATTCTTTCTTTGGATTATTATTACCCCCTTGAGGGTGGGCCGATCCCGGAGGTACTGCAATACCGGGCCAACCAGTGGCCAGGATGGAGCAAGCCCCTATTCCATGGCCTCGGTACAAAAATCAGATTAATATACAAGCGACTCGATGAGTCGCGTTTCAGATATTAAGCTGAAAAGAACAGATACTACACATGATCTTAGCCAAAAGGCCGAGAAGCGATAACCATTGCTTACATCAGATACGATAATCTTGTTCTGGGATCGATCATCAAGGGATGGCTACCCATTACAGTAACCGCAACGTCATTTCTGCCTTATATCTCGAAAAGCTTACCTTAGGACACGAAACGACCTGCACTACCCTTTGAGCAAATATAAAGTTCTATCCCATGGAATAACTTTCTGGATCATCTTTTGCTCTAAACACGCTATTTTAAGGCTATATATTTCTAAATTGTAGAAACTGAGTCTGTCTTTTTCTATATTATATCACTCTGACTAGGTACTGTGTCATGCGCACTGATTCACTCAGAACACAATCAATGAGCGACGGCTCTCCATGCAAATCGCGATTGGCGGAAATATGAATAGTCATTATCACCCTTCAACCATTAGGAGAGCTAGAATTTCTGACGTCACCACGTGCCGTGTTAAACCTTGATACCAGACAGACAGGCAGAGCGACAAACGTCAAGCCATCGTTGCGGTTATTCTCTTGCAAATGCCGTGTGAGGCGCCCTTTCTTTTCTTTCCGTCTGCCATTTAGATTTTTCTAACCCTTTGTTTTCTTACTCTAATTTTATTTTCATTGGCGAGAAAAAAACAAAATCAAACAATAATGCCACCATTTTTAACATTATTGTTATTAGAACTTTTGTAAATGGAATCATCAAAATCATCAATATCATCATTAATTTATCCAAATTCAAAAGGGTAAAGTTTAGCATTTCTCTTTTTAGCTAGGCCGTGGTAACATCAGATTAGCCTTATCATTGGTTTGAAAGAAAGTTTCACCATCTTTTCCATTGCAAAATAGGACCAGGGAATCGTAAGGAGGTATATACGTGGAATGAATAATGGTGATGACAGTATTTTTGATCTCTAAAGAAAGAAGACAAACTAAAAAAGACAGAGGTTTGGGGGAGAACATTGAGCTTTAAGCGAAAGCGTTATAGAGTTGCAGTATAACAAATGAACATTTTCAAGGAATTCTACGAAATTGTTGCAGTGAAAGATTGAAGAGAGGAAGATACAAAGTCAGATTCTTTCTTTGGATTATTATTACCCCCTTGGGGGTGGGCCGATCCCGGAGGTACTGCAATACCGGGCCAACCCGTGGCCAGGATGGAGCAAGCCCCTATTCCATGGCCTCGGTACAAAAATCAGATTAATATACAAGCGACTCGATGAGTCGCGTTTCAGATATTAAGCTGAAAAGAACAGATACTACACATGATCTTAGCCAAAAGGCCGAGAAGCGATAACCATTGCTTACATCAGATACGATAATCTTGTTCTGGGATCGATCATCAAGGGATGGTTACCCATTACAGTAACCGCAACGTCATTTCTGCCTTATATCTCGAAAAGCTTACCTTAGGACACGAAACGACCTGCACTACCCTTTGAGCAAATATAAAGTTCTATCCCATGGAATAACTTTCTGGATCATCTTTTGCTCTAAACACGCTATTTTAAGGCTATATATTTCTAAATTGTAGAAACTGAGTCTGTCTTTTTCTATATTATATCACTCTGACTAGGTACTGTGTCATGCGCACTGATTCACTCAGAACACAATCAATGAGCGACGGCTCTCCATGCAAATCACGAATCGCGGAAATATGAATAGTCATTATCACCCTTCAACCATTAGGAGAGCTAGAATTTCTGACGTCACCACGTGCCGTGTTAAACCTTGATACCAGACAGACAGGCAGAGAGACAAACGTCAAGCCATCGTTGCGGTTATTCTCTGGCAAATGCCGTGTGAGGCGCCCTTTCTTTTCTTTCCGTCTGCCATTTGAATTTTTCTAACCCTTTGTTTTCTTACTCTAATCTTATTTTCATTGGCGAGAAAAACAAAAACAAAATCAAACAATAATGCCACCATTTTTAATATTATTGTTATTAGAACTTTTGTAAATGGAATCATCAAAATCATCAATATCATCATTAATTTATCCAAATTCAAAAGGGTAAAGTTTAGCATTTCTCTTTTTAGCTAGGCCGTGGTAACATCAGATTAGCCTTATTAGTGGTTTGAAAGAAAGTTTCACCATCTTTTCCATTGCAAAATAGGACCAGGGAATCGTAAGGAGGTATATACGTGGAATGAATAATGGTGATGACAGTATTTTTGATCTCTAAAGAAAGAAGACAAACTAAAAAAGACAGAGGTTTGGGGGAGAACATTGAGCTTTAAGCGAAAGCGTTTTAGAGTTGCAGTATAACAAATGAACATTTTCAAGGAGTTCTACGAAATTGTTGCAGTGAGAGATTGAAGAGAGGAAGATACAAGGTCAGATTCTTTCTTTGGATTATTATTACCCCCTTGAGGGTGGGCCGATCCCGGAGGTACTGCAATACCGGGCCAACCCGTGGCCAGGATGGAGCAAGCCCCTATTCCATGGCCTCGGTACAAAAATCAGATTAATATACAAGCGACTCGATGAGTCGCGTTTCAGATATTAAGCTGAAAAGAACAGATACTTTTCTTTCAATTTTATTCAATAAAACTTTCACAATATATAATATTTACATTTGTATAAACATGAATACATATAAATGATATATAAAGCACAACAAGAATACTGATTCTGAAATGAAAACTAAACAAACTCGAAAAAGAACCTTCAGTTAACACCACTTTAAGGACATAATTGAATATGATAACTCATTTAATTGCTTGATTCCGCCCTTTAAATCTACCCGTCAAAGAAATTTGCGTAAAGTGGGAAGTGCACCAACGGTGTATATTCCAACGATATAATCGCATCCTTTAAAACAATCAGCCTTCTGTCCGAATCGGAAACCGCGTTATTTCTAGAGGTAACCAGACTGTCCATGCCGGGATTGGTTGGCATGGCAACCCCTCAAGGGGCCCATTTCCCCCTCATTAAAAGATCTCAGGAATGTGGCTACTAAAGCACGTGGGTATGTACTACACTAAATGATCGCTTGCCTGGTGGCAATGTCTGACCGATGTGAATATGAAGCACATTGTTCTATTCTGAAAATATACGTGATCTTTTAACACATAAACCATGAGTTTATACAAATAATATTTACATATTTAAATGATTATATCAGCATATATGAGTCTATATAGCAGTCTATGATTACGAATACAATAAGATATATAACTAAATACTAAAACGATTAAACTGTCTATTATTTACATTTTATACAGGGGTATGAAACACTAAAGTGTATCAAAATAGCACCATAATAAAAAGGAAACTGAACTTTCACAAATTTATCCTCACTTCATTTCCAGAAATGTAACAGAATGGTGATCCTTGCACCCAAGCTTTACGGAATTTCTCTATCGACCACCTCTTGAAATCAACCAATATACGAGAGCGAATTTCTTCTTTAACTTTCAGAATTACCGTCTCTTCTGAGATGAGATCCTTATCAAAAATGTATGAACACCTTCGATTCCAAATAGCCTTTCGAGTAACAGTATACATAACCCACAAACGTGACCAAATAACTTGACTAGTATGTGGAACTTGAGTTCCATACAAGAATGAATTTCTACTAAAACTAACATTCAAACCTAGAAAACGCTTTGTGACCTCATCCACCCAACAAAGAATCTTATGTATGGATGTACATTCCCAAAAGACATGTGCTATATTTTCAAGCTTGGAACAGTAAGGACATTTCCCATCACTGATGCTCCATTGTGAGAGCTTCTCACGTGTGTACAGGGCACCGTGGATGGACCGCCAATTGAATGACTTCAATGCATTACATAACAACGAATCGTGAGTGGTCTTCCATATGGATGGCCAGTCCCACATGGGGTTGCTACCCACAACACGTGGCACATGATTGCTCGATACTAACAGACAAGTCACATCATTGATACTTTTACAAGTCACAAATTGAGCATTGCGTGCATACAACCTTTGAATAATTGACCACGCCTTGCTGTAATTAACAGACATACTATCAGAATGAGGGACCAGATTGGACCACAGATACGAGTACATGTGCCTCAACTTGCTAGCCAAGAAATATTTCAGAAACATACAGTTAAAAGACGTAGTGTCTTGTCCCGACAACTGTGGGAACAAGTTACGAATATGCAGAGCTTCCATTTTATGAACTAAATCATCGAGACTGAGACCTCCTTTTACCGAACTAAGAGTAAGCGTGTCTCGAGACACTAACTCAGTTTTCTTTTGCCATATAAACCTGAACACAGCTTTAAGAACTTCTTTATAAAATCCATCGTCAGGGAGATACACCCTGGCTGGATAATAAAACAATGGATAAATACACGTATTGACGACTAAAACCTTGCCCAACATAGTTAGGCCTCTGTTTTCCCATGTCTTCAATTTTCTAATTGCTTTATCCCGTAACGTTTGCCAAAACGAACGGACACAATAGTCTGTACCAAAACATACACCATTAATTTCAATTTTGTCCTCCACCCAATTAATATCACCTCTCAATTTTCGTCCAACGAAATCGCCTAACTTTAGGCCCTGAGTTTTCTTCAGGTTTAAAGTGGCTCCTGATGCCTTCTCAAATAACGCAAAACATTTAAAGAAATGAACAATATCACTCTGAGATGTAGCAACACAAGTTGCATCGTCAGCGTACTGCAGAAGTTTAACTGACTTTCCACCTCCGCCTGGGATATGGAAACCTCTAATGTCTTTGTGTGACATTATATACCGAGCCAACGGCTCTATAAACAATACATATAATATAGGCGACAAGGGGCAGCCTTGGCGGACCCCTCTGCCTACAGAAATCTCGTCGCTTAAGTCACCATTAACCATGATTCGACTTTTAATATTCGTATACATTATTCTCACCCATGTAATAAAACGAGGACCAAAATTTAACTTTTGTAAAACTTTAAACATAAATTCCCAGTTGACCTTATCGAAGGCCTTGTGCTGATCGATGGAGATTAAAGCGCAGGCATTTCCCCTCAATTTGGAGCAATCGACTATATCTCTTAATAAACACAAATTTTGATGTATTGATCGCCCAGGCACTGAACAGGCCTGGCAATCATTTACAATATTAGGTAGAACAGTAGACAAGCGTAACTGCAATATCTTTGAAATAATTTTATAATCAACCGTTAACAAACTGATTGGTCGCCGATTGGCAGGATCCAGAATATCACCTTTCTTAGGCAACAAAGTTATGATCGCTGTACGTTGTGTGTGCGAAAACAACTCCTTACAAAATACCTCATTATAAACCATTAACAAATCATTACCAATCACATCAAAGAACTTCAAATAAAATTCGACGGGTAGTCCGTCAATGCCAGGAGACTTATTTTTTGACATCATTGACAGGACATTCTTAATTTCTTTCAACTCAATAGGTTTATCTATCTCATTAGATTCTTCTGCATCAATTCCAACCGGAAGAGAATTAATAAGGACGTCTTGAGCTGCGTGATCTATTTCCGCATTAGGTGCGTATAGATCACTGAAAAAATCACAAAAAACTGGAGTGATATCATCACCAGAAACTACATCACCCTGCGAATTTCGTATTTCTTTAATACATTTACTTTCTGCGTTCATACGTTCTACTTTACAGAAATATCCCCCAGGGCGTTCGCCATCTTCTATAAATTTCTCCCGGGATCTAATATAGGCTCCCCTACTCTCTTCCTTTAATAAATCAAGAATTTCCTCTTTATCTCCAGAGATACATGTTTTTTGTAACATCTCAAGTTGACGACGCTTATCTCGCGCACGCCGTACCCCATGAATGACACATAATTCCTTTATACGAACTTTAATATTTTCCCACCAATCAATTATAGAATCAAAGCCTGGTTGTAATGTTTGCCACAAACGATAATGAAAAGATAAATCTTCAACAAATACTTCATCTTCGCACATGGAGACGTTAAATTTCCAATGTGATTTCTTAATAATACGATCGGATAATTGAATGACCGTATTTACTACACTATGGTCAGAAAATGGACAATTAATTTTTGTAACTTTACATATGTCAAACTTATTATGGACATATATCCTATCAAGCCGAGAACTTTGTTTTTTCCCAGTATGTACCCACGTATGTCCACTGTCACAGGGATTCAGTTTCATCCAGACATCTATCAAAGAATGAAATTTTATAAAGGAATTTAATTCCTTCTTTAAGGCCGAGAAGCGATAACCATTGCTGACATCAGATACGATAATCTTGTTCTGGGATCGATCATCAAGGGATGGTTACCCATTACAGTAACCGCAACGTCATTTCTGCCTTATATCTCGAAAAGCTTACCTTAGGACACGAAACGACCTGCACTACCCTTTGAGCAAATATAAAGTTCTATCCCATGGAATAACTTTCTGGATCATCTTTTGCTCTAAACACGCTATTTTAAGGCTATATATTTCTAAATTGTAGAAACTGAGTCTGTCTTTTTCTATATTATATCACTCTGACTAGGTACTGTGTCATGCGCACTGATTCACTCAGAACACAATCAATGAGCGACGGCTCTCCATGCAAATCGCGATTGGCGGAAATATGAATAGTCATTATCACCCTTCAACCATTAGGAGAGCTAGAATTTCTGACGTCACCACGTGCCGTGTTAAACCTTGATACCAGACAGACAGGCAGAGAGACAAACGTCAAGCCATCGTTGCGGTTATTCTCTTGCAAATGCCGTGTGAGGCGCCCTTTCTTTTCTTTCCGTCTGCCATTTAGATTTTTCTAACCCTTTGTTTTCTTACTCTAATTTTATTTTCATTGGCGAGAAAAAAACAAAATCAAACAATAATGCCACCATTTTTAACATTATTGTTATTAGAACTTTTGTAAATGGAATCATCAAAATCATCAATATCATCATTAATTTATCCAAATTCAAAAGGGTAAAGTTTAGCATTTCTCTTTTTAGCTAGGCCGTGGTAACATCAGATTAGCCTTATCATTGGTTTGAAAGAAAGTTTCACCATCTTTTCCATTGCAAAATAGGACCAGGGAATCGTAAGGAGGTATATACGTGGAATGAATAATGGTGATGACAGTATTTTTGATCTCTAAAGAAAGAAGACAAACTAAAAAAGACAGAGGTTTGGGGGAGAACATTGAGCTTTAAGCGAAAGCGTTTTAAGGGCTTTTTACACTTGTAAATTTTTGCTTAGCCCCGGACTATCGGTGGGGCTAAGGGGGGGGGGGGGGGGCTTAGCCCCACCGTTGGTACGGGACTATCCTTAGCCCACTTTCTGTTTACACTCGTTTTTGCCAAAGTGGGCTAGCCCCACCGATAGTACGGTACTATCTGGCCCTGCAAAATAGCAGGGGTTAGCACCGCAATTGCGGTGCTAGCACCGCAATTGCGGTGCCAAGCAAGTGAGTGTAAACAGAACGAAAAAATAATCCTGGGCTAAGCGACGGAGACGAAGTCCGACCCTCACTGACCAATCAGAAACGAGGCAATCAAGTGCTGCCGGTGCGTGCGTGTACGTGTACAGTACACAGCGTAATTATGAATATTCATGTGGTTTGGAAAGTCCGGGGCTAAGAAATACGAGTGTAAAAAGGTCAGTTTTCTCCTTAGCCCCGGACAAGAGATAGTACGGGACTAATTGGCCAGTGTAAAAAGCTGAAAAAATTGGTACGGGACTAACGATAGTCCTGGGTCAGAGAAAGTCCGGGGTTAAGAAACACAAGTGTAAAAAGCCCTTTAGAGTTGCAGTATAACAAATGAACATTTTCAAGGAATTCTACGAAATTGTTGCAGTGAAAGATTGAAGAGAGGAAGATACAAAGTCAGATTCTTTCTTTGGATTATTATTACCCCCTTGGGGGTGGGCCGATCCCGGAGGTACTGCAATACCGGGCCAACCCGTGGCCAGGATGGAGCAAGCCCCTATTCCATGGCCTCGGTACAAAAATCAGATTAATATACAAGCGACTCGATGAGTCGCGTTTCAGATATTAAGCTGAAAAGAACAGATACTACACATGATCTTAGCCAAAAGGCCGAGAAGCGATAACCATTGCTAATATCAGATACGATAATCTTGTTCTGGGATCGATCATCAAGGGATGGTTACCCATTACAGTAACCGCAACGTCATTTCTGCCTTATATCTCGAAAAGCTTACCTTAGGACACGAAACGACCTGCACTACCCTTTGAGCAAATATAAAGTTCTATCCCATGGAATAACTTTCTGGATCATCTTTTGCTCTAAACACGCTATTTGAAGGCTATATATTTCTAAATTGTAGAAACTGAGTCTGTCTTTTTCTATATTATATCACTCTGACTAGGTACTGTGTCATGCGCACTGATTCACTCAGAACACAATCAATGAGCGACGGCTCTCCATGCAATTCGCGATTGGCGGAAATATGAATAGTCATTATCACCCTTCAACCATTAGGAGAGCTAGAATTTCTGACGTCACCACGTGCCGTGTTAAACCTTGATACCAGACAGACAGGCAGAGAGACAAACGTCAAGCCATCGTTGCGGTTATTCTCTTGCAAATGCCGTGTGAGGCGCCCTTTCTTTTCTTTCCGTCTGCCATTTAAATTTTTCTAACCCTTTGTTTTCTTACTCTAATCTTATTTTCATTGGCGAGAAAAACAAAAACAAAATCAAACAATAATGCCACCATTTTTAATATTATTGTTATTAGAACTTTTGTAAATGGAATCATCAAAATCATCAATATCATCATTAATTTATCCAAATTCAAAAGGGTAAAGTTTAGCATTTCTCTTTTTAGCTAGGCCGTGGTAACATCAGATTAGCCTTATTAGTGGTTTGAAAGAAAGTTTCACCATCTTTTCCATTGCAAAATAGGACCAGGGAATCGTAAGGAGGTATATACGTGGAATGAATAATGGTGATGACAGTATTTTTGATCTCTAAAGAAAGAAGACAAACTAAAAAAGGCAGAGGGTTGGGGGAGAACATTGAGCTTTAAGTGGAAGCGTTTTAGAGTTGCAGTATAACAAATGAACATTTTCAAGGAGTTCTACGAAATTGTTGCAGTGAGAGATTGGAGAGAGGAAGATACAAAGTCAGATTCTTTCTTTGGATTATTATTACCCCCTTGAGGGTGGGCCGATCCCGGAGGTACTGCAATACCGGGCCAACCCGTGGCCAGGATGGAGCAAGCCCCTATTCCATGGCCTCGGTACAAAAATCAGATTAATATACAAGCGACTCGATGAGTCGCGTTTCAGATATTAAGCTGAAAAGAACAGATACTTTTCTTTCAATTTTATTCAATAAAACTTTCACAATATATAATATTTACATTTGTATAAACATGAATACATATAAATGATATATAAAGCACAACAAGAATACTGATTCTGAAATGAAAACTAAACAAACTCGAAAAAGAACCTTCAGTTAACACCACTTTAAGGACATAATTGAATATGATAACTCATTTAATTGCTTGATTCCGCCCTTTAAATCTACCCGTCAAAGAAATTTGCGTAAAGTGGGAAGTGCACCAACGGTGTATATTCCAACGATATAATCGCATCCTTTAAAACAATCAGCCTTCTGTCCGAATCGGAAACCGCGTTATTTCTAGAGGTAACCAGACTGTCCATGCCGGGATTGGTTGGCATGGCAACCCCTCAAGGGGCCCATTTCCCCCTCATTAAAAGATCTCAGGAATGTGGCTACTAAAGCACGTGGGTATAATGATCGCTTGCCTGGTGGCAATGTCTGACCGATGTGAATATGAAGCACATTGTTCTATTCTGAAAATATACGTGATCTTTTAACACATAAACCATGAGTTTATACAAATAATATTTACATATTTAAATGATTATATCAGCATATACGAGTCTATATAGCAGTCTATGATTACGAATACAATAAGATATATAACTAAATACTAAAACGATTAAACTGTCTATTATTTACATTTTATACAGGGGTATGAAACACTAAAGTGTATCAAAATAACAGATACTACACATGATCTTAGCCAAAAGGCCGAGAAGCGATAACCATTGCTTACATCAGATACGATAATCTTGTTCTGGGATCGATCATCAAGGGATGGTTACCCATTACAGTAACCGCAACGTCATTTCTGCCTTATATCTCGAAAAGCTTACCTTAGGACACGAAACGACCTGCACTACCCTTTGAGCAAATATAAAGTTCTATCCCATGGAATAACTTTCTGGATCATCTTTTGCTCTAAACACGCTATTTTAAGGCTATATATTTCTAAATTGTAGAAACTGAGTCTGTCTTTTTCTATATTATATCACTCTGACTAGGTACTGTGTCATGCGCACTGATTCACTCAGAACACAATCAATGAGCGACGGCTCTCCATGCAAATCGCGATTGCCGGAAATATGAATAGTCATTATCACCCTTCAACCATTAGGAGAGCTAGAATTTCTGACGTCACCACGTGCCGTGTTAAACCTTGATACCAGACAGACAGGCAGAGAGACAAACGTCAAGCCATCGTTGCGGTTATTCTCTTGCAAATGCCGTGTGAGGCGCCCTTTCTTTTCTTTCCGTCTGCCATTTGAATTTTTCTAACCCTTTGTTTTCTTACTCTAATTTTATTTTCATTGGCGAGAAAAAAAAAACAAAATCAAACAATAATGCCACCATTTTTAACATTATTGTTATTAGAACTTTTGTAAATGGAATCATCAAAATCATCAATATCATCATTAATTTATCCAAATTCAAAAGGGTAAAGTTTAGCATTTCTCTTTTTAGCTAGGCCGTGGGTAACATCAGATTAGCCTTATTAGTGGTTTGAAAGAAAGTTTCACCATCTTTTCCATTGCAAAATAGGACCAGGGAATCGTAAGGAGGTATATACGTGGAATGAATAATGGTGATGACAGTATTTTTGATCTCTAAAGAAAGAAGACAAACTAAAAAAGACAGAGGTTTGGGGGAGAATATTGAGCTTTAAGCGAAAGCGTTTTAGAGTTGCAGTATAACAAATGAACATTTTCAAGGAGTTCTACGAAATTGTTGCAGTGAGAGATTGAAGAGAGGAAGATACAAAGTCAGATTCTTTCTTTGGATTATTATTACCCCCTTGGGGGTGGGCCGATCCCGGAGGTACTGCAATACCGGGCCAACCCGTGGCCAGGATGGAGCAAGCCCCTATTCCATGGCCTCGGTACAAAAATCAGATTAATATACAAGCGACTCGATGAGTCGCATTTCAGATATTAAGCTGAAAAGAACAGATACTACACATGATCTTAGCCAAAAGGCCGAGAAGCGATAACCATTGCTTATATCAGATACGATAATCTTGTTCTGGGATCGATCATCAAGGGATGGTTACCCATTACAGTAACCGCAACGTCATTTCTGCCTTATATCTCGAAAAGCTTACCTTAGGACACGAAACGACCTGCACTGCCCTTTGAGCAAATATAAAGTTCTATCCCATGGAATAACTTTCTGGATCATCTTTTGCTCTAAACACGCTATTTTAAGGCTATATATTTCTAAATTGTAGAAACTGAGTCTGTCTTTTTCTATATTATATCACTCTGACTAGGTACTGTGTCATGCGCACTGATTCACTCAGAACACAATCAATGAGCGACGGCTCTCCATGCAAATCGCGATTGCCGGAAATATGAATAGTCATTATCACCCTTCAACCATTAGGAGAGCTAGAATTTCTGACGTCACCACGTGCCGTGTTAAACCTTGATACCAGACAGACAGGCAGAGAGACAAACGTCAAGCCATCGTTGCGGTTATTCTCTTGCAAATGCCGTGTGAGGCGCCCTTTCTTTTCTTTCCGTCTGCCATTTGAATTTTTCTAACCCTTTGTTTTCTTACTCTAATTTTATTTTCATTGGCGAGAAAAAAAAAACAAAATCAAACAATAATGCCACCATTTTTAACATTATTGTTATTAGAACTTTTGTAAATGGAATCATCAAAATCATCAATATCATCATTAATTTATCCAAATTCAAAAGGGTAAAATTTAGCATTTCTCTTTTGGGCTAGGCCGTGGTAAAATCAGACTGGCCTTATTAGTGGTTTGAAAGAAAGTTTCACCATCTTTTCCATTGCAAAAATAGGACCAGTGAATCCTAAGGAGGTCCATGTAATGAATAATGATGATGGCAATTAGAAAAAAGAGACAAGACTGGTAACAAAGAAATCAATATGAACAGGTTAGGATATGTTAGAGCGCCATCTACGGACACATCGTGTTCTTGGGACATACATAATTGCTGGGTGCAACAAAGAAGTACGTCCGTACTATTTTTTTGAAACACGAGTTACATTACGTTGCGGTTTGGTCTATTGCACAGCACAATGAACTGCCTTTCGTCATCGGCTGCTTTCACAGTTTTGTTTGTTTGTTTTTACTATAAAAAACCCTATATCAATGTAAACTTAAAAGTAGGTGTAATGTCACTGAAAAGAAAGAGTAAGATTTTTACAAGCACGTGGTGAAATGATCAAAATTGGATGAGAAAGTAAGGACGTTATGAAATTTTAAAGATTCGATAATTTTCACCAGACTTTGTTGAAATTTGAACTGTTGTGCTTTCATAATATTGTACTATTTCTTTGAACTTCCCTTCACTGGCAAAACACGCGTGGAAGCCTAAACCCTGAGCTATGAACCCACATATATGTCTGTGTGTTTGTTTGGTTTTGTTTTTGTTTTTTCTGCTATCTATCTCTTCCCTTGACATCACTCTGGTACGCTGGTTACCGTTTGTTTTCACACCATTAGCATGACATTATCAATAACTATTAAAAGTAAATATGTTAAGCAATCATTAGCGAAGAAGTTTCTTAAAGCGGCAAATATCAAATTACACTTCACTGCACTTTCATGTTGGCTTTGAATAAAATCAAACAAACAGAATATCGGAAGTGACCTCAAACATTTTTTCCCCGCAGAATATGTCAGTGGTGGATCTACGGGGGGGGGGGGGGGGGGAGGCGTGGAGGGAGGCAGGGGATCTAACCCCCTGCCCCCTTGGGCTGTCAAGTGAAAATGTGATGTGCATAGGGGGGGGGGCGGTATTATGCAATGCTTTCCATGGTCTCCATTGTGTTAGATACCAGGAAAACATCACTTACGGGGTTTCAAAATAGGAAAAAAAAAGCCACAAACACAAAAACAAGCAAACATACAAATCTCCCGGGGGGGGGGGGGGGGGTCACCCTCTTCTCGGACTCTCTCCCCACAACTATATTTTAGCAGTCCCCTCCATTTCCAATAGCCTACCTGTTTATCTATTGTTTGACACATGTTAAGTGGGCCCATAATTCCATTATGATTTAGTTTTAATTTCACTACCTTTATAATAGCAACTCACCTATAGACAGATAGTTGAAATATTTTGTATTTCGTAGAATCATGTTATGTTTATGATTGTATATGATTTTGTTGGTACAAGAACACAGCACTGACGACATTTAAGTTAAAAAGTGTCGTAGGTGCCACTTATTCTAAAACCAAGATTTTTGTATTCATTTCTATTGGTGATGACATCGCATCACCCGAGCTGATTTGCATATGCAATAAGTATTTAATCAATTTTTGTGTAAATAAGTGCAACTTTAAAATTCCACATAACTTTCTTGCTTCCAATGTTACTGAGACCTCTGTATATCATTCTGTAGGTATTGAATAATTCCATATACCAAAGTCAATTCGAACACGGAGCGGAATTTCACTGTTGAGCAGTGTGTAAAAACACGTATATTGGAGACCTTATCAGGTTGAAATCGAGAATACCGACCTTAGTTTTTTGACAATCATGATATTATGTTTAACATAACCAGGATTTTATCGGGATTGACTTACCATAAAAAGATACCGTGATAAGTTTTGTGTCCCGTAACCCCTCCCCCCCCCCCCCCTCCGTCCCACCACCTTCACCAAAGAAAAAAAGAAAGGGGGGGGGGGGGGGGGGACTACTACGTCGATAATCAAATGTCAACGAAAACTATGGCATATTCTACAGTGTGTTATGGTGCGGAGGGTAAATCTCTCGCTATATTATCTTTTTTTTTTCACGTAGTAGAAACTCACCACACCTCTACCGTACCAAGTGTCTACCTCGAGAATGCAATTACAGGTCAAAGATGATCGTTGTCTTAGAGACCCGCCTACGAAACTTTCACCCGCTAGTTGAAGTTCAGGTAGGGGATTTATAAAATTGGATCCTCGCCAGTGGCAGGTGGTTGGTATACGACGGAGCGTCCGTTTTCAACTTCACTGTAATATTAGGGAAATATGCCTCAACTTCATAAGGGGTCAGGTGTATGTGACCCCCAAGAAAACAGGTTAGCGCTTAGTGAGGTCCAGGACAAAATTTCCCGCGGGTGCGACGCTTGCTCGTATTTTCATTCAATCCACGTAGTGGAGTGTGTCACCAATACAAGAGATGTCGGCCCATTGTTTGTGGATCGATAATAATAGAACGAACTAAAAGCGTACAGTGTGACAGCCTGCAAACAGGCGGTATCGTGTAAGAGCGTACACACAATGCCGCTAATGCTGGAAGCGTGCGTCCACACGTACCTCGTACCTCGGCGCGGAGCAGCTACTCACGACAGTAAAGGGGTCGATGCGGAATGCGTGTACACGAGAGCACTGGGAGAGGAGATCGAGTCAAGTACCGAGTTACGGACGCGCGCTCACGGAGGGGGAATGGTGATGCAAAGCTTTTAGCAGACGATGACTTCTGTGACTGAAATAGCGATACTCGTCGTCGATTACTGACCGCGGAACATCGTCTGTTGCTCGAATGGTCATTTCCGTGTGACAGCTTTCTTGCTGGAGACTGCACGCACTCTACGGAGGTCCCGTGTCACGAGAACTTGCCCGGCTTCATCCCGGTCGTGGATGTGAAACGGATTACGCTCGCTTCGGCGAGCGAGCGCTGCTGCAACGATGGAATGTATAGTAGTCGGCATTCAACAAGCATTGATCTGTGTCAAAGCAGACTGTCGATAATCTGGTATACTATTATCATGTTCGTTTAAGTGTTTCCCCCATTTGTAGGATTGGCTTCCCTATCAGACTTCAAAACATACGCTTCCTTGGATTTATCGCATCGGTTGATTCGTCGCTGTTGGGGCGGAATTACACTCCACCGCGGGAAGTTGGAACACTGTGGCTACATCACCGAAGCGCAATGTAAAGGAACACCCTATCTTCTCTGGGGAAAGTGTACTTGATATCTTTTGCATCATAAATGATACCGCAAACATATGTTTTTCTTCCAGATTTATAATTTCAAGAGCACTGTAGGCACTTGACATCAAGATTATAGGCATCAGCTCTGTGTGTTGTATGATGTATAACCATTTTAGCTTTTGTTTGCTCTTTTTTGCCAGTGAGTTGACATAGCACACATTTGCATGCTGCTTCTAAGACGTGAACTTATTGATGAGGATATTTTATCAAACATAGAGCCTTTATTTTCGCCTTTTTATAGCGATAACTGATGATGGTGTTTGTTATTGGATAGCAGAGATAGCTCGTGCGAGCAGACATGGCTACAAATACCCTGCATTTGTACCGCACTCTCCCGCTAAACGACAGCGAGAATACTCAGCTCTTCACTTTCAAGTTGGGGTTAATGAACCTGGACGAATTCAAATCCCGCTCCGTCCGATCTACCGTCATCAATTATCAGGGCCAGGATTGGTACCTGAGCTGCAAGTACGCAGAGGGGAAGCGACATGAGTTCCTGGGCGTATACGTGTATTGGGGAAGCCCCGCGGAGGGTGTGCGATGTCGGGCCGACTTTCGCATCATCACCCGAAACGTCCTTGACCCTACCAAGAGCCTCGTCACCGAAGGGAGCCAAGTAGAGTTCAGTGCTCCCCAGTCGCCGGGGTGGGGTAAAAGGGAGTTTGCACCTCTCAGGGAGCTTTTCACGCCGGGCCAGGGATTCTTGCTAGAACCGGAGAAAGTCGTCATCATCGAACTTGCCATGAAATCTTGCTCGACACTCTTCGAGCAGTCCGTGGATTTCGCGCAGCTCTTGAAAAATCGCGAGCAGCCTTATCCATCTTTCTTCACTGCCAACTTTCCGCTTGCTGGAATGGAATTCTACCTCTCTCTGTATCCTCTCGGTGATCGCGAAGAAGCCGACGGACACGTCTCCATGTATCTCCACCGTTTCCTAGGCAACGATGCTGAGTCATCGCTTATCGGATGTCGGATACGCTATCGATTCTTTCTCGGCCACAGTCGCACGTGTCCTGCGAGTTCAAAGACATTTGAATTCTCCTTCAAGAACGAGCAAGGCTACGGTCGTTTCAAGGCTTTCGAGCCCCTGAACGGCAGCGATAACCTCCTGTTTCGTGGGGCAGTTCCTCTCGGGGTCGAGATCGTCTCCATCACACCGTTCGCCCAGCCGGAGATCAGACTGACCACAAGAGGCTATTATCACACCGACAATTTCGTCTTTGAGGATGCCACCTTTCCTGATCACCGGGGCAACATCTGGCGCCTGTCTGCGACCAACGGCTCCCATTTCCTGTCACTCCGCCTCAACGCCAGCGACAAGAACAGGTTGTTCTCGGCACCAGGACTGGTCACCAACCAGACCCGACTGCCCAAGAGGGAGGAGTGTACCAAGTTTGTCCAGTGGAGAGCGTTTGTGCTGTCCAGAACTGACCGGAAGAAGACTCTGTCCGTCAACGGATGCCCCCTTACGGCGTACTACTCCAGGGGCCTGATGAGCACCAATTATAACATGTCTACCCAGATACCTCTCAGCAAGGTAAGGACATCACAGTGTGGGCATCACTAACTTATTCTTTTCACTAATGTAATAGAAGTCTAGAGAAATGCTCTATAGGCCTATGCCATTGAAAAATGAATGACGTATTCATGTTGTTTTTGAATGAATGCTTGGATAGATGGCTCGGTCTATGAAAGAGTGATTAATTATGATGAGATTTTGATACATACATGTATTCCTATACTGCATTATACGTTTTGTATTTTACTTTGTACCTTTATCACATTCATTGATCAGCATCAGTTCAATTTGATGAGATTCATACATGTGCCCATCTCTTATCTAGGAGGCTGCGGGATAGTTTGTCATCACCGTGAAATCTTCGAGAAGAGAAGTGTGTTATAGTTTCAACCTCGCACGAAACTCTGTGATACTTGATACGTAGAACTAACGTGTACTCGGGAAAATGCCAATGTATTCATGTGAGTACAAAACCGGCGGTATACCCAAAGGAGCTCTGCGGGAAGTCACGCTGTATGAATCGTTTAATCTAGATTTGTCTTGTGAAGCCACGTGACATAGTGATACCCTGTCAATTGTGCCTAAACAGAAATGTCAGCTTGGAATAACTAATGATTTATTCCAAGCTATCATTCCTATTTTATTCGCCTTTCCCGTTTTCTTTCGAAGCACTTGTAGTCATAACTATGATTTGCTACGAGTAGGAATTGAGAGTAATGTCAATAAATTCTAGTTTGCTCTTATTGATCCTTTTTTCCACTTTTATCCTGTCCTTTTAATCCTTTTAAATTCTCTGATTTTCATTACATCTGACTTCATTGACGTGTGTAACCAGCTAAAGGAATATGAATGACACACACACACACACACACACACACAGATTTGTTGCATTTAACACTGTTTTTTAATGGAATTATGGCCATCTTTTTATGTAATATTAGGGAATGATTAGATAAATCCAATCATACTGATGACTTATTATGTAGAGACTGATGTTCAATTATTCTAAACAGATTCGGATGGTTTCTATTTGAGAGAATATGTTAACAATATGCTACGGGACAATTATAATATGATATGAATTAGTGATGTGATATGATATACATGTAGCATAATGCTTCTTATCATCAAGTAATGAATATCGTATAATTTTACTTGATCATTCACCAGAGTTTGGTGTTTCCTATCGTGAAGAATATACCAGAAAAGAACATGCTGTAAGGCTCGTTCGCTCACTGAAGAGAGAAACATTGCAAAGACTAATTGTGTTGATTCATTATGGACTTGACAAACAAACCTTATCATTATAGAATTCACTGAATATCATTTACCACAAGTTTGCTCTTAGCAGGCTGTGCATATTTCAGGATATCAAGAATCAATAGATATACAGCATTGTACTTTGTACGGTGATCTATCACTTGGTCTACTCCCACTTCGTCTAATAGCCATTTAGTCTCAACCCACATGGTTTAATCCTGTTTTGTCTACAACCAGTTCGTCTAATGACCATTTAGTCCAATTTCCACTTAGCCTCATTGCCAATTGGTCTACTTCCAGATGGGCTATGCCCACTTCGTCTAACACCCACAGTTAATTAGACAAAATGGGAAAAAGTCCAAGGAGACAGAACTGCAATTAGACCACCTGGTCATTAGACGAAACGATAAGTAGCCAAACTGGGCATTTAGACCAAGTGAAAAGTAGACTAAATGAACATTAGACGAAACTGATAGTAGACCAAGTGAGTTTAGCTGTAGTGGTGTTAGACGAATTGGGAAGTAGACCATCTGATAGTAGACCAAGTGGCAATAAACCCTTTGTACTCTTTCAAACCTGATTTGTTCCCCGCACTACAAGATCAAATAACTCAAACTGACGAGTCTAAATTTGAACACCGTTGCAATTTTGTTGCACTTAAAGAAACGGCTCTACTCTGTAATGAAACAAGTAGAAAGTGGCTATCATGAAAGGGTGTTCGAATGTTTACGATGTGTTTTCGCCAGCTGATACCCGATTTTGTTCTTACTCCGTATGAGTTCGGAATTGAGCTGAAATTATTCGAAGAAATTGCAGATTTGTTAGAGTATACCGAAGGCTGATGACTTACGCTGTGTTGTTTGCCAGTTGCATGGTGGCAATCATTTTCTTAGTCAGGTGATTTTGCCAGAATACTTTGTTCGTCATTGTGCAAATCGTTAAATTCTGTGGATGAAGCATTAGACAGGAAGTCGGTTTTTAAATCTCGGGCAAAGTTTTAACCATAAAGCTGCACTCAATGGTTTAACATAGCACATGATGCCACTGAAGTAGCTATCAGAGGGAGTTCGAATCCATGGTGGCGCCAGAATGGGAGTGGATATTCTCCCGGGGGCGCGGTGGGGGGGGGGGGGGGTGGTCTTCACCTTATCCACTACCCTGGTTCTATACCGACGAGTCGCCTGTTCTGCTTTCACCCCCTGACAAACCTTGGCCTCTACACCAATCCTTCTTCAGCCTTCCTAGGGGTCAACATCCTGTCCCTGAAGTCAAACTTTTATGCGATGCTAAAGTAATGTACGAATAGAGTACGGTCATGATACCCAAGGAGGTACTAGGCAAGCTTGCCTAGTACCTCCTTTTGATACCTGTGTTTTTCTGTTGTATCAGGCTCTGTTTATCCATTTTTATTTTCTTCAAAATTGTCCGTAAATTTGTCGCGGGCCAGTACCCCAATTTTGATACTTACGAGTGACACCTTGCTGTCAAAATCATGACACGGCATGTGGATAGGTTTAATTAAGGTCACCCAAGACGTTTAGTGGTTGGGTGATGCTGACAGAGCAGTGCAAAGTCCATGTAGTAACAAAGATACCAAGCAGGCCCTATTTAGTGAGTTCACCTGAAGTACTATGCGTTTGCATGGTTTGCGGGTACGGCTTCTCGCGCATGTGATAACTCTATGATTAGATCGGATCTTTTTCTTTATATTACATCAAACAAATGCCACAAGAAACACTTTGTCTCGACCCACTAGGCCACTATTTCGTGGATTTGATATTGATTGTAACACCCAAAGGGACGTAGCGCTAGCAGTGTCTGTCATAAATGATAACGCAAATTTGTATCGACAAATCTGAAAAAATATATACAGCCTTGTATATCTCGGC
The DNA here is from genome assembly GCF_040938485.1 of Diadema antillarum. NCBI lineage: Eukaryota > Metazoa > Echinodermata > Echinoidea > Diadematoida > Diadematidae > Diadema > Diadema antillarum. Next base: position 1,041,131 of record NW_027271096.1, read on the forward strand.
ATGTGCCTTTACTGTGTACAGTAAACGACCTTCGGACTCTACGACATCAACGACATCAAATTGGTGCCTGTAGGTACAATCGACTTGGTAGTCATATGGAGCTAGTAAATATGGCGACAGTGTACTTTGTCGCCTAGTCAAGGAGAGAACGTCATTTTCTATACAAATGTTGACACCAGCAAGTCTTGATAAATGGGCATCGTTAATTGCGCGGGCTATTTATTGTATGAGTGTTGGGGACGCGCCAACCGGCGCCCGGATTTTCATTATTGTGTGTCAGAGGCTTCCGTGATATTATATCATGACAAGATAGGAATATAGTAGGCGAATGTGAGCGAAATTACGGTTTATAAATATTATGCTGAAATAGTTTAATTTTGCAACTGCGAATGCGTGCCCGAGGGTTGGCCGCCATGGCAATTCTGTGGAGTTTTCACTGTCATGTGTATGTGTGTGTGTGTGTGTGGGGGGGGGGTAGGAGGGGAAATAGAGAGACAGAGAGACAGACAGTCAGAGACAGACAGACAGACAAACAGACAGAGGGAGAGGGAGGGAAGGAGAGAAGAACCGGTTCTAGAGATGGTACAGACGATGGGAGGACCATTTTAGCAACATTATTGAATATTCACACTTTCATTCACACATCTGCCCTGTGTTTGGTGGCATGGCTATGCGTAGCGCGAAAATGAAAGAAACAAAAATGATATAGGCCTATGGAAGCCGATGGCAGGGTTTTATCACTCCGTCTTTACTGCGTTAATCGAGAGTTGCGAGCCAACAAGGGTCAATGATCAACACTTGTGTGTGTAACTGCGTCCCGACAAGGAATTATACATGTTTGCATTGGGAATAACCGAGCAACGGCTGTTTGCTTTAGGCATTCTCTGTAGTTCCGTAATTTGAATTTTTTAGCATTTTGTCATAATTATGTCACGGCAACAACCAAACACAGTACAAAGTATATCACTGGGCAAACCAGTATTAAGATCATCAAAATACAAATTGGAACATTATAGAAACTAAGTACAAAAGTAAACGCAGTGCCATAATATTGAGCAAATAAAGATAATGCAAGCTTGTTTTCTAATAAAATAATGACAGAATCAAAGCTTTATAGATCCATGACGACGGAGTAGAGAATACTAGTATCCTATTACAGTGAGTGACGATACAGAGAAATATACTGTGATCTAAAAGTAATTGCAATCCAAATAAGCAACAATGAAATGTCCTGTGTAACGGTATGTCGAGTGAAGAATTGAGTAAATGGTAATTATCCGTCCTGCTGGGAACAGATTTTTAGCTTTCTACCGAGATTTGCTTGAACCATGGAGCTCCATGCTTGAACCAACACGGAGTCGAAGACTCTCGACATTGAGCTACGTACAAGGGGCCCCATGCTCTCAGCTAACCCCCACCCCTCTCTTTGCTCGGTAGGCCTATGACCTATAAGCTACTAATACTACCTCATTTCTTATACAGTGGAACTAAGGGAGTCAATGACATGACGGGATTGCGGGTTCGCTCAAGAAATCGCGCACTTTATTTTAGAAAAAAAATATATATATTTTTTTTTACATTGGCGTTCTGTATGCCTGTCAATTGCGGGAAATCGAACAAGCTATTCTCGTGAAACTATCATCTCTATAATTAGTCTCCCGCTACGACTGCCGGAGATGACTGCCAGAAGATATAAAATGGGTCACATCTGAATTCAGCCGTCCACTATCATCACTCACCCATCAGATTTTGATCATCTACATGAATATTTATGGTGGGATCATCGTGGCTCAGTGGTCAAGGCTCTGGGCCCTTAAACAAAACGTCCTCAGTTCCAATCCTGAGCGGTGCGTATCCCATTATGAAAAGGAAACTTCTAGAAATCTGACCGGGAGAAGGCCTACCAAATGGGTACCTGGTTTGAGGACAGTGCTTACTCCAGGGCTACCCTGGTAACGAAACGTTATCATTGTTATTATTATCATTATTATCATTAGTAGAAGTAGTAGTAGCAGTAGTAGCAGTAGTAGTAGTAGTAGTAGTAGTGTCGTCATCATCATCATTATTATTACATTATTATTATTATTATTATTATTATTATTATTATTATTATTATTATTATTACTATTATTATTACTATTATTATTATTATTATTATTATTATTACTATCATCATCATGACGTCTTCTTTGATTTATCGCAAGGCGACTGGCAGACATTAGAAGAAAACGAAACAAGATTCAACACAATCCTTTTGTTCCCTGGTTGCCGAACGTGTACGAGTTCTCTCAAGCTGAAATTTGACTCAAGCCATTCTGGTTCCTAAATGCTGTCTGTCAGACCAATATTTTGTTAAAATTGGGAGGTCTTGAAAAAGCCGCGGCTTCTATCTTTCGACACGCCCTAATTACAAGACGCTCCGAGGGTTCGCCCGCAGCATTGCCTATAAGCGGAGTGATGCCTTTCGTCCTGCAGCATGTAGCAAGTCTTCATATACATGTATAAGCCTGTCATTGCCATCGACAACAGGCTCGTACGCTGTATTGATGGTACTGGAGGAAGACAGTAATGAAAGAGTTAACACCGCGCCAGGGAGGCAGAAGTTAGTTCCGTGACAACAACATTGTATCGACGGCTCCGCGCTAACATTTTCTGCGCTTGGACCTTTCAGCGCTTGGACCTTTCACTACGCAAGACAGTGCTTATTTGCCACCTCGCATGGAACGCATCAATGGCAATTGTATTTCCATAGTGATTGGTATTGGTTGTTGGAGGGGGGGGGGCAGGACAGTTGGATGGCAATAATGTAAAGAAAGTTGAATCTGATCTAGGCTTGAATTGATTACAGCTCCCATTTTAGCACGACCACAGTGTCCATTTGGCAGTCTGCGGCCATATTGCAGTGTGGAGGGCAATGGTAATTTCAGGCAACACGTTCCCCGGTGAGTGAATCCTCCTCACCTACCACCGCGTATGATACAAAAATTGTCCTGCCGAGGATGACGCGAGGTCAGTTCTGTTGAGGTTAATGGCGTCAAGGCGTAGAAAGTACAAGGCCCCAATGATAAGTATCGAACGAGAGAGCATTCTGGTGGACAGCCTGTGTGGAGCAATATAGTACTCAGTAATAGTAGTCAAAGTTATATTAGAATGAATATTAGAATGAGAGAAATCTTGATGTTTTGTTTGATGACACCTGGGTGAATTGTGGTACATGTATTATGTAGAATTGGAAAGAAGTAATTCCCCCTAAAGAGTTGTGCAATACCGAATTGCCTAAGACGGAAAGCATAACGTCAAGTTTCCGCACGCTCGCAAATTCATGAGTGTCCATTCTCTTCTTGAATGTCATCTCCATATCTGGTCTCAAATTTCTGATGGTGTTTCCTGGTATTATTTCTGATGGTGTTTCCTGGTATTGCATGGCAATAGTCTCATGAATCCATCGACATGAACTTTGAACATTTGTGTTGTTGTTTTTTCTGATGTGAAATTTAATTGTCATTGTGATCAAAACATGACACAGGGTGCGACATAGGGACAAATCATGCAAAACGAAATCTCTTGAAAGCTGTTGTAAGAGATGGTTGACAGAAAATTTGTGTGTGCTTTTTCGGGTACGAAGGGCTGTTTGTGTGTGTGTGTGTGTGTGTGTGTGTGTGTAACTTCATCGCATCTTGTGTGGTTGACGTCTTTTGAAATGACGTTATACTCTAAAATCTGCACTTGACAATAAAGCAATATAGGGGTCGTTATGATGTGCAAACTCATGCATATTTAATGCTATTAGTATCAACAAATGTTATGGATTCGGTTAAGCAAAAAATCTTTAAACGAATCCGAATGCCCCCAGGAGTCCTAGTTTGGTATAATCGAAAACTGGCAATCTGAAAATATCGGGAGAAATATCACTTTCAAATGTTTGCGCTGGGATGGTTTGCTAATAACTGTCAGACATGAAACTCTATATATGACGTGGACTGGAATATCACAGTTGCGCTCATCACACGAGAAGTATGGGAAAATAGAGTGAGGGGTAAGCAAACAACAATGTGTAAAGACAGTAGGGCTGGGTGCATTTTTATCTTTGGTGAGGTGCTATAATGCAAGCCTGTATCAAGGATTTTTAGGTAAGCCTATTTTTGATACCTCCTTGCTTTTGTTTGATCCGTGCATTGCAGACCTATTCAATTCCATTCAATTCAATTCAAGCCAATTCAATCTAATTTAAATTAATTTAATTTAATTCAATTCAATTCAATTCAATTCAGTTCAATTTAATTTAATCTAATTTAGTTTAATTTGATTTAATTCAATGCAATTCTATTCAATTGTTTATTTATTTCCATCATCAAAAAAAAGAAAGAAAAAGAAAACATGATTCAAAGCTGTACAAGTTGTCGATTTATCTTTCATTCATCCAATAAGGACAGTTTCTTCGAATACAATATAAAGTATAATTCACGAATGATATTATAAAAAAAAAGAAACAATGCACACTTTGACATGGTAACAAACAAAAAAGTAAGTAATCATAACGACAAGAGACAAAAAAAAAAGGAGAAGCTAAAAGCCAAGCTTATAAGACGGGGGACACTGGAATGAAGACAGCGCCAATATTGCACGGCATTTGGTGATGATAACACAATCTTACATAATTTGATGCTATAATATGATGTAATATATTGTGACAGGATATATTGAAATGTGATAAAGCACGTCATGTTGAAATGATATCATAATATGCGATAGAATTACATGTGATTATTGTCGATCTTGATATTCAGTCCATAGCTATAGGCAAATTGCGTATGACTCCACAGCTAAACCGTCTTGATGCAACGCAGAATTGATATCCACATTTCTTATCATATACGAGACCATACACCATTTGTAATTAACGGGGGATCATGAGATAAGAAAGTAATATAAATGTAAATTTCATCTACCACCGGGCCTCCACTGCTTATCGAAGTGGAGTAACATCGTACCCACATGTATCCTCCGGAAATACTTAGCCTTCCGTACGTGTATTTTGTTGTCTTACGCTTCCCCTGACTTTTCATGTCGACTTGGAGAAATCCTTACTGGCTTCATCGCTCTTGTTTCAATCACCACCCTTCCCGCGCAAACCACCGTTCTGGGCAAACCCGTGCGAGGAGTTTGAGCAGGTGAAGGGAATACGAGCAGAGGGATGAGGGCATGGATAACTGCAAACTGCTTTGCAGCTGTGCCAATAGAGACGTGATGAGAACTTTAACCACCAGCTCCTGGATTACAGCAAACGGATTCTTTGATTCTTTGTGGAATTAGTGGTTCCTTAACCCTGTCAGTGCCACCGTTTCAAAATGCTGTCGATCTTGTATAACGATCGGGTTGCCAGTGGTATTATCAGAATAATACATTATAGAAATGTCTCTTCGGCATGATATAGGCAGGGAGGTGGAAGGTTCCACCTCCCTGATATTGACATACTATGTATCAAAGCATACGAGTATGCACATATGTATCATGTACATATATAGGCTTACATATACGCAAAATACTTCAAAATTGAGAGCGAGTGAAATTACTGTTTGCGGTAAAACTACCCAGCTTGAAGAGTGGCAATTTAGCTAATCAATGTCTGTAAGGATGTTTAACGAGATGGCGTATATGAGGAAAACGTGGTTGATAGCATGGTATTTTTTTACTTCGATGTAGGGAAATTTGTCAATCAGTTGCCATGGTATGTTGTACAGACAAGGTAGTCATGAAACATAATTGCGATTTGTGACTAATAATGGTAGAGTTTTATTCCTATAGGTAAAGTCCTTTCGAGCCCCTGTAATCATTACCGACCGTTTGAGTGCCTTCATCGTTATATTTAGATCTTATTTCTGATATTGTTTAGGGCGGTGAAAACGGGCTTGCGAGTTCATTCACGTGCGTCTGGTGCCCTACATGTGGATCGTATAAGAATAGTTGCCTCCCCGAAGATTTCGTCCAAGAGTTTTCAATTTGCAATTGTACGATAAGATGATGCAATTGAACTGTTTGATATTGATTTTTCTTTTTCTTTTTTTTGTGGGGGTGGGGTTATTCTTTCTTGTTCACCCCTTGCCACTCTCTTCACCACCTCATCATCAGGGTGTCGGCACCATCGACTATAAGGCATCGCTCTAAGTATCCTTGAAAGCGGACTGTAGTTACTTTTTCCTCCAAGAGGCGCGTATACATTCTCCACAAGACAGCATTTTGGAGACGATGAACCTTCCACTATTGCTGTTCGGTCACGTGACCCAGACTTAATCAAAGACAAAAAGAAGAAGACAAAGGAAAAGAAAGAAAAAAAGAATGGCGCGTGCCCGTCGATGACGCAGACGATTTCCTCTTCCTTTTTACGACTTGCCACTTCGTGACTTTACCCGACACTCGCGCCCAGATGGATGAAAGTCATCGATCCGTCGAGCAAGAAAACGTTTTCTGTGCCCCTTTCTAATGTCACCGTAAAATTGACATCAGCTTGGATGGGGGTGACTCACTCTCCTCCTCCCCCCCCCCCCCCCCCCACCCCCTCCTCCATTTCTCTTCATCACTTTTTCTTTGGCTGCAAACGCTCAGATGTAATAAGAAGACATTTTCGTCTATGCTCTGCAGTTTAAGGTGAAATCGGCACCTCTGATGGAGTTCGTTGTCGTTTTCCTTTCTTAATCGTGCGTGTGGGGCACATTGGTGGATGCAATCTTCAAAGCTGATAAGACGAAAAAGAATGTGAAGAATCAACAGCATGCACAACGAGCATTTATTACAATACAGTTAACACACACGTTTTCAGAGATAGATAAATGGATGGTTTATTGCTACAATAGATCGATGGATGGATAGATAGATAGATGTAGATAGATAGATAGATAGATAGATAGATAGATAGATAGATAGATAGATAGATTGATAGATAGATGGATAGATAGATAGATAGATGGATAGATAGATAGATGGGCAAATGTATAATAGATAGATAGATAGATCAGGGAGGTGGAAAGAGACTTCCACCTCCCTGGTTAGATATACAAGTATATACATGTAGATAGATGGACAAAGATCGAGAAGCATGATATTTTTACGGTCGTGATTTAGAAAATGTCATAGATGAACTCCTCTCTTATAATTAATGGCTACGAAGAAGGCTTATGCAACTTTTCACTTGAATTGTTTTGTGAATCAATCGTGACCCGTGAAAAAAAAAAGATGTGCATATGATGTGTATTTCGAATGTGCTGCCTACCCATTTGTAGTTATTTCGTTGATTTTTTTCATTGATTGATCGATCTATCGATGAATAATCAATTAATTCATTTTTTCATCTATTTAGCGATGTGTTCATCCAGAGCTTAATTTTTATCAATTTTCATCACAGATTTCTGCACAGAGTGGCCTACAGCCAGCATGAAGGCAAAACATAAAATCATGGTGATACAAAGGAAAACATGCTCAAGTTACCGACAAGATTAAAGAATAGAAAAAGTTGAAATGTGAATCAATAGTTAATACAGCTTGTTTTTTCCCTCCTGGGTATCTTGTTCCAACTGTATAGTGTAAGCTAATGTGAAGTCACTGAACTCACAAGGAGTTGGCTGTTAACTTAATATCATACAGCATCTCTCAAAGGAGTGATCCGTACCATTTTCCTAGAACAGAGACACGATTTCTACGACTCACACATGTTACGCTGCATGTGGCGAATTTGACAAACCAAGTAATATTTCTTTAAAATGGGTCTGCTGGTATGAATTTATAAAAGAAACCGAGGCATGATGTTTCTATAAAGTTTAGACAGAGAGAACTCGTGATAGAGAGATGGGCTCGTGTGATGAAAATGCTTCTCTTGAAGAAAGGGGAAAAGCTTGTCCGAATAAAGTGTATGCCCGCGATAATGCTGAATGCAACAGTTTACACTTATATAGCTGTGCCATGATGGAGCCGAGCGGCGTCCCCAACTTGACCCGTGTTGCATTGTTTCTTTGTCTCAATCTGTTTGAGAGGAGGCGGAGGAGGGAGAGAGGGGAGGGGGCTAGGATGGGGAGGGACGAATGCCTGGCATTGAACTACGCAGCGTGTTTAGTCGCAGGTGCTCAGCCATTGCTGGATTTAAAAAAAAGGCCGCGGTGGCGGATCCAAGGATAAACCTCCCAAACAAAACCTCTTCGGAGAGCATCTGGTGCCGCATGTTCTTCATATAATAACATGATGTTGTTTATGTCACTTCTTTTCATCCTTTTATTCAATTGCAACGAATCCACTGTATGATTTCAAATACGCTGCAGCACTATTGCATTCTTTTACATAGACACCCTCAGGCCAACAGAAGGACACAGAAAATACTTCTTGTATACGTGATGTAACAATCCTATCTCTATAAGAATGTTTGTATGTAGAAATGAATGTATGTTTGTATGTGTGTGTGTATGTGTGTACTGTGTGTGTGTATGTATTGGTGTAAGAATGCATTTATGGAAGTTTGCGATTGGATATGTGTTTTTGTGTGTGTGTCTTTCATATCTGAATATTTTAGAATTTTTTTTTTTCATTTTGTTTCATTAATCATTTCTGCTTCTCTTTGGATATGGATAATGGATAAAGCGGGGAAAAGTAACATTTGATAAGGAGATCTGAAAATGATACCATTTTTATTATCTTTACAATGATTATGCTTTGCCAGTATACCAGTTACATGATAAGAACCTATGATAATTGATTGATGGAGGGTGTCTACACAGTTCAATTTCCATAAGGGAGGGAGGGGGGGGGGGGAGGAAAAAAAGATATTTTAGGTATACATAAATATTGGAGAATATCAATTTAGCTCTTCCGAAGGGCAGGATATTGAAATATGTTCATTAGTTGTTATGGTCTGTTCAGTAATGGATGTCTGGATATGCGTATACGATGTATCATTATAAGGTGACCTTCTCCGTATATACCACCATGAAACCGTGTCTGTATAATCAGCCTAATTGCAACGCGTTTAGTTAGGAAGTATGTTTTATTGAAAGTGATGTGTCCATGAGAAGCCGTTTGTGTGTGCTGTTGGTTTGTGTATGTGTGTGTGTGTGTGTGTGTGTGTGTGTGTGTGTGTGTGTGTGTGTGTGTGTGTGTGTCAATGTGGAAAACAGTGCATGTTTTCGTGTGGTATACGTTGCATACAGCTTCACTTGTAAAGAGGAAAACTGGGCGTAGCTTACTGGGGGTTTATCCTCGAAATGATCAGCAGTCAATATATTGATGAATATCTTACTCATTTTGATGGTTTACACAATTTGATGTGTATTTGATTGAAATTTAGTTTAATCTTTCTGTTTCCCTCTAGTTAAAGTCACAGAAAAGTGTTTCCCTAGGCGAGAAGAAAGAAAAGGATAATTGACACAAGTATTAAGTGAACCGTATTGTTTAACCTCACGTAGATATGGAAAGTATAACCAGGCATCGCCCATCCTCCACTCCCCCCCCCCTTTTTTTTTTTTTATACAAGACCCAAAAAAAGTAATACATAGGCCTACTACTAGTCCGTAGTATCATTTCCTATATCATGATCACCCAAAGAAGTGTAGTGGCAAGTGCGAGGTTTCAAAGAAGCACGGAACATCGCATAAATAATATAAGTGAAGAACAAAACCGAGTTTACCATTCTCACGATCTTTTGATGCAATGTCGCCCCCGATGCGTGATAGATAATACCAATCGGATGTTCTAGATGCGATGGATGGATGATGGGGTAGAGCCATAGGGATCGGATGAGCGGATGGATGCGTAGTGCTTGTGACCTTGGGACGACACTGCAGCAAGGGAAATGCTCGCCTCAAATGATATGGGGAAGGTCGTGGTAAAGAGGATTTTTCGTTGTTGTTGTTGTTGTTGTCGTCGTCGTCGTCGTTGCTGTTGTTGTTTTACTACTGGCGTTAAGAGTGATAGGAGTGTTTTACGGAATAAATCCATACTCGAGAAGTGGCGGGGAGGGAGAGGGGCTTGTTGGGTATACGTATTGTAGGGTAGAGGTTTTTGTTACTAGAGTAGTGATCATAATCTCATGCAATACACTCGCAATACAACAAAATTTTGGCGATATCACAATATCAAAATGTCAACAGTTTATTGCAGAACTATTATTTACGTTTCGTTCATTCATTCCAATAAAAGATCAGTGGTTACAAATGAAAATGTTCAATCAAAATGAAATCAAGCACATAAGTCAAGCAAATGAAATCAGAATGTACCAATTTGCCATACCAAACAGTACATGAAAATGAAAAAGAGAACTAGATAAAAAGCTTGAGGCCTTGTATGAAATAAGTTCTCTCAGGTATGAGTGCTTATAGGGCAAACTGAATGTCATAGAACTTCAAACATCAGTAACAACAACAAATGCAAAGTAATGTAAAAATCATATCAAAATGTGCAGACAAAAACAATAATGTTCAGTATTTGACAAGAAAATACTTTTTTAAAGGTTTTTTAAACATAAACATTAAAGGCGTAATTTGCAGATGAAACAAAAACCCAGCATTAGTGCTTTAAAATAGTTCAAAAATGTGAGTTAGGGATAGAAACAACCACTGTAAAAATTTGAATCGGTAAAATTGATGTTAAGTATTGCTAAATATACGAAATGTGAACAATAGTTATAATAAAAAAATTTCAAGACTAAACCGTCTACAGTTACGGTTTATTGAGAAAAATACAGATATCTCCTTATATTTTAGGCTTTATCGCGAAAATTTTATATGATGGGATGTTTTGTGGTACAACAGACCTACACATATATGCATTAAATGTCATACCTTGAAAATTTTTTAAATCATTGTTCCCAAAAGTAAACAGGGCCTCAAAGAGAAACCTCTCTATGAGTGTTTCTCCCCCTCCCCTCCACACACACACATACACACACACACACACACACTCACACACAGATAATACACATAATGTATGATATACATTACATTTATGAATACATGTGTGTAAACGTATACTCTGTGTCTCTGGGTTTGTTTAGTTTTCTCTCTCTCCCTCCCTCTCTCTCTGTCAAACGACGAATCTGTACACGCAAAATGTGAATAACAAGAAGAAAAATGAGTTCGACATGCGTCCTGTCCTGGGCGAAGAAAGGCTGCTTCGTTAACGAAGGATAATCGGGGATTTTAATGGATTGCCATCCATCTCACGGCCTTGATTGTCAGAAGCCCTATTCGAGGTGTCCATGTATCAATTGTGGGGCGTGCATTAATGATCACCTCGTATCACGTGATTAGGGAAAGCGGATAACCTTCGGTTTTGTGACAATTTCCGCTCAGGTGGTTCCAGGCTTCACAGCTCGTCATTAAGAGGCTCAAGATACAAAGTATGTTTTGATGAAGACCGTCGTTTTATTCTCTACTGTACCCCAAGTATGCACTCACGTGACATGGGACGAAAATGTTTGCACCCTTTGCCGACGAACCGAGGTGCAAGGCTATTGTGACGTCACGGCTCCTGCTCCTGTCAACTTGACCTTTACATCCCCCGATGTAACCAATTTGTGACGGGACAGGGCTAGTGCGTGCTGGACAGCAAATTATAATGAAGGGCACGGGATTTTCATTTCTGATTAGGTATCTCAGTGGAAATCATGTGATGTATATATGAGAGTCTGAATGCAAAAATAGATAAATGTCATTTCCGGTTTTTGTTTTGTTTTGTTTGTTGTTTTTTTTTGTAAGGTCGTCATCAAATAAAAAGAAAAATAAAATCTTTTGAATGATACTGCACTCGTTATATAAAGAGAAATATTTGTGAAATTAATGTTGAATTTTCACATAAAAATATTTCAATCGTGTTTTGTTTTGTTTTTAACAGAGGATATATGGTGTGTGTGTGTGGGGTTTTTTTTTTTCATTCAACGCTTCTATAGTCATTAATACATGTTACTCTTGTTGCTGGAAATTCCAAAATCATGGTCTTTTGGCATTCCGTGCGTCGGAGAAGTGGGAGAAATATTGACTTATGGAGAAGGGAAGGGGCTTTTTACCCTCCATGACTGGGAGGCTACTCCAGCCCGTATTTCCAACAGAAAAGACCTACCTGACTCACTGTGTAAACATATTCACAATCTTTGCCTCGTGGTCATAATTTAACATATTTAGCACTCTCGAAATCTTCGACTCTGAGGACGGGACAGAAGCGGTGTAATTTCTGAGCATATATACCGAGAAAGAATAATAATACATCCGGAAAATATTTGTAGGTATATCAGTTACGAATCGGGGATCCATTTTTGTTCTGAATGTTGCACATATCTATCAGATTCACATCTGTGCCACATCGTGAAAAATCCGAAGTACTTTCCCTAACTCAGCATGTTTACAGTTAAAGAAAGAAAGTAGGCACCACTGCGGCTTCCAATTGTAACTCGCTTGAACAATGCGATCATTTATTATTGGTCATCTGGGCTCTGGCTGTGCATTTAATTCGTATACTCTGAATTTTTTGTTTATTATCATAAATGGCTCAAAGACGCCTTAGACTACCAGGAGAAATTAAAGAAAATTCAATAGGCCCATATTTCCATTGTTTCGGCTGCCAGCTAATATGGATGATTTGAGCTTTAAATATCTCTGATACGATTCTGATGCCAAATATATAATTTAGAAGGCATAAAGCTGGTGAAATTTCCTGGGACTTGCAAAATAATATTTTGTTTCATATCTCATAAAGTTTTTGTAGATTACTATATATAGGAATGATAAAATTCTTCTAGAAAATTGTAATTCGAAGACACAGCAGGCCTACCTACTTTTATATTTGCGCAATCTCAGCCCGCACGCTGCCCACCATCTACTATAAATAATTCATCTAACCCCTTGAGAGCTTGGCTCATGGAATATGATTATACGAAGGAACACAGAAACGTACTTTGTAGAGTGGACTTTCTTTTTCATTCCTTGTAAAACATCTTAAATAACCATTCCCTCGACAAAACTGTGGGTTTATCGCACTCATGGGGCAGAGATAATCGCCTTTGCAAAATTTATACATCAAAGGACTGCTCCATTTCCATTTTGTGGCTTGATAGTGGTTTCCTCCCTCGCGTTTCGCCGGCACAACAGTTCGTATTGTGAATCGATTGGTATATACGCGGGGGATTTCATTCATGCTTGATTTGATGTCGATACACCATTACTGCAGATACTTCAGAGCCATTAGCTGCAAATTCAATAACCGAGCAACAAACCTTATTTGCATGGGTTATGTCGTCTGTCTATTGTATATATTATGTCATATCATTCACCTGCCAAAATACCTGTCTTACTATCGCAATAGTATAGATGACATGTCAGCGACCGGTTTATTTGCGTATCCGGATTAATCAATGAATCATTTTACCTGCCACTTTTTCGTTTAATTATTATCATTATTATCATTATTTGCAATATGGTTTCATCTATGTCATATGTTGCAGCTTTGACATTTAAAGTTTTGTAAAAAAAATTACACACGAATAAGAGCGATTTCAAGCACGATAGTGCGTGAGCAAAAATGTATAACGGCGATTTGACTATGCATTTGAGCAACGTTAATTTAGTATTAGATATTTCAAAGAGAACCTGATGACTCACTGTGGCGGATGGAGAAAGTTGTCGCCTTCCCTAGCCCACAAGGAACATAGTGATTACAGACTCTTGCTCTTTTTTTACATTCATGTTATTTTAGTTTTCTTTTCTACATGCTGTTATTAATGTATTTTCATTTCGACACAACTACGCACGCACATATTCACACCCATGCGACCCTCCCCCCTTATTGGACATGCATATTCAAAGTGTAATTCTCTCCTCATGGTATAACTGCTCATGTGCAAGGTTGAAAAGCAGACGTGGTAATGAAGCTGTAATATCAATCAAGTTAGCTTGGCGTGACATCGGAGCAATCAGCGTCACAGGTCATTCAGACAACGCAACACACGTGTATCTCTCCCCACCCCACCCTCAAACTCCCCATCCCACCCTCAAGCTCCCCACGCTCCTCCTGCCGGGCTCGTTTATGTCAATTGTAATCTTGTTAGCGCTTTTGATGTCACTTAAGTAGGTTTCGGTGGTCGCCCGTCATAATAAGCCGGTTCACAGTTACCAGATCACGTGCAGATAAAGGTCATTGCATTGCAGAACTTCTCTTGAAATTGACTTGTAACTTTTAACGAAGCTAATTGAAAGACTGGGTAGGTTTTCATCATTGTGTTTTTATTATTCATGTATGAACTAGGGGCATATCAAAATATACAGGTGTCAGGTGATGTCTATTCTTTTCAACCAAGTTAACAAAAGCCATTCATGCAGCGTTTACATGTAAATATACCACTTTCTGCTTGACTGTTTTTAACCGCTCTTCTGATTAAAAGACTCGTCCATATTTTGAAAAGCCATTGAGAAAGACAAGCAGCAGACAAACAAGCAAACATGCACACACACAATGAGAGACAGAATATACGAACAAACAGGCAGGCACGGACAAGACAGACAGACGGAAAGACACCAAATTATAGACAGACAGAGAGAAGAAAAAACAGGAGAGACACGGAGGGATAGAAAGGAGATAGAAAGTGGGAAGAGGGAGGGAGACAGAAAGAAAGGAGAATGAACTTTACTCAGGGGACGGTTTAGAGGATTTATTTTATGACCGTTATAATGTTACACTTTCTCATGACTACTTTGAACTGCTGCTTTAAAAGAATGAAAGTTCTGATCTGCAGGCTGCTGGAGAAATCGAATCTCGCCCGTTCTGTTGTCTCAACAAACTTGATAAAGGGGAAATTGGTCTTCAAAAGTCATGCTGCAGGCGAGAAGTGGAAATGCAAACTCGCATTGTGATTGAGTGCGAGTAGTCGTCAGTGTAGAAACTGTGCATGGCATGTCTTCTGTGAGGATGAAGCAGGGATGTTGGAACACCTCCCTGGTTGGAAAGAGTTTCGTACTTCCTTGTTTTTTGTTTCCTTTTTTTCTATGCATTTATGCTTACAGTTGTAAGCATAATAAAGATTAAATGACAACCAACGAAGAAACATACATTCCTCCCTGCTGAAAAAAAAAAACTTAACAAAATTATAATCAATTCCCTCAAATCAAGACATTTGACACATTTTTTTGCCTCGGTTGGTTTCTTCATAAACCATCGAGAGGGGTCCTACACCTGTCTGTTTTTTGCTTGCTCTATTGTGTTGTGTCTTGTTTTGGAATACTTGTTGCATGAAGGTTTAGCGCACACTCTCGTTTACGGAATGACCCCCCCCCCCCCAAAAAAAAAAAAAAAAAAAAAAAAAGCAAAACACAAAATCACACACACAATTAAAATTTGTATGCATTCAGGACACTAGCCCCTACAGTGATCTACTTGTTTCCACCTGGTGTACATTTCGAGTCAAATGGGACAGCTTGCTCTGGCTGGGGTTCATCAGATTGACGTCGTGCCAAATAAATCATTCAACTTGTACTGAGAAAGGGAGCCAAAGACCATCATATTATGATTTTGAATTGGGCCATATTTACTTTGCAGGTCCATTGTACGCCGAAATTGACAAGAACTATTGATATTGCGGAGACCGTAACAGGAAGTTTGAACAATGATTTCTGTTCCCCATTATATCTCGACGAATGGGAACAAGAGTGCGGCCATGGACGAGGTCGATTATCCATTCACGTTGAATGGAACACTGGTAATTGCCTCCTTTTGACTCTTAACTGTCTTTCAATATGTGGGACTGAGGCATTTGCCATGGACGTTGGCAGAGGGATTTGTTGTTGTAACACAGCTTACTCGTGATGGTCGGCTTATAGAAGTGGTCGGACTACAGTTTGCTCTGTGCTAATTCATTGTATACAAGTGATTTTCTGATGGCGATATCCCTGATTAAAAACAGCTGGATCACGCTATCCAGAATCATGCGTGTACAAGGTGCCTACCCATTCCTATGAATGATAATTGAAAAATATGAAGATCAACACCACTTTGACACTTGCATCGTTATTAATCACTGATTTAACTACTGTATATACAATCACATTACCCATTCACAACCGTGAGTGCGTGTTTTCTGCAATGCCATTGCAATGCTAACAATTATACATTACGTCTTCGTCTTCTTTCTAGCGTAGATAAGGACATGCGCCCCTCTATTTATCAGTTTTAAGGCCTAATGAGCCGTGTTATATCTTGCTGTGTGTTTGCTTTAATGAGACCAGGAAGATACCATATATACTCACATAGAAAGGTTATTTCCCTCCTTGCGCTAATACAACACAGTGTTGACATAAAATAATATGGTATGTTGCTCAAAGAGACTGGTTGTGTAGGTGTATTTCTATAAGGCAAACACAATTATGCAAAATCACATCCCATATTGGCAAACGAATTGGGGGGGGGGGGGGGAATAAGATTGGTTATCGTAATTCGCTCAAAAATTTGGCTTGTGCCCAGGGGAACATATGAATACGAGAAACTTCTCTTTCCGACTGCCGTTTAAATATAGACTCTGAAATTAATAGTTACCTTGAATGGGAAACGATGTGATTAAACGACTACAATTTTCTTCAAACCCAAGACGGTTTAGATTCAGTTGCATTTAAATTCTTTACGAAGTAGAAATAAAGAAGATAATCGTAAAACGTGTACCTCTTTGTGTGGGTGCATGGTTTAGTGAACAGCGGGACACAGACTCCTGCACAATTATGAATTTTACAGTTATTCTTTAATCAAAACGCACATTTTTTAATGGTTACCTAACAGTGTTCTTCAGAGGCCAATCTACAGCTCTCTTGCTAAGCTATGATAGATTTGACTGTGGACGTTCTGTCCCTTATGCAGACATATATAGGTAAAAAATTTATTTCACAGAAGAAAGGGACAAATTCAAAAGAAAATAAATAAATGTGTGGATGATAAAAGAAAGGAACATGGGGCAGTTTGCCTAAATCTGCGCAACTGATCTCCTCTTTTCGTTCCAACTTACATCCATATTTATTTTGTTTTTTTAAAGAAATGTGTGCCCGGAATCGTGCCCGGATACATGAAATGGATCTCACTACATACTTTGATTAATTTTGTCGATGTGAGGGCTTATCGGGTGCCAGCGGGAAATGATGAAATATATCGCGCCGAAAGTTAAGTGATCGGAGAACTTGGCTCTGATCAGAGCGTTCTCAGAGGAGGAACGGCGCGAGATTAATTCACGGCGCCACGATATACGTCCGAGATGGAATTGTAGTTTTTAAAGGTGCTCTAACCCTCGTCTTTTACAGCTTCGATGTATAATGACGTCAAGAGAGACGAAATTGAAATAAATCCGCCCTCCACATTCCTATAGCAACCCCTTTACACCAGTATCGATGTCCGTGCATGCTATTCTGTCACTCCCCAATGTTCCGTGCCAGAGTAAGCCCCGCGGACTAACACCCTTCTACTTCTACTAACTGGTGGCTCCTGATTACTTCCCGCGCTTAGATCGATACGATATACCATGTGATATCGATCCTGTCGATCACGAGATCACGGTACGACATTTCCCCCGTGTCAGTCGGTCAATTAGCAGACTACACTCCAGCTTGCGTGACCACCTGGCGCTATTATTTACACCACGACTTTCAGTTTTACATGCTTATCTCATGCATGTGCATTTGTTACTCCGATGTAATGCGTTTAATACATGGGCACAAGTGCAAAGTAACCTTCGCGTAAAACATGTTACTCACTTTTTGTCGATGGCACTTCTGCTACAATAATTCAGTCATGAATCGGCTTGACAAAAGGCTTTGTCGATGCCGTTATTACACCGTTGTAGTGCAATGGATGTAATTGCCATCGTAGTTTATCATAATTAATGGTAGAGTATCATTCACAAGGTTTGCAGAATATTACCAAATTTCTTCTGATATCATATCACTAAAGTCTTCTTCGTCATCAGTAGCAAGGAGATCTGCGACGCGAAGGCTAAGACGGGTTGCACAATGGAAACAGTTGTCTTGTGCATGCGGGTGCAGAACGCTATTTTTGGCCTTTTAGCGTCGTCGTATAGAGTTTGAGTCCAAGATCTAAAGTTTGCTATTATGTCTGAGTGAAAGAGAGAAAAAAATCCCCTTCTCTGTGTACAGCAGTGCGTTATTGTTGTTATGCTATTCTGTTACTCCTTGTTGTTGTTGTTGTTTTTTTGTTGATTATCGTCTTTATCATTGTTTCTGTTAATGATTGTCGTTATTATCAATATTTTCACTTCAGACGTAGATAGCAACAGTTTATCAGTTTTGTTAATAATGATCACAGGTCATGGTCGACAGATATGGGGTGTTGGTTTTTCTGTTTCAAAGCGAATAAGTGAAATACTTTGTCTATCATGTGTGAACAGATAGCAAGTCATCATCTTGGCCCTCATCTAGTATAATTGTACTCTTTAACCACATTCCGACTAATTATGATAGACTAAAAAAAATATACGTGGTCAGCCTCGACCCACTTAAACAGAATTTGGATAAATTGTAGTAAGTAATGTTTGTAGGAAGTGTTATCATTATAACTCATCCATGAGAGGGGAGGATAAGGTTAACTCCTGTGGGTCCTCGGTCCTACGTAAGCCCTTGTGTTGGTGCATTTCAGAACCCTTCATTTTGATGGCAGACAAGAAACATGGATTGCCTTTATTTCGTCAACTAAGTAATTTCACACCCTCAGCATGTATACTATCCTAAGGTCATGAGTATAACGCATCTTATCGACATCCTATTGACAGTCGATGTCAAACGATATGGCGACCATTCCACATAGTCGATCATGTTCATCTTCACCTCACATGATAAATCAACCACACGTTTTGGTAATGTGTGTGTGTGGGGGGGGGGGGGATAGGGTCACCTACAACAGTCCCATTAACCTATATATCGGCGTAAGTATATAACCAATGCCATTTAATCAATAAGTCAAGCTTTGTTGTTTAGATGGTTTTCTGGGGTCTCGCGCAGCTGCAGCTTGTCGATGCGTTAAATTGTTTTAAACGTTGTCTGTGCAAAACCTGTTATGTGTTCCACTGCCCATACTTGAAGAATCAAAGGCCTTTTTCCTGGTGTATTCCGAAAGGATGTATACGCACCGATACTCAACGCAAGTCATACAGAGTTCAACAAGTTCGATCATCTTCTACTATCACGCCACAATACGAGATTTAAAAAGGGCGAAAGTGTACATGTCACGATATTTTTAATTTCATTTTATTTATTTCCCTTCCGACAAATATGCATTTGCTATGATTTATGCCATTTACATGTACATGGTTATACAAATTAAGTTCAACATTGTAATGAATGAAATATTGTGAATGGAAGTATATCCTATGACTTTAATGACTATAGATATACCGAAACAAAAGTTGCTGGAAAGGGAGGGATCTGTTGAAAACAGGACTGGAACTCAAAAACTAAAGCAGCCGCACTCGACTCAATGTCTGGAGAGTGCCTTTCGCAGTGTCATACTGAAGGGTGAATGATGTTCACTCTACATAGATTGTCGATACTTTTTCAGCTATACGTTTTAATTTTATAACATCCTGTTCGTTGCAGTCCTGCATAGTTGTTCAAGGTGGTAGAAAAGTCTAATCCAAATCAAATTTCGACCTAATCAATGCCACATCCGTGGTGAAGATTGGGAGCTAAGTTAAATTACTGTTATCGCAACAATTTAAGCGCAATTTGAGCACTTCCCGACAGTATTTCAAAATCACCTTTTCTAAGTTCGACGTTATATCTCGTCTTCAAGATAAGCACATGATCTTTCCACTGTTGATCACAGCAACGCAAATCAATCAAGCATCACCCTTATGAATCGGTGCCAATATCTGACCTTTTTAGTTAATTATGCATTGTTTGCTCTGAGTCATCAAATTCATTCAGCAGTTTTCCTTTACTTGTGCGGAATTCGGGGCGGGAATATGACTGTCGCATTTAGAAAACAGCAATTATCGCAATAACACTATACTGTAATTACCATGTGATGGGTATACGTCATCAATTCCTCTGTGTCCCAATAGACGGGCCCGTTTACATTTGAATCAACTCAATGACGGAAAGAAAGAGAGCGCGCATTAAACACAGGTCATGTACACCTATGCAAACACTATTGCAACAAACCAACAAAAATATAAACCCATGTTTTTATATTGTGAATGCGACAATGTACCATCTTTTGTTGCGTTTGTATAGTTCTCAGGCGCACTCTTCTTGCGTATAGGCAAAATGGTGTGAGAACCCAAAATGACCTGTTCGCCTGGGAGCAGCGGGGGTTCACCAGCTACCAAGGTGAATTCACCGGCTCGTGCTTAGCACTTTTTTTTCTCTTTTTTTCTGTGGGTCGACGATTTTTGCCTCAAATGGAGTTAACATTATTCAGCAGCAAAGTGCCAATTATCCACAAAATTGCGTTTGGATAATCAGCAGGAGACTATATATGAGTTTGAATTTAACTACTCCATATGCTGTATTTCACAATGTATGCTTACTTTTGAAAAAAAAAAAAGTTCCCTGTTATTTTCTCTCACTGGCGAACAAAAGACATATTTCTTCATAATGATTACAATCTGGTCTTTAAGATAATAGTTAGGCATATAATGTTTACAGAGATATTTTGGTCCTATAGAACGAGTGTCTTATGATTGTTATGTCAATGAGAAATAACAGTTTCTGTGCGTTCTATATATTTTCTTCAGATGTACGTCGTTTTGATTTAGAAAGAGAAATCGAAGAAGACAAATTGCATGTGGAGATGTAGCCGCAATAATAATCAACTCGGACATTGTCACATGCTTTTCGAACCAGGAACCGGCAAGGATTTTTTGATTTTGATGAAGTATTTCATCACTGTATTAGAAATCGAGAAAGTAGTGTTGAATGTGAATGATGCTTTGACAAACGTCCCACCGACATAGATGTAAATTTCTGTCGCATCGCTCCGACGAGCCTAATGAGCCGTTTAGCTGGGTAGTTATGATTGTTGAGATACGTCGCCGGCGTTCCGGGGGAACTCATGCAGAGAGACAGCATTGTCCCTCGGCTTTGCCGCGCCGTTTGATGTTGACTTATTCAATCGCGCCTAATTTCCACGAGGATTTGACTGTATGAATCACACACAGACATTCAATAAATCCATTCTTTTAAAATGACATTCCCAGAAACGAGATTCCTCGATATATTTCTGATAACTGTTCAGTACTCTTCACTCAAAATTATGATATTTTGCACGACTTGCTGAAGTCTTCGTATCATCAATACTATTCACAAATGCAAGGAATGTACGCCGTAGAGTGCCGAGATTCAACAGACACTGGAGGTCCTGTTGTCGTCTGCAAGCGACAAGTACTGTACGGTAATACGAATTTTTGCCGCCAATGCATCTGTCTCCCAATGCCGCCCACTCTACCATCATTTTATCTAGATCTTCACTGCACTACTCTCCGCCCACCTCCGAACGATGCCGTAGCCGACACGGAGTATGATCAGTCTATGTCTTTTCAGTGGAGGTATATCGGCTCTGGCATTCCCCGTGGGACGTTGTGTGAGGGAATTTCAATATAACTCTGTATATCATGTCTGAAGGAAGAGAGAAACTTAATCAAAACGCCTGCGAAGAGTGGATACGATGGGCTATTCCAATAACAGCAAGCCTTTATGCGGGCAATAGAGCTCGGTTGGATGGAAGAAGAAGATGCGATCACTGTGCAGTGAAGGTTTCGCGAGATCTAATAAGATTCCATCTTGAGACGGCCGGAGGAGAGGGGGAAGGGGGAAGTGGGTGGGGAAGGGGGGGGGGGGGGGGAGGTAGCGTGGGCGGCCCAGCATCATTGCATGTCACGTGAAACTTATTACCAATTACCATGGCGATGATTCAGCCTCGAAAAAGCTCAAACGAAGAAGAGAAATCACCCTAATGACACGAAAAATAGTTTTTTTTTCTTGGTTCATTTGTATTTCCCCCCCCCGCAAAACTACAGTGGGAGAAAGCAAACTGCCTGCAGCAGTATGACTGAAAACATTACAACATTCATTCCTCTCACTCTCTTTCACTCTTTAGTGTTTGAATGGATCCTTTTTCCGTTCTTGTGTCCGAGATCTGCATCCAACAAGAGGAGGCGCTGTAGAATGATGCACCTCAGCACGAATACGATGTGACAGGTCGATGATCGTCTTGCTTGACTCTAGTCTTGGTTTAGGGCGCTCCGATTACCCCGCTGATCTTCCACACTCAGGCGATATCATTGAGTTCATTCCCGAACCTGTCCGAGTGTTTAAAGGGGAAACTATCTGAAATGTTGCAAAATCGTCTTTCCTGTATTTCCACCATAAAAAAATTGAAGTTAAAGGGATGGTACAGTATTGGTTGAGATGACAATTGGCCTTTTAACTTTTTTGCGAGATACCAAGAAAACACTTATGATATAGTATAGAACATACCATTTTAAGAGGAATTCAAAGTTTATTTGAAGAAAATCGGGTTTGGAATGACTGAAACATCCAAAAACAAAGTAAAACAAAACGATCGTAATAGAGTGTGGGTCCCACACTTTATCAGAATCGCTCTTTTTTGGGGTATATCAGCCATTTCAAAACCAATTTTCATCAAATAAATGTTGAATTCCTCATAGAATTACATGCTCTTTCATATTTCATGAGAGGTTTCTCATTATCTCTAGACCACCAAAAAATGTTAGAAACCTGAAATTAGGTCTCAACCAAAACTAAACCATCCCTTTAAGGTGTGTGCAGAGGGACTAAAAAAAATGATGATGTGGCCATTTATCATTGCCACAATGTGAATTCAGGGTTCAGGGCTCTCAGGAAGAACAGTAGACCTACCTGCCTGCTGATGGGGCTACCCTCTTGAAATAAGACCGAATAGATAAATATAAATACATTGGAAAAAAACAGTTTACCGTATTACTGTGTATTAGGTAGATAACGATATGATTTTAAAACATTTTTTAAAGTCGAGCCAATAACGCACGCGTCACTGACTCCTGTGTGCGATGTAATTTCACTTGGAGACACAAAGTTTGATGATTTGACGTACCACGGAGTAGCTCCAGTCCATGCGACGGGGACGCCACACGACTCGAAGCCCATGGGAAAATACGATGAACCGTGATATTTACCTTGTCATGCCACGCCAGTGATCATCAGAGTAATTACCGGGCAAGAGAAAGATATAAGGCCCTCCGATCTTTGTAGAATCCTCGGCATGACAGATTGTTCATATATTGATAGTAATGGCTTGGTATCATGCAAGATGGACTTTTGGCCTATATACGCTCGGAGGGGTCTACCACTATCTGTTTACCCATGATTCTGCTTTATATCTCCTGTTTAATGTCTAAGGATTGGTGTCACGCTGACAATTCACCAGAATTAGTCAGAAGTGGCTTCCATGGATCAAAGCACATAGATTATCAATCAATGTTGCACACACAATTATTATTTCCCAACAGTATAGTCACATCATTAAATTGTGCAGAATATACGATGGCGGTGAGTACTGGTGAGGTGTAATCAAAGTTGGCTATAATAGTAGGGGCCTACCGGGAAATTCTAGATGGGTTCTTATTCATTTTCGATTTGGAATGAACTCGGCTTCAGCTCGTTCGAATCTTTACAAAATGTTTGTCGCTTTTTAAGGTAATTGGTTTGAATTTCTGCCAAGAACAAGGCTCCAATGCAACATTTGCTACAATAAGCACCGCAATGCGTACATTGTGACTATTATGTCTGTGTGTGTCATGAGCGATCAATTGTGATGCTGACATGTGACATTTCCAAAATACAAAGTGACTGAGTTTTCTTCTATGGCATCGCCTGAGTCCACAAGAGCCAGTCCGTTTAACCTTTTAATTACCTTTGAAGAACTTTTAGTACACAATGCCAATGATATTTCGTCATAGTTTTCCTGAGAGGGTTATTGGTATGACACCCCGTCAACCTCCTCCTCGCCAGCATCTCTCGTCCTCGCCCAGCAGGGTGGGATCGGAGTAGGTGCGCCATGATGGAAAGCCATGATTTGCTCAAGGGTGAAAGAACCATGTGGACTTGGCCAGGGATGCATCAGCAACCTCGAAATAACATACAATTTCCTGTTCCCCTCACAAAGTGATCCAATTATCCGATTATTGTTGTTGCCCATTTCGATGCAACTCTGGCTGTCCCCGTGGGGTCCTCCATCAAAAAATAGCGGTGGTTGTATTCGTGAGTTTGACCCATTTGGGAGAGTTAAGTTGGATGTCATTATTGAATCTCGACCAAGATGACAGTAGTGTGATAATAAGTCACATAGGAATCGTACCTTTCATTTCATGCGACTGAGCTATTTTGAACACAAAGCCGGCACGTCCCCAGACGGAAAAGAGGAACTGTGTAATCTCGTCAGCGTCATGCGCTGTCTCTACACATGCATGATGGTCACGTTCAAATCATACATCATTTTTTAGAATGTGTCGTAATAATGTCATGTCAAAACAACTGTGCATCCTTATTTACCCAGGGTTGTCTCTTCAGTCCTGGCACTGCTCACCCAGAGGTCCCTCCCAGCATTATTAGGTTTGATTGTTTGCTTGCTTACTTTTGCGTTTGGGTGACGAAGGTATTGTCTAAGGCTGTAATCGCAGGACACGATTCAAATTCAGAACCGTTCGTTTTGAGAGTCAAGAGCCATATGTACTTGACCTCTATGAGCTTTCCATTTTTGTAACTTCTGTACAAAGAAAGTTTGAGTAAAAGTATTCCATGTTGCCAAAATAAGATGTAAGTGGCTTCTATAGCAATGGTCAAGGAGCCGCGCTGACACCAGCTATAGCTCACTCAAATCAGTGAGTTGTAAGACACCTCTCTGCATCGAATGATGTTGGGTTGCCACCAGGGTGCATTTCATGAAGCATTTTGTCCGACAAAGTTGTCGGACAAATTTGCTCTCAGCCAATCAGATGCAAGGATTTCAGTAGCTTGTAACAACTATTTTTGTCAGAAAAATATCCGACCAAACTGCTACATGAAATGCCCCCCTGGATGCCGTTACACACAACAAGACGTTGAGGAAAAACATGGAGGTTCGTCTGCACCCGACGATTTCACCGCAACTCGTACTGGATGACTGATGGGAGCTTGTTAGGATGAAGGGAAAAGAGTCTTCTTCTCATTCTCCTTCTTCAGTATCTCTAAAATCCTCAGAAGTAAGATGTTCTATTGCAGATAAGATCATCTCAATACGACCATTGAGAAGAAATGCGCAGCGTATTCTCCGAACGGCATCTCTCACGAAGGCGAAGGGAGACCTGGAAGGGGAGAGAAAGAACGGATTACTTGTTAAATCGCGTACCTGGATGAGTGTACGTCTGTGAGAACAGCAAATGAGATGTATTCAAATGTACCTCGATACTGATGAACTCTGAGATGCGACATTGTGCACCCCCCCCCCCCTCTCTCTCTCTCTCTCTCTCTCTCTCTTTTACTTCATTCACCTTGTATCAGTGCGCATGCTCGGTATTGATATTCTAGCAGCGGTGTCTCAACCGGTCGAAGACCCCTGTGTGCTAATACTACATGGGATTAAGGTGGCAAGAGACTCCGGGCTTAGACCCAGGGCCCTGAGTTAAATCCCTAAGCAGCTGGCACTCAAAATCCATAAAATCCACTCTCCTTTTTATCTCAGTCTTAACTTTTATTTCTATTTACGTACACCTTTCAATCTCATTTCTATTTCACTTCATTTTACGGGTATTACTATAATGTATCTCCTTCATTCTTCGGTTGCATTCTTCCATGTAAGCATCAGTTATTTTCTATAATTATTCTCTTCATGGCTATTTAATTTCAATTTCTTCAGTATAAAGAAGATAATGGCTGTATCATTTTATAATTGATGCTGTGTTGTATTTTGTACACACGCACACGCGCACATACACACCCTTTACGCGCACACGTGCACACAAAACACACCTCTTTTCCATGATTTATATTTGATTTCATTCAAATCATATAAGAAAAGGTACAGTATTATAAAGTCACATAGTAATTGGGCGTTTTATAGAAACTCGTTATAATTAATACACATGTACACACACACACACACACACACTCACACACACGAACACACTCACTCCCTCCCTCTCCTCAATTCTTTCTTGCGAGTGTCCTTCCATCTGCACCACCATTCCCCATCCTCACTTTATTCTCATTAACATTCTTCACACAACTCGTCCTCTTTTCCTCCTCCACTCTACCCCCTCTTGGCTATAAGCTCTCAATCAACTTGGTTCTATTTGGTGTGTCCTCCATCATTGGTCATTGAAGTCCACTCTCTCTGTTCCCGAAACCATTCCGTTCCCTCCTTCGCAGCACTTTCCCAGACTGATGCTGCGTGTGTACTGAATTAATAAATGTCTGCCTCATCAAGGAGGTAACAGCCTTGGCCTTACTCCTTGTACCCTTTCACTTTGCTTGTCCCTTTCCCTCCATCTCCCTATGAGCGCGCGCGCATACACACACTCGTTCCATCTCTCTAATTTTTCTTTCCCTTCCCCGCGTAGACCCTGTCAGGCTATGGCGAAAACAACAAAACAAAACGAAGTTAAACAGAAAACAGCAACATCGGAACTCGATGTATGAATGAAATCTTGCAAGTATTGGGGGAAAAAATGAAATATTTCGCGTCGAAAGTTATTCCATACGGAAAAAGTATAACGAAATCGCTGAAGGCTATAGATTCATAATCGGAAAAGAAACTGTCCGTGATGATGCTATGATAATGTTCACAATTTTTGTGTGATAATATACTTGGAGATAAATAGATAGATAGATGGATGAATGGGGAGAGAGAAAGGGGAATGGAGCAGAACAGCAAATGTGCAATGATGAGAGAAGAAAAAGGGGAGAAACACTGGGAATGGCAGCGCAGCCTGTATGCATGACAATTTTGTTGTAACCAGGGACAACTCTGTTTTTGCGGGTTTACTCCCGGCCAACTTTGCAGCGTCATAGCGGGCTGTGACCTTCTAGTAAGGAATAATTTGCATCTGTGAAGGAATACTAGTAAGTCATTTCCGCACGCTGGATGGGAAGTATCTACAGGCGAAATTAATGGGAAAAAGCCATCAAGTCAATTTACATATCAATGAAAGCTATAACGAAGGATTTTTTTGAATCAGTCAAACTCATTTTTTAAAGAAATAACGTACTTATGTGCCGAATGATGTGATTGGCCGCAGAAATGGTACAAAGATATCAAATCACAATGAAGTCATATGGTCATGATTAAGACAATTTTCTTTATAACAAATCGCATAATCAGTGTCACGCGTGGCCAATGATTTACTGATAAGAAATAAGCGTGCAGACCGATATCTCGACGTCAAATCAATTAGTAAATCGTGCATAAATGCCAAAATCACACGACAATGAACTTCTGTATAAGCGCTCTCTCACTCTTGAATGCGCCATTAATTATTGACGATGTCGATTTGTTCTGATGGGTTTATGTTGTTGACGGGAAGTCGTGCAAAACAAACATTGACGCTTTTGATGAACCGAGTGCTGTCACAACAGTTTTCTGCGCTTAAAAAATCCCAACAACTCTCACGTATTGCTAACAACTAAAACGACCGCCATGTCACGTCACTCTCTGTAATAGATGACTTCGCAGCTATATACCAGCATCTTCTCTGGACAAGGAACGATCACATTTTACCCAATTGAGCTTGAGTTTCCCCACAGAGGTTTGTCAGGGTGTGATATTTCACAGACGTTCACATCACCGAACAAATTCAATATCCCTAATCAAAAGTTCAAGACGAATAACTGAAGCAGGATACCTCATTATTTTTCCCAAGACATTATAGTCCCCGCAAAATATAGAAGACACCCCCGCTGTGCCCGTTTAGTGCTCAGTAGGAACTATTGGGTATTATGTTTTGTTTCTTTTGAGAATGATTAACGTTGACTTCAAGCCTTCAGTATGATAATCATGACGTGTTATCCGTCGCTATTACAAAGATTAAAACAACAATGTAAATGTTATAATAGTGTTCCCCAGCCGTTCATTTCCACCATGGTGTCGTCGAGTAAAGATGAAGTGTATGTCTAGGCTTGTTAGGAGGTGTCGGCCCATTAAAAGGACGCATCTGCCATGGAAGAGGCGCACCTGCGTCTAATATCCACCGACCTCGGTAATTCATCTAACGAACACATTCCTATCACCACCTCGGCACCTTCCTGCGAAAAGTTTTGATGTATAGATCCTTGCTGATACTTTGGAATCATAATATCATGGGCATGACCTACATTTGAGCAGGGTTTCATCTGATCTTATGTTCCATCCGCGTTACCATCCACTTACAGTCTCTATCATCCGCATGACGCCTATCATCAAGCGATGTGATGATCTTTATAAGCTTTTTTCGAGATCGTTAAAAGTAGAAAATGCAGTCATCTGGACCGGAATAACCAACATTTCTATTGATCGCAAAGGAAGAGAAAAGGAGAAATAAGACGGAGTTCGATTCTGCTACAACTATGCTCACAGCTGTAACATACAGTAATCCCAGGTGTATTCTAATATTTTGAACGGAAAAGGTTTACTTGCAGATGTCTAAGGTACGTAATTCGTGGCCTCCGGCGGGTGTACCGCGCACAGCCAACATGCCAATGGTGTTTTGATTTGGGGGTCCAGAGAGGGTTGGGAGACAGATGTCGAAGACGAATAAAAATCGTGTTTGACAAGTCTCTTTTAAGTCTGTTTTTTTTTCTGTTAATGTGACTATTCCTGGAGAAGGCGTATTCGATGACATCGAACATCTATTATCTGGGGGGATGAATCACTCCCTCTGCATTTTGAGGGGTTGTCTTCTATGAGAAGTCGGCCATCGTCGCCTCTCGTATTCCGGACGGGATCAGTATTGTCATCTAGTGGCAATCAGCACTCGCTCTCTTTTTCTCTAACCATCCGATCCGCGTGCGACAACCGAATGCGGTCACTAGATGGAGCTAATAATGATTTCTCCATAAAAAGTCACTCCCTTTCTTGCCCACCCCCCCCCCCAAAAAAAAAGAGAGGATGGTATGGACTTTTAAGTAGCGGCATGCTGTATTATATACGTGTGTGGAGTCTCCCAGCGGTCAATGGCATGCGACTTTTTGGTCATGGATAATCACGGGTATCGAAATAATCAAGGGCGCATAACTCCGTGAAATGATCAAGCCAGGACCAAATACATTTTTTTGAACAGCAGTAAATCAACCATGATGGTATCATCGACATCGTCAAACTCGGAAAACCAGGATTATATTGTAGCTTGCCATTATTGCAGACTTCTCTATGACGTGGGTTTCACATCAGCATTCGTCCCGGAAGTGTTTGGGTTGGAAACAGGGCTGAAAAGGATAACTTCATTTTCATAATAAGATTATATTTTTTTGTTGCAACTGATTGACAAATTGCCCTACATCGACGTAAATAAGCGCTGAATTGATCAGTGTTTTAGTAGTAGCCATGATAAAAAATCATGGGCGTACATACTCGAGCAGGATTCGAACCCACGACCTCCTGATCACCGGACAGGCGTCATCTCCACTAGACCACCGAGCTTTCACCCGACAGCAAGTGTTGGTTCTAATCCTTATAGCATGCAGCGGGTACTGCTTTGTTATTCAAATTTATGAAGTTCTTCCGTCGAGATGTTTTCATTGCAACTGATTGACAAATTGCCCTACATCGACGTAAATAAGCGCTGAATTGATCAGTGTTTTAGTAGTAGCCATGATAAAAAAATCATGGGCGTACATACTCGAGCAGGATTCGAACCCACGACCTCCTGATCACCGGACAGGCGTCATCTCCACTAGACCACCGAGCTTTCACCCGACAGCAAGTGTTGGTTCTAATCCTTATAGCATGCAGCGGGTACTGCTTTGTTATTCAAATTTATGAAGTTCTTCCGTCGAGATGTTTTCATTGCAACTGATTGACAAATTGCCCTACATCGACGTAAATAAGCGCTGAATTGATCAGTGTTTTAGTAGTAGCCATGATAAAAAATCATGGGCGTACATACTCGAGCAGGATTCGAACCCACGACCTCCTGATCACCGGACAGGCGTCATCTCCACTAGACCACCGAGCTTTCACCCGACAGCAAGTGTTGGTTCTAATCCTTATAGCATGCAGCGGGTACTGCTTTGTTATTCAAATTTATGAAGTTCTTCCGTCGAGATGTTTTCATTGCAACTGATTGACAAATTGCCCTACATCGACGTAAATAAGCGCTGAATTGATCAGTGTTTTAGTAGTAGCCATGATAAAAAATCATGGGCGTACATACTCGAGCAGGATTCGAACCCACGACCTCCTGATCACCGGACAGGCGTCATCTCCACTAGACCACCGAGCTTTCACCCGACAGCAAGTGTTGGTTCTAATCCTTATAGCATGCAGCGGGTACTGCTTTGTTATTCAAATTTATGAAGTTCTTCCGTCGAGATGTTTTCATTGCAACTGATTGACAAATTGCCCTACATCGACGTAAATAAGCGCTGAATTGATCAGTGTTTTAGTAGTAGCCATGATAAAAAATCATGGGCGTACATGTATGTACGCCCATGATTTTTTATCATGGCTACTACTAAAACACTGATCAATTCAGCGCTTATTTACGTCGATGTAGGGCAATTTGTCAATCAGTTGCAATGAAAACATCTCGACGGAAGAACTTCATAAATTTGAATAACAAAGCAGTACCCGCTGCATGCTATAAGGATTAGAACCAACACTTGCTGTCGGGTGAAAGCTCGGTGGTCTAGTGGAGATGACGCCTGTCCGGTGATCAGGAGGTCGTGGGTTCGAATCCTGCTCGAGTATGTACGCCCATGATTTTTTATCATGGCTACTACTAAAACACTGATCAATTCAGCGCTTATTTACGTCGATGTAGGGCAATTTGTCAATCAGTTGCAATGAAAACATCTCGACGGAAGAACTTCATAAATTTGAATAACAAAGCAGTACCCGCTGCATGCTATAAGGATTAGAACCAACACTTGCTGTCGGGTGAAAGCTCGGTGGTCTAGTGGAGATGACGCCTGTCCGGTGATCAGGAGGTCGTGGGTTCGAATCCTGCTCGAGTATGTACGCCCATGATTTTTTATCATGGCTACTACTAAAACACTGATCAATTCAGCGCTTATTTACGTCGATGTAGGGCAATTTGTCAATCAGTTGCAATGAAAACATCTCGACGGAAGAACTTCATAAATTTGAATAACAAAGCAGTACCCGCTGCATGCTATAAGGATTAGAACCAACACTTGCTGTCGGGTGAAAGCTCGGTGGTCTAGTGGAGATGACGCCTGTCCGGTGATCAGGAGGTCGTGGGTTCGAATCCTGCTCGAGTATGTACGCCCATGATTTTTTATCATGGCTACTACTAAAACACTGATCAATTCAGCGCTTATTTACGTCGATGTAGGGCAATTTGTCAATCAGTTGCAATGAAAACATCTCGACGGAAGAACTTCATAAATTTGAAGATTATATTTTATGGATGGTCTGGAAGCTATAAAACGGGTTTCCTTTTTAATCCACAAAATTAGAGCATTTGAATGTCGTCTCATCGGGCGCCCTTTTTTGTACACATTTAACTTTCCCCTTCATGAGTGCAGATATCCCGCATCCCGCTCCAGTGCTCCAGTCGATGGTTGGCCAGCTAGTTGGGTATAAAATCACGGAAATCGATTGATTGTCAGTGGGCCCCTTCACTTTGTTAGGATGTTTTGTTCCACATCCATCAGTTCATCCCTGTTACAGTCCCAAAATCATTTCGATCGATGGTGGTTTTTAATGAACGCAATTACCAGCTACAAGTATTTACATGTATTTTTCGAATGGCATGAGACTACAGACCGTCTACTATATGCATAATATCTGGATCATGCTATTGTTTCACAGAACGA
The DNA here is from genome assembly GCF_040938485.1 of Diadema antillarum. Classification (NCBI taxonomy): domain Eukaryota; kingdom Metazoa; phylum Echinodermata; class Echinoidea; order Diadematoida; family Diadematidae; genus Diadema; species Diadema antillarum. The sequence continues at coordinate 1,073,149 of NW_027271096.1, forward strand.
GTCTCAGCCATGCATTATTATGACATGCTTGATAGATGGCTTTTCGTCTTGAAATTATGAATTTATAAATATAGGTGCGAATCCTTGTCATGCCTTGTGATCATCTTTGTTTACTACACCTCTTTCATGCACTCATGAATATAGGAATAGATGGCAAATCTGACTGTCTAGAATGTAGAAAATGGAAATGACTTTAGTAATATTCACAAAGAAACAATATCACAGTGTGGTGAGTTACGGGTGTTATTGTCACAATGTCATTAATTACACTGTTCATTCATCAATACAAACTCAAATACAAGATTTTATATCCCTTATCAGCCAATAATGGGATAGGCGTGACCTGATTTCATGTGCTTTTAGAACGCTCAACACCAGTTTACCGAAAACTAATTGTATACTTCCCACTATTATCATTCTCTTTGTTGGTCTTCTCGCATATACTCCATCAAAGCAGTCTGATGCAGGTCTGACTTCGTAGTATCCTGTGTGTTCTAGACTAGAGCTGGAATGGTACGAAGAACAAAATGGCCCCCATTAGATGAGATGAGAATTACCAGCAACACGACAATAGGACTGCTAAACTCTCGTATTCGTGTTTCACGACAGATCTCGCCCGTAGATCATATATACGTGCATATAATTGTGTATGTCTATTTCACCCTGAGGTGTATAGACAGTCCCTCCCCCTCCCCTAATCGTCAGTCTGGAGAAAAGGTGAAATATATCGTGATTATCTCTCTGTTTATCATCGGCAATAGGATTCGGCATACATCTGTCTCTAATTCTCACCCCATGTATTTTTGATAAGAGATACGCAGGCATCTCAACTTCATCTCCCTTCGTGACGAGGCAATTCCGGTGTGTACAAGATGTATTGCGTCAGTTTCCTAGAAGGGGGTCAGTGACCAAAGAAATAGTCGGCTAGGCCGAGAAGCTCAAGACGGATGATCATAATACGAAACAACAATGATAATGATAACGATGCTAATCTTCCACTCCAACCAACAACAGATTACGTCTCCATCAATTCGGTCGTTATGAATATTTGACGATTGACGTGCTTGTCAGGAATTATGGCGATCATTTTCCACGGAGACGTGCATGAATATGTTATCACTTTGAAAATTGTATCTGGCACTCTGGCTGCTTGCGGTGTTGACGTCATTATTATTTTCTCTCTCTTAGAGCGATGAAGAAAGATAAGTTTATCGCTACATGCGACTTCATCTGTATAGCTGACACATGTTTATTAATTGTCATATGATATGGTGCAGGTGGAAAAGGTGACCATTGTAATCAATATTCATGAATAACTTAGTGAGAATTGGAGCATATGAAATCGCATCACAATCTTTCACGCTTAGTGCATTAAATGTATGCATGTACATGCAGTTGTTCGTTCTCAGAGCATGGATTATTATTATTTTTTTGTTCCTGTCAAAACTCGATAACTCTGAAATTCAGAACAGTAGGACCCACATCTACAATGTGATCATTTTTTTATATGACTGAATTACAAATTATTGCAGTGATCTTTACTTACAGATACGTGCCATGAGTATTCTCGCCACCAAATGAGTATTTCTACGGAGAGCCAACCATCTTGACGTCAATAATCATTGTGCGACTTCCGAGGTTATGACAAGTAGCCACCATCGTTGAAGACATACAATTTTAATCCATCAAAGATTTTTTTTCCCGAAGGGAGAGAAAAGCTATATCAATAATAAAGTTGTCTTAGGGCGTGGATCTAGGGCGTAGATGAGGGGTAAGGGGAGGTTACACAAAGGAGTGAGTGAGATGTAAGTGTGAACAACAAACTAAAACAGCACGCCTCTGGAATAAATACGCCATTAATGAAAAAAGAAAGAAAAGAAAAGGCCAACTGTCTCCATATGATTGTGATAATCATTCAATGTGTTTGTAAATCTACTTATATTTATTCTTGATATATCACTGTCACTGTGGTATTCTCTATAGGAAGCGCTCCACAAACATACTCATGTCTGTACATCTTTCACCTATTAAAATCTGGTACGTGTTTTATCAAGCATGATACGATCGCATTCTTTCACATTTTGAACAAGATCCACAAACTTTGTATTGATGATCCACCACAACCATTGTGATTCCTTCTGTCAGCCAAGAAATGAGACTTGTTGGAGAAGTCTGACATTCCTACACGAACATAGAAAACGAGTTGGTGGTGAGAAAGAAGTAAACACAGCGTCTCCATATTGTCGAAAACGACATTTTCGAGGGATGGAAATCATGCAGGTTGCCCTGAGCGTTATATTTTATCAGATTATAGCAGAGTTTTTAAAGCGCCTCTCCCTCTCCATAATTTTTGTTGGTACATTGTACTCCTGGAATACAGACGTCGATTTTCTCTGAATTCTCAATGAATATGTATTGGGAAGGCAATATGAAACCGAGAGCAAATTTATTTTCATCTTATTTCCAAAGATCACACTGGATAGATTCAGCATCAAATTACAGAGCAACATGACGTTGCTACCGAGATCAAACCACTACCACACTCTTTCTTATAAATCCTGTACACAACGTTGTGAATCGTTCGTAGTGGCGGTTTCTGTGTATGAAGTTATGGAATGGAAATGGCCCGGGAAATGGGCATCCAGATGTGTGGTGGTCAGATATAACAATATTGATCGATGATTCATGCCAATTACGTCCAGGTCCGTCGCGCATGCGCAGTTTTCTTGACACAAAGACGCACTCTTTGCCAATGTTAAAAGCCTTTCTCAAAGCACTTTTTAGGGGGGGTGCATCGGTAATTTCATGTAGCCAAAACGGAATGGGGATAACGTTCAAACGACATGTTTTGAGTTTCCTCTTTAGCTACTCTATCTCGTTCTACTTTTACAAAAGTCCTCATTTCGAGATCACCAGACATCACGTATTAAACTCATCGTGACTATACGACTCATCGGTAATTATACGACATTATTCTGTTTTATAAGTATGGTCTCTAAATACATTTTTTGGAGTAAGTTGGCACGTTTTCATGTGAATGGGAGGGCCTATAATTGAATTGATATCCACTGTATTTATCAGCCTACGGTCTCTTTACTTGACACAAAATTAATGCTTTGAAATTCTCATGCTGCCAACTATGATACGCAAATGAAAGTATGTCGACATTGTCTGCCCTTATAGAAAAATGTGTTGCCTTTTGAATGATGAAGTTTTCTTCTCTTTTGTAGTCTTATTTGTTCCTTGTTTGAAAGTATAACTGCACATAAACAATGATACTAGTGCTTCAAATTAAAAAACAAAAACACCCAAAAACATTCATAACTGTTTCGGGGACTCGATGTCAAGACTTTCTGAAATATTCAGCACGGCATCGTGTGAAATCGCCGCTCTGCCATTGATTTGATTGGTCATGACTCAAGGGACGTGTTTAGAGCATAGTTTTACATAATTGTCGAGTAGCCTGCCGTTAGAACACGTGACCATGCAATTGGTGAACAAAAGTCATTAGAGGCATGACACTGACACAGCAAAAGAACTTAGGAGTTCCATCTTCTATCAATCGCGTTCAGAGAGAGAGGAAGGGGGGGGGGGGAAGGTTGTCGATGATTTGCCCCATTTTAGAGAGATGAATTGTATGTGGAAGGGTACTTGGAAAAAAGCAAGGAGAGTGACCGAAACACCGTATATAGTTCCCTCTGTAGCTCCATGGTCTATAGTGGTGTAACTATAGTCGTGCTTATACACCAGCACGATTCCATTTTTTCTTCTCATTCTTGTTTTGTTTTTTTCTTTACCAGCACCTATCTCTCTTATTCTTTATTATTATGTCTAATAGGGAAATAATGCTCTGGCGTCACCATCTTGCAAAGATTTTTATTTGTTTTCAAACCTCTTCAAAATTTCGCTAAAATTATGAACAGAGATAATCATATTGTATCAGTTAAGAAATAGAACTTCAAAAAAAAAAAATCAGTTTTGATAAGCCCAGATAAACTCAAGATTTGTTGATGTAAAGTTTCAATTTATTTTAGCTTTTCCCTTATCTTCCGTGAGTACTAATTACACTCTATTACAATATCGCTTGGATGGCTGTGGAGAAGTAAAACTATATCCGTGAATCAAAACACACATCGATGCGTTTGTAGCACAAAAGACATCGTTTTATGGGCCTCTGGTTATCTGTCGTTTTATGTTTATATGTACAATAACAGCGGGGCGGCCACAATAGGAGTTGACCATGTAGGCCTATAGTGAATGATGAATGCACAATATCTGAAGACGGATTTGATATACATGTAGTTAAGACGCGAAGAGGTATAGGGGGCTTCAGTGAACACCCTCTGTCTCTTGAGTACGCGTGTTGCAGTCTTCATCCACTGTGCCCTTCGCTTAGAAAGCCACTCAGATTAGGCTCAGCTTAGGATTACTACAATCTCTGGTGCCACGACTTTTGAGCTATGTGGTGGGAACAGGGCTTAAGTTAAGCTCTTCAAACCCAGCCTACTAACCACCAGAACGCAGTCGAGATCCAGTCCACTTTTACCGAACCCATCTTTATATCAAATGAAGTGTGACGTCACTGAAAAGCTTCTTACTGTTGGACGACCTTTTTTTCCAGCATAATTAGCCCAATTTTTTTCCGGAATCTGACCGGTCTGCAGAGGGCAGACGGAGGGTTATTGTCGCCGAACCTGACACATTGATATGCACCTGCTGAGATGCGGAGCTGAGATGCACGCCACTCTAGAGACTAGAGTATAATATATAATGACAGATTGAACCATGATGGAGAGACACCGGGTTAAAGTATATGAGTGCATCAGATCAGCTTTTTCGTTTTATCATGGTCGTTCTGTGACAGATGAATGAGCTACTTGACGAGCCTGTAAGTCTCTCTTCAGGCGCCATGGCGAAAAAGAACTTGATGCGATGAAATATCCCCTACACACCACGTCCACATCAAAATCATGTTGAAAATATATTCGGGCTGAAAGTGTATTTAGCATTTTTGAAGTCTAAACTACATTCATCTAAAACGTGAAAACTGTACCTCACACGGGCACGTATCTTACTGAGGTGTGTTGTCAACATGTGGAATATTTTTTATCTCGAGTACTTGGCGAATATTCGTATCAAAGTTCTCTGGTGAAGGTGCAAACATTCAACATGATTTTATGTGTTGAAGTAAATATGTGACACCGACCTGGCACTGTTAGACACGTGTGCCTTCAAAGTATTACCTGAACACTTGCGACAATAACGTATTTTACCATGTTTACAAGGTAAGATCACGGAGCTCATCTCGTAACTCCATGGCAAGATCCTGCTCGGGAAAAAAAAAATGCCACATCGATTACCATTTTTGGACCCTGTGAAAAGCTGATCGAATCCTCCTCTCCTATCGATTACCAGACTGGCGGTGGAATGCACCCATCAATTTAGTTGCATTCTGTGTTTCTTTGGTGCGAGTGTCCGGATGAAAACAAATCAATTTATCCCTTTGTCGAAGGAGGAGAAGCATTTTCTTAATATACACTTCCTGTTTATCAGTGTTTGCATTCTCATCCGTGAAATACCTCTATGATTTTTGCTTACTCGATATTTTCATCTTCTTCCTCTTCTTCTTCTTCTTCTTCTTCTTCTTCTTCTTCTTTCTCTTCTTCTTCTTCTTCCTCTTCTTCTTCTTCTTCTTCTTTCTCTTCTTCTTCTTCTTCTTCCTCTTCTTCTTCTTCTTTCACTTCCTCTTCTTCTTCTTCTTCTTCTTTTTCGTCTTATGATTCATCTACTTCTTTCTCTCTCTGTTTCTGTCTGCTATGCTTTGTTATGTTGGCCTTGCTATACGTTCTGGTTGATTAATTTTATTTCCATTTTGTATGATATAGAATTTTAAGACTCCAACATTACCTATGTACTTATAATGCTTCGTTGATATAAAGTAAATGCATTCCGTTCCCAGATATAAATGACCGACAATACTATGTGCATATGAATGTATTGTTTGTGTGTTGTTGTTGTTGTTGATTTTTACTGCTGATTCAGGCCAGCATTTTGATATCAAATTGACTGCCAAGCGTTGATGGCACCCCGTGTCAAATGATGGTACCTTTTCCTATTCCTATCTTTGAGTCAGTGATCTTGGGTAACTAATGCATTCATTGTAGGCCCAATTTTGTTCCAGGAGGGATTGTCGATGTAACCCTAGCGGCGGAGTATTTTGTAAAGGTCTATGTTTACCATACACTACATGACCTTCGTGAATTCGGGAAGGATTGATTACAGTGTTATTTGTTCTCTTAAAATTTCTTTATTTTGTGTTCGAAAATATACTTCTCGAATGAATCAATCAATCGTCAGTCATTGTGAGTATATGTTATAGTGTTGGACAGCAATATATTCATGATGGTCAGTATTTCAGATCTTGTTTCTATCTGACAAAATATTCTCCAACATTATTGTGTCACCCCTGTAGGCTAAAGCCTTGGACGGAGACTACTGCACCAAAGACGAACCCTCCCTCCTGGTCCGAATCGAGTTCCTCAACGTCCAGGACATCGCTGGTGTGATGACCGATTACCCCACGCTGGACTTCGAGCGGTTCCAGCTGTACCATACCAGGTATAGGACACGCCCAACGCATGCGTGGCGCCTCAGTTTAGTCTATGGTGAACTTTCCGGTATAACTTGGACTTGGGCATCAGAATGTCCATGTTACGTATCGGAAAATCGTATTTTCGTGTAGTTTGTCTCTCAAGTGTAAAAACTGACCGTTTTATCCACTGAATTGTATTCAGTAGTGCTTTAGGCCATACGCTTCATCACGGACGAATTTGTGCATGATTGTCACTGAAATATCCAAATTTTTCATAAATGGGTAATTTCTCATAAAAGGGGAAAATGACGAGAGAAACTCAATTAAAAAGCGTGATGGAATTTTTCAGTAGGCCTACACAAGGCCACAGAAGGTTTTTTGATAGTACTTTTGTTCAAATTTTGTTGGTCCACCGTCCACATGTTCAACCTAAATTTAGATCAAAGGCTAGTTTCTAGTGAAATAAGCGTTCATTATCATACAGAGTTAGACTTTTTTTGAGGGGGGGGGGGGGGAGGGGAGGGTAACGGTGCTCATGGTATTGTTATTTCATTCTGTAAAGCAAAATTAGCATCAGACAATGGCACCATAGCCAAGTAATATAATCTGTCACAGACCTCGGCCCATATTGCAACAGCTGTGTTTCGGTGCCAATCACTTCCGTGTGCCAAAAGTGCGATTTGATAGGTTTTTTGCAAGTAACCTGGCGATTTTCGGGTGTTGGGGGTCGCTCATTATACAAAGGGGCGACAGCTCATCTGGAAGATATTACCATGATTAAGTCTTGGTAGCAGATATTATATTGCAATTGACGCTACAAGAGTGTTAAAGCTTGTTGATCCAAGAGAATTAAGATTAAGTCAGATTAAAGTGGCGAAACCTGGCGATCGAGCATAAAATTCCCATTGCCATTGTTGTTATCATCAGTAGTTTAAAGAGGATATTAATGTGTAACTAAGAGAAAAGGACATCACCGTATCAATCATGTAGTATAATATTGTTCACCTGTATAAGATATCACCAGTGAGGTGGAATCGTTTCACCTCCCTGATATTACTAGATGTCTTGCGCCTTTTTGCTCATGTGACTATACAGGCCTAGTATGTTGACATAAAAGTTCTTTAATAAGCAATACAGAATTATTTGTGCGACGAAGTACAGCACTCGCGTACTCTCAAATGCCGTCACCCAGTTATATACCACGGACTGATCTTTATCAGCTTCCTCTCCGTGTGATTCAAGAAATTTGTGGGGTTTTTTATAAGAAAACAAGAACATTTTTTTTCCGTTCGATATCGGATATAATTTCCCAGCAGATGTATTCACTGACAAGCCGCCCATATTATAGTCAAGAAGCACACAAGAAGTCCCCTTATAATCGTGTTGATCAGAATGTAGGCCGACACCGCAAACTTCAGTCCCCGCACGCTGCTCGAGCGTTGGGGGCGATGGGTCTGCATGGAGTGCAGTTGTCATGGTAACGTGTAAATCCATCCGACTGCATTGATCCGCGCAACATCGCCGTATGTGAATACGCAACAAAAAACAGAAAGGGATAAGTGGTGAGGTGAGGGGTAGAAAACATTTGAAGAAATTTGCGTGCTTATCCAGACGTCGCCACAGAAAGAAAATGTAAGGCCGTACACAAACAGAATGGCTGCTATAATTAGTGGCAATATTGAAAGAATCTTTTTGTCTTGAAGTGTCACGGACACTGCTGGCACCCGTTTTCGCCATGTGAGCTGTTGAGCTGGTGCTCATCAATACAGTGACTGCAGTATCTGCGGTGTCATCAACTTGTGCATGATCGTCTTCATATTCACACATCAGCATTGAATACTCTTGCAAGTTATGATAGGAAGATGTGTGTATGTCGCTCTACCTAATTATGTAACATGCACAGGAAGTACAACCTAAGAGCAATCTCAAGGGTAGTGAGCTGAGTTGGTTCAGTCGGTAGCGCGTCTGCCTCCATGCAGACCCAAAGGACTCGGGTTCGATTCCTGAATCTAAACTGAGAAATGTTGTGTGTAATCAGTGTACCGCCCCCTCTACTCATATACCCATAGTATAAGAGGCAAAACACTTTGTTCCTCGGATAGGACATTAGAATGGAGGTCCCGTATGTGAGAGAGTCACAACTCATGCACATGAGATCCTACTTCATTCATTCATCGCAAAGAGCAGGGCGTTTAACCCGGTGAAGCGGTCCCGCCTTACATCCAACTAGACCCCATGGAAGACCAGCTAGTGCAGCTGACTATAAGCTATCCGGCCATCTTCTCAGATGGAAAATAAAACAAACAACGGACAAACTGCCGGAAACAATTTTCTTTAGAGAATCATGATACATTATGAAACATACATTAATGATATGTATGTTTCATAATATGATACATTATGAAACATGGTATATTCGTAATCATAAATTATGAAACAGAGCCGCCGAGACACTGGTTATAGCATAAACAACGCTTGTGCGTCCTACCAGCCAGCCGTGAATGAATTACGCATACAGGCGAGGAAAATTGAATATTCCACGGATAGACAAAAAATGAAAAAAAAAATAAAATAAAATAAAATCAGCATTAGCTGGCCCTGAAAAATCCATTACGCTGGAATTATGACAATAAATCGTATACACCAATTCACTATTGACAGCCACAAGGCCGCATTGTAGACACATACCTGTTTTCAGCCAACATACACAGTGATTTAATGATGAGATTGGGTAACTTCGCACATTGGGCCATAAGGCAACTGTATAGAAGTGGTGCGCAGAACCGTATTCCCTCCCGAGACTGAGCAAGCGCAGGAAAATCAAAGCTGTTTGCCAGTCTCCATGAGAATGAATGTTTATTCTGTATAATTATTTTGTAATCTATAGTACATTATACAGTCCTGGATTTAGACAGACATTTTGTTCGTGTAATGTACATTTTTTTTACTGTCTCGATGTACTGTGATCACTGCACTATTAATTACATGCACATTGGGGCCATCGTATAAATACATATAGCACGTACCTATAAACAATACAAGTTATAGGGGCACTGTTTTGGTTGTCTTTGAGGTGTGTATCAACGGGATTAGAAAGTTTGAAAGAAAGATCAGAAAGTTTAGAACGTTTGCACCTATTACCTCAGGTTACTGATTGTCACCTCCCTAGTCATTATTTCCATTTTATTTGCAACAAACCTTAATAATCATCCATGGTTATTTCTATTCCTCGTAATCTTTCAGAGAGGGTCTGAAGAGATGTCTGAGGCAGAATGAGCAGCTGGTCCGAGAACTAGAATCCCTGCATGGTCGGCTGAGCAGCGCCATTAAGGAGAACAAGGACTCTCGAGAACTCGTTCAAGACTTCCAAAAATTGCTCAAGGTAACTACATGTCACAATCAGAACCTCAACAAATAACTAAGACGTTGATAGACTTTGTGTGTCTATTATTGACAGAAATTTCAAAAATGAATATTTAAAAAAAAAAATGGCAAGGCACTCAAATTTTTCGTTTCTATTACATTGCTCACTCGTGAAAGAAAGATTTATGAACTTTTAGAGGTGATTTTCTTTGTTAATTTTCTGTTTGTTTTGATTTGTTTTATTTGTTTTTTCTTGTTTGCTTCAACCCCATATAGAGATGCATGCACATGCATGAAAAGCACATAATTCGCAAACATGACTGTCGATCAAAAAGGCTATTTTTATCATATCGGACCCATGTAGAGTATTCCAGTCATTCCATTGTGCCTCGTGTCCCCAGTGAGGCAAGGTTCTGAATTTTTAGTGTAGGGCACATCATAATGTCATCACATTCGATTCATCACGTCTGTTTGTCACGTTCATGATTAAGAAGGCTCTTTTCGTTGAGGCCGTGCATGGTATTCCAAGCAGGAATGAAGAAAGAGCATAATAATTATACTCACATTTCTCATCACCCGAGACGTTTGTGTATAGAGTTCTGGGGTGAAATTCAACTTATAATTATAGACTGTCCTGATTAGGTCGAAATTTGGTAAACTAGTAGAACTTCTGGAGGACTATAATCAGAAGTTATGAACTGTTAACATTTTGGTGCAGTCATCGCTGGATGAGAAGACTACTACAGTTTATGACGTCACGTGAAGAACAAATAATAAAAAAGTGCAAGGAAAAGTCAACATATTTTCACTTTTCTAGCAAATGAAAGAGCCCTGAACGTCAAAAAAACCACATCAATGTGGATTGAGCGAAGGCAGCAATATTAGTTGAACTCATCAGTGAAAGTTTGAGGAAAATTGGACATTCCGTTCAAAAGCTATGAATTTTTAATGTTTCGGTTCCGTCAATTCTGGACAAGGTGACTAATACAGTTCATGACATAACTATGGACAGCAATATACATTGTATAGCAAATATAAAGAAAATTCAACATACAGTTATTATTTTCAATTTTCTAGCATTATGAAAAAGCACTTTGCTTACCTCTTTCAGAAAGTAGAGGGAATGATATTACCTTTAACTTGTGTCAGTAGCATGTCAATGGAATGTGTACTTTCCATGAAAAAATCAAATTTTGTAGAATTCTCCATAATATTTTCTTTATATTGTGATCCACAATGACGTCATGAACTGTAGTAGTCTCCTTATCCAGCAGCGACTGTACTGAAGCTTTAAAAATTCATAACTTTTGAATTGACTGTCTGATTTTCCTCAAACTTCAAATGATATATTCTACTAATACTTCTACTTTTACTCAATCCGAATCTATATTTGGGTTTGGGTTTCCTGTAACTCTTTCAGAAAGTAGGGGGAATAATACTATCCTTATTATGTCAATAACAAGTCGAGAGAATAATCATTTTTCAGTGAAAAAAAATGAAATAGTGCGGATTTTCTTTATGTAGGCCTATCATTTATATCGTTCTTCATTTGTGACGTCACAAACTGTAATAATCTTCTCATCCAGCGATGGCTGCATCAAAAGTATAAAACTTCATAATTTTTTAACGGATAGCTCGATTTCCCTAAAATTTTGTCTGATGTATTCTACTGATATTGCTGCATGTCACTCAATCCACATACATTGTTGGGTTTCTGGATTTTTCCGTGGCAAAATCACACGTAGACTTCAGGGCGTAATTGGTAAGGGTTTACACAGGCACAAATCTACGTCTTTATAACGCGAACGTACATAAGCGGAGATTCGTCGCTTTTGTCGGTGCCTTCTTGTCCAATAACAACGTATTAGAATCGGAGACGAATGAAATGTGATATCCAACGATTCCCTCCGCCCCCTGTATACGATGTATAGATGAATAGAGACTTCGTGCTTTCACCCGACCCGCCGCTTGCTCCTCCGCCGCCTCTCCCGTCCCCTCCGCCACGACAAGAGGAACCATTGGCTCCGCCTCTGCCAATATCTCCACCCCCAGAAGACGCGGAGCAGTTGATGAGATGGTTGCAGCAACAAGTCTTTCACAGCAACCCGCTTATTAGTGTATGGAATTAAAAAAAGATGACAGTCTTTTTCATGGCTGCAGACGTCAGCAATATTTTACGCCTTTTATCACCCCGTTATGTATCCTGTGTGGTATTCACATAATCCTGGGATTTGTTCCGGAAAACAAATACTCCGACATGTTCCTTTTTTTAAAAATCAGTTCTCATTGTACGCTAACAAAACAACGGACTCGACTAATACACCGACAATCTAACAGCGTCATTCCGTTATCAAAACAACTAAACAACAGACTTACTAAAGCCCGCAGACAAAGCCATAATCAATAGCCATAATCAAACAACATTCATGGTACATCTGAGAAGTCACGGGCAAATATATACTTGGCTCGGGTTGTGAACTAGCCTATCGTCAACTCTCAGTATTGTTCATAATGACCTGTTTTGTTGATCCACGATAACAAGCAATGTCTGAAAATTAATGAAATGAAAGGTGTCGATCCCGTCTCCCCCTCCCCATCCCCATCCCTCTCTCTCTCTCTCTCTCTCACACACACGCTTTCATTTACTTCTTGTGGTGGTTTTTGCCCCCGAAACATTCCGCTCTAAACCTTTTTTTTCTGGTCATTCTCACCGATAATTGTCGATGAACATTTTGTGAGGAAATAAGCTTTTAACGTTCTCTCCGCAGTGAGACGATTGTAGCTAACTTGTCAACAAAATGGATATTTAACGCGTAAGTCTGTAGACTAGTAAATCAGTCTTTTTTTATTGGTATACTAATGCGACATAATCATTACGCATAACTTCCACTTTGCGCAAAGGTGTTCATACCCTGCAAATTGGAATACAACTTTATGGGCGAACTTCAAGCGTGTGTTTACTATTCAGCTCGCGTGAAGATTTACTTTTTTTTTTGTTTTTAATGTTTCATGGCTGGCAATAAAAAACCAAATCACAAAAAAAAAAAATGTCCGCTCGTAGATGTACACGAGGAAGAGAAAAGAATTGAAATAATGAGGCATACTCGATTTTGAACTCAGGCTAATGGGAGTTAGAGGATCAAAGCAGATTCTTCTTTTTCAGATCATTACTTAACCAGCTTATGTAACTTCGCGTTATTCTTGGTATTGATGTGTTCATCTTTCACTCATGCGCACTCTCATAATTCCCTGAAACGTCTAGCCTTTTGTACCCAAAAGCATCCATACTTTCATTCCATCAACATTTATATAATATATAATCGCATATCTCATGTGTGAGCCCCATCCAGTAAGCAGCGGTTATCACTTTATTGTACGCCCTTGGTACCATGCATCCTTGTTCTGTACACGCATCATCACATTATAATCCCACGCCATCGGCATGTTCCTGAAAACCATCATGGCTGCCACTGACAGTCTACGAGTGTGAAATGCTTAACGCCGTTATCCTGTAACCGTAGCACTTAGTAATACTGCAGCTAATAGTATACAATGGACTGTTCAAGAGAACGAGTCATGATTCCAATTAAACATGAATCGTGTTTGCAATGATCATTCTGTACGGGATGCTGGGCGAGTATTATTGGTACGCCCATCACAAAGCCATCACTTATAATGCACTGTTTGACTGCACTTATTAGAAGAAAAAAAAAAATGTTTGCTTGACGAAAATGCCGTCCGTTGCAGGTTACATTTGGTTGATTTCACGAAATTTTAATTCTTTGTAACAGTGAAGCTTTGAAGTGAGGAATTACAAGTAGCATTCAGGTAATTTTGTAGTCCATTCGTTTCCACTGATAAAGAATGTAAAATGGAGGTACTTTGCACGCAACACTTTGACAAAAGCTCTGAGATTTTGAGAACGAAATTAATCGAACATCCTACGAGGCTGTCTCTGATAACATGGCTTAATATGTGGAATACAGTGTCAAGAATATTTCGTGTCTGATGACTGCTCTTGCTCTTTCCATTTCATAGGGTGAGTCTACAGCAACTCTTGGACGACAGCTTCCCACTCACACCCCGTCAGCTCGACCGGCTTCCAACTCCTCGTCACCGACCCTGCCAGCTCAGCCTCCAGTGCCTAGACCCCGCGGTATGCGAGGACCTCCCCCTCGTCCTCCACCCAGGGCCTATTCACCGGTGGCTACCGATCTTGTCGTCACGAGGCAGTTCACCTACGCGCCGGGCGGGACGACGGCAGCGAGCCCGCAGTCGCCGATAACACCACCCATGGCGAGTTCCGCCGGAATGGCAATGGTAACGGATCAGCAGCGGTTGGCCGCCCTTAACTCCAACGACACTGCCTTTAAACGGTTCTCCTTCACGGGAATCAACATCACCCCGGCCATGATCTCCAGGGAGGCTTCGGAGACATCATCCAGGAATGTAGACGTACCTGCGCAGAGTTCGGATAGCGGGAAGGAGGCTGAAGAGCAGCAACAGGTTGCAGCCACTAAGCCAAACAACAGAATGGCATCTGTTCCCAACACAGCGCCCTCAATGGTGATGTCTAAGTTGGGCAACGGCGGCTCGTCAAGAGGGTTTGCTCTCGCTAGGATGACACGACCCCCCGTGAACACATCGCAGCAAAGAGTGAATCATCTATCGGCGCAGCAGCCACAGCGGTCCGCGGCCGCAACACACCGCCTGAGCTGGCCGAATGAGCTATCCCCTCCCCCTCCAGCGAGTTCCAAGTCAACGGGAGATCTCAACGGGCAGGTTTCTAATCACCAGACCTCAGTGGAACACCAGCAACTGGCCAATGGATACCTCATGCCGAACTCAGGTGTAGCTAACGGATTTCAACCCAACATCCAGCAATCAGCAAGTAGTCCCAATATATCATCGCCCGACTCGAACTCTTCTGAAAAAGAAACGAAGACGTCAACGCCAAGCAGCAATGTATTGGCCAGCTCACAGGCCAACTCGCTGAATCCTCCATTGAACGGTAGTACTTTGCATAGCCCCGGAGGGCAAAGTGCGTCCCCGACTGTCGAAAAGGGGTTCGTGTATACACCAGTTCCCGACTCGATCGCCAATCGGAGATCACCCGTGCCTGAAGCAGCCTCTAAGCCTCCTACCGCTCACGCCCCACAGGTGCCGACGTCAGCAGGTGGGCCCAGTCAGCGCAACACAAACTGGCCGACTAGTCTACCCGTGCCGCGAAATGGTGCGGCACACAGATCTTCGTCTGACAACAGTTTGCATCATGTCTCAAGCGCGGGAAACAATTTACCCGTGAATTCGTCGTCGCAGGAAACTACAAGTACGAACGAAGTGGTTGCACGCGCGAAGTCAACACCCAGTAGTCCTGAACGCGTCGTCCCAAAGCACGCAGTGCGTACGTCGAAATCGACGCCGACTACACCAACAAGACCCCGTCAACCTCAGCAGCAGCCAAATCACCACCAACCACCATCGCGTGCTGAACAGCAGGAGCACTCGTCTGAAACGCCTTCTGAATTGCAGCCATCTGAGCAGCAAATACCGCCCTCCGAGCTTCCCACAACGCCGGAGACTGGCCGCATGACGTGGAACGCTGGCCTGTCTGCCTCTCAGCCAAACATGCAAGCCTCCACGGGCAGTCTCAACCAGAACACCATCTACGAGCCCCTGCCTGCTCCTAAAGCCGCCGTCAAGATGGCGCCCACGGTGGAAAAGGAGTACCTCCTGGAGCAGAAGACAATAACCAATGGCAGCGTTGAGCAGATCGACGGCAAGGACGTGAAGGAGCTAAACGTGGAGAGAAAAGATGACCCACCCAAGCGATGGTCCATACCTAGTATTAGTGAGCGACAGCGGATGGGGGTGGTGGAAACTAGCCTGTAGGCAAATGTGATACAAAGTATAGTTTCAGGGTATGGACTCATAAAGTGTCGCAGCCCGTAACTTAAATTTATCGGCGTATTGGTGCTTGTGGTTGGTCAAGCGACTTGCAGACTGTTGTCTAGATTTTCTAGGGAAAAATAAGACCAGAAATTTGCAATCAATTTTCACTGCCAAACCCAGATGTAATTTTTCAAACTTCAGATTTGTCACGTGTAATTCAATTTTGGTGGGAATGCGCATGGTCTGAGAATACGCATGGTCTTGAAAAAAGAGTGCCCTCGTGGCTATAAGAAGGCATTCTGGTGTGACTTGCCAAGGTAGCGTGATGGCCCATTGACTATACAACAATGGGGAATTCTGTTCACGTCAAGGTTACTAGTGTTGCAGAGCTCTCTCCCCCCCCCCTCTCTCTCTCTCTCTCTCTCCCTCTCTCTCTATCTCTCTCTCCCTCTCTCTCTATCTGTCTGTCGTTGTCATGGTTTCATGGACAGGTGGGAAAGCGACATGGGCAGAAGGCATATTTTGCCCGTCACGATGGAACATCGCACGTGGCCTTTGTCACAACTTGGTCAATATAATACTCGAGAACTTTTCAAATTTTCTCATGAATATTGTCAGTCAATATTTTAAGGTATATTATGAGGGGAAAGTTGGTCTTTCTATTTAGGAGCAGGATGATGGAATACGCTGTAGGTGACGATTGTATCTCAACGTGCGGTATGTGTTTTGTTGTGCAAGTGCTATTTCTCTCTGCACCAGCTCAACCAGTGTAATCATGGTCTGAATAACAATGTAAGATGGAATGGACGAATCAGTGCAATGCACGCTGTGACATCTGTTTAGAGAAGCAGATGATGCAACTTTGGAGAAGGCGCGAAGTTGGTGGTTTCTGCTTCTTCTGTTAGTATTTTTTTCTTCAGTATGGCGTTACCTAGCCCTAGACTGTCTAAGTAGAAATGCAAATCGTAGAATGACTAAATTCAAACGAAATGAACGAAATGCTGTTTGCGTGTGGTTTGTACAGATTTTCGAAGAGCCTCTAATAACACACACGCACACACACACCACAGATTAACGATGATGCTGCCTATCGGGTTTTATTCGTTCCTAAAATGAGGAATGAATGTCGAACCGGTAGCCATATCAGCTGTATTCAGTGGTGGTATTCCCGATATGGATGATGAATGTCTTCCGGTAGTTAACTTAGCTGAATAAAATGCCTGAAATTTGAAGTTTGTATGTGGCAACTTTACCCAAAGACTTTACTTCCTGTCTAGATTTCCTTTTCTGATGATGGGAATAATGTTTGAGAGTTTATTATTATTATTATTTTTCTTATAGATAGGATGGAGTTTTTTCTTTGACAGTTGTTTGAGCGGGAGCGCGCAGCAGTCCTGTGTAGGCCTAAATATTAGCCGAATGTTTTCAAAGTCTATGAAAACACATGAGCATGCACAATTAGTTACAATGTCGTGTGCATCGAAAATCAAAAGAAAAACAAAGGTTAGATCCCTTCTCATCTTTTTGCTGAACAACACGATCAAAACTCTAATGAAATGCATTACTTTTAAGGATGTTGCACAAGCTAGTCCAGATGAGAGGACGTGGTGGTGTTAGAGGCGTGTGGACCGATTCCATTACACGCATCGGGTCGAGTGTTATGTGCGTATTAGCGAATCTGGTTTCTAGATCAGTCAATATTGACTGAGAGTCTGTGTGAAGACGGCTGTATTTGCTCTTCATGATCAAACTGTAATCATCAACGTGTATATCGGCGATGGATACGAATGCGTATAATACAACTGATCATGAAGAGCCGGCAAATCTTTGATTTTATAAGAATGAGTAGATATGTTATGTTCAGATTAGTTACTTTCGAGAGTAACAATTCCAAGAGTGTGTAGGGGAAATTGGTATCTGGAATGTAGCGTTTGCCCCATTATTGGTTTGTCTTGTCCGGTGCATGAAGAGAAGGATTTCCGTTCGTGTATTATGCTGATCATGCTGTGCTATTCACAACACATTATTATCGTTAACAATTCCATGTCATTGACATGCTGATGTTATTCCCAGCATTTACAGTTAGTAAGGTCATTTTTGTAAACTGAAAAACTGAATATTGTGATTAAATGTCTTTCTAATGTTTCCAGTGTCTTCACAATGCAGTTCTTCTAGTAATCGAATTTCAGTTTCTCCGAATATGCTAACATCTCGGATTTTTTTTTTATTCCAAAATTTAACCGAATACTGTGTGGAAGATAATGTGTCTGGAGTGATATCTGCTATTCATTATTGATAGTTCTGCAATAGTTGATTAGATGAAAGAGTTATATATGGATATATTGTTGATATAAGTTGTCAATATTACGTCGCGTAGACAGAATAAATAGAAGTGTTATAGATGTTGATATTTCTTATATAATTTGCTTGCACACTGGTTGAGAGGAAGAACAAAATCCCGGGCAATCATCTGTTATGTAGTACAACAGAATCAGATTGTCTGTTTGTTTCAGTTTATTGTAAATCTATTTTGTCTAGCTTGTTTGTGTAAATAATGGACAGAATTTGTACACCATTCGCTCCCTTACTTGCCTACGTTGTCTATTAAGTCGGTTTGTTTTGTTTGAGAGTTATTATGACGTGTTTTGTTCTATTTTTGGTCTTTCATAAAAACTCGAACGTAGGCTGGTTGATAAATTCTGTTCAACACAAATTAGTGAACAGTCGGTGTATACTGTGGCGATGATGTCATATGCGGTCAAGTATACGCTTGAAGAGAAGAATGCATTACGACTTGGGGTAAAAAATAGAAGGGAAAAAAATGTCAGAATTATGAACGCAATTTCTTGCCTAACGATGAATGAGCAATATAAGAAAAGTTAAAAGAAATGCGGGATTGACACGCATACGTCCGACAACAGTAAAGAGAAAGAATAGCTGTCTACAAACTTTAATGCAGAAATTAAATCCGAGTGAGTATCGCTCAAGCTATTCCGTGAACATATTGTTTTGATGCCAATGGGTGTGAAGTGATTTAGCACGTGCCTTCGATTATGATTTAGCGTTCTTTGGGGCCTCTGTAGTATGAATGCACCGAAAGTGCGACATCAATTCACGCTGCAGACTTCGGCAGGATCTTTGTAATCACTTGGAGGGTTTTTTTTTTAATCTTCTCCGAAAGAAGTAAACTTCTTTTAAATTTTGATATCATCAAACCAGGGAGGTGAAATCATGAATGTTTTTACACTTTTTTTCATGTACCCCCCCCCCCGAAAGAAAAACACCACCACCTAACAAACAAGAGCAGTCGACCTTAATTTCTAGTCTATTGCTTGGAGTCTCGCTTACGAGAAACTTGACCCACTTGCATTGCTGTATGTTAATAATAACTCTTCTTGTCATTCGAGGGTACGTTGTGATATATTGCTTTATTCTTTTCTATCATGCGTGTGGGAAATCTGAGCACCAGTTGCCTTATTATACATGCATTGATTGTTCCACAAGTGACAATCATGAATGTGTTAAAGTGCTGGAATTGAATCCATCTAGGGCTGTCCGTCAGGAATGTAATAAATAGGAGAAACGTCGCTAGAGTCCTGGGACTAGTGGCGTGTTTGTGTATGTAGAGCGTAAATGAATTTTCTGTGTGTCATTGAGAAAAAAAAAAAGAAAACACAAAAACAAGACAAAACAAAAAGGCGATAGAGACGATGTGGTCTGTGAATCCTCTCCTCAAATTCCAAGCTACCGATGGACTTCCAGCGGCCGAGGATAATGCGATATCCTCCGACTGGTGGAGATGTCATCAGGGGAAATATTTCATCTATGCACTTGAAGGCGATGGCTATTCGACCCCCGGACTGGGAGACCGAAGAAAATCGCCGGTGCTATATGCATCCTTGGAGCATCAGGGAAACGCTTCTCCCGCGGGCTTTTTGCGCGCAATCGGCGAACTGACAGCGATATAAAATCTGAAACCCAGCACTAAAACTTCATCAGAGAAAAAGTATGTCGATCGAATCAAATACCCTTTTCTATAAGCAATCACAGACCTGCCTTAGAAATTCATTGCAGTGTATATTGCAGTGTGTCCTTCTTGCTAAGGGATATGCGTTCAAAATCATTTCTACATCGTCAGAATTGTATGTTCATTTATATTCAAAGGGGTTTGGGCATTTTGTGTTTAGACTTACGGACTGCACAGGCCTTAGCATTTTTACGACCGCATTCGATTTGGTGGGATAGAACTTGTTATTTATTTTGAGAGTTGTCTTCTTGCTCCCTGTTGTACGTGCATAAGATTTGTGTTTGCTTGTATATATGGCCATGATTTCTACGATGAAATACAGAATGTTTTGAATATCAATTGCATTGTTTTGCTCCAATTTATGTTGTACTTGTACCTACTTGTACCTCATCATGTGTAAAAAATACAATCAAGTATATCACCCACAGACAGAAATATTTATGTATGTATACATTGTATTATATAATATATATATATATATATATATATATATATATATATATATATATATATATATATACAGCTGTATATGCATGTGAACATAACAAATGGAGGACAACAAAGCAGGAAAATGAGTAATCAGATTTTTAAAAAAATTGTGATTGTTTGAAACACATGACAGGCTCATAGGGGAGGCTTAACTTGCTAGGGACGTTCATGACTGGCCAGTTCTCCCTGTTAGTTTTCCACACAACACAACAAGTTGCAAGTTTCCTTTAAGCAATGTATAGAAATTACACATGTGAAAAATTTGTGCAACTATACTGTGCCCCCCCCCCCCCAAAAAAAAAAACACCCAACAACAACAACAACAACAACAAAAACAGGACCCTCCGCTACGATAACTTTAAAAACAGTGAATCAATCCAAATACAATTTCAGGGTATGAAACTTATTACCAACATCGTACAGAAAACCCCATCTGAATTGCTTCAGCGGTCAAAGAAATATGAGGATCTTTTTAGAGCATGTCAAGAATCACTTCCCTCCAAGTTCTGTTCATTGTGGTCACACATTAATGTAGTTCCAAGAGCATTCAAGAGCTAAACTTGGAAGAAACAGACCCACGACATGCTTTACATATTTCCACATTTTTCTGTGACCACATAACCAAATTGAATGGGGTTTTGTACAAAATATAGGTAAGATGTTTTATATGTAGACCCTGAAATAGCATTCATTAAGTTAATCATTTTGAAAGTTTTCAATGCGGAAATCCGATGGTATTTTTTTTTTCTTGGGGGGGGGGGGGGGGGGGGGGGACACACTGTATACATGTACAGTCAAACCTGTCTATAGCGGCCACTTAAGGGAAACAACAAAAGTGGCCGATATAGACAGGTGGCCGTTATAGACAGGTTGGCGGCCATTTTGAATTTCAATACTTGCATTTTCTAATAGCCGAAAATACCGCATGTTATTCTTTAAAAAAAAAATCAAAAACAACCAACATATAAGTTTGCATGTGCAGCAGCTCTGCTATTATGGGAATTTTCGTTGTACAATTCACTTCATTTTTTTTTTCTTTTGATCATTGCCTCCTTCTATTCTTTTGATGTTAGAAATAATATTTCGGGCCTGAGAAGTGCTCTGGTTCATCCCTATATACCGGTTGGCATGAACAGGGTTCACGAGAGCTGAGTTCGATGGAGGATTGATAATGTGTAAAATTTACGTAAACTATAGAAACAATACCCAGACAAGTACCATGTTGTCCTTATTCAAAGGGACTTAAACACTAATTAGTCTGCATTTCGGTAACAGTCTAAGTTGTTATTAGGAGTTGCCTTTGCCTTTGTAGCATCTATTCAGGGCTGCATTACTGAAGCCTAGATCTAATCTAGTCAAGTTGGTGGTAAGACGGGTTTTCGTGGCAAAGAGCTGCATTAATTTTGTCAATCATGTCTGTGTGATTGTGACTGAGCAAGGACTCGGTAGAAATCACGCAATGAACGTAAAAGACATCGTACTCATTGCTGATTTAATGGATCAACTCAATTTTTGTGGCCGCTATACGCAGGTTGATATTCACCACGGGAGACAAAATGAGTGGCCGCTGGCCGCGTTAGGCAGGTGGCCGCTATATAAAGGGTCTATAATACAGCAATTGCGTTCGGGGGATTTTTTAGTGGCCGTTATAAGCAGGAGGCCGCTATAGAGAGGTGGCTGCTAAGACAGGTTTGACTGTACAATGTGCAGATATATTGTCTCAGCTCAGTTTCAGGCAATTAAAAATTTTACGATTTTATTCATCTCTTGTTTTGTTTCACTGCCTTAATCGTCACTGGATTTACGATGCAGACTCACCTTCAACGAAGGCATGCATTTCACATACATTGTGTCAAAGGGGTAGTCATGACAACAGTAGTTTCCTAACATTTTGGCCTTTCTCCTGAACTACTGTGTGTCATGTTTAAAACTTGTCTGCAATCATGCAATCTGCTTGCCTTTTCTGTTTGTGTGTTTTTGAAGTTTGTACAGAACAATGAAATCTCACAATCAAACTTTGCACATGTATAACCATGCATGAGAAAAACAATTAAGCAATGTCATTAGTGAAAATCGTGGCTTGTCCACTACATTCATACTTGCATTCATTGCAAACACACACCATCAAAATAATTTAATTTACAAGAGGCAGCTGAGAAAACAGATTTAACGTTTCATACTCAAATTTTATTGTCAAATGATATCACAGGGGAAGTGAAGGCACACGCCAAATCATATCACTTGCGTAAACTGGCTCTTGGTGAATTAGTTACACTTTGGAATGTTTTCTTCTTCTTTTTATTCAGTCCTCACATCTTTTGAAAAGATTTAAATATATTTATGATACGTTCATTATCACCGGCATACCCAAATTTGCCCAAGCTAATACCTTTCTTAAGAAGTCCCTCTCCTCTCAAATATCCCACACAGAAGCATTGATATTACAATAATTATATTATCATAATTATAACTGCATGCTGATGTCCACTCTACAGTGGCCAAATGTGATAATTTTTCCACTGACTACCTTCATGACCATTACACACAGGTTTTAACCGTATGCGTATGACTCCGTCTCAAGCACTTCAAGGTCTTGATTTTCAAAATGAGCTTTGAATATTTCTAATTTCCTCTGAAAACAGGAGCACAAGTCCTGTCAAGCAGAAACCAAGTTCTCTGGTCATCCTGCACCATGCATGAAACTTGTCAGATGCAAACATTTGTTATATTAAGAAAACATACATAGTGACATGATAGAGGTGTGTAATAAACAGCGCAACTTTGTGATACATCATGCCTTTCTCATAATGCAGAGCAAAAGATAAAGACGAACCTACAATTCTGGCCTTGCACTTTTCACAGCTGACATAAGAAACTTAACTACACTACTAAAACTTAAAAATGCAGAGGGTGAGGAAGAAGCAGAATTTTTTTTTAAATACCAAACAAACCCCGACATCAAACTGTACATCTACCTGCTGCTTGATTTTTTCCCTGTCTTGAAGGAGTCTGTTTCTAATCAAGAAAAAGTTTGTTTCTATTTTTTAAAGTATTACCCTAAACTCTCTAATAGTGTGCCAATCTACAGTGATATTTCAAATTTCAAAGACTTGCGAGGATGGACTCAATCTTTGCCTCCAGCTCGTTGCGTTTAGCCGTCGTGGCCTTGTCCACGTCCACGTACTGACCCTTGGTGAATTTTCCGGCCACGACCTTTTCGGCGTTGGTGATGGCCGATTGGATCAGCTCCTTGTGCTGGCGACTCAGCTTCTGGATTTCCCCGACCTGCAGAGCAACATGTGGGAGGCATACCGAAACAGCATTCAATATCTCTGGTTTTTCTGTTTTTCCATTATTGCTGACAAAGAACACTGACTAAGTAGCACTCACATGAAGTATGTTTCAGCACATATAATCCCATGGAGACACAATGACAAAATATCATCCTATGTTTGCACACTGAATGTGTTCTTACACTTTATTCTTGCCACATGCCTATCGAAGTCCTTGTTGCTTGCCACATTCCTATAGAAGTCCTTTTTGCTTGCCACATTGCAGTTCACATACTATACACTTGCTACATGCATATCTAAAGAATACACCACATACACCTGCGTACATGTATTTCACAATTTGTTTTGGTTTTTTTTTTTTCATAAATTTCTCAAATAGTGTGCTATTTTGCAAATTTAAGAACACCCACAAAAAAACTTCTTTGATCCCGACATGAATGCAACGTGCATGCATACATTTCTCCATTCATTACTGTGCTCCGCAATAGCAAATTTAAGCACTTGTAGAATTGTTGGGCAATCCTGATTCACAAAAAATTTGACTCGCTAAACATATGGTGTATATACTAAGTCCTGTCTACACTATGCAAACGTACCTTATCTCCAACCTCAGCACTCTCTTTGTTGATGGAGGACAGAACCTCTTTGACGGCATCAGTGGCAGCGCGGTGTTCACCGTCCAGCTTCTTCAAGGTGGCGCGGAAAGCTGAGAATGGAGAGCAATGGGATAGAGAATGATTTGAATCTGGCATCCGGTCTCACAGTACACATGATGTAAATGACTGGTCTTAGAATTTCAATTCTCAATTCAATTCTAATTCATTGCTCACTAAGCCGAGACTTATTTCATTTCAAGACTTAATAATACAAAAAAAAAAAAGATTTAGACAGAAATAAATTCACAAAATCACACGACACGCATCATAAACAGGATGTGGACATATCAAATACAATATATTGGGATAAAGTTAAAACATCTTGCAAAAAAAGAACAGTTCTTTTAATCTTAATATGAATATTGCACATCACAGAACACAATTCAACATCATTATAATTCAACAAAATATTAAAATGATTTATGAGATAAATCATTACAATATGCATTAAAAAGCTAACACGCACGAGTGTTACCACCATGAATTATGAAAACAAACATGTATTATAATTAGGTCACTCTCATATGAACAATAAACCCTTGATGCACCATTATCATCAAATTGATCAATGGTAGGTGCTCTCAAGAAAACAGGCCATATTTTACAAAATGTTGTACAACACAGAAAGATGGATAACAGAAATGTTTCAAACTCATTATTTTAAGTCTAAATAATATCATAAGAGATATTTTAAGTCTAAATAATATCATAAGAGATATTTTAAGTTTAAATAATATCATAAGAGATATCACCTGGAACAGTACCGTATAGCCATTATACAGTAATTACCTGTTTGCGCAAGTTGATTATTTGTAACATGACATGGAACCCTGAGGTACATTTTCTTAACATCACGGTACATGAATAGGATATGTATGGCCTGTTTTGAAAACTTCACCAGGACAGTATATGAAGATAATCTTTTTTTATTTCTTATTTTTTCAATTGAAATTGAAAAAGAGAAAAATGCTCACTGTTGTTGTCCTTGGTGGACTTGAATTTGCTGATGGCGTCCTCATAGCGTTTGGTGAGGCGGCCGCGCTTGGTCTGCTGGGAAGCCACTTCCTCAACGAGACTGGCCACCTTCAGGCGGGACTCGGACACTTCATCCTGGGTGGGGGGGGGGGGGGATGCAAGGGCAAGACAGATTAGTGCTGGAAACCAAAAATTACTTTCCCCATCACAGCCATAGCATTCTCTGCAGAGCTTTGCATCAAATCTACAATATTTTCCACTCTATTATTCTATGGGTGCATTCGAGCGCTCTAAAGCGAACCAAAGCGAACTAAACCAAAGCGTACCGTACCGAATTGTGCCAGTTTTGGAGCGTTTGAGCGCTCTGTGGAGAAAGCGTACCTCACGAGTTATTTTTAGAAAAGGTCATACATGTTTGTAGCAAGAATGTCATCCACCTTGTGCTTGAACTACTTGCACCTGTCCCGAACAAAGACAATGATGTTTTTGCATTGTGACATATGCGCATGATACGCGCATGCTTTACAACGAACTTTTGGTACGCTTTGGTACGCTTTTGGAGCACACTGGGAAGTGGTCCACTTTTGGCTCCGTACAGTACGGTACGGTACACTTTAGGAGCGTTCGAGCGCTCCTCTGGCGCGGGTACAGTACAGTACGGTACGCTTTAGGACAGCGCTCGAACGCACCCTATGTGACAGATAACTGCCAGCTGTCATCTCATGTGGATAAGGAAAAATTCAAATGCTTGTTGCCCCTGTTTCATCCAACTACGATACAAGCAAGATCATAGGACACATTATAATGTAATAAAATTTGAAACATTTACAACATTGTTTATGGATAATATCTAGCGTCACACACTTCAAACTTTCTTTAACAATTGTTCAATCCAATCTACAAGTCTGCTACGTCAAAATCAAATCTCTTTCCTGTCACAATACAATATATGTGCTCTAAAAAGTCTTTCTGCAAACATCCACACGAGCACTTGCAGCTCCCTGATCAAACATCGGTCACTTACCTTGGAGATGGAGAAGTCCAGGCGGACGAGGATGATGATGGTGACAAAGAGGAGGTAGAAGGCTCCGACCACCAGGAGTGGCTCTTGGAGGAGAAGCAACTTCTGGAAAGTGTAGTGGAGCTGTGGGAGGAGGAGGAGGAGATCACAATGAACATCAGCATTACATGACCAATCAGTACGTCGGTTCATGGTGAATACTTGCCTATATATAATGGTATCTTATTTGACGAATCCTTGATTCTGATTGGTCGAAATCTGGGGCAAATATAAATGATATTGCCTGCAGCTGCAGCCCCACTGTCCCAAACCACCTCGTTATACTAAACCGCCCTCTCTTTGTATGTACACGATATATACACAGACGTGTTAACATGTACTGTTAATGCTTGGCTGCCATTGCACAGCAGGCAACTCTTAAGTATCCGATGCCATCGCAATGCTGACATCTATGGCTGCGTTTATCAACTCCTTCTCTCGGCAGAAACAGGTTATCCAAACAGCTTTCAAGGAATTTTTACGAGTTGACAAACGCAAAGCTGTTTTGAAAGCCCTTTAGGAAAGCCTTTTACAAAAGTGTGCGTTTATCAACTCTCCTTTCTCGGCAGAAACAGGTTATCCAAACAGCTTTCCAGGAATTTTCACGAGTTGATAAACGCAAAGCAGTTTTGAAAGCCCTTTAGGAAAGCCTTTTCGAAAGCCCCAAATTTGTGACGATCCAAACAGGTTTCCCAAACAGGTTATCAGAAACCTGTTTGTAAAAGCCTTTCAAAGTTGATAAATGCAAAGCTGTTTTGAAAGCCCTTTAGGTCGCCCTACTGCAGTTACGCAACCATGCGTTTCCGGTTTCTGAAAAGACGCGCGCCACGTAAAGTGCACACGAGTACGTGTACACAGGTGTATACGGCTGTGTGTAATGCACGCATATGCTTGGAACAAGGAGGTGTTTCTTTCACCAACAAGGTTTGAGAAATAGAGTAACAAAAGTCTCATTCCCTTTGATCCCATGTCTCATGCCGCCACTCAGAAATATTTGAAGTATGTGCTAAACTGGAGCTGCCTCACAGATAGGCCAGACAATTGATTCATGTGGCATTGTATCATGACTTGTCACTCTCAAAGGGAGATAATTATGTCTTTATGATGGTAATTGCTTTTCGCCGTCCCTTCTTAGAAAACAAGCGGCACATTAATAGTACAGGCAGTCAGGGCTTTGGAAAGGGCTCTCGAAAGGGCTATGGAAAGGACTTTCGAAAGGGCTATCGAAAGGGCTATCGAAAGCCTTTTAAACAGGGGAAAGTTGATAAACGCAGCCGACGAAAACAAGCGGCACATTAATACAGGGGAGTGGACAGGGCTTTCGAAAGGACTATCCAAAGGGCTTTCGAAAGTCGTTTAAACAGGGGAAGTTGATAAACACAGCCTATGACAGCATCTGATATGAGTGCACACTAGTGCAATCATGATCTACCAAGTAAAATTTCTTCCAAGTACATTTAGTTTATAGAATAGATATAGCCTTATTTTACTTGGGGCAGTGTTGATATTATTACCCCATGGGATCTCAACTCCGTGACAGGACCCTTGGAACCAGTGCCCCAGGTCACAGCATGGTCACCTGCAACTTTCTCAGCATATGTAACAATTATACTGTAAACAGCAAATGACCAGTGATGAACTAGTATTTATCAAGGTATATTGTGATTTACCTCAAAGTCTGCAATGTGCTGCTCCACCAAGTTCCTCTTGGAGGCAACGACGACAGGGCGTCCAATGGTGTCCAGGTAGGTGTAGTGTTTCTCATCAGCAGCTCGCTTCACTGGGTATGGGGTTTCCAGTTTGATGTTCCTATGGGCAGACATAGAACACATAATGATTCATTATCAAACAATTAGGACATTTCTTATGCTAAAAATAAGGACATCACGAATAGAGGTGTCTTGCATCAAACCATCAAATATATCTGATGTAACTGATTCCAGTTTGATATTCAAATATATGGGAACACATAGAACACATAATCATTAATTACTAAACCAAAAACCAATTTCTTGTACAATGAACACAGACATCAATGGCATAGAGTGTCTCATATAATATATATATCACCAAATCACCAAACATAACTGATGTAATAGATTCTGGCGGCCTAATCAAACACATTAACACTTGTAGCTCAAGACAAAAAACTCCTCTATTCTTCAACAGTAAAATTCTTGAAAAAATAGACAAGGAATGGACAAGACAATAAAGCAAACGAAAAGAAAAGGAAAATTCACACAGGATGTGGATAACATAGATCCTACTTACTTTGATCCCTCTGGAAGGATTATCTTCACTATCAGTTCATCCACATTCATATCGTCATAGATGTGGTCCAAGAAGCGCATCTTTAGGATGTAGTTGTCACCTATGCCAACAGGAAAATGAACAAATTGATATACACTGTAACCTTTCACAGCAGACTATTAACCAAACTGGAGTTGGTTCCTCCTAGGCATGTCAGTTACTTGTATGACATTTTGTCGCGAGTTCAAAACACATGAAAAGTGACATCAATTTTTTGTCAAGACATCAGTAAACACTCCTAGGATATAATTTGTTTAATTGAAATTACTATAGACTGCAGACTGCTTGACATTCTACACAAATCCCCAATTCTGTCTTCACAATTACCCAAAAAAAAGGAAAACAAATAAAAGAACACCCTGAGAATTGGAGTATAAACTCATTTACCCTGTATCATTTTCTTGGGAACAGTTACAGGGAAATTTATTTTCCTTTCTGGGCTACTGCCAAAGTTTTCCTACAGCTCAGAAATGGACATACTAATGTAATGAAACAACATATCGGGGGCAGGGACAAGACCTACTCACCTGAGGTGTAGAGGTACTCGTAGCTTGGAAGATTGTAACCCATGTAGTAATGGGTCTTCCATCCACCGAAGAGGGGGAACCTGGGTCGAAGCTCCACCTCAACGTAATCGTCATGCTCGATGAGGTTGCTGGTGGAGATGTTGCCAATCTCATCACGATAATACACATCACGGGCAGCGGCGGGCAAGACAGTCTGATAACCAAATATTAAAATAGCGTACATTTAACAGTAATCCAAATACTCTTCCTCTGTAGCCTTTACTAATGTGTTTACATATGATACAATGATGGTTGATCTTGACCACTGCTATAATTAAAATTGTGACTCCTTCCAATATTAATGTATTCAATAAGTTGTTGCTGCAAAGCACTCTGATAAAGGTCCTATGATTACGATCATGCTTTCTGGATATCTCCTGCCACTATATTAACCCACTTTATAGAGATCCATTATTTGAGCTTGAACAAAGTGACACATAAGGCATTATGCTTCAATATACTCTGAATATTATATACTTTCAAATCTGACAAAAATAGACAAAAGTTGAAGATTACAATAACACCATTCACTATTAAAATATCAATATCATATCAACAAGCAGAAAAGAATTTATTGGCAGGATATATCGACACATGTTTGATACATGCTAGAAGTAGGGTTTAGATGCTATTTAAGTCTTGCTAACAATTTTAAATTTGCACATTTAAGATCATAGAGATATAGATCAATTCACAATTTTATTTATTCATTTTATTTATTCATTTTATTTATTTATTTTTTTTTTTTTTTTGGGGGGGGGGGGGGGGGGGGGGGGTGTAGATTTGTCAGAATGAATTCTGGTTAAAAATGAGCAGATGACAAACAGCACCAGTGGAGCATCTCACCTTGTATGATTTGATGGAGGAATATCCGTCCTGGGTACGCTGGTAGTCGTACCTGGAGAACGATCCCTTCAACAGCGCTCCCGTGTGGCTGACATCGACTGTCTCCTCCACTGCAATGTTGCCCCAGTGGGAGACCTCAATGACGCGGGTCATCGTGGTCACTGTCAGGAAAGGGGAGTTATTTTCATAGTGGACCTTCAGGGCCTCCTGTTGGATCAAGAGATGGACAAGACAAAGATTTGAAATGAGGAGGAGCATTTTTCTTTTTTCAACAGAGTGGCAGTACACACACAACTTTGACACCAGCCGGGAGGTACCTGCTTACCAACCTTCCATCAAAAGGGAAGGTTTCTATGGCAATCAACTGCCAGATATATCTTATCCTATCCACCTAAACACCATCAGACCCCCCCCCCCATGCCCAACAGAAGTGGCACATCATTCTTTTTTGCAGAGAATACAAAAGATAATATTGGCTCCAAGGGCACACACCACAACAGCAAAATTGATATGCATTCCTTCCCACTGATACATCATACAAAAGGGCTCATGTAATTCAGCTGTGTGAAAGAATCTGAATGTTTCTCTCACCCGTGTCATTGGTGCCACATCTTCATAGGGACCGTAGGTGATGCTGTCTTCACTGTGAGAGACTGGGTTCACCTTGTTGAAAGACTCAACATTGCTGGAGGAAATCAGCACCTGGAACAAAAATAAAACATAGAAACTCACTTAAGGTGGGCAGAACTACACGATTGACGTTAAAGAAAAAAAAAAAGTCTGGAAATATATTAACTGATGGCAAGACTGACTAGAAACTCTTACATTACTTCTGTACCAGATGAAATTTTCATGTGTACAGAGATATTTTTGTAAATTGCTACTTGTCAGAAATATTTGCATGTTGTTAATTTCATGGTTGCAAGGGTCTAGTAATCATGCTGAAGACAGCATCACTTACGGTCCCTATGAAGGTGGGCAGAACTACACGATTGACGTTAAAGAAAAAAAAAAAGTCTGGAAATATATTAACTGATGGCAAGACTGACTAGAAACTCTTACATTACTTCTGTACCAGATGAAATTTTCACGTGTACAGAGATATTTTTGTAAATTGCTACTTGTCAGAAATATTTGCATGTTGTTAATTTTATGGTTGCAAGGGTCTAGTAATCATGGCCCAGGCAGCGTGATAGATTCACAGTAGTTAATAGTTGTGCGTGCTCCAGCGCTAGCATGGCTTTTCTTTTTCAATGATATTTTTGTGGGTTGTCATTTTTCATGATTCAAAGCTGATTCCCTCAAAATAAAAAAAAAATTAAAAAGTTCGTGAAAAATAGGTCAGTTCAACTTCTACAATATTCATACTGTTCATGTCATGAAGTCAGCAGACGTCGATTCTCAGTCAAAAAGATCTCATCTGACCAAAAAGAAGTGTACTGGATATGGCATAAATGCTTTAATAGACTGTTTCTGTTTTGTTTACAGTTTATGGATGTTTCTTTTCCTACAGCCGAGTAATGATACATTTAATTCACCTGCTCCCTCCTATTATGATCCATAGGCTGGAATTCACTTAGTTGTTGCTAGG
The DNA here is from genome assembly GCF_040938485.1 of Diadema antillarum. Classification (NCBI taxonomy): domain Eukaryota; kingdom Metazoa; phylum Echinodermata; class Echinoidea; order Diadematoida; family Diadematidae; genus Diadema; species Diadema antillarum. The sequence continues at coordinate 1,104,809 of NW_027271096.1, forward strand.
TAGGGCAAGGCTCTGGCAAACTTTGTGGTTGCTAAGGGCAATTTTTGGGAACAGAGTATGCATAAAATCTGAATACACTACAGAATCAATCTATTACATCACAATCTGGACCAAAATTCAGACAAAGGTACGTGTATCAAAACCGTTACATACATCTGCTTTGCTTTCATGTGTATGACAGTAAAGACCAATATATTTTACCTTAGTTGTCTGTGTTTTGGTAGCGTACGGTGACAGGAGGTAGACATTGCCAATAAACTCCACATACTGCTTCTCACTCTGAGTGATCCTGGCTGGGTACGGTCGAAGAGAGTGGGCAAAAATGGTTTCTATGGTGACATCAATGGTACCACCAGCCTGCAGTGGGTTTTCCAACTTGACACTGTAGAATGGTACTCCCCTGAAAGAGAAGTGGACAGATGGTCATAGGTTCAATAGCTCATTATCAGGTGATTTCCTAATCATTCAGCTTGTGCCAGTCCATAAAAGACAGCTGTGAGAAAGAAACTATCAAACTAGCTGACAAACAAAAAAATAATGATAATGAATATAGAATACTGCTCACTAAAATCAATTCAATCATTATGTTGATGCTGTTTTATTGAAAAATTATATACAATATTAAAAACAAAGACATTTAATAAAACTTTTGTCTCTCATAGGATACAATTAAACAGATTTAGATCTCTTTTGGCAACATCATGATGTGGCAAACAGGTCTACATCTACGTAGATCACAATCAAAGCTGGCTGTGAATAAAATTTTTTTTAAAAATGGGGTGAAAGAAAATTACAATTCTATTTCTAGCAATGTAGAACCCTTGCTCGCAGATAACATTGCTGCCAAAGAAAAGAGATACACCTACTGTAAATGAGATGCAAAGTATCACTGATTTTTTGCTTTTCATACTTACTCTTGACCTTTGACACTAGCAGCAGCAACAGCAAGAGTAACCTGATCTTCTCCTGAGCCAGTCTATAACAAAGAGAATTCATAAATCTAAGGCATACGTTCAACTGAAAAAAAGTTTTCTGTTCATACATTGTCTCACTCACTCAGCAAGCAGTCAAGCACCAGCAAGTCTGGCCTAAATAAAGTAAATGTTCCATTTGAAACAAAAAGAGAAAGTAAATTTCTATAAACCAAAAAAAGAAAAGAAAAAAGAATAACCATTGACACTTGAAACTGATGTCACAAAAAAATGGAGAGATGTAGTATTGCAGAGTTAAATGTTTAATTTCTTCATGCATTTATTCATTTCTCAGCAGGTTATGAAGTCTCCAACAAATAATACAGTGCACTCTTATTATCGCACACAGTTATAAAGAAATTCTCATTGCAACAAAGTAAAAATTCAGGTCCAAAATTATCATCTATACATCTTTATACACCAGAATAAAATTTTGATATAATGCGAGAAAACTGCCTGTCCCAAGGTTTTTCTTTTAACAAGAGTTGCCTGTATTCCAAGCAATGGATCATTTTATGTAACCGAAGGTTGTGCAAGTGGACAAAGTTAGGTGAAAAATACCACCACGGCCATAGCAGTCACAGAGTATGTGTGCAGGTAGTTGGGATCTCTTGGAAGGACTTTTCTTCCTTTCCAGACTCAAAAGAGAGCTGTAGGATGAGTTAAATAACACTTGGCTAGGGGTCTACCAGTACACCAACACTATCTGCACTGTCGGGCTGTCCCTGGAAGATGGTGCAGGTCAGCAAGAATCCAGTTCTAATTACACTCAAAGTGAAGACTGACCAATACAAGTATGAACTACAATGTATGATGATTCACATCAAGGTGCTACATAAGCACTTTCCCCAACTGCCTAGGGCAAGCAAAAATCTAAGCCGGGCAAATATTTTGGAAAAATGAGAAGACAATGCTTGCCCAAATTGGGAAAGAAAAAAGTTTTGAAGCCTACTTTTATCACTCCCCCCCCCCCCCCCCCCCTTCAAGTCCCCCAGATCAATCATACAGAAGCCCAAAGATGACTGTTTAGACTTTAGTGATGCAATGCACTTTAATTTTATTTCAGCAACTTTCCAACACTTACGTGAAGAAGCTGTAATGCAATGCAACGTGAACACTCAATTGAACCAAGTTTGTCACTCCAATGTGTTTTAAGCATGTGAATCAATGTGTGCTGCTTATTCATATGATTGTGTTTTATCAAGCCCTTGACTTACAATGTACAAGTGATTTTCTCCACCATTTTCTTATATTTTTGGGACTTTCTTGAGCTGGTAAAATTTCATGTTTGGGCAAGTGTTTTGCAACAATTTGAAAATCTGCTTGCCTGACCAGGCAAGTGGCAAAAAAAAAAAAAAAAAAAAAAAAAAGTTATGTAGCACCCTGCAGCTCACAGTAACACTTGCTTTGCTTGTGCTCATTATCTATTTCTTTCCCAGGGGCATCAGGGCCAGGGTCAGGGCTGCAAACATTTTTTTTTTTTTAATTTACACTGATTTATACCACTTTCTACAGTACAGTAGAACTCTAATTTTGTTAGTACTCAATAAATTTACTACAGATACTAGAGTAGTTATCCCTATCATGACAGGGTGCCTATTTTTGCTGCTGGGGCAATTTTGTTCATTCATTCAGAACACGGTTCTGCAAAAAAACTGCCACAAAGTTTGACCTCCCTTGCCAAAATTTGATCATGCACAAAAAGCACCTGTAGGATGTAGCCAGCAGTCATATGTTGACTTTTGAACGGCGTTATGGTCGAATATGGGCAGCTTGCTTACTTCACCATTCTACATACTGTAAAACACAATATTTTCGCGGCATGAAATTTTCGTGAATTGGAGCCGACGGCCTTTTTCGCGGCATGAAATTTTTGCAACTTGCCTCTGTGTAAAGTAGATTTACTAGATCTAACAAAATAGAGATAGTGTAGACAAGAACTTTCACATGTATTTCTAATTTTGCCAATCTTGCAGTGTCTTGGCTCTTGCGAAATTCGCGAAATCAAAATGCACGCTAACATAGTATTCCTCGTTTTACAGTAACCACATTAATGATAACATCAAAATCAGGAAAATTTGAAAGAGCAATTGTCATCAAGAAGAAAACTGTTTTAACGTTACTCGTTAGGATGGTTAGCAAACTTTTAGAGGTCGAGTCCCAACACTTGCATCCCATCCCAGCAACCCAGCTAGTCACCCCTAGTAGAAAAGACGAGAAGTCCCCAAATCAGGAAGGCGTTTATGTACTTATGCTGTTAGAATATGAAAGGATACTCAACATTTGATTTCAGGAAGCCTCCTCCAGAATCAGGATCCAGGCCAGGGGAGGCTTTACCTTTTAGTTTTAGCTTGCTTGGCTAGCTTGATAGGCAGCAGCGCAGCCGCCCTACATTATTCAAGCATCTTAGTCCCATACGTGTAATTTCATGTAGGTCGATGGATGAGAAACTGATTAAAGAGATAGATTTGGACCATGAAATAAGAGAAGAACCTGTTTTAGTACTTACAGTGGCTCCAACAAAAGACATCTTTTCATTGAGGGAGGTTTCCACAGCAAAAAGAAAAGATCCTGCTGGAGCTTTGCCACCATTCTCAACAGTTACTGCTGACGATATCTTCACAAGTTGTGATGCGATGTCAACTGTCCTCTCAACCTTCGTATTTATCAAATCTGCATTGACTGTCTCTTGTTTTGCTGCTAAAGAGACAGCTAAAATACAAATGAGTAAAAATGACCTAATCATCTTGGATTCTTTTGAGGAATCGGAAAGATGAAAAGGGATTACTTTGAGATCTCCTCCAGGTCCCTCAGTGGGCACGAAGAGGTCAGCAGCAGAGAATTAGCCTCTCTTTACTGTACTGTATGCCTATACTGCGCGTACAGTATTCGTGGATCGTCGATCATTCGCCGAGCTCAAGCGAGCAAGCCAAGGGAAGCCACGTATGCACGAGCATGCACGGGATATCTCATTCACTTCCGGGTTAGAGAGAGAACGAGCGAACCCGCCGGTGCTCCTCCAGCTTTTTTTAATCCGAGGGCCTGCCTGTTGGCTGGCTCTTACAAAGTTTTTTTTTTCTTCTTGTTTTTTTTTAAAGCCCATTTACATGTCTAGATCCAGGGAGGTGGGCCACCTCCCTGCTAGATCCCTTCGCGGCCCATTGATCGAGAAGCACTGAATTCAGACAACTCACTCTGTAACATAGGGAGGTCCGTAGTAGGCCCTATATTAATTTTGCTAAATTTCGACACCGGAATTTACATCGTGTGGATAATAAGGAAACAATGGAGCTTTCTCATTGAATTTGAATTTGTGTGTGTGTGTGTGTGTTTATTCCACTTTTTTATAATGTTGCTTTATGCATGAGAGGTTTCATTGCGGATGTTTCGCAGTCTTTGCGACTACATGGGTGTAGCAGGATAGCGCCTCACGGTAAAAATTATTCTCATTGATGTCATGTTTATAGGCTCCCTAGGCCCTAAATTCAGGATTTTAGGTTGACGGCACCTCCTGAGAAGGTCAAGGTTAAAAAAATGGCAACAAGGTGACTGGGCACTCTCGTAGGAAGAGAGAAAGCGACTTCTTGAATTTCTTTTGGCGCTTTGTTCAGGAAGAGGAAGGTATACCTTATAGAAGGAGCCAAAGGCGGCTATTTCAAAAACTCGCCGAGAAGGTGGGGTTTTTCTCTTTTTTTCCCCCATTTTTACAATGAAAAGGCACATTTTAGAGCATATTGTAGGCGAATTCAACTTAGAGCCTACTGCAGTAGTTGACTTCTCACCCCGGAGTTCCATAAGGCGCAAATATTATTCGATGGTCGGGGAGGCCCCGGACTCAGATAATAGGGACGGTAGAAACGTCGTTATAAAAAAAAAAAAATTAATAAATAAATAAATAAAAAGAAATAGCAATGACAGATAAATGAATGGATAGAAATAGCTTATTAGTGACTACGCCTGAGCTGTCATCAACTTGTCAAAACTACAAAACTAATTTATTGAAACCGGTCATACACCCCTCGTATCATCATTTCACTTGCAGTGTGTTATTCGGCCTGTTCACTCCCTTCAATTTCAGCAGTAGGCCTACATGTATTTTAGTGGAGATGTACGACTTCCGGATACTGATACTTTCTGTGGAGTAGGCCTATAAACTAAACACCACTATTAGGCCTTATTATACAGATTTCTGCCACGACTGTAAGCCGTAGGCCCTATAGTTAGGTCCAGGCTGTAAACCTTTTGTTTTCTTTCTTCCATGCTTTAAACTGACTGTTTTATGCGTAGTATAGGTCATGGCCTTTGGAAACCAGAAGAAATTGAATAATCATGTATTAATATTCGTCTGTTTGTTTGTTGGTCGATAGAAAAACGGGTTGACATTTTGACAAGATTACCATGATTACCCTGGACCATGTCAAATGTTCCGTAATCTATGATTCATGAATCTTTTTTTTTTAAGTTTGTAAAATCAGAAACAGATGTCTGTAATCAATGAATAAAGAAAAAGAAACTTCCTATGTATGTATTAAACAAAAATGGGTCATGCTTTGCAGTCTACACTCCATGAAAGTGTATCATCCAGTTTCGACACGAGTTAGTATATACGGTATTCTTGACAGTTTTTGAAGTTCATCTTTAATTCGTTTTCATCAATGATAATTATGTGTACATCACTGCAATTTTGTTTCATTGATCGACCATGTTACAATATAATCATTATTTGTTATACGATAATATATATTACATAAGCCTATACATAAAAATAATTCAATTCAATTTAATAGTTTATCTATTTCCATCATCCAAAAAAAAAAGAAGAAAAAGAGAACATGATTAAAAGCGGTACAAGTTGTCGGTTTGTCTTACATTCGTCTGATAGGGGCATTTTTTTTTCAAATACAATATAAAGTATATGCACTAATGATGTCATTAAAAAAAGATACAATGCACTTTGTCATGGCAACAAAATAGTAAATAATCATAACGATGGAAAACAGTGTTCCACTAAAAAGCCAGGCTTGTAAGACGTGGAACACTGGAACAAAAAACGACAGCACCAATTTATCATACCAATAAAATATATTCATATTAAATTCTTCTTTATACTATTGTACATTTACTCATTGATATGATGCTGATACTATAAACAATACTTACTATGATTTTAGAATGCAACATAAAAACTGTATAACATCACATTTATGGCACAGACACTAGTCAAACTTGTCTGCAACTTTTCAGTCGTCCATCGGCCAGAAACTAAATCTAGTCTGGTTACTGGTCGCATTACGCAGGAGGTCACTATAGCTATACCGGTACCTTCTTACAAGCAAACGTTTTGTCTATTCCTAGGGGATTTCCATGTGGTCGCTATGGGCAAGTGGTCGCTAAAATAGGTTTTAGTGTTCGCGGGGATAGGGTAGGGGTGGGGTTAATGGGACATAACCTGACCACAATCCCCCTTTTTTTTTCTTTGTTTCGTTGTTGTTGTTATTGTTTGTTTGTTTGGCTGTCACCATAACAGTATGTTTCCTCGAATATGTACAAAAAAAGGAAAATGCAAGACATTCTCCTGGAAACTGGCTGGCTTTTTCAGGATATGACTCCCCAGCATCAAAGCTCAGTGTATGATAGGATCAACAGAATTAGATGAAATCGAGTCCCAGAGTCACAGCGGTACGTGAAATCTAACATATCCCGGTAACTGATTTCCTTTGACTTTCATGCACACGATGTGTAATACGGAAAACAAAAACGGTAATAAAAGCTTTTACATTGTATTTTGTTTCTTCTTTTGGACTGTCATTACACGGGTACGCGACTTCAAAATATGTCTGGAACTCAGACTAAATATCTAGCACGTGTATAGTCGGGCCCCCGTCTCTTGACGTACGTGCGTGTAGAACGTAGTACATGTACGCTGAATGCGAGCGAGGGTTTCGGTACGAGACGACGACCGCTTCACTTCGTTCATCAAAACATTTCAAGCGAATAGTTTCAGAGTAAGTGACCATATGATGTGATCGGTTCAATAAACTAGATGATAAGTTCATTTTCATGAGCTAAACTCTGTACCTATGTGAGTAACTATGTTTATCTGTATGATCTCGCTGTTTCGTAGCATGCGTATGTGGTCCCATCTATTGGTACTGGTGTAATGCCGTTGAATAGGAGAATCCGAGGGCTGACTGCACGATCGCGACTGGGTGTAGCTGTAGCCTGACCAGACACTGTGAACAGGGTCTGACATGAGTTAGTGTTTCAACGTTGTCTAACGACCGTCACTGTTGACAGCAAAATCACATAAAATACCTTTTATTTGGTATGATTTTAAGAGTAAAATAATTGTCAACACTTACCTACAGCGTATTTTCCTGATGGTTGAGTTAAATTCGGCGTTTTGTTGGTATCCAGACCTTATTGTTGAATTTTTCGGAGTAGATCGTGCCGTGGCATCTTTTCCTTCGAGAGCTTCACAAAAGCAACAAACTACCACGCATGCGCATTCAGAAGTGGTTGCTTTTTACGTACGCCCGTGCGTTTCATGTGTTACGTAAAGCTTGTAGTAGATCCGCGCGTGCTGCACCGGCAATGATTTGAACTTTTTTAGTCGGGGTCATCCGACTATCTGCGACTACCTACGTTGTAGTATACGAGAGTGAATGCTATTCATACAACACGCAGATGAGGAGTGAAGCAGTAAGGACGTTTACAGACCTGATTTCAGCCATAGATTTCGGTAAGTCTTAGACGTAATTAAACAAAAAATCGCATACCGGTTATTGAATGATGATCATAGATTACGATAGTTCCTTATATTTTAGTTTTCCACGATTAATAAAGATATTCATGAAGGAAACAGTGAACGATATAAGCGCGATAACAACGTCCGCGAAGGAAAAGGGGTGCAGCGCTGTCGCGATTTGCGACAGCGCTGCGTGTAGTTAGGTGTAGCTGTAGCCAAGTAGCTGGCTGTATGTAGCAGAGCAAGGATGGTGATGCAGCTACATACATAGCTGGCTCCACCCCATGCTATAAATTAATTAACGTCACGATGACTGTAGTTTTACAGTATTCTTGCATTAATAGTACTATAGAGTAAATCATTGATCATCCCTATTTGCGACAAGGTGCATCTTTGACTGTCAGCTAGCGCCAGCCGTGTTGCCATCCGTTCATTGGTCCGTTAAAAGTGCACGGCAGGTGTGCGAGCGGTAGACTGAACAGTGATCATCAGCGTAGCTGTAGCAATCACATCGTCTAATGCAACGTCATTGGGGTCGACTTGACATTAAACGATTAGAAAATTCCAAATAACACAGTATCATTCCCAATGAACTGATTTTCATCAATCTCTTCTTTCATAATGTTAGTCTAGAAGATAATTTTAAGAATCACCTGCTCAGCATACAACGATGCAGCCGTGTTGCCACCTCAATGACACATATAGAAATGCACTTTACTTCATAAGAACACAGCCGTGTTGCCGTCTACAATGACAGATAGAAATGCACTTTATTCCATAGGAGACAGCCGTGTTGCCATCTCAATGAGATATTATAGAAATGCACTTTATTCCATAAAAGACAGACAGCCGTGTGGCCATCTGAAACTGTGTCCGTGAGTGCTCGCGGGTGCGGTGTGTGTGATGTGGCGAATGGAAACTGTAATGGCAACGCGGCTGGCGCTAGCCGACAGTCATCTTTGTGGCAGGGGCCATTTCATTCATTGATGAAAAGACCCAATCAGGTGTGAAAGTATGCTCACTTCCCATAACACCTGCGAGTAACTCCCACTTTTGTTCTAAAGTGGGACTATAAGTACACTTGATGCTCTTTAGCTGTTCTGTGATTATCATTGCATGAAACTGCCCCTGCTGCAAATAGGCACCCTTTTGCAAACAGGGATTAATTGGTTACTCTAGTACGTACTAGTAGTATTTAAGTAAGTGTTCTGTGACGCTTCTGAGCACAACTTCTCTTCATTATCTCATTAAGTTTTGAGTTTAGAGATAAGAAAAAAATGGGCAGTGTTTTGAGTAAAATGTCCAACACAAAACAATATACGGTACATAATCATGTATTGTGCATTAGATTAAAATTCATATGATCAAAATGCTGTGTGTGTGTGTGTGTGTGTGTACTGGCCCAGGTCCACATTTAATGCTCTTTTTTTTATCTGAGTGATTTTTCTTGAAGTGTCTTTTGTCTGTTTTAACTTTCAATACTTCATATTCACTCCTGCAGTGTTAGCCATACACTGTACATAAACAGCAATATCCCTGCAGCAAGTAATCAACTCAAAAGAATCACTGCCTGGGTATCATAAACATTAGATGTTATTCCTGAAAAATATGGGATGTTTGAGGTTTGGGTGAAGTGAATAAGTTTTTTGCTTTGTTTCAAGATACCAAACACAGCATGAATTCAATAATTGTTTGAAAAGTGAATTTAAAAGCCAAGACAAGAATAAAGACATCACAGAGAGTCTGATATAAGTGAGAATAATAATTACAATATTTTTTTTTTCAAGAAGAGGGGCGATAAATTTTTATAGCTTACTGTCTCATGGTTACACAGGCTCTCATGGAGTTCATTGAACAGAAGTGGAGGATTGATGGAATGAGCATTTATATCTTTCATAATCAGACTGTAGTCTGAATTACAAGATACAATGAATATGTGCAAATCAATTGATTGTGTGGGTTTTTTTTTTCTTCAAATCACTAACACATTACTCCTCTTTCTCCCACTTTGCATTAGGTGTCTTCACACCAGAGTCATGTGGTCAAGATGTTACGGACAATAGCTATCAGGATTGCAGGACTGCAGACTGCCCAGAGCAGTGGAAAGTTCAAGAATGCAACCAATTTATGTGCAGCAGTGAGTGCTAAGTATGCTGCACACCCACCTAAATTACTTCCCTTTTGCAGGAAGAACAATGTTTCATTCAGTTCAGGTGCATATGATACAGTTCATCGAACATTATCCAGTGCAAGCAGTGAGCAAACTGAAGTAGGTAGCAGAGCTACCAGTACAGATAAGTCCAAGCTAGAAGACGCAAGGAAGGAAGTGGCAGATCTTCTCACTATTGGCTGGCAAGCCCCAGAGAGCATTTCAGACATGGACTTAGAACACTATATGACCCTGACTACAAAATCTGGTAGGAAGAAGTTTCTGCGTTTTCTTGCAAAGAAAGAGATCATCAAAAGAAAAGAAAAAATGATGAAAGAGGAGCGTGCCCGTCAGAAGGCAGAGCAGAGGGCCCTGAAGGTTGATGAGGAATTGGATGAATTTCCAAATCGGTACCTGCTGCGTGTCCATGGAAATGCAATGCTGCAGTTTGACCAGTCCAGATTGGCAGCTGGCATGATGTTTGGCCCAAAGATTGCATTCGACTTCAGCTATGAGGACCTCATGCGGAGACAAGAAGTTTCAAGTCTGGTGCAGCAACTACTACATTCAATGAATGCAAACAAGCATGCCAAAGACCCATTTGCCATTCACTGGGTTGGTCTGACTGAGGAGACCCAATCTCTGAAACGGTTAAGGCATATCCTTGGGGATTCTCTGGAGAATATCATGGTGAATGAAACAGAGAAGGATCTGTTGGAGGTGTTCCCTAAAGACCAGCTCATCTACATGAGTGCAGATTCACCCAACGTTCTCCAGTCATTCGACTCGGACAAGGTTCATGTGATTGGTGCCCTGGTAGACCGCAACATCATCTACACTGGTCAGTCGTTGGCCAGGGCCAAGCGCCATGGCATTGAGCATGCCCGTCTTCCACTGGACAGACACCTGCAGTGGGCAACAGGTGCAAAGAACCTGACCTTGGACCAGATGATTAAGATTCTTTTGGAGCTGAATGCCTCTGGGGACTGGATCAAGGCTCTGCAGCATGTGCCCATCAGGAAGCATGCAGGACTTAGGTCGGGGCCTCACTGGGACGCGGAAGCAGAGAGTCCTCCTAGCCGGAGGAGAACCAGGCAGGACAATATACAGAGGAATCCATCTCATTTTGTGTCCAGTCGTGCCAAAAAGTCCAAGGCACCGGACAGGTCAAAGGTTGGGTCAAAGAAGAAGACTTTTGTAGAGGAGGAAGATGACATTGATAGCACTCTGTTCAGTTCTAGAGCAAAGGGTCACTGGTTTGACAGTGAGTGAGTTAATTGATTGAAGTGCATTGCATTTAATTTTATTCATTTCAGCAAGGTAAAAGATTGCGATCAGCTAAAGAGCTGCTTTTCATCAAGGCTGTGCATACAAATTTACCAACTGTGATTCAAAATATGTATGTGTATGGCAAAATGAAAATAAAGCAGTTCAAAATCATACAGTTCAGTTGATGAATGCCCCTCATGACTGAGTGTCAGTAGTCTATTCCATCATTGTAATTTATGTGGTCATCAAAACAGCTACCTTTTACCATAATACCATATCATGAACCATACAAGGATGCTAATGATCCTGCTATGCCCCAGCCAGAATGTCATCTACTCTCTCACATTGCATCAGCTACAGCTTTGAAATTCATCTTCTGTACTTTTTTTTTTGTCTGATGTGTCCTACATATTTTCTCATCACCTTTGTGTGGGTCTCACATATACAACACTTGTAATTTGAGCATCAGATTCTAATAACCAGTCATGTGTCCGACAAAATTTATGTGTAAACAATTTACCTGTGTACTGTAAAAGTGGAAATTTTTGTGCAAGTAATTTTTTTTTTTCACTTGGTTGGGTAAGATGAATTGTGCATGCTTTTAATTCTTTGGAATGTAACCTAGTGTTAAATACAAATAAAAACTTTGCATATTTTTGCTTTTGAGCTAGTTTTATGTGACATGAAATGAGCAAAATTTCCACTCCACAATAGTGTTCACTTTGTTTGGTACAGACAAAGCAATGTTTATGTTGTTAGGTAATTACCACTTACATAATTCTATAATCATTTTCCCTTGTATAGCTGTATTAATTATAATACTATTCATAGTGCTGTATGGGCACAGAGCCAAATTTTTAAGACATCCATAGATGAAAAATACACTCTCTTTTTTTTTTCTTTTTCTTTTTTTTTTAGAGAGAGAGAAAGACCCTTTGAAATACTTTGTGTTCTTACTACAGTGCACTCCCATAGGTAACAAAGTCCTCGGGACTGGCAATTTTCTTTCATTATATTGAAATTTCATTATAGCCAAACAGTTAAGTGTTTGAAGGTGTACAGATGATAATTTGCGACCTGAATTTTTACTTCATTGTAACAAGAATTTCGTTTAAACATGTTCATGATAACGGGAGTGCATTATATTGTGAGGTTTTGTCATGTTCAAGCAATGACTCAAAGCTTTGACTTGAACTATTTTTAGGAGCCTATAAAGACAGTGTGAGAAGGTGACTGAGATGTTGTGTATGCCATCTCCTGCGTGTGGTACAGTCATCGAATGTGATTGCATAACGAGAAAGTAGATAAATTGCTAATGTAGAACAAGATTGAACATGGCACATTCAGGGTCAATTTCGAAGAAATGCCCACAGATGTTGTGTAGATGTTGTAAACGTAAAGATTTATCGAAGTAATTGCAACAAATGACACATGCATTGCCTAAAACTTCCTGCAACAATATAATTATCTTTAATACCATTGGATAGATTGTCTCTGAATTTGAAGCTCTCAGTTGACATTAAGCAAGGAGAGCTCTTAAATGAGAAGGTATGGAGACACAATGTAAAAGATACGAGTGGCACACCCGTGAACCAGGTACAAGAAGTAATATGGCGTACACAGAGATGCCAGCTGCTACTTGTTTTCAGTACTTGCTCCTGTTTTTGTTTTGTTTTGTTTTTTGCCAAAAATACTGCAAGTGACATGGACAAAACGGTTTTCCCCAAAATTGTAGTACCACACGTATCTATTGCAGGAAAGGTAAAAATGTTTTTCAACCAAAAATATTCCTTTTCAGCCCTCAGAATACTCCAATACTGTCTACCAGATTGGCATCCATTGAAACAAATGATGACAGTGTGGAGCTAAAATATGACCATCAATGTGGAATGTTTAAAGTGTAAAGCAAGCCTGTGTACAAAGTGATTTTGACTAAAGACAAGAGCTAGAGCAATTGAGTGGAACAGTAAAAGTTTATGAAAATCAGAATGTGAAAAAAAAAAGTGAAATGTTTACAGTTTTTCACTAAATACATTTTTTGTAGTATTTTACAAAACGGTGAAAATGAACAAAAACCATATGCAAATTAGATATGGTAATGTCATCTCTTCAAACCTACTTTATTGGTTTGTCAGCTATACAACAGACTGTTAATAAAGTAATTTTGTTTTATGTCCAAGTTTAGCAATGTTTCTTCTGTTTTGTTTTATTCCTCTCCCTTAAAATTAATGTGAACATGGTATGGTGTGTGAGTGTGACCTCAGATCTCTACCAGAATTTGATCCAATCTGCCCAGCTGTTAACCCGTTGAGAACGAGTCCTGAGCATACTTGGGCAAGCGTCTATGGGAAATGCATGTTGTAGCAAAATCAAACCATCCTCAATGAGTTAATTGTTCTGGTTAGAATGTGTGAGTGAAGTATCAGCAAATACTGTACATGTACATTTTCTCTTTGATTAGGTGATTGCAATACCAGAAAATTTAGTATTTTGGCTTTAACTTTTGACCAGTTCTTTCTCACCAGGCAATGCCCAAAATCTAAACTGACATTTCCCATCATGATGTTGCCATAGTACCGAGTTTAATGGATGTTTGTTTGTTTGCTTGTTTCCTTGATTTCTTGGTGAATTTCCTGTACATGAGTGGTGGAGAATGAATGCTGGGTTATGGTTATTGATATCTTCTCAAGATTCATCAGTAACAATACTCATGTTGTAAAGTGTACTCTGTTTGATTGCTTTTGTCAATTTGTCCTCTGTTTCCTCCTCCCATCTTGCTCTCAGAAAATGCACAACAGATCGGCTAGACAACCATACTTGCCAGACATGCTTCCTAAACTGAAACTAGACAACAGTGTTAAGTTAAGACAAGAAACAGTGTAGGAATATAAGACAAAAAGTTGAATTGAAATCAAATAGAGATATTATCAAATGTTACTGTTCGTATATATATTTTTTTACAGAAGAGTGATATTGATCCAATCGGATATACACAATGCATGAGATGAGACCATGATTTCACCAACTTCTAGTAACAACTCTCCAAAGATCTATGTTATTATGTAGTGATGTTCATCTGTAATTATACAACTAAGTCTCCTGTCTAAACAGCTGCCACTGTTTTATCATGTAGGTTTATATAATAATAATTTTGATACAAAGAATGATCACTTACTTTGTTCCCAAGGACACGTAGCAAAGATTTGTGTGCAAGTTAATAATGGGCATAATGGCATCATTACCAGCTCTGATACTAATACCTACATCACATCTACGGCCGTGACTGCTTTCACAGCTTATGTAAGCAACTTTGACATCCCATGACTTATTATATCTTTTTGGGCTTACTCCGTTTGCATTTTATCTACTAGATTAATGCACCTTTATTGAGGAGAGATTTTCCCCTAACAACAGTTCATCCAACACTCTCAGGACCCCGGCAGTGCAGATTTTGTTTCCTTTCATGATTACGCCAACAGAGGGTAGCAAACATTCTTCCAGATAAGGCTTGCAAGATGCTACTCATAGGGGCGTATAGATCAGCGTAGATTTAATACACATTGTGTCAACTCAACAAGAAAGCGAAAAGAAAACAGTGAAGCAAAATGAAATAGACAGGGATCAGAAAGTTTAGATCTCGTGAAAGAATAATCAGTGAGTTTCATAAATAAACAACTTTAATCTATTCTCACAAACTTTCATGGGCCTCCCGAAAAGACCGCAAGGTTGTCCCGAAGAAGTGTGTTTGCAGTAACAAGAAGACTCCTCACATTTCAAAGCCATCTTCTTCCCTCATTCATGCAGTTATTGCTCAACAACAACAACAACAACGACGATGACGACGACGACAACAACAACAACAACAACAACAACAACAACAACAACAACACATGAATAGGGCTTATATACTGCCCAACGTGTGCCTCTCAAAATTTATCTTCAAATCAAACCCGTCGATATAGTCCATCTCGAGGTAACCTGAGGATTTCATCAATGACCTAACAGGGGCCCGTTTTACCTTTTCGGTCAGATTTCAAATACTACTGAATTTTGTCATTACCGTAATTTGTGTGTGATGGTGGGGACGTAGCCCTATATATAGCCCAACAATTCCATGACCCATGAACGATGCTCACTTCTGGACGTGTAAGGCGTGCATCTCTCTACCCGGTGTGCGTGTTTGCGTTTCTAATCACTATAGTAGACCTAATCACCTTCTCTATTTTCGTATTTTCTCGAAGCCGTATATACCTTTAAACGACTCTCCTAAAGGGTGATTGAAAATCTAGACATATCGCAAATTATGTGAAGCAATGTAATTGATGCCTTTACACAACTCCAGGAAACCATAATATTGATCTTTGTTATGACCAAAACAATAGAATATACAATGTACAGTTAAAACGCTCACCATGTGAGTATAGTCGATTGTGTCCATTAAAACGGGGAACTGCAATGAATGTGTTTTCGAAAGACAAGGGAACTGCAACGACTGTTTTTGAAAGACCAACGCTCAAGCGGCCACAAATTTCTAGAAATTGGGTTTGCATGTGTAGAAGTCTTTCTTTGGATCTTCATGAGACCAAAGAGCTTATATCCAGGGGCGGATCCAGGAATTCTGTAAAGGGGGGCGCCTTTCCAATGTAAGGGGGCACACGCCCCCCCCCCCTCATTTTCTTGTTTATTTCTTTTGAAAAAAAGGAACAACTATAAAGGCGGGGGGGGGGGGCGCCCTGTCGACCCGCCTGGATCCACCACTGATATCTTATAATGATATGAAGATCTCCTTTCTTGAAACCAGGAAGGTGAGAAGTATCACTTTCCTGTTGAGACACAACTGTACGTTCAGAGGTGTCAACCTAAAGGGGTAGTTTCTGCTGCCAAAATCTCTCAAGGCTGGATGGGCAATAATAACTTAATGGAGTTCTAAGAGATACTTGCACACCACGAACGCAGCGAAGGAAGAGAGCTATATATGGATCAGCTTGCTTGATAGCAGTCAATAACACTTATCATGAAATATCACTCGGATCATGTCAAGGAAGAGAAGAATTTATTCCTGACTCTTCTTCCTTCATTTACATTGTTATTATTTTTTCAAAATGATTACAAAAATTACATAGAAAGTTTATTCTTTCACACATTTTGATTGTTTCACAAAACGAGACACGATTCAATTTGATGTTTTTGATAGAACAAAATGGCAAAACTAGAATGCTGAAACAAGCAACATTATGCAGTCCAACAATAATTCGAGCTCCCGGCTATAGACCATATGTATATTCTCTATAGCCGTTGACTGCCGATTATTTTTCAGTATATCCAGTTTCTCTCCATGTCCTAGTTATGGTTTTGATAAGTAGAGTAATATCAAACGGACAGATTGGTAGAAAAGTTTCAGTGAAGTTGGACATAAGATGCTTTACTTTTTTATTTTTCATGATACAGAGGTACTTTATTCAATATTTCATATGCCTCAAACTACTTCCTTTCACATGTCATATCTTACCTGATGATATCACAACCTATAACAGGCTGCAACACTAATACTGAAGATGTCTGCTTATCAACTCTATCAAACGTTCATTTTTGTAACGGTAAATAATGATGAAATTCATTTCTGAAGTGAATCCATGTAAAATGCTTGTTTAAATGGAATTGCTTTCATCTGATATGACGTTTGTAAATTGCATATTGGGCGAATATCATAAGAATATTTGTTTTCAAATACTAGTTCATGCATATTAATTTATGATACCCAACAAACAAACTCTTTTTCATACATTATAACTTCATGTTTAAACAAAATATTTACTACTTCTTTTGTTTAAAACTCTTAATGATGCTTTACAATACTCTATACTGATACCTTACATAACATACCGCATCTTATATGGGGAAACTGTGATAATATTGAATTGAAAAGTATTTATAATTTACAAAAGAAGGCTGTAAGAAATTGTATCAATTAAAGCTTTCATCTTTGTAACACACTGATCCCTTATTTCACCATTTAATAGTTTTCAAACTTAGTGATATCAGTTGTGCTTTTCAAACACCATATTTTATGTTTAAGTATATGGAAATTTTTTACCTCTAGCTTTTAATGATTATTTTTTCATATAACAAAAACATCCATTCATATCCCACACATTATATACAATAACATTCCTTTAAATAACCCAAGAATCCTGCGCTGGCTCAATGGCTTTGATGTATGGCTGCTCTTCCCGATCATCTGAAGCAATTCACATCCTTCTTAAAAGTTTTAAAAAGAAATTATTGATGATGTTTGATAAATATGATTCTAAGATGAATGATTATATTCATCTCTACAAAGTATTGAAAAATAACATAGTATTGACAATTATGATTAGCAGAAATGTAAATACAGGCCCTAATGGTATAATTCATATTTTCTGTTAAGTACATGTAAAATCAAGTCAGACCATTTGTGACTACCCCTGCACTTGCACCTCTCCCCCTTTTCTTGTAAATCCTTGAGAAGAGGGGGTTTGGGTTTGTTTTTGCTTTTATTTATTTTGTTTTGTTTGTTTTGTTTTTTGTTTGTTTGTTTGTGGTTTTTTTTTTTTTTTTTAGTCAGTTTGTCACGAGGAAAGCTATAAAGGGCTGTCACTTCAGCATGGAACATGTCTTGGAAAAAATGCAACAATGCACTGTATTTTGTGACTAAATGATTAATTGAATTTGTAAAATTTATAGTTTTCCTAAGAAACTTCTATCTTACTAAAATCTCTGGACTCTGGCTGTTGTATTTTCGTTTCTATCGTTATTATTGTATTCTTGAAACAAAAGTTGCAGAAATGAATTGAAATTGAAGATAAGAAAATAATGAAGTTTGAAAATTTTACATTTGTCTTTATGAAACGGTGATTTAAAACAAGGGATGAATTTAAAATGAAGTTCTTCGTTATAAATTTGCGAGAAGAGACACGCCCATCACGATGGGTGGATTTCTCTTTCAAGAGGGCGTTTGGCATCTACAGTACGTGTACTAGATACACGCACACGCCCTGTATGCTGATCCGTGCGTGCAAATGAATTACAGCTCTCACAATCGCCACTGCACTGTGTACGAGAACTTTGTTGCCCGAGACGTACGTACGCGCATCGCACCGGTGCCCTTTTACTCTGCGTGCGCCAGCCGTATGAATCTCGTACATTTACACAAAACGGAGTAACGGAATACCCGCACTGTACCGCCGCGGCCGTCGGTGTGGAGCTGTATTAGCTGCACCTGTAAACTCCGCCGGTGGATGGTGTTGTGTATAAAGGTATGTAATATGGCGGATATTCTAGGGAACGGAAACTAAAGGCTGTGGAGAGAAAGGAATGTCTCTCTTCGACTATTTGCCAACTTTTGGCGAATTTTCCATCTGATTTGACCACATTCCCTGCTGGAATAGCTGGACTATAACCTGCAAACATGTTGGACTCAGATGATGGTTCAGAAACCATCGAAGAATTACGAGTGGAGGTGAGCCGGTTAAAAGAAGACCTTGCGCTAGCGAGCAAGGAAAAAATTCAAGCGGCGGAATATGGACTGGTCGTCTTGGAAGAGAAGCAGGCTATCAAGCAGCAATATGAAGACTTGGAATTGCTCTACGAGTCATCCAAGCAGGAGCTCGAAATGGCGAAAGAGGTAAATATCCCTTCACCAAAGTAATGATGGATCGATGGATCAATTTGCAGCAACAAACATAATGAATATCAATGTAGAATTTACAGTAAATTACAGATCATAAATCAGTCCGGGAACCCTGCTCATGAGGGGGTTTGCTCATGATCCCTCCTTAGTTATGAGCACCTCCCCCGTGGTTATGAGGCCCTCGGGACGAGATGCTCATGAGGCCCCCTGTCCCTTCACTTCTCATTCCATCTCACATCTGATAGTCTATATAACTTATCGCAAGTCTGCATGTAACTATACACAGCCCACCCAGTGGCAGTCGCTGTAAGTAGCGCGCACAGCGTACTAACAGCGTCTGGGACTCTGGTCGGGCTAGTCCGCGTGGTGATTTTTCGTTACACATTCATGTCCACTGTCCATGATGAAAAGAAGACAAAATTCTGTCTGCGCTTTAGACAAAAAATTGAGTTTTTATCAACCAACGTGCAGCGACCCACCGAAACGCAAGTGCCAGCGGGTTCACTCAACGCAGGGCTGCCGCACCATTGGCCTGATCCAACTTAAAATCTTTGGTGCTTTTTTCTGCGGCTCTCTCTCCACGCATGAATCGGTCACGTACAACTAAAGTGTGACATAATTTTACAGTAGACTCCCATTATAATATGAAGTCCTCGGGACCGACATTTTCTTTTGTTATATCAAAATTTCGTTATAACCGAACAAATAAACAATAAGAATACATAGAGTGGATAATGTTACAGCCTGAATTTTTACTTCGTTGTGACGGGAACTTTGTTATAACCGTGTTCACTGAATGGGAGTGCAATGTACAAATATTTGTAAAGAGAAAAATAAAAGCAGAGCTAACCTGATTTTGTGCATACATATTCCAAATTACTATTCCACACTGATAGAGTAGGTGGGTACTTGAATTTGTCAGCAAACTAATCACTTTGTAGGTACATCATATGACTGAGTTCATTTTCTTTGTGAATTCCATTGTCCACCAGCCTTTGGGCACCTTTCTTGCAAGTGTCCCGCAGCATTCAGCACAGAGAGCGTGCAAGCCATGCATTAATAATATGCTCTCTACAGAAATCTCCTGTGCGTGCACAAGCTCACTCTGAAAATCCTACAGCTTACATGGCTTGCGCGCTACCTGTGCTGACTGGCACTTGCATAAAAGCGCCCAAAGGCTGGTAGACAGATCGATTTTTAGTGGCCCTGGGCCACTGCCAATGTCAAGCCCTACCTGTCCATTTGTACAGTAGTTGTACAGGTACAAATGTGCAAGTGTATCCACAAGTTCTAGAAATCTACACTCCATGCTACAGAGTTGTACTAACGTCTCTTATTCTTTCTTGTGTTTTGTTGAATATTCCTTGGCCAAATGAATTCAGTTGATATTCTGCATGGCCTGCAAGTATTTAGGACATGAACTCACTATGTAAAGTTAAAAAACTGTAGAGTCTCTTTAAAGGTTTTGTTGGAAGAAAGAATCTGAATTTTCACCATTCCCAGCTCTTGTTTCAATAGGAGTGTCCTATTTTTCTTGATAATTCTACTGCACACTACTATGGGAACTGCTCTTTCTTTCCTACTTTTGAGCCAAATCATCCCTATTTTTCATTCTGAAAGGTTGGGAGGTCTGTATAAATACAAATGATGGAATTTAGTAGATAATCCCACAGGGTACCTCCAGCTAATCATCCACAATCTCATGCCTGTAATGTCTTGTGGATTGTTTCTTTCATTTCCAGATTTACTCTGGTAATAGTTCAATCTTTATAAAGTGTGTTTAAGCATTGCAAGATTAACAATGCAGCAAATGTGATAAGAAAACAACCTGGTACTAGACTTTGCTTCATATACAATATAACACATTTGTGTTGATTACATGTACAACTTTATTTGTACATAAAGCAAATTAGTTATGAGCACTTTGAATTGTACCGACCTTCCAAGTACCTTGGTGTGCACATTTGGTACAGCAGGCAAACCAACTCAACTTTGGAATGCAAATTGCTTCAGTGGTTGCTTTGAGTTGGTTCTGATCCAAGAGAAAAGTGAAGTACACCCTTTGTAATTCCCTCAGCTCCATGCTCTGCTTTCACACTGTAGTGGTTGTGAAATCTCCATCCAGGGAATTGTGGTCTAGACAGCCCATTCCAAATTTAGAAAGAAATATGTGTATGATAGTCGACCATAGCAGTATATTGGCTTATGGGTGTATTGCAGATCTACATGTATGTGGATCATGGAAACCATGCACATAATGTGTAGATCTGTAAGAAACAACAAATTTACAAATGTACTGATACTAAAAACTTACAGGCTGCCTAAGTACGAATCTGCTGTTTGCATTTTTTTTTTGTAGTCTTATGGGTACAGCTGCTGGGTCAACAATAGTAACCATTATCAATTTGTGCTGATCATTTTTTGTTTTTAACTCTAATTGTAATGATTGTATATAAATTTCCATGTGTGTGACTGTGACATACTGTTAGCTTCGTCATGATTATCTTGCATTGTGCTGTTCTTACCATTTCACTTTATTGACACATTGTGTTGTCAAAGGCAGTGATTTTCAAGAGAAAAAAAAGTTATTTTTTATACACAATGGGCCCATCTGACACTCTCTGTCTTTAATGCCATATAATCCAATATTTGACAGTACTTTAAAGATGGAGTGTTGTTAAAAACTAGACACCAGGAGTAGGACATACAATGTACAGATTGTATTTGTTTTACATCGTGTAATTAGTGTTTCAAATGTGTTGTATAGAGAACTCTTTATGCTGAGCAACCCAGGCAAAGACAGAGGCTCCTTCTTGCATTCAGTACATGTACTCATTACAATCTAATTTAAACATTTGTAATTCAAACTAATCATCAAATGCTACAATTGCAGCTGTTTTTTACTGTGGAATGTGTAATACTTTGTAGCTCTGCAGCAATGCCATGCCCTACCCATGGATTAGTAGAAGGGAAAACATTCATTCCATGGGCATTTGATTTCCAGCCTCTTGTCATTTCATGCAGTGACTTTGAATACCAATGGCAATGGGACAGGCTCATTTACGTTGTGCAGATTGCCATGGCCAGAAATGGTATCTGGGTGTATCACTAGTGTGAGTCTTGTAGGTATGTAAAGCTTATAAACCGGCCTGTGGCAAGGGATTTCAAATGAAATGCTGCACAAGTATGCATACATGTGGGCATGCGGGCATGCCAGCTTTGCAGTGAAAGCCATGTGGCACTGAGGACAGCATTTCTGGATGGGCATGAGCCATGATGACTCACTGCCCTTTAAACGGTTACTTACCGCACGTGAGATGTATTATTGAGGCATTGCCCGACTGAAATGCTAATGGACTGGGAAAATGAGGAGGATGTATGGCTAGCAGAGCAGTAAACCCCCTGAAAAGATGAATATCAAAAGATGTGTGCATGACATGATGTTCTTGTACAGTGTATTTTTAAAAATTTTGGCTTATTTGTAGCAGGACTTTATACTTGTAGACCTTTAGCAAACCTTAATCATGAAATTTAATGTATACATTACAT
This sequence comes from Diadema antillarum, assembly GCF_040938485.1. Lineage (NCBI taxonomy): Eukaryota > Metazoa > Echinodermata > Echinoidea > Diadematoida > Diadematidae > Diadema > Diadema antillarum. Next base: position 1,127,164 of record NW_027271096.1, read on the forward strand.
CTTGGTACTACATAGAATTCCCTTTCCACAATGCTCATTAAATACTAAATGGGTAATAAATGGAATACAATCTAGGGTGTATGTACATCATGATGTAGAAAGAACTGGCTTCATAGCCCCTCTTGTAGTCACATGCATTGTAATATAATGCCTTTTCCAAGATTTAGGCTTGTAGATACTTATACTGTATCTATTTGATGGGTCCTTGTTGCATATATTGTATGATAGTCATATTTTGTCAGGAGTCATGGAGTTGAAATTTATGTTATTTGAGTCTTGAATCAACTATCAGTCATGTGATAGACAAAGGCAAGAAGCAAAGTACAGTTGAACCTCTCTTATCTGGCCTCCCTTTATCCGGATCTCTCTATTATACGGACGCAATCTCGCCGTGATTTTATTTTTTTTTATAATCACGGTAGGAAAGGGGATTCCCAACTCCTTGAGAACTCCTACACAAACACACATGAATTACATATTACTTCAAACATGATTAACATACATTAAATCAAATTTCCTTCCAAATTGCTTACCTTCAGACATTTTAACATCCCCAAATGTAACAATGAAAAGGTTGCAGTTACACATTACTTCATGTGGTACTACAATGGGCTACATCAGTACATGTGTATGTATATGTACATGTATAAAGTATTGAGTCTCTCGTATCCGGCCAAATCCCTTATCCGGATGAGCCCCGGTCCCGACTTGTCCAGATACGAGAGGTTCAACTGTACATGTACATGTACCTGCCTTGTATGTACGTAGGCATACATACTGTATGTAGATTATTGTTTTGCATATCTACAATTGTATTACTGGTACATTTACATGCAGGCGTGGCACAACACCCCAATTACCGAGCTGAAATCCATCAACTACGGCACCTTATTGCATAAAGTAAACATCATGTTTTTTTACAGTACAAAAAAAGTAAACAACTTTCCATCCCTGTAAGTCACAAAAGACAAATATTTTTGAAAAATCTAAGTTTCGATATTGATTCTTATGAACATACAGACATACTTGTATGCATAGATATTAACAATTTGATCACCGGAAAAGAAGTTAGATTTAAGATATATTTTGAAGAAGAAAACTGAGTAAAAACTAGGTACCTTTCCAATTTTTTTTTTTTTTTTTCGGTGGCCTAGCAATAATATCAAATGATCAAAGCGTATCAGGGCAATTACCCCCCCCCCCCCCCCCCCCCCCGGCTAAATACTGGTTAGTGATAAGGTTAGAGTATTAAAAGATTATGGTTAGATTTAGGGTTAGGATTAGGTTCAGGATTAGGATTAGGGTTAGGGTCAGGGGGAAGGTCCAGGATACATGTAATTGCCCAGGGGGTAATTGCCCTAGACCCGATCAAAGACTCATTGATCAATACACAAAATTTTACGAAGATATTCACCCAGCCAGACTGGTGTTTAAAAAAAAAAAATGTCAAATTTGAGTTGTGCGAAAACCAATGGCACAATGTTCAGGCCAGTCCCACACATTTATAATCACTTTGTGCGACGCCTCCATTGAAACGTACAAACCGCGCACCGAGTGTGCTGCAACTGCACTCAACCATGCTTGCGTACACAACGTGTGGTGCTGCATTTAATACTTTCTTTTCATGTTCCATTTCATGACTTTCATTGCGCATGCACAATTTTCCTATTTGTGAATGACATAGAAATGTTTTGCAAGCTCGCTCTGAGTTCGCTGACTCAAAATTTTCATATCAAGCCCTGTAGAAAAGTACTAATATCTCCAAAACTGCACCATGGCCCAAACGAAAATTTCTACCTCCATATATGGATTGGACCATCATCATATACCAGATTTCATGATTATCAAATGTCGGCCAGGGCACAGTTAAAAAAAAAAATACATGTAGTAACCGATCTCATGTTTAATTTCATCAAATTTAATATGATTTTTCATGGATATCAAGTTCATTGAAAACTTAGATGGATTGGAAAGAATCACTTCATAACTCCCATGCAGAGTGATGAAACTTGACTGTAAAGATTGTGACTTTCAGTGACCGTAGTCCATTGCGAATTCAAATAGAATGGGCAGATAATGAGAGGCAGATTGGGGTGCTCCGCTGCGCCTGCATGTATTGATCTGTGATAAACTTGTGTAAGTGTTTACAATTTTCACAATGTGTTTGTCCAGCTTGCAATAATGTGTGTGGGTGTTTTTTTTTGTAGTAACATTAAATATTGCTGATGATTAGTACAATGTACAGTACTGTAGGTCAATACTGATTATCAGCTACCTCTCAAGTTATATTAAATGGGTTATGTTATCATTAATGCTACATTTTTGTGGTAAAAATATCTCTGAGACCAATACATCCCATCCTTTGGGATCTCTTGTAAGAGGGGTATGATCTGAATTTTGTAAGCTCCTTGGCGAATTAGGTATGCATTGACACACAGTGCTTTTTAGGGTATGTTCGAGCGCTCTCCTAAATCCAAGCGAACTGTACCGTACCGTACCCGCGCCAGAGGAGCGCTCGAACGCTCATAAAGTGTACCGTACCGTACTGTACTGAGCCAAAAGAGGACCACTTCCCGATGTGCTCCAAAAGCGTGCCGAAAGCGTACCAAAAGTTCGCTGTAAAGTATTGCGCGTATCATGCGCATACGTCACAATGCAAAGACATCATTCTCTTTGTTCGGGACAGCTGTAAACTGTTCAAGCGCCAGGTGGATGACATTCTTGCTACAAAAATGCGTGGCCTTTTCTAAAAATAACTTGTGAGGTACGCTTTCTCAACAGAGCTTTCGAACGCTTCAAATCTGGCACAGTTCGGTACGGTACGCTTTGGTTCGCTTTAGAGCGCTCGAACGCACCCTTAGATCTCAAGGTCAGTGGCAATGCTGCATACATTCACATATGCATGGTCCACGAGGGGTTTCAGCATGTCGCTGCAACATGCTCAAATTCTTGTGCAACATCCTCAAAAGCCAGCAACATGCTTTGCAACATCCTCAAGAATTTGCAACAAGCTCAAAATGAAGTGTATTCAAACATGTGCAAAACAAAGAAACATCAAACTACATGGTACTGTAAAAGTTGATATTTTCGCGCGACTAAATTTTCGCGTTCGGCCGGATAAGAAGAGTTTCGCGTGTTTTTAATTCCGCGGTATCTAGACATCAACTACAGGAACATATGGCAAGCAGAAATATTCGTGTGCTTTTATTTTCGCGCTAGTTTCTGATTGCGCGAAATGCGTGAAAATTTCAACACCGCGAAAATTTCCACTTTTACAGTACTTGTGCAAAACATGAGAGAGAACATTGAATGCAAGCAGCACAAAAAGAGATAAACTGCGAAATATTGCGTATTACGTGCTCGGCGCACATACAATTTCTGCCACATTCCCAGATTCTGACCTTGCAGTATGCTCAAATTTCAAGTTTAGGACCACCCTGCATACAGGTGCATACTATACCTATGTAAATGGACATGTGCATATCAACAAAAACAATATTGTGGTGGTGTACACATTAGATGTCTTTGACCTTATAATTCTTTCCTGTTCTGACAGTTTGAGATAATCCGGTAATCATTGAGCCACTGGACTTCCTGCTACTTTTCAGTGATAAGTATCTCCTGTCTGTCTCAACAGATAGAGCTTTTTCTTCTTTTAACTGGTTAATATCGGCACTGAAGCTGTTTGCCCTGAAGTATTGAGAAAAAAAAGAAGGCAAGATATGGGAGAAAATTTATTTGACCTTGTTCTGATTACTGATATGATGGCAAGTTTGCCTGTTATTTTACAATATGGACATGGTGTTTCAAAGCAAATATATATTGTACCAAGCGTTGTTTTCATTCTTCAGTGCAGTGTGTGTGGGATGCTAAGGAGCTTTTGATAGCCTTATTGATACATCCTGTCTATGATAACAAGCTCTCCTCGGATCATTACTCTGAGAAGATTGTATGTACTTGCATAGTGTGTACATGTAAATGTTTTTGATTGCCCTTTATGCCTTAAAGATAAAATGTTGATGCTTGCTCAAATTTTAACTTTGTTAATTTGAGGACTTGCCTTTGCTGTACTCCTTGTGGAAAAAGTACACGTAGTCTATGTGGCCATTTTTACAATCAGTGGTATAAAACACGGTTTTGGCACTAATTGGTGTATAACTTTCTTATACACTGACGGATATGCATTATTTTTTCTCATAAACTTACCACCCACAGTGTCTACCTTGGGTACCTTAATGAACTTTCCTCTCTTTTTCTTTCAGATGTGGCATGCACTTACATGCTTGAAATCCAACACTTTTGGTGTATGCACTCTGACATGGCTTTTTTGTCAGACCTAGCATATTAAATTGTTTATTCCTTTTCATTATTTTTGTTGTTGTGGTGATAGACAGGTATCCAACATTAAGAACTATTATGTTTACCAGATTCTGCTTTGTCTTCTTTAAAGACTGAAATTGTCCAAACTTTATGTTTCGGAGGTGACATTTTCCGTTAACAATTAACCCCTCTTTTGAGTTAGCTCTTGCTCACAATTATAAAATTCAACTTTGCTAATTTCCATCAAAACAGAATAGTAATCAATCTGGCTTAACTTCGATCCAAAGATTATTTGATTCAAATAGCTTATCATTTTTTGGTGAGTGTTTATAAATTTATGCAACTTTTCCGTTAACTTTTCTGTCACCTCCGAGACAACAGATTTATGTATTTGATTTTTTTATTCTTGACATCAGTTATACATTACATCTACAAAAATGTAACATATCCCCTCACATTATCTCTGAAGGAAGGTAGTAGAAATACAGCCTGTTGTTTTCATTTCGGAGCAATTTACAATTTTCCGTTAACACTTGTCACCTCCGAAACAATCGTCACCTCCGAAACAACAAGCGCATTATATTTGATAATTTCTCGAAGACAAAGCAATTTTGTTTGATTCTGTTCAATTGACAGGAATCTCTTTTGGATGAAAATAGTAATATGGCAACAGGAAGTAAGAATTTTCTAGATATTAATAAAAGATCTAATAAAAACTAAAAATTATTGTTTCGGAGGTGACAAAACACTGTTAACAAGAGTTTTTGCTCATTTCTATTGAAGAGAAACCATATTATGTACACCAATGGTTTCATTTATTTTAGTAACATAAGTCTCAAAGTGGAGAAATCAACTAACACACTCTCACTCTTATTTTTATTACTATACTGTAGGTTTTAGGGCAAATTTACATTTTTTCACTTTTTTAACAAAGAGAATGCACAAAATACACCCATCTGTTGTATATATAATATTGTAATCAAGATCAATTCTCCTGCTTTAGTTAAGTAAACATATAGATGCTTTCATCTTAGAAGCTTGATTTCCAATTTAAGCAATTTAGTTGTGAAGATTTACCAATCACAGCTTTCCGTGTAGGTTGCTTTTTCTTGTGTTTCGGAGGTGACATTGTTTGTTAACACCATATTGTTATGTGATAGTGAAAGGCAAGACTTCAGTTCCTTTTCACTATCTATCAACATTTTCAAATACATTTAATATCTACAAAATCATCACAATAGAAGTGACTTTTGTATACCTACATGTAGCTCACCAGAATTCCCTTGATACCAAAGTGATACATGTGGCAGTTCATGCATGCCCTAGTCCACAATCTTAAAAAAATCATAAAATAATCAAACTCCATAAAAAGGCCACATGCCTATAGCTGGTGCACAACTTGCTCTTGAATTCTTAGTTGTTGTTTTTCCATGTACAACGTGGTAATCATAAACAAAATTATATGATTTTTTAAAATAAAATATGACAATAATTATTACATTTTCCAAGTTGAGCCAACAGTTTATGACATTGTATTTTTTAAGATTATTGAAATTATCTGACAACTAAAGTGAACAGAGGAACAAGTCACCAGGACTGGAAAGGGAAAGATCCAAAAACAAGATTTGTAGTTCTATCTCAATATAATTTTGATGACGTGTTTACCTTGTTTTGTTATTATGTTTTATCTTAGAATTTGGCTTTAAGTACTGGAATTTCAAGGAAAAGAAAATGGTTTCTTAAAGGACAAGTCCACCTTCATATACATGTGGATTGAGTAAATGCAACAACATTAGTAGAACACATCATTGAAAGTTTGGGAAATTGGACAAGCCATTCAAAAGTTATGGGCTTTTTTAAGTACCGGTATCTATGCAATCACTGCTGGATGAGACAACTACGACAGTGTATGATGTCACATGCATACAACGATATAAAGAAAATATAAGTGAATTTCACAAAACTTTACTTTTTGAAAAAAGTGCACATTTCTTCAACTTGCTACTGATGTATGTTAGGGCAATATTATTCACCCTGCCTTCCAAAAGAGAGAAGTCAAGTATTCTTTTGTCATGCAAGAAAAGTGAAAATATGTTGAATTTTCTTGATACTTTCTCTATATCCTTGTACACGTGTGACATCACAAGCTATAGAAGTCTTCTCATTCAGCTTTGAATGAGCAGAAACTTCAAAAATCCATAACTCTGGAACGGATTGCCTTATTTTCCTCAAACTCTCACTGATGTGTTTTACTAATATTGCTGTATTTACTCAACCCTCGTGTCTATTGAGGTGAACTTGTCCTTTTTCGGTCCCTTATAGGGTTATTTGAGACCAGTTTGTGTCCGGGACCTTCTGTGAAGTTGATGGGGAAAATTACTGAACAAAAAAAAAAAAATCCCCATAAGTTCACACAAAAGCATTATGCTGCTCTCTTCAGCTGGGAAACACAAATTGTTGTCTTAACCAAACTGTAAAAACTTGCTAAAGATTAGTATGAATTACAATCTAAAACAAAATATGAGCTGGTATCCACTATCATGAAAGAGAATAACTAAACAAAATAACAAGTAAGAACTGAAAGAAAGAGCTTATATTTGAAAATTAAAGCCATGAGGAAAGACATGAATGTTCACAATATATTATTAGTTAACACCTGAGAAGTTGGGTTGTCTCTGTGTTGTGTCACCTCCAAAACAATAAAATGATTTTTTTTCTTATCTTATACTTTTTACTCTCAAAAGTGACTAATATATATGATTTGCAGGTAATTTTCAAGCAATTCAGAAGATACATAAAATATATTTTAGTAATGTCAACAGTTTAAATGAATCTGGTATATAGAAAATTTATCCCAGATGAACCAAACACCTTTCACCAGTATCATAACATTTGTATGGTGGCTATCAAGAATGATGAAGAATTCATGAACATCCTTGAATTAATCTATTTATAATACTATGTGCAAACAAAAACATAATACAAGTCAAATAAGAATTTTTGCTTTTGGCATTCATAACCTATGTCCCCACCAAAAAATTACAATGGTACCCTCCGCAACGATAACTTTAAAGATAGTGAATCAATCATACAATTTGAGGGATTGAAACTATAACTCATTGCCCACACCTTACAGAAAACCCCATTCAATTTGCTTCAGAGGTCAAAGAGAAATGAGGATTTTTGTAGAGCATGTTAGGAATCCCTTCCCTCCAAGTTCTGTATATTGTGTTTACACATTAATATGCAGTTCCAAGAGCATCCAAGTGCTAAACTTGGAAGAATCAGACTCCTGACATCCTTTATAACATTCCACATTTCTTTGAGACCACTTAACCAAATTGACTGGGGCTTTCTGCAAAATAGAGCTAAGATGTTATGATTTAAGACCCCAAAGTAGATATTAGCTGATTTAATCATATTTGGTGCTATCAATGAAAAAGTCTAATTGTATTTTTTTTTTAAGGGGGGGGGGACATACTATATGAATACTTGAACACAATGTTAACATTGAATGTCACCTCCGAAACAAAGTTATTCTTCCCTGGTGTTGTGGAATAAAATGTTCTGAGAGCAAAGAAACATTACTAAAATGATCTTACACCCTCATTTCAGTTTAAGATAGAAAATGGAATGTCATGTTTCTTCAGGTTACAATATCTAGCTTATGTCCGTCATATTCTTACTGTAAATGAATATTTCAACACAATGTTAACATTGAATGTCACCTCCGAAACAAAGTTATTCTTCCCTGGTGTTGTGGAATAAAATGTTCTGAGAGCAAAGAAACATTACTAAAATGATCTCACACCCTTATCTCAATTTAAGGTAGAAAATGGAACGCCATGTTTCTTCAGATTACAATATTTAGCTTACAACCTTCGTCCAAATGGATGGCAAACTACCGGTACCCGTGCTAATTAATGAAGTGTAAAAAAACACTTGTTCGGTGTGGTTTATCTGCTTGAAACAGGAGTTAATTTCTTGTTCTCGAGTTATAATTATCAAAAACATTGACAAAAAGAAGAAGTTTTGTGTTATTGTCACTTATTCTACAAAAAACTGAGTGTTAATATTAATGTCACCTCCGAAACATTCTATTATGTTAACTGTCACCTCCGAAACATCCATGTGTGAAAAATCCAAGATTTAAAGAAATGATTGGAATTTCATTTAACCTACATAGGAAGGTAGCCCTTCTTAAAGACTTGTTATAGTATAGAGTTTGACCTGGCTTGCCCTCCAATAAATAGTTAAAATCTTAAAAATTGCACGTCAATTGGTGTTTTTACCAAAAATTTATAAATCTCATGTATTTTTTTTTAAATTCACTTTATATTCAACCCCCAAGTAGTTTTGATTCACAAACTATATATTGTTGTTAACCATATAAACTTTGCATGGTGAAGTTTGACTACAGAGTTTTGTCATTGTGGTGCAATTCATGAAAACAAAATTTTGCTTAAATTTACTTCAGGTGCCAGGGTTTTCCTTAAATTACACCAATAACTCTTCAGCTTTAAGGTCTGAAATGTTATTTTTTCAAAAATTTGAATACTTTCCAACAGGAATCAAACAGAATAATGAAAAAATATTTTGTTTGAAATTTTGACCCTCCGAGTACAAAAGTTACACCACTGATCGTAAAAAAGGCCATGTATGTTGAGCTCATCTATTATACTTTATTATCTTGTTCTGACGCATGCAGTTGGCCTTTGTAGAATCCACCAGAGCAAAGGAAAACAACTCATAACATTAAAACATTGTTCATTTTAAATGGTGTCTATTATACATTTGTATTTATTCAAGAGCAAGATATTTTAAAGCTGTTGAAGACTTTTGAGATTTTATCATAAGGCCAATTTATTTATTTATTTTGTGTGTGTGTGTGTGTGTGTGTGTGTGTGTGTGTGTATGTGTGTCTTTCTCTGGCATATTAGTGTGTCACTTAAATTTTCTTTCTTTCTTTTTTTGACTGGTTCAAACAATCTTCTATCTGATAGGCCAAGTCAACCTTTATTTTATATAGCATCTCTTGAAAATACTGTGTAACATTCCAGCAACATGTTTTATCTTTTGGAGATGGTATGACTTGTTTGCAAGATATCCATTATGCAAAATACTAGTACAGTTGAGTAACATGAATAAACATAAAAATTTAGAACATATTTAGTTTGTGACCTGCCAAAATGTCAAAAACCCTTTCTGTCTTTCTATCAAAAGCAATTCTATACAAACTGTGCTGTGTTATACCAGGGAGGTGGTTATACCTACTATACAGGTACAAGAATGTACATGTAGCAAATCTTACCTCACCCCTGTGAGAGGAAATTGTTGGGCGCTTGCTCGGAAATCAGCATAATTTGCAGCAGACCTATCACAGCCAATATTAGGGTATCGAGCCACACTTGATGTCTTTCCAGTGTGTGTATGGTGCATGCTGTAAAAGTTCTTCACCGCCATTGACCTTAAAGTCTGTCCATGCTTTCTCGGTACATTGATATGTGGAATTGCAATTTTGCAAGTCTTTTCAGTCTGTAGTGCGTTCCACAGTAAACTGTGTGTACGTATGCCTGTGGGCCAAACAGAGAAACAAAGCTTATCTTGAACTCAATGTTGCACTGGACAACATTGTCTTCTTCTCTCGTCATTACGCTGAAAAGAAACTTTATGAACTCCCTATATTATGATGTTTTCATGGACTAAAAGTTTTGACTATGTCACATTCAGATAATCAGAGTGTTTGGTGTGAATTCATTTTAGGCCACATCTGCATCAGGTATTCCAAGATTTTATCATACATTGCATACATTTGATGGAGATGACCTCAAGCTTATATTTACACATACAAATTACAATACACTATGCTTCCCAATGTGATCTATCATGGATAAAAACAATATGAAATTTGCACAAAGAAACAAGTCAGCCTTTTTTTTTTAACTATAGACATTTCATTAACTTCAGTTTGTTATGTTGTGTGTCAGACAAATGTTGCTTATTGCTGCAGACATGATTTTATCAAGTGCACTATCATGCCTTTAAGGATATGCCATTTACAATAGCACTTGTAAAAAATAACTTTTTGTTTCATTTTGAAAATGTGACCGCACGCTATGGATTCTTTGCCTTTGTTCCCATCAAGCTATGAATCTCTGACTGTGTAACATACAAGTCGGTGATTTAATTATTTCATTTCATGCAAAGATGTGGCATTCATGTGCATGCATTTCCAACCTTTGCAGGCTCTGGGGAATGTGATTATACGTGTAGGCACTCTTCAGAAAAGTTATCTACAATTATGTAGAACACAACCAATTTACAGGCAACTCCATTGCAGCCATCTGAGAAACCACCAACGACATGTCATGGCATACATCTAAAACACAACCCAATCACTCATACTGTAAAGTACATGGGTTCTTCCAGGATTTTTCCTCGACTAAAATGTCTGATGCAGGGAACGAGCAAAAACATTGTTCATGTGCATAGTGCAGGTGCTGTTCAAGCTGGCACAGAGCTGGTGATTACAGTGTACTAGTATGTTGCAGGTCAGTGGTGAAGTGTGCAGAATCGATGCTTGCCCTGGTATGCTGGTTATTTGATGTCCTACCAGCATGGTTACCTGCCCACATCGGTATATTGTGAGATGTATGCCACCCTCGCATCTGCACATGTATGCATAATGCTGGTAGAAAAACCCAGTTAGCACTAATAGGGCATACCATGCTGTGCTGACACAGTTTTTTTACTTCAAGAGCTATTATGAGAGATGTATTCCGGTCTGCATGGCTGTTCCGGTATTTGTACCAGTATAGAGTCGGCTGTTGCATAAGCTTTTATAAATTATACACTGTAGTCTTTACAATGTATCTGTTACTATACAGTTGTACTTCCAGCTCTGTAGAATTAATTTCTGTGCAGTTACAGTCTTACAGATGTACAGTATGAATTGTACATTGTGTGTAATAATCCTCAAGATGGAAGTGATCGATAACAACATACCTCACGCCTTCTAATGTTCACAAGAATGTACTCTTACCAATTGTATACTGTGTGTTTCATTTACTGTAGATATTTGCGTAGTATACCTGTTTTACAATCATTGTACATGTACTGTAAAACACGATATTTTTGAGGCATGAAATTTTCGCAAATGGGAGCCGATGGTCTTATTCGCAGCATGAAATTTTTGTGAGTTGCGTCTAACATACAATCCATATAGTGTAGACAAGATCTTTAGAATGCATTTTAATTTCGTGAAACTCCGCTCTCGCAAAATTTACGAAATTAAAGTGCATGCGAACATTCCTCGTTTTACAGTACTTTTAGTGAATTAACTGAGGAATTACTGTGGACTTGTACAAGAGGCATTAATCTGGAAGCTACAGTGTACAGATGTAATGTACAACAATAATTATGTATGTTGAAGTTTTACCGCAAAGAGAGATTAGTATTGTGCTGAAGCAGTGAAAGAACGGTATGTGAAAATTTTGAAGTTAAGATTAAAGACTATGTGTATCAAAGTTACGACCTTCGAGGGATATGAGAAAATCAACTAGTATTGAAACACGATTAGTGGCCACTTACTGTGACACCTTCATATAATCTAATTGGAGTTTTCCTGTACCTACAACTGTACATGTACGAAATGTTTCAAAAATACTCTAAAGACTTTTTTTTTTGTCTTTACCTTTTAACAGTGCTGCCAAAATATGTGTTATGTATTTTATATTTGATATCATAACTAGTTGATTCTCTAATACTTAACAAAAAACAAGGAATTTGAGGGGTTTTTTTTGGCATACAGATCAAATTTGTAATAAAATTGATGTCACAATTGCTGAGTCATGTAACCATGATAGCTTTGTCACACATCCCCAATCGATGCTACGCTTGAGGACATGTTGACTTCACTTTATGTGTGCGTTCATCATGTTAAAATCTGTCTGAGTGCTGTCAAGTATTCATTGATATGCTCTGCTTATTTCAGTGCCTGTGTGCTCTGCAAATGTTCTCCTTCAGGCACAGTCAAATAGATACGTGTCATGTGCCTCGAGGTGCTTCATCTACATGTCTTTAAACGACAATGCTTTATTTTGGAAATCAGCCGTAATGATTCACAATTCTTTTTTTTCGTCTCGCGACGTATCTGATTCCATCATAAAAAAAAGGTGCAGTGCAAATTTGTTCATGATATTATATTTAAAGTATCAGGAGTGAATCATAGACAATGTTCATAGTGTTATGCATTGAAAATAAGCAAGCACTATGATGTGATACCCCATGTGTATGATAGAAGATTGAATTTGTTATGTGAATATTTGAATCAATGCTACAATAGAACTTGTGAAGGACCTAAACTACAGGGTATCCATGTAGAAAAGGCTCAAATGGGATGCCTGCAATTCATTAAAGTACACTGTGACCACTCTCATGGGCCCCATTTGTGTATTACACTTGAGGTGGAAGTCAATAACATACCGGCACCATGTAGCTGATCTCGGAATTTAGACCTCGGGCAGTCTATTACAAGTTGATTGTCTTGTCTCTTTTTCATTTTTTTCCCTCTCTCCCACACTGAATCATCATTGCCTACATGTGTTCATTAGGGGTCCAGAAGAATTGTGCTGAAGTTTATTATCTTGTGATGACTTGGCCTTTTCTGTTAAATTTGTAGAAGCCTTGTAGAGACATCCATACTACATGTACAACATGTAGATTGATGGGCAGAAGGTGTGTGTAAAAAAAAAGAAGTACAGTATTGAAAGAAAAATTAAGTGTTGAAGATGTATACACACACATTGTATGCATAAAACAATAATGTACAAACTTGAATATTCGTTGTCATGAAAACCTGATTATGTCATTGTGTCTTCAGTGCATTTCAGAACTTTGTAACATTTACATGTATGTCCATACACATTGTATTTTTTTTTTGCTATTTAGATACATGTGTAAAAAGTATATAAAAAAAGATTGAAAAACTACAACCCATTCAGGGTGCTACGTAACTGTCTTTTACCACTTGCCCAGTCGGGTAAGCAGATTTTCAAATTTTTACAAAATACTTGCCCGAACACGAATTTTACTTGCCCGAAAAGAAAGTACAAAAATGTATTTATAAGAAAATTATATAGAAAATCTCTAGTAATTTAAGGGCTCAGTAACACACAATCATTTGAGTAAACATCACACATTGATTCGCATGCATTAGCACATTGGAGTAACAAACTTGGTTCAATCAAGGGTTTTTGTTGCACTGCATCCGGGTTTCTTCACATACAAGTGTTGGAAAGTAGCTAAAATGAAATTTAATAAGTGCATTGCATCACTTAAAGAGTCATTTTCTTTGGGCTTCTATGTGGTTGACTTCATGGGTTTGTAGTTGGGAAGTGAAAAAAAGATGGCTTCATAACTTTTTTCTTGCCCAATTCAGGCAAGCCTTTTTTGTAATTGTTCCAAAACACTTGCCCGACTTTGACTTTGACTTGCCCCGGGCAATCGGGCAAGTGCTTTTGTAGCACCCTGCAAATACTGTAAAACATGATATATTCGCGGCATGAAATTTTCGCGAATTGGAGCCGACAGCCTTTTTCGTGGCATGAAATTTTCGCAAATTGCTACTGAAATTCAATGCATGTAATGTAGACAAAAGCTTTCACGTGCATTTTAATTTCGCGAATTTTGGCGCTCGCAAAATTCGCGAAATTAAAGTGCACGCGAAAATTCCTCGTTTTACAGTAGGTCATTACGTACATCAAATCTGAGACCTTTTGTGACCGTGCACCTCAAAACGAACATAAAGTCGCACACACTGATTTTGCGTGAGGACTGAAAATAAGTGAAATGGGTCAACCTAGCCGAACTTGACTTTTTCATATTTTCTGAAAGAGCGGGTCTTCTTTTACATTATGCTAAAATTTGGTATCATAAAACGGGCAGGAAAGTGTGTTTTTTAGCAGTTTATCTCGAACATTTTTGGTAGAATAGTGTGATTATGTGTGTCTTTAGAATCCCTTTTTCAGTTCTGAAAAACCTTGTCCACACTCTTCACTTTCAACTCTAATAACTTTTGAAAGGATAGTACTACTGCTTCAAAAGTTGGCATTGATTATGGACAGAATGTGTTAATGAGGCATGCTTAATTTCAATTTAATCTGATAATCCCTTCATTGTTGTTACTCTGGTGGTTTACTTCCTGTTTTTTGTCCCATTCATTGCACAGCCAGCACGGTTTGGTAAAGATTAAGCGCTTGAATAGACACTGTGCTTCAGAGCCTCTTTTCTCAGTTCACACTATTCCTGAGTTTGTGCTTTCTTTCCAATATTTAGATAGGTTAGGAGAGTCCATTTGATTTGAGTTATACATCATTTTAAAGCTTAAAGTCTGCTCTTTCAGAATATGGTCTCAACTAAAAATTCATGTCTGGCGACTTTTTGTTTGTTTTTAGGTGCAGAGTCACATTTGTAGAATTTAACAGCCAAGGACTGTTTGCATATTTTCCTGTACAGGCTCTGGAGTCTCAAGCACAATGGCAGAAACGCTACACGGAGCAGGAGGTTCACCACGAGCAGAACCTGCTCCAGGAGAGCGCCACCAGGGAGCGGGACCTCACGGAGCGCCTGGCCGAACTGGAGAGCGAGGGCCGCCACATGCGGCAGGAGGTGAGCCGGCTGCGCGTGGAGAACGAGCGGCTGCACTCACGGCACCACGACATAGTCTCCTCCGTGGAGCAACACGAGAAGGAGCGCAAGGAGCTGAAGGAGGAGCTGCGGGAGATCAAGTTCAGGGAGAAGCGCCTCTTGCGAGACTACAGTGAGCTGGAGGAAGAGAACATTGCTATGCAAAAACAGGTCGGTACCTGCAACCTGTCCTCCTGTTTGCCTTTCCTGCTGTGATACCATAAACGCGGAAGTTTTTGTGCACTTTGTGCTTTGTGATACCAGCACAAAAAAAGAAAGCCTCAAAGCATTTTGTTACTTTGTTTGGTTTAAATACCATGAAGTACTGTAGATTCTAAAATTGTCTAGCTAGTTTTGTCCATATGAATTTATACTGTCACTGGTTAAATGTCAGTAGTGTGTGACATTTTAGAAATGCATCATTCGTCTTACAAAAATTTCAAAAGCAAAAAATATTGATCATGCCAAATTTTCTCTCAGATAGTGAATAGTGCATACCTGTACTTTCTATGGCAGCTGAAATTTGTGTTGAGCTGTTATGCAGTCCTGGGTGGCGTTTCATAAAGCTGTTCGTAAAGTTACGAACAACTTACGAGCGACTGGTGATCAGTTCTGATGTGCTATACATATCAGAATTTCCATAATTCAGCACAAGAACTGATCACCAGTCGCTCGTAAGACGTTCGTAACTTTACAAACAGCTTTATGAAACACCCCCCAGAAGAGGCAACTGTAGTTTCATGCATGCTGTTCATTTCTTCTTTTCTTAAATGAGGTAATGGAAGATATCAACTTAGTCGAGTTCATCTGTATATCTCTAGCCTCCATCCTTGCCACTTTCTCTGTCTAATGGAGAGAAAGATAATACATGCATCTGAAATGTTGCTTGTGGACAAAACTGAAAAGTCATCAAATTTTAAAAAGATCAAAAACATCCGGTCCCTTTTAGGCATCTTCAGATTTTACATGGCGTTGGGAAAAACAGTGCAGTACTTTCGAAAAGTGTGAAGTATGTTTTACATTCTCGTGATTGAAAGTAATTTAGATCAAAGTCTGTTCATGCTTACATTTTTTCCACAACTACGTGCTCTCTATAAGAGAGTCAAACATGTATAGCACTTTACCATGCTGTAAAATGGCATATCAAGATTACCATCAGAGTACCTTTATGGTGTGTCTTGTTAGATGGAATTACCTGTTATTGTTCATTCATGTGCAATTTCATCCTTGTTAACAGAATTCATCTCTCAAGTCGTCCCAGATTGAGTATGAATCATTGAAACATGAGAATCGACGACTTGCAGAGGAGATCCAGTACCTCAACTCCAACATTGAGGACCTGGCACGGCTGAAGGAGATCTCGGAGAAGCAGATTGAAGAGACGATGCAAGCCCTGGAGTGTGAGCGGGACCAGAAGCACCAACTCAAGAAGCAGCTGGACCAGGCTATGATTTCAGAGCTGGAGGCCATCAATGTAGACCTTGAGAATAACTCCCAAATGCACTTCATGGAAGAAGACTACGAAGATGATGATGCTGGAGGCCATCCGCTGCTGCGACGCTTTGAACGGCAGATGCAGGATGATGAGGAGGACGCTAGCATAGGGCAGGAAGCCTCAGACTTATTCAGCGAGCTGCAATCGATAGAAGTAAAAAAGTTGGAGGAGCAGCTTCATCAGCTGGAGTCGGAGAAAAGTGAACTCTCAAAAAACCTGGAGAAGTCCAAATCGGAGTTAGAAACAACTCGTGATGCCCTCCAGAGTTTGTCCGACCTCAACATCTCGAGCACAGATGGAGATACGGAAATTGACCCCTCACAGTATCAGCATTTGGACGAAACCCACCAGAAGCTGTATCAACTGGTCAGTCTCTACAAGCTCCAAGAGAAGAGGTATGCCACTGTGCTTGCTAAGAATAAGGCTCTGCAGAGTGAGTTGGAGAACATGGTGATGAAGGTGAAAGAGGAGGGCAACAAAGTGGAACTCCAGAAAGAGGTGCAACTCATGAATGAAAGGAATCGCAAACAGCAGGACACTGTCAAAGACTTGCAGTCACAGCTTAAGGGTGTCCATGACATGGTGGGGGATGCCCAAGGCCAGCTTAATCTCACTCAAGATGAGCTTGCTGCTGTCAGTGAAGACATTGCACAGTTGTACCATCACGTATGCATGGTCAATGGAGAAGCCCCGAACCGCATCATGCAGGATCACCTTAAGGTCACGAGGCAAAGCAGGAGGGATGGCTTCAGAGCAGAAATTGCCAGCAGACTCAAGGAGGTGTCCACAGAGAATGGTGGCCAGGATGTGGTAGATGGAAGCAGCTCAGATTCTGCAACGTCCAGTCCAGCCAGGAGAGCAGATGATCATGCCAAGTTCAATGGTGACACCATTACATGTTCAACCTTGGTCTCGACTGTCAGAGATCAAATCAAGTACCTGAAGCGTTCTGTGGAGCAAGCCGTTGAAATGTCCCGGCAGCACAGCAGTGATGGGGGTGGAGCTGAGAATGAGGACTTGAAGGAGGAAGTGGTGAAGCTGAAATCGCTGCTCATGACAAAGCGCGAACAGGTTGCCACTCTAAGGACAGTGCTGAAAGCCAACAAGACGACTGCTGAGGTCGCTTTGGCCAACCTCAAGAGCAAGTATGAGCATGAGAAAGCGATCATCGCGGAGACAATGAAGAAGCTGAGAAATGAGCTGAAGGCCCTGAAGGAGGAGGCAGCCAGCTTTGCCAGTCTGCGCGCTATGTTTGCCAAGCGCTGCGATGAGTACGTGACCCAGCTGGATGACATGCATCGTCAGCTGGCATCAGCAGAGGAGGAGAAAAAGACCCTGAACTCCCTGCTCAGGATGGCCATCCAGCAGAAGCTTGCTCTCACCCAGCGTCTTGAGGACCTGGAGTTCCAGAATGAGATGTCGAGCCAGCGGAGAGGCCCACGCAAACACAAACCCTCCAAAGTGAGTGAGAATCAAATGGCTTGGGTGACTAGTATGGGTCTTCCAGTGGCCCACAGGATGGGGCCAATGGGCCCCCTCTTCCCTGTCCCTTTCAGATCTATGCGGCCACCACCACCGCCACACCACCACCACCACCGCCTGCCAATGAGAATGCCGCGCTATCCTTACTCTAACCAGCCTCATTTCTTGTAGTGATGGGCCTTCTTTACACTTGATCTCTGTCCTTTATTTTATTTACCTCAATATGTACAGCATGAAAGGGCTGGATGCAGTTTTTACATTCTAAACCTTAAAGTCCAAACAGCTACATTGTCCCAGTGACAAGATACCGCCTCGAAAATGGGGATGATTATGGCTTGTAAAATGTATTATTCAAAGGCCAATGATTTTTTTCCTCCTTTAAGACAATTCTTTGATTGATTAATCCAATATAGATAATGGTTGTTAAAAAAGTGGAGAAGACTGCCTCCAGTCCTTTTTGGATATGTATCATACATGTAAATGTACTCAGTGATCCCACCAAGTATATAGGGAAACCATACATACTGAACATGTACATCAACATGCCTTACAACTAACCATTATGGATGCTACTAACTATGGTGGTGTATCTACATATCCACACACAACTTGGTGAACACATGGACAGATTAGTGATCTTATATATTTGTACACGTAGCCTTGTCTTGCCACCAAACTAACTCATGCATGTGGTGTTTTTATTGTGTGTATATTTTGGGTATTTGTGGGATTCAACTAACTCATCATACCAACCATCATATACTTACCAGCTAGCTGACAGCGTTATTTGGTGTCATTTCATGAGGGCCCTGAGTCAGTGTGTCCTGAGTGCATGACGACACGCATGCAGTGTTGCATGGTTTGTGCACATAATCAAGAATGCTTTCCATCAGTCAATCAAATCAGATGTTGGTCAATATTTATCCTGTGAGATATCTAACCTCAAAATCTCCACAACAATCAATGCTAGGTATGTAAACCATTTCTCCATTGATCATATTGAACCAAATGTTATTGGTAACTTGCATTTTTGGAAATGTACCATTGTATAAGCTGTAATTCCAAGTCAGTGCAAGGAGCCAGGGATGTGATATGTTTTGACAGTGAAGACTCTGGCTCAGTGTCCCAGTAGGTCTTCATACGACATATGTAAAGTGAACTGCTTTAAGTACAACCAGCTTGTTGGAGATGGCTCACCATGGCGACAGCCAGCAGAAGGAAGAAGTTCTGATGGACTAGATGACCCAGACAGCAGGAAGGAGGAGGAACAAACGGCCCTTGAACAAACTCTTGTGACGATGGAATCCTATCATCTTTGACAGGAAATATATGGAAGGTATTAAGTTTGTCCTCAACGGTCAGTTTGCAATTGTTTGTATATTAAAAAAAAAATGAGTTAGACAATAAATGTATCTCATAGCTCTTTTTGCCTGATTGACTTCTGAAGGCATTTGCTTTGCAGTGGTTTAAAGGAAAATTAATTTAAAAGACAGCACCTTCACACTACTCTCACACTAGAATCAGAATAAGTCAGAACAAACCCCATGCAAGTTCTCTAATGGACTGCCTCTGTCTTTCTACCATACAAAGGATCTTAAACATTTGGCATAGATTGTTACTAGGGAGGAAGAGAAAGTGAAACTGTAAAGCCTTGTAATCACAAAGATGGTTCAAATCAAAACCATGGTTTAGATTTAGTTCACGGAATTAAAAAAAAAGAAGAGTGAAATTGGCATACCATTCACACGCGCGTACGGTATCAGTGTGCGGTTATTATTTAATGTCTGTTCTTGTACACAATCCTTCATATGCATTTTTCTCATTTCAATTTTCAATTCAGTTGTGCTTAATTTCCATCCAGCAACAAAAGGTAATACAAAAACAAAGTATACATTTATTAAATCATATTGGTAACAATCTCTGAGAAATACAAATCATAAAGTTTGATACAAAATGTATGATCGAATCAATGCAGAAGAAATATAGCTTAAACCATGGACAAAATTTAATCTACCTTTGTGAATTCCAGCATATGGGTTTATACTGTGCATGCTTACCGGTACATTGTGAGGCTGGTTCTAGCTCCATCCCATTATATACAAGGAAGTAGAGATATCTTTCCAAGAAGGCTCTTAGTTCTTGTCGATATCGTAAAGATTGGTTTATTGAAGTAAAGTATCACCAAGTGCATCCGGAAGTAACATTGATGATGTTATGTGGTGCGAAATATGAGAAGAGAGTCTAATAGGCCAAATTCAGAATCGTGTAAAGCTCAGTGCAAAAACTAATGTGTTTTTTTTTTTCAAATAGCTGTCGAATATGCTGTAAAATTCTTTTCTCATATGCCATATGTTTTGCTCTAGTACTATGCCATTTCTTACCCGTTGAGTTTACGCATTACAAATCTTGTCTGTGCAGAACCACAAATGTATTATTAGTATTTTTCTATGTGCCATATCATGCAGTAACATGTAAGATGAAACTACCACTTACATTATAAAATCTTGAAGCAGGGGGAAATTCCCTAGTTTGCATTGCTGGTAATGCCTCGAAAGGAAGTACAGTGCTTTGTATATGTGCCACCACAAGAAATGGGACACATTCTGCGAGGAATAAGTGAAAATGATCTCACATTTGATAATAGCCACTTTCAGCATTTGAAGTCTGCAGCATTGTAAAGGCAATGAACAATTTTCAGAAGATTATGAGCACTCCGTGTATACAATTGTACACATAGAACATTGCATCCAACATTGGAAGAGTGAAAATGTAAAGCTGATTATATACAATTGTACAAGGATGAATACCTTGTGGCCATTCTGTACAAAGCCTACAATGGACCAATGAGAGCAAAAACCAGTGACAGCAGGGCAGTTTTATTCATGCCCAGTGTTCATTTCATATGCACTGTACTCATAACAGTAGTTGGATGTAGCCACTGAGTTACATAATGAAGGCAGGAGTCTTGGCATTTGTTATATTTAGCCATGCCAATTAGGTTGTGGAGATTGATGCCTGCGCAGGAGCAGAGTTGATTGATTCACAAGAAGTGACGTTCCCTACATAACCTCCATAATATGATCGCAAATGTGCGTTGCCACACGTTGTTATGCACGTCAATAATATCTAAACCTGGAGGCGAAGCCTCTGAATCTTGTTGAAACAATTTGTTCAGACAGATGTGATACAGTTTATTGTATTGTCCTTGATGCATGTATTGTTCGCTATCTGCCGACCACAAAGCTGGAAAATATCAGTGAATGAGACTGCCCACAGCTGTAGCAAAGTATTTCCATTCATCATCTGCATATGAATCGAGATTGTAAGCAATTTGTCTACATGGTTTTACAAACAGCAAATGCTCATATTTTGTTTCATTACACTATGTAGGTCAAGGTTATCAAGTCTAAGAGAGTGCTTTTCCCCCATCGCATTTAGTTTAAATCCGAAGTGCAAGCCCTCCAGAAACATGGGCGTAAGGGCATACTGGGACATAGCAAGTGAGGTGCAAGCACATGCACACTGGAGTATTGTAATCACCATGCTGTTCTGCCCATGATGACAATTTCCTGTTTTCCTTGAGAAATCACACCAGCTTTATTACAGATAAGTATCGTGTCCTGAGTTGTTCAGCATTTGGCTAGAACTAGCCCAAGTATATTGAAAAACCCTGTGTGAAGTCTGCTGTTGATTGACTTTCACTGTATAAGCTTACAACAATCCTGACATCCATAATGGAGAACATTGATATGCCCAATCTGTTTCAGCAATAGTTGAGGAGAAATGATTTGGCTTGTTTTGTATTTTTCTTTTCTTTATGTTGCACTCCACTAGTATTTGCTAGAACAATCTCAAAGTGTGTATTTGATGTGCTTTGTGTGGTGGTGTTCTAGAGTGACCTGTCCTGTTTAAAGATTAATTTAAGTCATGAAAATGAGATCTTAAAAGCTTTTCTAATAAAGTGGTGGTGGTGGTTAATATCTATGCAGTGAAGCTAGATGATAGGATTGATAACCATTGTACATCATTGTTGCTTTCCTTTTTCTTAGAGGGGGTGCAAAATATTAATATGTCTAGATCCATTACTGCAAGATAAACTCTTTCTTTAGTAATGACAGTAGAAGATACCCCTTTATAGGGAAAAGTACTCTACTGCAACTCCCTCAGATTATACATTATTTTCCTTGTCGTTGATCAGGCAGCCTCTTGTAATCCTCAATTCCATTAGGGTTTGGCCAAAAAGGTCAGATCGAAGTGATGAAAATAGCAGCTCTGTACATGTCATCTTCACTGAAGTACAGTGCATGGGGTAAAACAAAGTGTCCGTGCAGGACACATCCCACACCATGTCAAATGAATATGAGAATGGAGCAGTTCTGCCCTTTTCTGATGGTGCTTAGAAACTGAAAAATACAAGCAATGTTGTGAAATTGTACTGTAGGTAACAGTCCAAATGAGAATGGAATAACTTTTCACTTTTCATGCCTGATTCAAAGTCTGATTCCCATTTCTCATCTCAAATGATGTTATTGCGAGTCTCGCTGGACTGAGATATCTCAACTGTGTTAAAAGGGACGCTTTGGGATCAGGAGATTTTATATGAACATGTGAGATATTGAGATAGCTTCACTTCTGCACTATTTGAGCAGTGTCAGGGTCATACTGCAGACTTTACAGACCAAGCTGTGAATTTGTCTATTGACTAGACTGGAGAATATAGGGCCCATGTCTCACCAGACTTGCACATTTCCTTCAAACAATCTCAAAACCCACAAAATTTATACCGGTAATAACCCCCATACATACACCCATCAAGCATGATTATGCACAGTGAACACAAATTCTGAATGGCATGCTACAATTCCAACTGTTAGAATGCTGCATGACAAAAATGACATACCTTCCATTATTGTTGGGTTGTTTTCCATACATGTGGTTGGTAATGATTTATTGTGGATTTATTTTTTCTTGCATCAGATTTCCTCCCTTTTCTTTTCTTTTTTGTTTGATTTATCCCCCTCCTTTTTTTCTTTTGTTTGGTAAATGGCATGCCGAAGAAATTGTTCGACACAAAAGTCTCAACTTTGCATGCAGTTGTGCATGTGTGTATTCTCAGATTTGATCCTGGTGGTATGTAACAAGGTCGCGACCCCATAATCAGACAAAAGATGATTCTGAAGGGATTTACAAACGAGGTATTGGGGTCAAAGGGAAACAGAAGGTGAATCTATCTTCTTCCATATGTACATGTATGCGTTATATTGGGGTTTCAGACTTTCAAAAGATTGTGTTTGTAATTGCATCTCTAAGGAGTTGTTATGGAGTCTCCTGGCCAACTGCTATCTGCAAGAGACATCCATGTATAATAGCTGTATCACAAATTCTGTGGCCTTTCAAACAGACAACTCTGTATAAACACTTTCCCTGGAAGAGAGCACAAATGTAAGTGTAAGCATGCACCATGAGTACACTTGTAAAGTGAATACAAGATCAGGTTAGGCTCCACCTCATCATTCATGATGGAGAGGTCAAATCAAATAAAAACTTGAATAAAAAGATAATTTTGGGATTAAGATTGGTCAAGTGGGTCTCAAGGTATTTGTTCAGGAGAGACACCACCAGTATTTAAGTTTCCTCTCAGTCATACAAAATTTATTTGATCAGCATGAAACATGTTTATGAAAAGGCTTACAAACATGTTCTTTTGCCAGTCTGAAAGCGTTCCTATGTCAAGGGGTGTCAACATTGGGCTAAATGATCAGAAGAATGTATATTCTGTAAAACTTGTGCAGAAGAGGCCCTTGTTTTCCCCTCCTTGTTTGCTGCTTATGTACAGCAGATATGGATGCATAGTGTTCAGAAGTAGATAATTATGATAGAGCATGGAGCAGTTTCAAATGCGATCACTCACTCAAGATGTTGGTACATGTTTCAAATACGTTTTGGTTTGGAATGACATAGTTTGCTGTGGTAGTGGTGCACTATTACTCTGCAGTATATAGGTCCTATCCGGTGAAAAGATCTTGATTTTACTGTGTTCCTGTATTTTATGAGCCGTGCAAATAGGGATAATAAATGCCTCTTTTACCTGACATTGATGAAGTATCGAAGAGTGGTAAAGCAAGCAATTTGTAACCTATCGAATTCCCCCAAACCTTTAAACTGCAGAACTATAGGCTGAAGTATGAAATATCAAAGGTTATGTTCATTGTAAAAGAAATATATATCTATGCACTAATTTCAAGAGATTGGATTAAGTTTTCAGAGCACAAATTCAAAATATACAGATGTCTATACATATATATTAAATCTAGTATTTATGTCTGTTATCATATTTATGACATGATGTGTCCAGTGACAGAAATATTGCTGTGTTTTCATTTTAGACGCTACAGAGAATAGAACACAGTGTATATATGCTGATTGAATGCAGCATCCTACGCAGTTACGTATAGTTGCAAGTGTAAGTGCTGTTGTTTTTGATATGTCATGTTTTAGATTGATTGGGCCTTGCTTTGCCAGTATTATTTATGTAGCTAAATTCATTAATCTGTCCATGTGTTCATATCTAATATGTGGAAGAAATATTTTCACTATTTCACCCACAGACACACACATACACACTTATACAAATATATACACCCTGGTATATATACAGATCTTGTAATGATAAATCTTTGTTCAGTATGAAAGTCTTGAGAGAATAAAAAGTAAACCATACTCTGCTTTGGCAAAGGAGATGAAAAGGAAACAATTTTGTTATAAGATTGAATTCAAAAGGGAATTAAATACCAAGTAAAAGTTGTTTGAATGATTTCAATTCATTGTATACACTTGAGATGTAACACTTCGCGACTCTGGTGCCATGTAGAACGTGTAAACTGATTGACGGTACAAACTTTTGCATCTCACGAGAGTGAAAGAAGAATACTGATAAATCTCTGCGTTTGCAGCAAACAACCAACTTGCATTGGTCACATTTGTTGTTCAAAAAAAAAAAAAAGTGAGGAAAAGGAAATAACGTTGGTGTTTGGGACCTGAATGTTTCTCAGAAATAATTGGGTTTCCGTATTTCCGTGTGTAATCAAGTATCATGAAGGATAAGATTTTACAGAGACTCTAAAGTTGCTAATCAGGATATGCCGTCTATTTGACATTGAGGTTTTGTGCAAAGAACCTTTTATCTATGCATGCATGAAATTGGACATTTTTTTTTCCTGACATGAAATACATAACATTTGCAGGATATTGTAGTGTGTGTGTAGGTGTATGTACCATGTTTCTTTGTCAGTAGCTGTATGCATTGTGTGACAGTAGAACATATTTATCTTGTATGTATTAAGTATGTTGTAGTATAATAACTTACTGTTGTTAAAGAGAAAGAAAACAAGATTCTTCCACTCTGTAAATTTATGTGTAATTATCTTTCATAATACTGCAAATAAAGTCATGTGCACATCTTGGCCGACTGACTGTACTGAAATAGGAGCTGATGAAAGTCTCGTGCAGATGCGTGACAATGATTTTTATGGAATGTGCATGACAAACATACAAATGATATCCACTTCCCCTCTCCAGTCCAAGGGGAGAGATGATTAGAAGTTGTTTGGCGCTGGTGGCACATCTTTCATTGTCAATTGTAATGTTTAACAAGATGTCTCATTCAGCTCCTATTTCAGTCAAATATATCTACAACTGTATACTCAGCAATACTTGCTCATGCATCTGCATACTGTATAGTGCTAATAATCTTGCAATTTTTTAGCTTAAATTGTCTTCTTTTTTTTAAGGGAATAGTGCATTTCAGTTTATGTAGTTGTTGTGAAGTAGTTTTTAATTTGATTGGCTTCTTGTATTAAGAAAGATGAAAATAATTTTCAGAGTATAATATTTATCTTTTGTTTATATTTATTCCTAAAGGACAGGGATCAAACATTGAATTCCATCATTGTTGTGTTAAGAAATGTTGTGATTTAGTTTACATTTCCTTTGAAAACTTTGTTGAAATTGATAATGATGACTTGATTTTACGCATGTTCATTGAATGATAATTTTTAGTGTGTAAACATATTTGTCAGCACATGCTATTGTAGAGGATTGGTTTGTAGATCTATGCTTCTGGCTAATAAAGAATAGGCAAAACTGAGTGAAAGTGCTTGAAATTTGTCAATATCAGTCTTTGAAATTTCTAACACTGTTCATGAAATGTTGTACTAACATCACATCATATATGCCAGTGTAGTCTCTTATTTTAATCAAGCTTTAGATCTCTCATCATCATCATCATTATCATCACTGATTCAAACACTCTTCAAAAACTATCGGAAATATCAAACTAAATATTTTCAAACTTCTATCACATCATCATAGTGATCATATAGTTGTGTACAAAACTCATTCTCAAAGACTTTTTCCCCCCACATTTTCTCCTTCATTCTGTACCTCTCAAGAGAGGGCTCAAAACTTTCCATGCTCTTGCTCTTCCACACTGCCATCGGGTTCGCTAATATACCGCATACTGTGTAAGCCGTTATTTTCGCGTACAGATACAATATCATATTTTCGCGAATGAAGAGGTCACAGATATTTTCACGAGATGATGTCTTCATGAATTGACACCGAGGCTTTAGTAGTTGCACCATTACCCCAGCGCATGGCGACATTTTCATGTGCTGTTAAATTCGCAGTTCAACAGTGATTCGCGTAATTCGCGAAAAATCAAACCCCTCGCGAAAATAACAGCTTATGCAGTATACAGGTTACCTGGTCTGCTTGGATTCCACGCTGATTTATCATTCCTGACATGCTCCTGCTTCTTCCTTTGCCCCAAGTGCCCCTTTAAAAGAAGACCCAACATTGGATGTGGTTTGGGTGGCTGGGCTGTGGTGGTAGTGATGGCCGAACATCCATTTATTTATGTCTGAAGCAGCTCCAAAATAAAAATAGCTGCCTCTGGCAGATCGACAGTTTGTCGATCAAAGTCAACATGGGTCAGATGTGTGGCCTATTAGCTTCACCATCATAACTGACAAGTTTTTTTGTTTGAATGTTGTTTGATTTTTGTTTTCCTGCCTAGTCGACCGATCAGTTGCAGCTTTGATATCGTTGTTGTGTGATGATAACAACAGTACATCAAGATAAACTGTGTGACTTTCATTTGAAGTGCTGAATGCATGAACATTCCAAACATTTTGGATCAGTGAAACTTGGGAAATATACAAGTGAAATCAAAACTATTTGCTACAGATTGAATCCTGCGGAAAGTACCAACTCAGACATGAACACATATACATGTAACTAGCAATGATTGCAATCAGAAAGATATATATGTTTATATTTGATAAGGATTGTTTTATTGCACATTTTCTTTTCCATGTAAGTTCCATATTGGATTCCGGGTGTGTTTGATCTTAATGAATTAAAAAAAAGGTAGAGGACAAAGCATTTTCTTTTTTCCAGAATTGCTGTTGATTTGAATTAAGTTTTACTTCAAAATGGCCACAGGTTAAGAATAAAAAATAAGATGGCATGCTAGGTATTTGGATTTTGAAGGGAGCAGGTTAGCAAATCACACCAGGCGTTTTCACATCAGCCCGATAAAAATCCAAGCTCGAGATATTTTTCGCGATCACAAATTAGCGCGCTATTTCATTTCCTATTCACATCAGCCCAAAGAGAATTAGCCCGAAATTTTTTCGAGCTAATTCGACAGCTGAGCATGCGCAAACAGTGTGGGGTATACCAGGAGAGCGCATGCTTTCGGGTTACACACGCTAGGCATGATGGGATGCATCGCGCTAATTTCTTGAGGCGATTTCACATCAAATAGCGCGCTAGTTCGCTATGTTATCCCGCTATTTCAGAAATTTCCCGAGTTGGACTCGAGAAATTTTCTCGATCAGAGCGATACAATCAGTGCACTAATTTGTGTTCACATTATTAGGTAGCGCGCTATTTCATGATCGGGTTAATTTCCCAAGTCAGAAAATAGTGCACTATTTCGAAACATCGGGCTGATGTGAAAACGCCTCATGATAATAATAATAATGATAATAATAACAACAACAACAACAACAATTATAATAATAATAATAATAATAATAATAATAATAATGTGATCTCAAGATATCTGTAAGACTTTCAGATTGCTGAAAAAAAACATTCTTTTTATGGGGGGAGGGAATATGTATAGAGAAGCAAAAACGAGATTTTATGCTTCTATGCAGATTAAGCCTTGATACAAAAATACCCCAAAAAAAGACACATATGGCAGGCAAGTGGTTTCTTTGTTGCGTTGTCACTGCGACTGGGCAACTACTGTAAAACGAGGAACGTTTGCGTGTATTTTAATTTCGTGAGCACCAAGATTTGTGTAATTAAAATGCACGCGAAATTTCTTGTCTACACTATTTGCATTGTACGCCAGTGGCAATTCGCGAAAATTACATGCCACGAAAAAGGCTGTCGGCTCCAATTCGCGAAAATTTTGTGCCGCGAATATATCGTGTTCTACAGTGCTGTAAAGTTGGTTTTTTTTTTCATTCATAATTTGAATCATATATTTTCGTGAATGAGATGGTGACTGAGGTTATAGTACAATCTGTAAGTGCACTAATGCCTGTACATTTGTGACTTTTTTGTGTGTGTTGTTTAGTGATTCGCAAAACTTGTGAAAATTAAACCCTCAAGATAATATAAACAGCTTTTACAGTATGTTGGCACGGACAGGAAAAAAAAAAATCCCACTCCATTTTATTGCACACACACGTCAAGACACTTTTATTCATCTTAGCCATACATTATTCACAGCACAAGCTTGTCCGGCATGTGTTTTTGAGTATTTCAATTTCATTAGCTGCTCGGACTTTGGTCAAACAAGAGCCAAATGAACTGGAAATTTGGGTCAATGCAGCTACGGAGGCAGAGTATTGGATGTTGTACCAGAACCTGCTCTGAGGCAGAACAGATGTCCCGCTGTACTATGTGAGCGTCATCTGTACATATGATAACGCAATGCATCCATGTGTGGGATGGAGAATATTTCTGTCATATTAGAGAGGTCATCCGTGGGGCACAGGGGCTACAGTGGGCTGGCTCAGTAGCCAGTAGCAAATGAAATGACACCAGTCTGATGTAAGGCCTAGACTCCAAGTACAGACTCTTCACACACAAATATATATAATCATCTGTGATCGACTGTATTTACCTCAGTGGTTACACTATACAGAATTGACTAGTTACCACCATACCCCCCTCTCACAAAAAGGGAAACAGACCAATAAGTAATATGAAGATATTTGAGCCAGTTTATCATGCCACAAAAACGACAATCAAAAATCAAAGTGTTGATCCATGTGGTAACGTCAAGAGGAGTTAAGGATGAAAGCTGCTCTGAATGTGTGACCCAGGATGGTGAGAGTGTTTGCATTGATTGTATAAAGATGAATTTGAATGTGACTCCGTTTAGAAGCAGATGCATTCTGGTCAGATGGAAGGAAAATGCAGATACATGTACCATACAGAGATATTTGAACCCCATACACCTCGTTGTCCAAGCATCTTCCACAAGCCTTCTCGGTTATTTCAAATATATTTTAAGGTTCTGAAAAGTGATGGAAAGGATGTTCAATCTTTACAATCAAAATATCTGAACAGTAACTACTTCAATTTGCTTTTTTAATTCAATTTATTTATTCATAAAATCACAGTCAAGATATTCACATAATCTATGATAGATGTGTGAGTTAAAGGAGGAAGTCATGCAAAAGCACGGGGCTTTCTGTTTAACATCTTAGAAGCCACAACTACGATATTGTGAAGTTTTCCCCATGATTTTCCAAGTGTTTAATTGTAAATAACACTTTAACACTAAATTTTAGCAGTGAAGAAATATATGTTATATATTTATCTATTTGTGCAAATGAATTTTAAAAAAAATCCCACTTTGAATACCATTTAAATCAACCTCCATGAGCCATCCATTTGAGTACCTGGTATAAAACATGGTCTCCAGCAAAGATCTGCATTTTGATTACAGTGCAAGCATTTGAGGAGTGTGGCTTTTCTGCGGGAGTGGTTGAAAGGTCACCATAAGCTCCGCCCTCTCCCCCCCCCCCCCCCCAAAAAAAAAAAAAAAAAAAATGCGGTTCAGGGGTTAATCCGTTCACACGACAGTTTAGTTCAGTAATTTTGGTGAATGTTTGATTGGAAAACACTTCTGGACCATCATTTGTGACACCATTGGAATTATGATTCAGATCACCCTGCATACTTTCAGTTTGCATTCACACAGCAAAAATGTGCAACTTGAATCATGATTCTAGTGATGCATCATTACAATCATGTTTCAAGTTATACACTCTGGGTGCACATTAAAGCACTTGTCTAATATTTGCCTTCTCCTTTTTTCCTGAGCTTCAGTTTGTGACAAGCAGTGCAAGTGCCAGAAACCACACTTTTTTTGTGGTTTGGTAAATCTTTCTGTAATAAGATGCTACTATGTAGTATTAAAGTTTTCTAAGATAGAATAAAAACAAAATCGATAGAAATTCATTTTAGCCCATTGATGTGCATGTATAAATACGATAGTTTTGGTTGCATAATTTTCAAAAACCTCTTAATTGCTAACCTTATAACCATTTCTTATATTTTCAACATATCTTAGAAGATGAAAGTTCCTTTCTGTCTCTCTCAAATTGGCGTTTTCTTGATTTCTTTCTGAATTGCGCACCAAGATAAAGAATTCTACCTCAAAATTTCCCCTTCCCGTAATCAGCAGGATTCTGTATATGCCATTTATTTAGCTAGTCTAATATTTTGCAAATCAGGACTTCCCGATAATTTCACGAGTGGTCAAATTTGCGCTTGTGGAGTATAGTACTGAACAGGAAAATGTATGTGTGCACATCACATTCGTGTGATTTTAAATTTGTAAAAATGAAAACGTCGCGAAATATTTGGTGTATACAGTAATAGCTTCATGGTCTCACTTCCTCCCTACCCAACCCCCCCCCCCCCCAAAAAAAAAAAAAAAAAAAAAAATATATGAGAAAAAAGAGCTGGATTTAGAAGAACTAAATGGGCACAACAAGGGAATGGAAAGGTTGAAGAGTTTGGTCAGCATGAATTGCAGCTCTCTCAATTTCAGAGCCATAGGACAACACAGGATATGGCTGAGACTGTCGATTGAAGAAAACAAAACACATCAAGTCAGTGAAGAGGGCAGTGGGTATACTGTAGATAGGATGCTGGGATTACACACAATATGCATGTTTCTACTGGACACCTCGTATCAGCTCGCATTACTACAAATTTTTGTCACCTGCATCACCCCGATTTTACTACGACCTGAGCCGTTTCTACGGAGCAATTAAATGTGCAATGATGCGGGGTAATGCAAGGGAACTTGCAACGTTTGGTGATTCAGGAAGTTGCGTATTATAGGGTCACTGATCAGGTCGTGGCGCACTGCCTTGTGACCAAATAGACCATTTCTGTACCGTATTGCAGTTCATGGATGTTTCTTTTCCGACAGCCTACACTGTACAACCAATTTTAGTCACCTGCTCCCTCCAAGTAAGTTCCTTGATAGGCAGGAAGACTCTGAGTAGTTGCTAGGTAGGGCAAGTCTCTGGCAAGCTTTGAGATTATTAAGAGTGACCTTCGTGAACAAAGCAGGCGTAGAATTTGAATACATTTACCAAAACAACATGCAGAATCTCCCAATAAGAATTCGAGACATCCGGCATGCTGCTAAGTTTGTTTTCCCGCTCCGTTTCTGCTAATAATCATCCCTAACATTTTCTTGCATTGACCACCTAGATAGGTGGAAGACGGATCACCTCGCATTACCTTGCATCACCCACTATCCAATATATTTCTACAGAGGAAAAATTTTAGGTGTTACCCTCAACTCTGCGCATCTTCTCTGTTTACCTGTTATCATCCACTACCCAATATATTTCTACTGAGGAAAAATTTGAGATGTTACCTGCATACCTGTATAGGCCCATCATCTAGCATCACCTCATATCACCTTGCATCACCTCAAAGTTTTAGCATCCAGTAGAAACAAGCTCAGTGTTGCCTATGGTAGGTATTGAAGGGAAAGTTAACCAGGAGAGCATGTGACATGGAGGTGTTGAGTCTCTGTGGATAAG
This sequence comes from Diadema antillarum, assembly GCF_040938485.1. Taxonomy (NCBI): domain Eukaryota; kingdom Metazoa; phylum Echinodermata; class Echinoidea; order Diadematoida; family Diadematidae; genus Diadema; species Diadema antillarum. Next base: position 1,159,306 of record NW_027271096.1, read on the forward strand.
ACTACATGACTCCCAATCATGGGGTTCCTGGTTCGGTGGTGGGAGTGGGTGTTCCCCTTTAGGCACGGCTCTTTATCCTCATTACCTAGTATTTCGGAGGGGATGTAAAGCTGTTGGTCCCTGTGGTTGCCTACTTATGAATACATGAGGGTGCATCTCACCAGAGGAGACTTTGCCGCGACTGTCACGACTCGTAAGACAAAAAAAAAAATAGCTTGTGCTATCACCAAGAAGGCAACTCCACAGCAACTTAAGAGACATCTTCAAATCAAGTAATAATTTATCTGTCCAGAAGTCATGGAGACGTTGCCACGACATCTCCGAGACATATTCTCAGTTGCGGAGATGTCTTTGTAACATCTCCGGTACTTCATTAGGATGCCAATGGGTCTCCACATAGTCACAGAATCGTCTTGGAGACTTCATGAGTAAAAATAGTCTCGGCCAATTGGCCGCAGCTAGAAGGAGATGTCGCAGAGACCTGGCAGAGATGTGTCTTGTGACCAGCTGGAGACTGGAAAGAGTCCTTGGAAAATCAAACATGTTTGACTCTTGTCGCAACTCCCTGGCTACATACTCGGCTACATTCCAGGAGATGTCTCTGAGACCACTCCATGACCAAGGAGACTCGAGTTGTCACCAGGGGGGGGGGGGGGCATTTCATGAAGAGTTTTGGTCGGATATTTTTCTGACAAGCTGTTATAAGCTACTGATATCCTTGCATCTGATTGGCTGAGAGCAAATTTGTCTGACCAATATGTCAGACAGAACACTTCATGAAATGCCCCCGAGGTCACCAACTAGTCTCCAGCCGAATGAGTTAACGGCCATGTGAAATACATTTAAAGTAAGCTCAACTAACCTCAACAATGTGATGAAAATATTGATGTGATCCGAACATCATATGAGTTTCAGCAAAAAAAGAAGACAAATCAGAAGATAATCATACCTGAGAGACTGACACTTGAACCATATGATACGGTTAGAGTGCATCCTCGAGGCCCGTGCATAGTTTTTGGAATGAACAACTCAATGAGACCAAATGTCATGAAACTTCTTGACATTTACTCTTTCAAGATCGTATTACAAGAACTATTGCATAGTATGCATGGAAGTAAAAAAAAACACATGTAACTCACTGGTGAAGAATGTCTCAACATGAATTTTCTTACCAAAGAGTCATTCTAGTCAACCTGCCCTTGTCTGGTAGGTGCTTTATCATTCTGTCAGTTTTCGTTTGCTCATTTGATTTTTACTCTGCTATCTAGCCCACAAAATGAAGGATATACTCTATCAACTAATAAACAAAATTGAATAGATTTTCTTGTGTCTAATTTCTCATTTAACGAAAGCTGCACTTGGGCTTTGAGAAGGAAGAATGATCGTGGGACTGATGTCGTAGAAAGATGAAACCTTTCATACTGACTTACAATGTCCCATATGTCAATATTTGTTCAAATGAAACACAATCCCGCAAGACTTTGCTACATATTGCACAGATATCAAATGCCATAATAGGTGTATGTTTGGCTAGCCAAAGGTTGCTAATGCCATATCAATTATGAAACTAAATGACTTTTGTGTTAGCTCATGGTGTTGATACATGCAACATTTCCAGGAACTCCTTAATTTTATACAGATATCACACGGGGTGAATCAAAAAAAGAGAGAAAAGAAAACAGTAATTCGCATTAATCATTTGTTTAATGCAAATGGAGAATTGTTCACAGATGGTACCACAAGTTAGTTGAAATAGTAATGTATATGAGGGTCCCATTGTTAGCATCTTTATTCAAAGTCATAATTTATCTGGTTTACATGATATATTTCAGAGTTGTTACTCTATCGCGCAGGTGATATGCAAATTAACTTGCAGTCTCAATATCTCCATAAGCTTTCCACACTGTCTTAGCTTTGTACAGAAATGTCATACTGAAATTTTAAAAAAAAAAAACTCTGAAAGATGTGTCCATCAACATAGACACTATTTTCTCCATCTTTGCAGATATTTGTCATTTCACCTTCTGGTGGAGTGTGTGCAAGACGAGTCTAATCCAATCCCTCTTTGTACTGTATGCAGTCCCAATATCCTCCATCATTGACCCGCGTGCGATGCACTCCCGTCCCTGGAAGACGGATGCATGTTTTCCGCGAGAGGTTGCTAGCTCTGGCCCGTAGCCTCTTTGGAGAAAATAGGATTACACGCCGAGGAAGTTGTGGTTTTGGAAGTACATCTCAGATTAATTTGATCAGAGTGCATTGGGCCAGGAAGAGATGTGAGGGAAATGAGATTCCGGTTCTTCTCCCTACCCCCATCCCATTACCCCCGTCTCCACCCCCCCCCCCAATCCTCCGCCCCTACATCCTCCGCCCCTACCTTATCCTCGTCATCCGATAAACATCGATAGAGCATCATATGATTAGCTGTCTTAATTAATATCCATGGATGACAGCCAACTCATGCGCGCCTTGCTCTCTCCTTCCTGAACCTGCATAATATAGAACAGGGTCAAAGAGTTAGTCAAATATTTGTGAATGCTTCAGAATCTTCAGTGTCTCATCAAGGGGTGGTTATGATGATGTGTGTGTGTGTGTGTTTGTGTGTACATGTGTGTGTGTGTGTGTGTGTGTGTGTGTATGTGTGTGTTTGTGTATGTGCTTGCATGCATTTATGGACCAAGTGTGGGTGTGGTTGTGGGTGGGTGTGTGTGTGTGCATTTGTGTACGTGTGTGCTTGTGCAAATCAATCTGGAGATTATTCATTCCCCTGTGATTAGGAAGATAATTAGGTGATGATTTGGGTGGAATATTCATGACACAAAATGAATGTGAGGGATTCCCAGAAGGAGATATAATGGAAGATGATAAGGAGAATAAATGGAAGCAATAAAACCTGGGCAAAGTCCTCAGGGAAATAGCAAGGGAACAGAAAAAAAAAATGATAATGGGAATTTGGGTGGCTTTCATGGTCATGTGAAGAAATGCATCATGTAGCATGTGTGCAAGTCACATCCTTTATAGCCCTTTCAAGACTGCCACTAAAAATGACGTGGATACCGCATATAGTGTGGGCCTGTATGTAGTTACCAGTGGGATTTACACGAGAATTATGAGTATGGTTGTAGGATCTAAGGATTTTCATCTTTTTCTTTGTGTATCTGTGTGTGTGCAGCAAAAAATACATACATGTACCCAACATTTCTTGATTTAAGTACCGGTAAACACTTTTTATTGTATACGTTTTTCTAGAACTTTTGTGTTTGATCAATGCACCGGGCAGCATTTGGAGTAAATATAGGGATATCCCTCATGAACTGTTCGCATGAAATTTTAACAAGCCTCATTTTTTTTTCCAATCAAACTTGGTGAGTGGTGAAACATAGGGTGCTCCACATATAGGAATGCATTAAAAACAATGTTGTCATGACTAACATGTAACTGTTACCAGGAGAAGGTGCATTGTGAAGATAATCTAGAGAAAATCTAGCTTTCTGGAGATAGAGGGAAAGTCAAGGGAAAATGGCTCATGTGTGCATAGAGAAAATGAGTGAGAATAGCATGATAGGAGGCTGGGATATATGTGTAGTTTGAGAGTGAGAAAGCACTGTAAGATATCAAAAAATAGAGAAGTCAACAGTGGCTGCACACTGATTTATTGCTTCCTACAAATGTTTTCTAGGATGTATCTGTTGGCTGTGGTGTGAGGGTGTGCTTGTCAGTTGGCGTGTGACTGTGAGCTGAATGTTTGACATTCTCATCTATGTTGGCACTATGTCACCAAAATGTCATTAGGACACTCGAAAGCCAACTGCCCCTAACCTTCTTGAGTCATTCTGTGAAGTGACTCATGCCAGTACTGCCGTGGAGAGTGTACTTTTTTTTTTCACTCGCTCTCAGCTCAGACAAGGAGACAACCATGCTTCTGAGGGATGCAGTGAGTAGGCCCATATGTAATGCCAGTAAAGTACAGAGCCCCACATGCACAATAATTTGTGGGACTGGGGAGAAGATTTGCCTGTGGAAAAGCATGTCAAACAAACATACTTGTTTTTTTTTTAGGGGGGGGGGGTGATCATTTTTCCCCCTGTGTAGGTACAGGGATTATACAGTTCCATTGAGTAGGAAAACAAGTTGAAGGTCGATGGGAAATTGTATGAGGAAGCTTTGTTATTATTGACAAGGTTTTCTCATGTCTTGATTTACTGTATATGCCATATATTTCGTTGGGTTTTTATGTTCATGAAATTTGTGAGTGGGCTGTTATTCGCGAATTTTCCAAAAAAAAAAAATTCAACTCTGATCCCGACGTGAATGCAATCTGAACATGTACATTTCCTTGTCCATTGTAGTAAACCACAGTCACAAATTTTACCACTCGCAAAATTTTGGAAAGTCTTGATTTGCAAAAAATTAGTCTTGCTAAATATATGATGTATACAGTACTTAACTTCGATTTTTAGGCTGCTGAACCTCTGTAATGGACGTTGCCAATAGTGATCTCGGTCAGGAGATAGAATTTGTCCCTTTTTTGTATTTATTTTGATTATATTTTTTGCGGGTTCCAAATTACTTTGATAAAAATCACCCAAAATAAATATTGATTTGGTGACAAGGCTAAAATTTTCTCAACGGTTAAAAAATAATTAAATTTCAGAATATTTATATTATTATTATATAAACAACAGTGAAATGATGTGGAATGCGCACTGCTCACGAATTCTTTTTTTTCCAGCCTGGTGTAGAAAGAGATTTAGATTTGGCATTCAACTTCCAGTACAGACTTATACTTTGTCAGGTGGAGAAAGTATATTATGTAGATATGAATGAACAAGAAATTATGATACATGGGAAAGGAATTTTATGTGTCTCTTTCAGCTTTATTTACAGCCAGTGTTCTTGAAAACATCCTCACAAGTTAGAACAGGGATTTTAAAAGTTGTGAGATTTGAATCCTCGTGGGAGCATTGGCCAAAAGCATCACTTACAAGGTAGCGTGCAGCTGTAAAACCTAATAGGCTTGTTACTCATTCAAGGTTTCTTGGAGGAGGAGAAAAAGATTAGTCAAGGAGCTTTCCTTTTAATAGACTTGCTTGTCCAGCTGAAGCTTGAAGTTTAATGGCAGAGTAGTCTTGTACTTTCTTGTGTGCAAGAGTCTGTCCTGAAAGGCTAGCTCTAATTTCAATGCTGCTGTTCTCCACTTAGCAAGGCATTTACCGTTAAGTGGATCAAAATGAAATGAAATACAGGTCTAAAGATTGCCCCTAAGCGAGACCTTTGTGAGAGAAACAAAGAATTTTCATGATACAGAGATTTAAATATATATATATATATATATATATATATATATACATATATATATATATATATATATATATATATATATATATATATATATATATATATATATATATATATAGGATCCTATACCTAAAAATTGTAAACAGTTATGAGAAGGCTTCTATTAATAATATATGATCTCCATATTTCTATTTAATTCTGCTATAAATAATGGTACATCCAGATGAAGCATCAACTCCAAGGTTGCATTCTTTTATAACAGAGATTTCTGAAAATGTATTGTACTGCAAACTAGTATTTGTATTCATAATGTTTAATTTGTGTATGTATGTGAGTGTGTATGTGTGTGAGTGTTGTGGACAGACATTGTGTATGCTCTGATACATGCTTTTAAACTGTTTGAATACCCTTTAATTCAATAACTTCATTTTTTTTCTACATCATTACAATAAACACTAAATAAATAGTAAGAGATGTCAGCATGGGTGTCTCTTTGTTTTTGCTTTCTTTTTAGGTGGGAGGGGAAGGGAGGGGAGGGATAGGCTTGAGTGGATCATGTGCATGTTATGAAAGCCATGAATTCAACTTGGAATTTTTGATTTCGTCGATCAACCATGATTCACAATTACATTCTCATTTTATGTGTCTGAGATTCAGTACCAACAGCAACAACAACATGGAAACAATGGATTCAGTCAGGCAGATATACATGTATGTAGGCCAATACTCAGAGTGAAGTTATTATGATCAAAAGTGGGCAAGTGATAGTGTTTAGATATGTCTCATTGAATGTTGTAGTGGTAGATATCATGCACAATTTGTGATTGAATTGATTCGCATATTGGTGCATTGGAAATGAGCTGACAACATTCATTATTCTATGCATTTAGTCATCAGTCTTGGTTGAGAGTAATATCAAGCTTGCATTATATTTTATTAATGTGAGAGTGGGTTTTAGACCAATATCTGTCAGATAATCTTTATGAGCCATGAGACAGCAAGCCAGTTCATAGTTAGCTCACGTACACATTGGTACAAATGATCTTTCTTTTTACTCACTTGGTTTTAAATAGGCACACCAGTTGTTTCACAGAGACACAATTATTAAACTTGATGTGACAATTTATGGAATTCATCAATCATATTCAAACACAGAATGAACTTGCATGGACCAGGTGACCAGAATGGTCTGTCAATTACTGGTAATATGTGTGGGGAAGCATCCATTTAATTGTTTTGCATTAAATGTATATACTAAACTTTTTCTATTAGTATTGCCAAATACCAGGCTTACTGTGAGGTGTGTATGCAGGCAAGCACCATTTATACGGATTACATGAAAAATTATCACATTCCAGATGCTTGTCTCAGTGAATTGAAAAACCAACATGCCTGTTGGTACTAACGACCTTTTTCTGCTCATACACAAAGCAAAACTACAAACTGGCCTATTTTCTTCCGCACTAAGAGCTCAGAGTTCCAAAGCCTCTTCTACCTCATATCCATAGTACATACAATGAATATGGAATGATGCATTCGAATGTTTCAGAGCATTAAAGATCTATGCAAAATTTGTTTCTTTTCAACTTTCAGCATTCACGTTGAGCCAGAGTTAGTGAGTCTTCTACTTCCTTTATGTTTTCACACAATTTCAAACATATTCCATCTATTTACTGTGCTTATTCATATAACTGCAAGCCATTTTTCATACATGTTATGCGTGATGTCATGTTTAATCATTACAGCATCTTTATAGTGTTGGTCTTAGGAATGTGATCTCATTGTCATGCACTTTACACATGCTCTTCATGCATCACAAATCTTTTTTTTGGGGGGGGGGGGTGGTAGTGTCTCAGATTAAAGGAATTGTCTAACAATATGTTGAACTTCAAATCTGAGCCATGTGAAATGCTACCAGTATATCTGATATTATGGAAGAGAAAAAGATATAGGCTATGACAAAATTAAAATGGAAATAGTACAACTTTGCAAGATTAATTCGTCTTGTGGGACCAATTTCAGTGACCTTAGTCTAATAAGAATTTTGCAAATGAGACTTGTTTAATTATTTTTGTACAACATTTATTTAATTGTTTTAATTTATCATTTCCTGAATATTTGCATATCATCAGTTTTGCAGTAGATAAATGGAACAAAAAATTGTTGACAGTTCCCACAAGGCAGAATAGTTTGTTATATTACCTGAAAAAAAAAATACACAAAACACACGCACACACACAAAAAGGTCATTGATGCCCTTGTTAGCCTGGAGGCATGGTCTAATCTGCAAACAGGCACATAATTGAATGGTAGTGTGCTGAGTCTACAGTATTAGATTAATACAATTTGATAGACTGTGAACATCAATAAGTAATGGAAGAAGTATAGGAAAGGAAAACAAAAATGGCATAAACTAATAAGCATGAAATATGTCTTTTATATCAGCATCGTACATCGTGAGTCAAGTCATGTTTCACCATTTTTCACTTGTGAAAAATATGCAAAGAATATTTTATACCATAAAGATAATTAAATTTTCATATAATATGCATTTGCATGTTCCTCAATATCATGTGGAACAAACCTCATCTCCCATTAGACCTCATATTAAAAGTCATCCATACAAATTTCAGCTTCAGGCAAGCATCGTCAAGTTCACCCCCAATTTTCTCATCACTTGTTTTGACAGTTGTAGATGCATTCACAGACCAGCATGGAGTGTAAAAGGTGAAGGTTGAAGTAGCTTGTCATAGCGTCTAAATATGGTGCCCTTTGTCATTCTACCGTCATTACACCAGTCCTTCCCCTGAGCTACTCGTGATATCGATCAATTTATTTCCAGGGGTGTAATAAACCCCTGACACAAAGCATGTTCATATTTTATCTCTTCTTTTTTTTACACACTTCCATCCTCTCTCATACGTTCACTCTCCCTCTCTCTTTTCAATTGTGTCCTTATATTCTACATTCTTTTTCCATCTGTTTATTTTTCTTCCTTCATAAACTCTCTCTTTCTTCATCTTTTTGGCACATTATTTCTCTAAATTCATCTCATTGTCATCTTCTGTCCAGCCCAGGCTGTGCCTTTAATTCTTCATCTTTTGTTTTGTCTTTGTTTCACTCCTTTCTTGACTCATCTGTTGAGAACTGTGATTCTGTCCTTTTGTATTCTCCATGTGTTTGTGTTGTCAGTTCATTATTTCTGTCTTTCAAATATCTATCTGTAAATGTGTCAACCCTGCCCACGTAGATTTCCATGCTGTGCTATTTTCTGCATCTTTCATTTTTTTTCCTCTCCTTCATTCCCAGTTCCATTAATATTGTTTCTTATCTCATATGTTAAGAATGGGTGCTGCATTGTAACTGTCATCATTGTTAAGGATGTTCCCCACTTCTTTAGCTATCCATTCTTTCTTCTTACTGCTGATGTTGTAGATCATGCTGTAAAGTGCATATGTTTCGTGTTATCCTGTCATTTTGATTTCTCCTTTGCTTAATTTTCTCTTTCTTTCTTCATCAGTAGTCTCTTCCATTCATTATGCTTTTTAGTCATTTCATCATCTGTAGTACAGTTGTGGTTTTGTCTGTTGCTCTTGTTATCTCTGATATACATGTATATCTTTCAGTTATTCCACCATCCCCTCTGCCCCTCCCTCCTGTTACTTTGTTTCTTTCATTTCTTTCCTTTCACCTGTTAAACTGTTATTCTTTGACTCCATTGGGAACCCTGTTGTATCAGCCCATTCTCTTTGCTGCAGCCGTGGTAATTGCGTCCGCTGTGCATTGCGGGCAGTGTCATCTCCAATTGTTACAATGGTGGTATGTTTGTGTTACATATTGTAGATGTAGATCGGCCTCATTATGTGTATCGATCAATGCCGCGCCATTATGCTGATCATTGATTTTTTTTTCTTTCTTTTTTTCACACACACCTCCCATTGGCCAATTCTTCAAACATTAGTCATGCCCATCAAGTCATTGATGGAAGCCCAGGGTTGTTAGTTTATGGTTTGGGGCTTTGTAGTTGTTAATAGTTGTTCAGTGAAAATGTATGTCGTGATAGGTGGATATGGTCTATGTGTAGGCCTATTTGATCATTGCATTGCAATGTGTGAAATCATCATTAGTGTTGAAATCACTCATCCTATACTATAATACTCGAAGTTGTTGTTGTTGTCGCGGCCTTATGTATTTCCTGTTTTATTTCGGCGTTGCTGGTTTCTCTATCTCCTCCCGAGCCGTCGGCTCCGGGCAGTTGCGACCGGTGCCGTCGGCCGCAGGAGAGTATCCTACATCGAATGGCGCGGGTTTCGTCCCCTCTCCGCCTCCGTGTCGACGTCGAGGACAAAAAAGAAAAATTAATTAGCTACATGCATAATGCATTTTTGTGCGTGACGAAAGAGCCGAGCGTTTCAATATTCACGGAACCTGCGCTGGCCTCCTGCTTTCTCGATCTTCCATCTTTTAGCTTGCAGAGACACTGGGGGATACTAAAGATGATGGTGCAGCGAAATCTCTGACATTTTCCGGCGGACGCGCACGCACACACACAATGTACCTCGCAGAACTCTATACACACTCTACACTGTGTGTATATAGTTCTGTGATGTACCTTTGCCTCCGCCTGTTACGTGTACTGAATGTAATGACGATGGTTACACGAATCTGTGTGTGCGTGATATGGACTACAAGGGCATTTACGTACAGTTTGCCATTATTGGCGTCCCCAAATGAAAACAACGAACGTTGGTTATGTAATTGTATTTTGCACAACTGCAGAATACTATATGCAGCTCTGGTACGTCATTTAGTTTGCTCGCCGTTTGCTCTCAAGTCCAGTGTCATTGTACGCAGACTGTTTAGGACGCGGCTAAATATATTTGCCGATCGTACCCTTACATATCAGATTACACGCGCAGCTGTGTCCATTCGTTTACTGCAGAGCTGCTGTAATCATACATATTCATAAGATGAGCGGACGTAGAGGAAAACCTCGCTTTGCCGACCGCCTATTTTTAAAATTGCAAGTGGAAATAGAATGTGTGGTTCTATGGTCTACCAAACCAAGTTTTGGTGACAAAAAAAAAAAGAGGGAGCAAATGAAGACGAATGCAGTGATGTATATGTTCTTCTTTCTTCCATAACATGGGAAAAATATTAAAGAAAAAAAATACGAGGTCGTGAGAACCTACTCACACGGGTGCCTATTAAACCTGATGACTATGATCTCCCCCTCCCCAAATAATAACAATGATGATGATAATAATAATAGTAATAATAATAATAATAATGATAATGATAATGATAAGGATAATGATAATAATGATATAATAATAACAATAATAGGAGCAATAATTGTAGGCCTAATATTAATTATGATAATGTACAATCTGAAGCAGATGTAGTTCTATATTAATATGATATATCAAGCCAAGTTTTGGTGATTAAAAACAAAAAGGAGGGAGCAAAATTATGAAGACGAAAATATCTCATTTTTCTCTCATAACGTGGGGAAAAGAAACATGAAAAAAAAAACCACAAAACAAACCGAGGCCTTGAGACCAGCCGTGGATTCCCGCGGGTGCCCGCGTGGATGCAAGAGCAGGGGGTAATCAAATTCATAGTGTTAATATCTTCCCGTTTCGACGGGAACAACCTGTGGGCAGAACTTTCAGGGAATCTCATTTGCGTTTTTGGTAATTTTTCCCTGAATGTTTTTGTTTTTTGCCCAGCGGAGGTGGAAATGTGTGTGTGCGTGAGGGGGGGGGGAGGGGTGAGGGGCAACAAGACAACTGTTAGACTTCAACGGGTGCAAATAACCCCTCGAAACTCAAGTTCTATAATAAAAGCAAGTAGTGGCGGGAATGATCCCTACCAATGGACCGGATCGCCTGGCATATACTACAAAAATGTATTATAAAATTTCTGGGAAGGGTGGTCATTTAGAAGACAGCACAATTAAGGAAAGAATGAGAAGACTTTTCTTTTTATTTCTTCAATAAAAATGTGCAAAATCGTATTATGAGAAAAAGAAATTAAACCCCTCAGACCCGTGGATTTCCACGGGTGCTGCTAGTTCACTCTAGAATTGCTCAGTTAAGAATTCCACAACAGTATGGTGCACGTTTCCATCTGTTTGTTGAGTGAATGCCCCATGGGAAGAAAATGGGGGGGGGGGGGGAGTGAGGATACAGTACAAAAGCAAATAATTGGCGTTGCTGTTTATTCTGTACAGGAACGATTGTAAATCAGCAAGGGAAAATGTATTCATTTTGAAATATGCAGATGACACTGTCATTTTAGGACTTATTGATGAGGATGAATCTAGCTACCGGGCCGAGGTTAAACGTTTTACCTCTTGGTGTGACAAGAACTGTCTGCAGTTAAATCTCACCAAAACTAAGGAGATTGTGTTTGATTTTCGGAAAATGCCCCCACAGCCAAAATTTATAAATATTGGTGGTACAGATATTGAGATAGTCAAGAGTTACAAATACCTAGGGACAACAGTGGACAGTAAACTTTCTTGGACTGAAGAGTGTAGATCTGTTATCTCAAAAGCCCGGACTCGTATATACTTTCTGAGAAAACTGAGAGCACTACACATTGATAGAACTATTCTCAATCTTTTCTACAAATCACTTGTTGAAAGTATTGTACTGTTTAACTGTGTCATCTGGTTTGGGGGTCTGCAGGAAACAAGACTTCAAGAGAATGGAAGCTATAGTGAGACAGGCTAGCAAAATCACTGGGGAAAGTTACGACCTTACAAAGGAATGTACAGATCGGATCGCCAATATGGCAAATGGTATTATGTTAAACGAGAATCACCCGCTACATGATTATTTTGAATTCCTACGATCAGGCAGAAGACTACGGTCTCTGAAATGTCGTACAAATCGATATGCAGACTCCTTTGTTCCATACGCAATCAGGATGTGTAATAACAACCGCTGATTTTTGTATAAAGTGAAGGGAGAGCTGTAGCTGGTTTGGTGTATGACGGCAGGGGGGGGGGTATTTTGTGCATTATCAAAAACACACAAGAATTTTATGGTTTGTAATTATTTGAATAGAATAACTTCTAAGTGAATTAAGATTAATGTGCAATAGTTGTCTGATTGTGCACATCGGGCGTGTCAGGGATTCAGTGAAACGAAGCAGATTTTAGCTGTGTGTATGGGGGGTGGGGTGTAAGGAATATGTGCAATATGTGTTATAATTTATGGATTATGATATTTGGAGTGGTCTGTGTAAAGTAAGGTGTTTTAGAATTTGTGGTTATACAACTTTTTGCGGCAATTGATTTTTCCATAGTTTTCTGTGTATGTACACAAATATATTTATTTTCCCCCTCTGCACGTTAAACACATGATGCTAGTCAATGTTGTGATGTATGTTTGGTTCCCTGTATTTTTTGAGTATTCACTTGATGTTTTATATGTAATGTAATATTATTTGCTTTTTATCTGTTGTCAATATGTGTTTATGAATGTGTGACAAAATCAAATTTCCATGCCATGTTTTTAAACATAATTTGGACAATAAAGAAATGAAATGAAATGAAAATGAAATGATACATGACCACACTAATCTCAATATTGGCATTAAAAGAAAAAAAAAAGAAAAAAGAAGTGTTAGGCATGTCACTTGTTGTTGGGCAAAATGACTAAGCATCCCACGGCACTGCTAGATAGTGCCAAAAAAGCATCCGTCAAAGTAAATGTGTGTTGTTACGTGCTCATGCCAGTTCCACATTGTACTCGTTGTACCTCTATACAGCAGTTTCTAGAACAACATTTATGCCCACACATTTACAATGCCCATGCATAATATCAGGTTCAGCAGCCACAGGTTCTCTCATAAAATTTATATGGCCAGCAATAAAATGATTTGATGTTATTCCATGCTTGTAGATAAACTGTTGCTGTGTGTATTCGTTCTGATAAGTTTGTTTTCTTTATTTCATTTTATTTTGCTTCTTGTTGTTGTTGTTGTTGATATAAGAGGACAAAGCAGTGTTTGAATAAGTAGTGTGATATGCAAACCCATTTCACAGATGCTTTCAGGCCCATATACTGACATCCAGTGACATGACTGTTAGTACAGTCAACCTTGCCCATGTCGAATCTATTTGGACTGAAGAAATAGCTTCGATTTTAATCGAGAAAATTCAACTTCTGAGGGATTAAAATCAATAGAATATAAAGAGAAGATGACTTGAAGAGACCTCCGACTTAGGCGATTATTCGACTTATGCAAGGTCGTCTTAATTAAAGCAAGGTTGACTGTACATTCAAAGGAATTGGATAATTGATATTACACAGATGTAGACCCAGCATAATTCTGGGTTACACATACATACTCTTGTATGCAAGAGGAATGCTATGTCTTTCTTTTCTTTTTTCTTTTTTATTGAGGGAGAGAGAGGGAGAAAAACTGAATCACATTGTCCTGAGTGCTCAATTTATACATCTTCATGTAATCTTGATTATGTAGATAAACAAGGCAGATCCTAAATGAGAATGCTTGTGGGACGTCCCATACTTGAGCAATTGGCAACATAGATTAGGGTATATGGAACTTGTATGACTTTATTTTTGCCCCTAAATTGGCTTTTTTTTTTTGGTCCAAAAGCACCTTCTTCATTGGTGAAAGCCACATTCAAAGTCAAATTAAATCCCCCCTTTGGCACTGAAAATGTGTAATTGTGTCTAATATTCAAGTTTGCATACACACATTTTCCAGTAGCCATAATTAGAATATCTAAATTTATATTTCTTGCTCAAACATTGTTCTTTTGACCTTAAGTGATACATGTATGTCTATGAATCATCATTGTTAGCTGTAGGTAAGGTTCTTCTAGATTTGAGACCAGAACATGGTAAACTTAGCAGAAGCTCTGCCAGCAAAGGATAAAAGAATACTGTAAAAGTGGAAATTTTCGCACATTTTGCGCAATCAGAAACTCGCACAAAAATACAAGCATGCGAATAGTTTTGCTTGCCATGTGTTCCAGTAGTTGATGTCTTGATTCCGCAGAATTAAAGACACACAAAACTCATCTTACCTGGCTGAGCACGAAAAATTAGTCGCGCGAAATATCCGCTTTTACAGCATCAATAATTGTGCAATGTGCAATTTTCAAGCAATAGAGCATCACTGATTCCCATCCATTGGAAATGCATCCTTCTCATAGTGACTGTCACATGAATTGATAATATTGATAAGGCTTGCAAATAAGACTTATGTGATCAAAAGAATGTTTTAAACCCCCATATGAGACATATGCCAGCCTCCTGTAAAACCATAATTTTTTTTTTCGCATGCATGAAACTTTCGTGAGAAGCCAAGATTTGCGACAGTAAAATGCATGCAATGTTTTTGTGTGTGTCTACATGATGCAATAAATGCCAGTGGCAATTCATGAAAGGTTCATGCTGTGAAATAAGGCCACCCCACTGAGCAAATGTTTCTAATTTTACAATATATTTCATTTTGGAAAAGAATATCCCCCAGTTATCCATTCATTGTGCAGTCATAATTTTGTATGCTGGCATGTCTGCGTGTATCATGTTTGTTCTGGCATTATAGACTAAAAACTGTGCATGGCTTATGTTTGTCTTTCTCTCCTCTGTGTTTTTTGTTTTCTGTGGCCAACCTCTCCCCCGTCAAGGTTTCGTCACTGTTTTCCAAAGTTTTGGAGAGCAGACACTCTGAGTACCAGAGGTTTGTGCGTAAAAGGTGTGCAGTTTCTCACATGGGTTTCAGACACAATAGATAGTTGACAAAACAAAACCCTTTTTTTTTAGTTTTCACTCACTTTGTTTGCATTTTTTTTTGTCTGTCCTTCTCTGCCTCTTTGCCCTTCAGTTTGCTGTGCATGTTTTAGTTTCTTTGCTTCTATGTTTTATACACTGTAAGGTGATAAAATGTTGTTCCTTTAAAGGGAATGGTCACAAATAATCATAGCAAAAAATAATGGTAATACAATCAATAAGTAGAAATATTTAGAGAGCATAAACCTATGCTAAGGCCATAGGGTCACTAAATGCCAAAGAGATGTGCACGCATCCTGAGAATATTTTCTTGGTCTTGATATGATCCAGACTACCACCAAAAACTAAAAGTCTGTTCCTTTTACCACAAATTCAACCACTTGCAAAATTGTCAGGAATTCCCAATCTGTAATTTATGGACTTGCAGTAGTTACTTATTTGGTAGCAGTGGTAGCAACAGTAGTTGAAGTCTTTAGTATTAAAAAAAAAATAATAAAATCATCATTTGTTGAAATAATGTCCATGAACAGTAATGATTAAAATGATAATGATAATGACAATAAAGTAGAGTTTCATAAGAAAACATAATAAGCTAAAGACCACAAGCTTTCTGGGATATACTAATAACTTGTTTGTTTGTTTGTTTGTTTGTGTTTTCTGCATGGGAATTGCATACAAAGTAGTCCTTTTCACACTATGTTGGTCATTGATACGATATGCAAGAGTTAGATGCAACAACAACAAAAGTGTAGATAATGCAATGCAAATGGAAAAATTCTTTTCTGCATAACAGCAGCGGATATAGTAACAGGTTAGATAGGCAGATGCCAGGGTCATCCAGATAAGACGCATTTCTTTCATGGATATCACACATAGTCCTTGTTTTGAGGAAGAAATATCCAAAGTAGTAAATAATTTGTTGATGTAACAGATGAGTAGTACTATTCAAATATACCATCTCTTGCGTTTTGCCAAAGAGCTATATCTAAATCCAGTGTTATGACAGTACACAAATAAGCCAATTACCCAAGTCCAAGGTATCTGTTTCATCTACCACAATCTTGTTTGTGCTCCCTTCCCTATGGCAATATGTCCATATTCCATATCATAACAGCAGTGGGAGCATACAAGATGGGAAATATAAGATAGAATGTGTTCATAATGACTTTAATTCCTAGAACTGCTGTTTTTTGACAGAGTAGGTCAGCCTTTTTTGCATTGCTGTTCCTACGTATGACGAGAGTGATTTCTTTTTTCTTTGATGGGCTTTTAAGAGCTTTTTAGCACTGCATAGCATTTTTAAGCACTGTGACATTACTATTTAGCTTGTGATAGAGAGCCAAGAAAAAGCCATGTTTTTTGTCTTTTGTTTCCTTCTGAGTTTTAAGAAATGCTGTTAGTCTAGATATTCCACAAAAGATCCTCCGGTAGGTCTTGACCTGCTTTCCAATCGTTATCATATGTATTCTTCTCTTCTCATTTTGCATTTCACACTTTCATGTCATAGTCAGCAATCCTTTTGGTTTTCCTGTGTAGTCTCTCCATCTCAGACTCTGTTGTTCCTCACAGATTTTTGTACAGCTATCACTGTATGTAGCTTTAGTGATGAGAATACTGATAGAACAGAAGCAACCTGCACTCAGATAATTTGTTTGCATTGCAGACATTACCTTAGTGTCAATGTGAATTGTTTTGTGTTTTTCTTTCTGAAATGCTCACCTGTATCAGAAAATTGTCAGTTGAAGGCATAGCACCAGTGATATAACAAGACGAATTTATACAATTTGCATAAAAGTAACAACCTCTCTGCAGGTCTTCTTTTAAGAACTCAGTTCATCTATGAATTTTTTCAGAATGCACTTGTAGCATGTTTTGAATAGGAAATGCACAACTGATGTTAAAAAGAGGATTTCAAAAGTGCACTAATATTAAGTGACCTATTCACCATCAGTGCTATGGACGGCAAAATAGGTCATTAATCTGTGATCACAGTATGTTTTAAAAATGCTTTGTGTTTGGAAGTGTGTTAAGAGATTCTGCTTGCTTCATCAGGTAAGTTTCATTTTTTCCTTGGCTTGCCCAAATCGCACAAAGTGACTGCCCTAGAATGGTTGCCCCATGCTAGCAGACGACTTTTTGACTCTTTGGCATCATCCATGCAAACTGCAAAGAAAGGGACCCAAAACTTGTATTTGTGAGAGCAAGAGTTGGAATCAGTTGTAAGTCTCTCGAAGTGCACCCTTTTTTTTTGCCTCCTGAGTTACACAATTGATGCCAATCTTACCATCAATCACAATTTATTTTTCTCAGCACAAAGGCTCGAATTCACGAAGGTGGTACAAATGAAACCATGGTTTAAACCATGGACAAAAACCATGGAGCACCAAGTGTTGCATGGAATATTTCGTTACGAAATCAGTCATTTCCTCGATGAAATGATTATTTTGTAACAAAATGACAACATTTTGTAACTAAATGAACATGTAGTGCACGAAATGATAATTTAGTTAACGAAACGGTCATTTTGTCAACAAAATGACCAATTTCCTTACGAAATATTCCGTGCGACACTTGGCGCTCCATGGTTTTTGTCCATGGTTTAAACCATGGTTTCATTTGTACCACCTTCGTGAATTCGGGCCAAAGGGTCCAGACTTATTGGAGATGGGGGTCTTCAGAGCAGCACATCCAACAGAGATTTCTCACTGCATTGTTCTCTTCTCGTCCCTCTTTTCCCCCGTGCAGCGTTAATCAAGAAGATCAGGATGACTACTTCTCCTAGCAACCAACACTGTCCACCGGACCCAGGGAGGATTACATGGATGCGGAGGAACATTTTCCGGATGGCATCACAAAAGAGGAGCTCTCTACCCCGGTGTGTGCCCCTCGAAGGCATCCCAGACAAAAACAACGATAGAGGACAAAGAGATTGGGAAATTCTGACCCTGTGAATCATAGCAAGACAAGCACTTGGAATGGCAGCTTCCCAGCTTCTCTAGTCGTCACTGTCCCCTTTAATATGCTCTCCTGTCGTTCTTCTTCTTTCTCTCTCTCCATCTATCTCTCTCTGTACTCTTTAAAGGGAAACATTAAAGGGAAACTCCACTCTGTGTGCAAGTTGGCTTTGATAGATGAAAATCAAAGAAACAAACAAAATTGTCACTGTTCCTGGTTGTTTGGATTCACTCTAGTTAAAGTCATCTTCAATATGAAGTGGATTTTCGCTTCAAGTATATTCCATCCACATGTGTTTCTTCTTTAAACTGGGTCCAATTAGGTCTCAATGAATAAATAATCTTCGAAGTCTGGAACCTCCCCCCCCCCTTCCTTCTCAATTGTTTCTGTGTAAATCCAAAGAGATCCTTCCCTACACAACATTGTACAGATGGTAGTCAGCCAGGCAGTATCTGTTGTATAAATTTTAAGGAGCATAGAGTATTTTTGCAGATTTTCAGCTCGACATCAATTAATCAGTGAGGTTTCTAAGTACCATCGTTACTGTAGTGTTCTTATTCATGGGTTATTGCCTACTGGCTGGAAGCTAAGCCAAAACTTCCTACTCTGCCTGATTGGTGTTAAATCGTAAGTTTTGCAAGGCAAAATTGAATCAAATCTCATCATCGAAAGTCGCTCATTGGGCAGTAGAAAGTGTTAATAAAAGGGAGATTGTAATTTTTCTGTCACACGAGGGCGCTCGACTTTTTTTTTTATAGCAAGCTCTTCATAGAATTGGTAGAAACAATTTGTGTTGCATCACTCATAGTGGCAGTGGAATGCTTGTGAGCGCTCTCTACATATCAGAGAAGAGACGCTTGTACAGTATCATATGTAACGTTGAAATATTTCTCACATCATCAAACGGTTTTGAAATGTCCATTTCGAGTTCGTATGAAACAAACAAACAAAAAAAGACATTTGTACTATCGTTGGGTTGAAGTTGATAGATTCTGTGTGTGTTGTGTGCACTGCTGCTCACATGTAAAAGTGTTTGTGTGCTTTGTATTTGCTTTACTATACCTGTAACTGCAGAGTTGCCAAATTTTACAGAGTACACAGAAATTAAAAAGGATTTATAATTATCAGAAAAATACACAAAAATTGAAACGAACAAAACATTCAACATTTTTGACTGTTTCTTGATAAAATCACATTGCTGAAATACATCTTTTCTATGCTGCTTTTTGTATTAAAACCTTACTCATTAGATTTTTCAAGAAAAAAAAAATGTTTGTACACCATTGATACTTGTTCAGTACAACCTGTTCGGACCTCATCTTGAACACCCACACACAAATGAAAGTTACATTATTACATCTTGTTCACAGAAAGAATGATAATATGGCATGCATGTGATGCCAGATCAGAATATCCCTGAGTGTAAGCACAAGTTACGTGACAGTTGGTTACCCCCGGCAGTCACATCATATATTATAGCCCCATGTATTTGTAACCTGTGTGATACATTTTATTCAGTCATGGAGCCTGCACTGTAACTTCTTTAGGTCTTTGCATTCCCTTATATTTGTGTGGTGTTTTTGACAAGCCATCTTGTGCCTAGACTCTTCACTTCAATTCCGTCTCTATGAATACGCACGGCATATCAGAGCTCTACAGTTTTGTTTGTTAATGTTAGATTGAATATTCTACAGTGCAATATGCTATTTGTCGTGATACTGTGGCATGCATTAGATGTTGCAGGTAGGTAGTGAGTTCAGTTTGTACGAGATATCGATAGTAACTTGCGTCCAGGTTGATTGCAGATAAGAAAACACAACCAATTAAAACAAACAAACAAACAAACAAACATAGATCTACACAGATCTTCCTCACAATACTGCAGGGGGAAAGGAAAGGAACGAATAGGGGCATGATCAAAGATTATGAGACATTTGATAGAAAAGTTTTCCGTTTTATAGTGAAAATGATGTAATTAATGCAAGTTAGTATTACCAGCATATAGCATAGATTCATTAGCAGTTGTTGCATTCATAGTGGAGAGCAAATCTTTGCATACAGCTTCACGCATGAAGTTCTCCTAGCATGTGTAGAGATGCAAAGATTACCATTTTGGGGGGATTCACTTTTTTTTTTGCATGGTGCTCCTTATTCGATAAGATTATACTTTACAGCAAGTTTACTTCTAACTCATATAACACCATGTCTCTTTGGATTGGTTTGATTGTTGGTTTTGTATTTATTACCAGGAATAGTATTCAAGTGTAGTCGGAGGTGTCAGTCAAATAATTGACCTGTATAACTTTGCATATTCGTACTTATTGTGCTAAAATTACAGCTTAGTTCAAACTTGTTCTGATTGTAACTACAGTCCTTAGATAGTTCATTGTGTTGTAACCCTGTTCATTTATTTATTATATATCAAAGTTAAAACATATATTTATATATCATATTTACACCTGGAACTTCAAATGTTTTGAAATAATTGCAGATTGATACTTTTTTTTCGCAGCAAAGAAATATATATGTAAGATATGTCAGAGCATATTTGTGGAGAGTGGAGACTATACATGAAAAAAATGATAAGCAATTCCAGTAAAATTTTTGTGTTTGGCTGCCAAATTACATGTCATGGTGATTCAGAGCTATTGCCATGTTATATTGCTTTAAGGAGGAACACTTGGCAATGTTAGAAGTGGAAGGTAATGAAGGAATTGTGATGCTTCTTTTCTTTTCCAGTCTATTTTTTTTTAAGTGGTCTGGCCATCAAGGGTCATGGGTCGGTCAGCAACATTCCAATCAAACTGCAACAGGAGAGAATCATTCTGGGAATATACAGCAAAATGCACTTACTTGATGTATATAATCTTTATCTAGTCTACAGTGCGGCCCTTACCTCCCCTTCTCTACCCTCCCAAGTACAGGAGAAATTAGGACATTATTATATATGATTCTGTTCTCTTTTTGCCTGTCATATCAAATTCATGTCAAGATAATGTTGAAGTTGAAACAGCTTAATAATGTGTTGGATAGAGAATATTGAGCTAATATTACTGGGTTGTTGTTTTTTTTTTAAATCTAAATATGTAAGTAC
Source organism: Diadema antillarum (assembly GCF_040938485.1). Taxonomy (NCBI): domain Eukaryota; kingdom Metazoa; phylum Echinodermata; class Echinoidea; order Diadematoida; family Diadematidae; genus Diadema; species Diadema antillarum. Next base: position 1,180,432 of record NW_027271096.1, read on the forward strand.
AACAATGTCGAAGTTCATAGATTTTAGTTTTGTTTTTCCTTTTAAGTTCAAAAGTGCTTTAAAGTTATATCCACAGTGAAGCTGTCTCACATGCTGTAGATATAAATATCCACACTGTGTTAATATAATGTGGAAAGTGACTAATACTGTACAGTTTTAATGTGATAAAATAGAAAAATTTCCAGTCAGTTTAGGTATTTTGGAGATTAACATCTTAAAGATTAATGAGAACAAAAATATTGTGCACTATGTAGAATACTGGATCATCTTTGTATCACATGGAAAAGAAACGAATAAAGTGGCACCGTTACATTTTTTAATAAAGGTACATGTCACAGAAGAATTTGGTTATGACATAAAGCACTGAATTTAATGACCTTAAATCATGACATGTTTCTCAAGTAAAGTTTTTTTTTCCATGTATCATAAATGCAGCGTCATATTCTGTGCTGATCTAGTGTACCAAAGCCATCACTGGAGTAGTGCACTGCTCCATGATTGTAATATTTTGTGTTCTGTCGTTGTCATCACAAGACTGTACTATTTCAAAGTATTTTGACACTTTTTGAATCTTTACATTTGAATGCTAGATGAACAGAACAAAGTTATTCAGGCTGTCCATTTTCAGACATTCTTTTACTGACAGCAGGATCTTCTAGCTTCCCTTTTCTTCCCATTTAAGATGATGATTATTGACCACAAGTTTTTAAGTTACATTTTATTCTCTACTATGACATGTGCAGCACCTGCATTTTATCATTCAGTTTTTGAGCCAGTGAATATGTCGTGCTACAGTGAGATTAAACCTTGGGATTAGAGGAGGAATATGATTGTAATTCACACCTGTTAAAAAATCCATAATATTGCTTATGTCAGATATTTGTATGAGGTATTCAGAGGAGAGGAAAAATCAAGTTTGCTTGTTGCTGTGAAAGTTTTGGCAGAGTTGAAAACCAAGAAGTGATTTGCTGAGCAATAAATGGATTGTATCTTCAAAAACCAAAGATAACCTCAGTCCATGTTGTCGTTTTTACCCTCTCAATGTTAATATCAATTCACAATCCATCATGTACCTTACACAGTCATCCCACGTATGTCAAACCAATGAAACTGATGAAAAAGTTATGGTATAGTTTTGGTTGAGATGGGGGATTCAGATCTTAACTTTTTGCGAGATAAAGAGAAACCACAATTCAAAGTTTATTTTTGGAAAATTGGTTTTCAAAGGCTAAGATATGAAAAATACAGTGGTCTTAATAAAAGGTGGGTCCCACCTTTTACTAGGACCACTTTGTCTTTGGATATCTCAGTCATTTCAAAACTGATTTTCATCAAATAAACTCTGAAATCATGTAAGAATTGTATGCACTGTAGTATTTCATAAGAGGTTTCTCACATCTCACAAAAGTTGGAGACCTGAAGCCCATCTCAACCAAAACTATATCATCCCTTTAATTATGTCTGTTAAACACATCAGCAATACTCATCTTTTACTAACAAGTGCAATTCCATGTCAAGTTTCAGTGGACTCTGATATGTAGAGTCAAATGAAACAATATGAGCTGGAGAACTTTCATCAGTATTGGACTTGACATTACTGAATTTAAACAATTCCAAAATATATGCAGGGAACAGTGATATTGAGTGTAAACACGCTTTGCAAATTACATGTAGATTTGAGATGAAGTCCTCACTGCCCATGTCTCCCATGGTTTGTTCACAAAAGTACAAATATGAAGTTAGTTTTTGGCTTATGTTTATTCATTTCTGCCATCCTGTGTATTTGATAGTACATGTTATACTCTCGTTTGCCAAAGTCAGCTTAACCATTGACTGGAATTGCTGTTTAAGGAATTACAATCACTTTAAAGGGACTGTACAGTACTGGTTGAGGTAGGGATTCATGTTTTGAACATTCCTATGAAAGTGAGATAATGAAAAGCCTCTTACGATATATGAAAGAGCATGTAATTTTAAGAAGGATTCAACGTTTATTCGATGAAAATTGGTTTTCAAATGGCTGAGATATAAAAAAAGTGCTAATAATAAAAGGCGACATGCCACAACTTTATTAGGATCTCTTTGTTTTTGGATATCTCAGCCATTTCAAAACCAATTTTCATCGAATAAACTTTTGATACCCCTTAGAACTGCATTCCCCCTTACATCTCATAGAGTGGTTTCTGAATATCTCGCAAAATGTTAAAAGCTAAAATCTACGCCTCGACCAGAACTGTACACACCCTTTGATATGTATATTCACAAAACAAAAACAAAGAAATGTAAAGAATTGAGACCTAGAAAATCACTTTGTTAAACATTGAGGGTGTCGTTATATTCAACCTATTAATAAGAGTTTCAATGCTATTCGAACAGAGTCAGAGAAGAAATCCACCCCAAAAATAAATAGACTTTAAAAGAAAAAGAAAAATATTCCCTACAGCATGATACAAGAATGACAAAAATCAGATAAGAAATAAAGAAGACATTCTGAAATTTCACATTTTTTTTTTTGAAAACATTTCTTGACCAGTTCTTATGAATATTCTAATGAGCAAGTTGATGATGTTATACCATCACAATTTTTCGTGTATGTTATATACATGTATGAAATTCAGAAAAATTTGTGTTTTTAGCTAATATAAGTAAAAGCATGTTCCCATACTAAGATATATCAGAGTTAACATTTGTTCATGTCTCTCTTTTTTTTTGGGGGGGGGGTGGTTTTAAAGACAAGTTTTATATTTATACGGCTGAGATATGAGATTTTTGTCATTTCTGTGTATGAAATGAATAAAAGATTGTGAGAGCATGACATCATCAACTTGCTGACATGAATATTCATAAGAACTGGTCAAGAAATGTTTTTCGAAAAAATGTAAAATTTCTAAATGTCATATCTTCCTTGTTTCTCATCTGATTTTTTTAATTTTTGTATTGTTCTGTAGGACATGAACTATACCGGTAAAATGTAGTCAACTGGACTTACTTGTTATTTGGAGTAGCGATGTTTCACGTCCTCTCCAGGACGCTTCGTCAGGCCTGATCAGTCGGCGGGATGAAGCATCCCGGAGAGGACGTAAAACGTCGCTACTCCAAATTACAAGTAAGTCCAGTTGACTAGATTTACTGATATAGTTCATGTGATACTTTACCTGGATGACTGAGAACATTCACAGAGATATTGTTCTGTAGGGAATATTTTTTCTTTTTTTTTCTTTGAAGTTTTATCATTTTTTGGGTGGATTTCCTCTTTAACTTATGTATACATGTAAATGGTTTCAACATGGAGCTAGCTTGCTCCATGGTTTCAAATTGTGCAACTCCATGTTCAAGTTGACTTAAATGAATAGAGTACAATCAGTCAGACAGAATGGTAGAAATTGCATCAGATTAGGATATGAAATGAAAAAGTAATGGCATTTTAAAGTGTCAATGTTTTCACCAAATGGCACATTTGTATGCTATTAATAGAAAGGGAATGAGGTGTGATGACCATGTCTGATGTATGCAGTGGAACTTTGGTATGAATAGTACTGATTTAAAAAAAAATGCCATATAACAAAGATATTTTCTTTTTTCATGAGAATTTTGGGGCTTTTGTCCTATTTTGTTAGTTTTTTTTAAATTTTTGTTTGTGTTTTCTATGATGGTAACAAAACATCAGTTCAACTGAATTATCCTGTTTGTACAATGTGTTTCTTTTGCTTGGCAATCGTTGAAACATTTGTCCAGTGTGGTTGCAGTTATTTTCATTTGCTTATCCTGTGAAGCTTACTTTTCGAAAAATATGAAAATTGATCTCATATCTGACATATGAAGCTTAATATTATACCAATATTATCTTGTCATGTATAGTTTTCCACTGGGTAGGGTTATGTTCAAATTCCCAAAATTTTTTTGTGATCTGGGGGCATTTCATGAAGTTTTTTGTCAGACATCTTGTCTGACGAACAGTTTAAAAGCTACTGAAATCCTTGCTTATGGGGGGCATTTCATGAAGCAATTTGTCAGCTATCTCGTCTGACAAACTGTTAAAAGCTACTGAAATCCTTGCTTCTGATTGGCTGAGAGCAAATTTTGTCCGACAAGTTGTCGGACAAAATGCTTCATGAAATGCCCCCCTGATTGACTGAGAGGAAATTAAGTTTGTCCGACAAAGTTGTCGGACAAAATGCTTCAAAATATGCCGTCCTCCGTCCCCCCCCCCCCCCCCCCCCGAAAGTTGTAAGGCGCCACCTAGTGACCATCAATGACCTTGCGACCGCAGTCGAGTCCACTTGTCGAGTCCCACGAGAGTGGAAAAACATCTTGCTTGTTTCTGAAATTTAGGGGAGGATTGTCCATTATAACTCGCATTTATTATTTTAAAATTTTGAGTAACAGCCATCCGTACCACGATGAATATCCGATGTGCAAGGGTAAGTAAGCCTTTACTTAAAAGTGTGTATGAATGTGTGCGTGAATACTTCCATCTTTACAATCACGTGAAGTGTAGTCCCATTAATTGCATAATGTGCTGGCTGGACGTGTATTTGACAGTGTGGAAATGCAATGCTAACAAAATACGTTAACTCAACGGTTAGATCTAACGGCAGAACGCCTAGTAATTTAACAAGAGTTTGTCAAATTGACACTTATTAGTATTTGGTTTACAGAACGTTTTTCTGGCATGTTATAATGTCTCCATGCATGATATCATTACTGTCCTATTCTACTTTGACTCTTTGTCTTACTCTTACTTTGGCCATGTAAAGTAAACTAATTTACGGTACCAATAATGACCAAATTTTACCTAAATTACACATTGTAATTTAAGGTCAGAGGCGGAGGTCTAGCTTCTATTGAAATTTTAATTGAGTGACATCTAGTTAAGATGGATCATATTGTTAATCGTTATTTATTGAAACAGTAAAAAAACTCAAAGTATTGGCAACCACACCAACCAAGGTTTGACCTCCCATGGCCATGGCCGTGCAAAGGTTTTATATTTGGGCAAGTCCAAGATAACGCGCGCGTTACGTATGGGACATTCAGAGACTTTTATGACCTGAAAAATAGTGTTAATGGCTTTTGATCATATTAAACTTTATCATGGTGATTGATATCTAGGAGAAGTATAATCATGCAAAAAATGGAGAAAAATGACCTTCACAATTATATTCTAGAAGAGAAAATATGTGCCGTTACGTATGGGACTAGAAAAATTTTGTTTTTTTGAACATTTTTTTCAACCTCAAAACTCTCTGAAAGTATTTCATTCTACAACTTGTAACTCACTGTGATGAAAGTCATAACACTCAAGATTATCACAGGTAAGTTTCGTGTCATTAGGCAAAAAGCTCTAATTACAGGTTCTGACAGACATGACGTGTTACGTATGGGACAGTTACGTATGGGACAGTTTGTCCCCCATTCATTTAGTGTGTGAAGAACCATGTTTATGGGTATTTTGCATAATTATTGAAGTAAAATCAGTTGAAGCTACTCAAATACTGATCCAGATTGTCAAGGAAACAATATTCCCCAAATATTCACCATCCTAATCATATTCAATCATATTTTCATATTTTTATGACCAACCTGAGTATGCGTGCCCTTTGTCCCCCATTCGTTTAGTGTGTGGAGAGACATGTTTATGGGTATTTTGCAAAATAATTTTGCAAAATACCCATAAACAAATTTTTGCATAATTATGGAAGTGGAATCAGTTGAAATTACTCAAATACTGATCCAGATTGACAAGGGAACAAGATTCCCCAAATATTGACCATCATAATCATATTTAATCATATTCTATATTTTTATGACCAACTTGAGTATGTATGCCCTATTTTTATCAGGATAGTTACTACTGAAAAATTGAATAGTTTAAAGTGTTTACTTCCACTGATGAAGGGCAGTTTGCCATTTCGTTTCAATAAAAAACAACTTGACACAAGAAATATTAATTTTTATAAATAAGCAATACCTGCTGCGTGGAACTCCAGTGATCGAGTAGTATATATGATGTCTGTCTATCAGTCAGGTCATTGATTCGAGTCACACCTCAGTATGTATACCCATGAATTTTGTCGTGGCTATTATTGAAAACCGAATAAGGACAATTTGTGTATCACTTGCAATAAAAAAAATATAATTTTACTTTATAACTTTTTAATATATATCACAACCATTTCAAATTGGATCTCCATCACTAAACTTTGAATTCCTCTAGTCTTAGGATTGTATGCTCTTTAGTAATTCATATAATTGGTTTCCAATCATCTCATTAAATGTTGAAAACTGAATCCCCATTTCTACAAAAAACTATACCATCCCTTTAATGCTGATTTTTCATTGTGTATTTTGCCATTTTCCCCTCCCCCTTTCTGAAAATTGTTCAGTCAAGTACATGTATTGTTTTAAGTGTCTATAACTCAAAAAGTAGCTACAATGTTGGGATGCTTTCTTCAGGATGATTGACCATTTGTGTACTGAGAGACCTTCCCAGCTAGCTACATGCATTCACATGCAATATACAGTATATGAGGATGTCCCATACGTAACGCATTTGTCCCATATGTAACATTATTTAACTCCCTAATAAAAAATATTTCTTTTACTGTTTTTTCCTTTTTCTATGGTATTTAATTTCTCTAAACGATAGATTAGAACTTTCCAAAAGGGCATTAATATAACCTTTGCAATTTCAGAAAAAACCTTAAAAAATGACCTCAATTTGTTACGTATAGGACATCTCATGATAGGACACGAGCTAATTTGCATAATCATTTGCATAATCCCTAAATTTTCATACCAAGTTAAACTATTTGATGAACTTCTTATGTCCACATATTAATCAAATATCATTTGCTTTCCTTTGAATTAATATGAATTTTTTTAAATGTCCCATACGTAACGCTGTGTTTCACATTTATGCAAATGAAGCCCTTGAAATTTGCATAAATTTACGTAATGTAATTTTTTCCTCCATGGAAATCAAAACTTCAACTCATAAGCTTCAAAATGATACCAAACATGTCAATATTGAGCAAAGATGAAATTTTGCCTTCTGAGGGGACCTTATCTTGGACTTGCCCATTTATCGATGTCGACCTTGCGCAAAATCATATAAATTTAGGTTTCTTCATGTAGCAGGAGGTCAAATTTTTAAGACGGCATTATGGTTGAATTATGGGGGCTGAGGGCTTGCCTTAGTTCTCTATTTGTAGTCAACACCGCAAGAAAACTGGAGATCTGCAGGAAGACAATTCAACAAATTATGCCCGAAAATGTGTAGTTACTTGCTTTATAACCATAATGTAGACATTTACAAACTTTTTTGTTTTCAAAATCCTCTTGATTTGTGCAAAATACAGCATTTACATTGGTAGACCCCATTTGTCCTAATTTTTCTCATTCACCAGATGGCTTACAGTAGTTTGGCACCCTAGATGCTGCTTGCATGTTGATTTAAACAGCTTTTAAAAAAAAAATCAAATTGTATAAAAATCAGATTTCAAGACTGCTAGATATAAGTTTATACTTTCTTAGTCTTCATGTGCAAGTGATGGGGATAGATAGTAAAGCATTGCCTTTACAAATGTGACTACATTGGTTGAAACTTTTTTTTCCCAGCCTGAGGATTTGATGAATATGCAGCACTGCAACCTGCTGTGTCTTCCAGAGAACTACCAGATGAAGTACTACTTCTACCACGGCTTGTCCTGGCCCCAGTTGTCTTATGTTGCAGAAGATGAGGACGGCAAAATAGTAGGCTATGTCCTGGCTAAAATGTAAGTGTTCAAGGGATTATTTAGACAGTAAATGATATTCTCTGTATTACAAGTGCAAATTGTGTCTTGTAGTTTGCTACCCAATCATGTACAATGGTAACAACATTAAAAAACTAATTATGTACTTACTCACAATGTAGTTTTAAAAATTCATGTGATCCTGGCTTAAAGGTAGTTAAACCAGAACTTAAGAACTTTATGAAGTACAGTGTAATTGAATTCAGTCAAAGATAGTCAAAGATGCCAAAAGGAACCAAATGACCTATCAAATCTTTTAGTACTCTAAGCAAGCCCTTGAAAGTTACAGTATTTGTGGTGCTTGATTATCATGATGTACTCTAACAGACATGTAGTTTATTAATGGATTGATTATTACCAGCCAGGGAATCAAAGTTTTCTGCAGATTTGCTGAAAATGGTCATAATTGTTGTTTGAGAAAAATGCTAGCCCCTCCCCCCCCCCCCTAAAAAAAAAAAATATATATATATATATATATATATAATAATAATAATGATAATAAAGAAAAGGAAGCTGAGCAAAGGAGTGAGTAGATGCAAGAGCATGGCCAAATTGTCCACTTTTTAAATTTGTTTATGAATAAGTAAAATGTGGAGTGGAGAAATTTGTGAAAGGGAAAGAATGATGATGAAGGACGATGATAAGTTAATCTCAAGAAGGAGCATTGTAGGGATGAGAAAGATCATGACATTGTGTTAGAAGTGAAATTGTAATCTGCTTGTATATTAAAATGAGTCTGTTGCAGCTGTATCTGAGTACCACTAGTCCAGCTTTCTTTACTTTGTTCCCATTCTGTAGGGAAGAAGACCCAGACGAAGTACCACATGGCCACATTACATCGCTGGTAAGTCTTAATTCATCAGAGTATGTGATATGAGACACAGAGGTGTGTAAGTTGTTTCCCCTTTGTCGTACCTGAAGCAATCATCAAAAAGATAACTACAGGCAATTTATGTTTGTTATGTTTGTATGTTATAATTATAACTGTATGTTCGCCAGTTATTTTTTGGATTATTTACTGAAGTTTGACAATTTGACAGATTGTGGGGGAGATATTAGAGAAGGATGTGCCACCGACTGAGATCAGTTTTCCCAAAACTGAGATCAGAGATCAGTTTTCCCAAGAATTCAGTTTGCAATGAACACTGAGGAGGGCAGTGTTAGTGGATGGAGCAGAGGGGATGAGAGGATGAATTTAATTGAGAAATCATCTTTTGCTTAACCCATTGTAGACTAGTCTCAAGTGTACTTGTGCAGGGGTCTGTGGGACTTGCTTGTTATAGCAAAATGAGCTCATCCTCAGCGGGTTAATAATGACTCATTTTATTCCTGTGATGTGCCTTCAGGCTGTGAAGAGGTCCCACCGACGGCTAGGCCTGGCACAGAAACTTATGAACCAGGCTTCCCTGGCCATGACGGAATGCTTCAATGCTAAGTACGTCTCACTTCATGTCAGGAAGAGGTAAGAACTGCAACCCCTGATGAATATCATGTCTTACTATTGATAAGCATATACACATGTTTAACTAACACCCACACTGCACACAATTATCAAAGAACAGGTAGGCTATAATTTTAGACTACTGGTACACAGAATTTCATTTGCCTTTCACCCATCTATTAGTTCTGTAGTATTGCTTAGCACAACCATTTTGCTAGCTTCGGAGGCTTACTGTGATGTTAAATGCATATACTGTATATGTTACCATACTGTATGTAATGTGTATTCCAATTTGCAACCCTGTGAATTTCTGTGCTTGAATATGGGATGCATACATTCTGTGCACAAACTTTTAAAGATATTTGCAGACCATAAAAGTTACATACTTCGATATGCCTGAGGCAGGGTCAGAAACAAAGGTCAACGTCATTCTACATGTGATCGAAGGAAGTAAATGATAAATTTCTCTAGCCTGATGACGGCTTGTCACATTTTCATGGGTCTGGAGGAGTTGAGTCTTATGCACTGTACCAATAATTTGACTCCCCTCATCTAGAAAATACTAGTGATGTTGTTGAACCTGTGCTGGTTGTGGGACGTACTGCTTCATGTGATAAATGTCTTAACCTCAGTCACAGAAAGACGTTGAGAATATGCAGTCATAGTTTCTAATTTTCACATGGGAGTTCCAAGGAAAGTTCAGTATGAGTTATTGAATGAAGTGTTTTTTTCTGTTTCTTTTCAGCAATCGGGCTGCCCTGCATCTCTACCAAAATACACTCAAGTTCACGTAAGTACTTCTACTGAAGTTGGCAATTTTACTACATGTTTTGAAGCCAGTGAATATGTTCAGGACATCATTCAGAAATTACAAATCTTGAATACTTCAACACTCCACTTCTCTTTTATATCTTATTTAGGATGACATCATGTGACTTTGATAAGGGAAGGTTGGTTTACACAAGAAATTGCATTTTTTTGAAATGGAAAATTTTGCATTAAGATTATTGATGTTCCTAGGTTGCACAATGGTAATGGTTGCAAAATGTTACATTAGTTCCCATTTCCTCATTGATGTGTTGTGTTAACACTTGTCATCTTCGCTTATTGTCCCCCGCCGAACGAGTTCGAGCAGGGGACTATGAAACGGGCTCCGTACGTGTGTGTGTCCGTGTGTCCGTGTGTCCGTGTGTCCGTCCGTCCGTCCGTCCGTGTGTCCGTCCGTGTGTGCGTCCGTGTGTGATCAAAACGTTCAAAATGCTACTCCTTCGCCATTTCTAACCCAATTTTGATTCTGTTTGCTTTATATGATAGCACTACATGGGAGCTTTGAAACTTCTATACAGAATTTCAATTGTGACCTTTGACCTTGACCTTTGACCTATATTGTACATTTTGCTTCAAAATGCTACTCCTTCGCCATTTCTAACCCGATTTTGATTCCGTTTGCTTTATATGATGGCACTAGGTGAGAGCTTCAAAACTTCTACACAGAATTTTGACCTTTGACTTCTTTGACCTTTGACCTTGATTTTTGACCTATATTGCACATTGCCTACAAAATGCTACTCCTTCGCCATTTCTAACCCGATTTTGATTCCGTTTGCTTTATGTGATGGCACTAGGTGAGGGCTTCAAAACTTCTACACAGAATTTTGACCTTTGACTTCTTTGACCTTTGACCTTGATTTTTGACCTATATTGTACATTTTGCTACAAAATGCTACTCCTTTGCCATTTGTAACCCGATTTCAATTCCGTTTGCTTTAAGTGATGGCACTAGGTGAGGGCTTCAAAACTTCGACACAGAATTTTGACCTTTGACTTCTTTGACCTTTGACCTTGATTTTTGACCTATATTGCACATTGCCTACAAAATGCTACTCCTTCGCCATTTCTAACCCGATTTCGATTCCGTTTGCTTTATGTGATGGCACTAGGTGAGGGCTTCAAAACTTCTACATAGAATTTTGACCTTTGACTTCTTTGACCTTTGACCTTCATCTTTTTACCTATATTGTGCATATTGCTACTAAATGCTACTTCCGGCGGGGACATATATTACGCACCGCGTAATTTCTGCTTTTCCTTGTTTTCATATATATTTGTGTGTAGTTTGCTACTTCATATTGTTGGTTTTAAATGAAGACAAAACTTCATACTTATTCATCTTTGATGCAGTTTTATGCAAGACAGTGAAATGTTTTAATCAATTAAAGTAACCATTGAAATATCGCTTTCTTACAGAATCAGTGACATCGAGCCTAAGTATTATGCTGATGGGGAGGATGCATACGCCATGAAGAGGGATCTAGGAAACATTGTCAAGGTATAGTTTTTAATCTCACAATATTTTTCTCCCTTTTGTTCCCATGGTTACTCACTCCCAAAGTGCTTGTGAGATATTTCTGGGCAAAGGAGTCAGCAGATGATAATTTCTCATTTCTTTTGTTGTATTTCCTTTGTTACCATTACAAACTGAGTGAAGATGTTTACCCTGTATACAGGAACGACTGTCACATCTGCTAAAATGAAATGCTGATGTAGACAAATGAAAATTGCTCTCAAAGTACTGTACATTAACACTGAATGCATACTTTTAAGATCAGCAATATTCTTGTAAAACTGCATTGAAAAGAGCAGGCTGACAGTAACAATCATTGAAACAAAGTGCCATGACATATTTAATCTTTTCTGCTGTGTTTGATGTATTATAGTAGCACAAACACTAATATATCAGGATGGGATTTTGTCAAGTATTTTTGACTACTGTAAAAGTGGAAATTTTCGCGGTGTTGAAATTTGTGCGCATTTCGCGCAACCAGAAGGCTAGCGTGAAAAATAAAAGCACGCATATATTTTTGCATGCCATGTGTTTCAGTAGCTGATGTCTTTATTCCGCGGAATTAAAAACACACGAAACTCTTCTTACCTGGCCAAGCGCGAAAAATTAGTCGCGCGAAAATATCCACTTTTACAGTATGCAAATGAATCAGTGTCAAAGGGAAGTTTCATGGAAGTTCCATTTTTCATTGTGCCATTTGTGTACAAATGAAAAAAACAAATCGTACAGTAATAGATCTGCTAAGTTCAATTGCCGTAGGCATCACTGAAGTTGGTAGAGATTAGCATGCGGTTAACCCTATTCTAACTGGAGGGGGTCAATTTGACCCCCCCCCCTCGACATTTCGCGCCGCGATTCCGCAACGCGCAAAGATTTTGCCGCGTCGTTTTCATGACTTTTTTCTTTGAAGTCTCCCGCATATTTTGAGACCAAAGTTGCGATGTCCGGGTACACCATTCTGAAGTTACGTAATGTTTTGCATATGCATGTCAACCCGAGAATGGCTCAAATTCATGATATCGTGTGCAAATCCGATGCAAATTGTGTTTTTTTGGTTAAATTGATATAAATTAGATTATTTCAACTTTTAACCATTGAAATTAATCAATTTTAATGTAGATAAGCTTGAAAAAGTGCCTGCAACAAATTTTGGCCAAAAAACAATAGAAAACAAAAGGTCAAAAAAACATTGAAATACATAAGAAATTAAAAAAACAATAAAAAACAAAAGAAACTGATTTTGATTGTGCTATTTTTTTACAAGAAAATTGTTCAATGTGTCTTGAGGAACTCTTACACAAAAATTTAGTAATCATTCAGTCTTTTTAATGAAGTTATAGGTGAAAATATGATTTCATGCGTAAATTTGCATAATTAATTTACTAGAAATAGAAAATCAAAATTTTTCTTTTGTATGACCATGTAATCTTGTAGATGACATCCAGCTCTATGTTCAGGCAAAATTTTGCGGCGATTGCACGATCGGCGGCCAAGATCTGAAGGGGGGGGGTGAACATTGACCCCCCCCCCAGAGTAAAAACTTGGTCTCAAATAGCCCAGTTAGAATAGGTTTAAGACAGTTGTGATTTGGAACCATCATAGAAGCTAAGCTTTTAATTCTACTTAGTGACACATATTCAGCTGCTGTAGTTAAATGTTTATGTGATGGGATTGCTGTGAAGTTCTGTTTATTTGGATTGAAAAGTTTCTGATTAGTAATCAGGATGATATCTTCAGTGGTTAGTGTTGAACAGTGCTGTCAATAATGTTAAAGATACCATATCTCTCCCAATTCATTCTTTATGCTACTCATCCAGAAGGGGAAATCTGATGTTGAAGCTGTAGGAGAAGGTGTTGGAGGCGGATGACGGTGGAGGAGAGCAGGGAGCAGGGAGGAGGAAACACTCGCTATCACAGATGCTGGGGCGGGAGGACCACACCCCCTCCCCACCCTCGGGGGCAGAAAGGCTCCAGGGTGGGGCAGAGAAGGCGGGAGTGGAGGAGGAGAAGAAGGCGACGCCAGGAAAGGGTAAAGACGAGGCCAGCGGAGGCGCAGGGGGAGGGGGCAAGGGAGGGGAGCAACCGCCCAAATCGGGGCGGGAGTCCAAGAAGAGTCGAAAGAAAGCGAGGGAGGCAGCAGCCAGGTCAGAGGAGAAATCTGGAGAAAAGAGCTAGAAAATGTCAAGAGTTGTCATTTCACATTTAATTTTTGCCAAGGAGTAACATAGTTGAAAACCATCTACACCTTAATGCACTGAAGTGATGATGTTACAGTCTTTTGTTATAGTTTGGGTTGGAACCAGGTGCGATCATGGTTAGCAACAACAGTGTTCATAGACCAGGCCAGGTGAGTTTGTTTAGAACCAGTTTCTATGGCAATGAATGGCTATGACATCACACTTTTGTGCTAACACCATGAAGAAAAAGGTTTGGGTTGTTTTTTGTTGTTGTTGTTGACTTTTACCTGCCTGTGTTTGCGTTTTGGCATCTTGCTGTCAGGAATCACAAACACACAAAAGAAGAACCAATCTACGTAATGACTGTCATCCCAAATAGATTTATACTATAGATGACATCGGAGTTAAACAATTCCGGACTATGATATTATATTTGCCGTGTTTTGCTCTCATACAGATTCAGCTCACAATGGCAAAAAGTTTTCAGTGTGAGGTCATCAATTTTTTGTTTGCCCTGTTGTTAGAGCAAAGCTTTGATACCATATTAATGACAATATTAGATTATGTTAATCACTATTGTATTATTGAGGAAATTTAACCATTACTCACATTTACTGATTGTTCAGCCCATTGTAGTTCAATATCTCCTAATTGTCTGGAGCTTTAAAGGACAAGTTCACCTTCATAAACATAAGGATTGAGAGAATGTAGCAATATTAGTAGAACACATCATTGAAAGTTTGAGGAAAATCAGACAATCCGTTCAAAAGTTATGAATTTTTGAAGTTTTTGTGCAGTAACCGCTGGATGAGAAGACTACTCCAGTGTATGAATAACTTAGATGTCACATGCGTACAACAATATAAGGAAAATATAAAGAGAATTTCACAAAATGCCATCTTTTGAAAAAAGTACACATTCCCCTGACTCGTTACCGACAAATGTTATGGGTAATATTATTCCCCCTGCCTTTAGAAAGAGGCAAGTCAAGAGCTCTTTTATTATGCGAAAAAAGTGAAAATATGTTGAATTTTCTTTTACATATTCTTTATACTGTTGTACGCATATGACTCACAAGCTGTAGTAGTCTCCTCATCCAGCGGTTCCAACACAAAAATTTTTAAAATTCATAACTTTTGCATCGATTGTCCAATTTTCCTCAAACTTTCACTGATGTGTTCTACTAATATTGTTGCATTCTCTCAATCCTTATGTTTATGAAGGTGAACTTGTCCTTTAATGGAGTAGGCATATATAAATAACCACAAAAGCCTCAACAATAAACTTTCAGAACGACCAAAAACAGATGTTGGCATTTTCTTAGGATGTATCCCACCTTCAGAAATGTATTGGGAATTGTTTGAGTATAAAGCAATTCTATTTGCTATTCCCTCCAATATCGTGACATATTCTTTCAGGCCTGTTGGAAACAAGATATTTTGCATTATATTTTTGGTTTTCAAATGCTTTTATCACATCACGTCTTGTATTTTCAGTGATATATTTATGTTGGGAAAAAAAAGAATGTTAACATTTAAAAAAAAATAAAAATATGAAAAGTGATGAGACCAGTTGTTCTGTCTATGATCTCAGAGCAAAAATTAAAAGATCATACCCTTTTAGATTTTCTTTTTCCCAAACCCAAAGTTCCCAACATTGAGACTACGGTTGAGTGTACTTGCATGCTGGTATGTACAACTACTGATACATGCACATTGTAGCCCATCACCGAGATGTAATTATTGTCTTAGCCCTTGAACTGGAAATGCTCCCTTGTATGCCAATAAATATCTGAAAGAAGAAAGTGCTAGTGTGATATGTCATTGATATTTTGCGAGTACAGGTTAAACCTGGGTGTAATAATTCAAGTTTCTGATTGCAGTAAAGGATGATAACCATCATTGGAGGGGACAGCAGGTGTGTCCCTAGGAATTTGCATTAGAGACAGACAAAACACACTGAGCATTATTGTAAAACTTTGGTTTTATTACATGCACATTAGGAGTCACAAGAATCACCATACATAAGGCTTTGGACGGCAAGAACAAATGATGAAAGACATTAGTGAATTATACAACAGTATTTCTGAAACAATTTCACGCACACACAAAATAAGGCGTTATGCATAGATGAAGGTATTGTTAACCAAGTAGGTACTCGACACATGGGTGAAGTGCTTGGCCTAAGCACAATCATTCCTGTTGTATGCGATTTTAGAATTGAAGTACAATAAAAACAAGTGTACATAAACAATTTGTGTAGAACAGTTGGAAATTAGCAACTGTTTTCAGAGAGACTGGAATGTTAATGCACTTGATATTGATTGTTGTTTTTTTTTATCTCAAATGTTTGAATTGGCAGAGCAAAGGCAGTCCATACCAACATGATACATTTTCAGGCAGACAGGTAGAGATGTATTGAGCAAATAGTGTCGAGCTTACCACAAAATCTGATACGAGAATACATTTCATCCTTTTCGCAGAGGCATATATTCAACCTCACTGAAGATGACATCACACAGATAAATCACAGTCACAACTGCAGTACAGTCAAGACGTGCTGCCAATACATGTACATCTACCAGTATGTTTGGCTTTACACACAGGCCACAGCATGTTCTTTGGTCCGACATAGCTTGACTAAGAAAAGTTGCTTGTACGTTAGATAAAAACAGAATAGGTATGGCCATGGTCTGTTTGTGTGTGTGTGTGTGTGTGTGTGTGTGTGTGTGTGTGTGTGTGTGTGTGTGTGTGTGTGCGTGTGTGTGTGTGCGTGTGTGTGTGTGTGCATATGCAGTTCATGTTTCGGGAAAAAAAACAAATACATTGTATAGAGAAGCGCTAACCAAATCGCGCTATTCAGAGTATCACTTTCAAATAGTAATCTTCATATCACAACGGTGAGATAAAGAATGGAATAAGCTCTTTCATCGGTGACAAGAAAAAATTGTGCAGCCTTATAAACTCAGTAATTGCATATCAGTGCTTGGAAGCAGAAATAGAAGACATATGAGTAATGGCTTGAAGGGCATTAATGCCACTATGGTTCAAAATAGATATAGTAGTAGTCATGAAGGAAGACAGTGAGACCACTTAGCCTTGAGTTATCTTCAAGTCTAGGAGCAGGATGCATGTGTTAAACAAGACTGTTATATAATTCCTTTGTATACACATAATATATACATCGACAATGATTATCTATTCTTACTGCTAGGTATATACCATAAAATATATGTATTGTTACATATGTACATAAGGCAGAACAGAAAATATACTGTACATCCAAAATGCACAAAATGGTCAAAATATATATTTTTATCTTTATTTTTTTTAAAGAAGCTCTACATGAGACATTGTGAATCACACAGAATGTGCAACTTGCAGATGCTACACAAAACATCTGTAAAGTTGAATTATTGTGTTTCATGATTCCTTTTATTTCCACACATTTCTCTCCCAGTGCTAACTTCAACCTGCAAAAAAAAAAAAAAAAAAAAACTAGCACAGCTTATGGTGGTTCCTTAAATTAGTGTTAACTGGCTAAAGTCAAAATGAACTGGCAAAATTCAGACTGAACTGGCATTAGTTCTACATTGCTGCACAGTTTTGCAGATAAAGTAACTTTGGGGAATCCCTTCTACGCTCTTGGTTTCCACTGATTAGTTTTTCAGGCAAGATAAAATGGCTGTTGTTTGGCATAGACATGGCTCCTAAACCAATAAACCAATATCCTGGGCAGATTTTCAAATATTGTCGAGCAACCTCACTGCATAAAGTTTTAATTTCTTATTTTGAATCTATTTTTTTTTTCCTTCAATATATTTTCTCAGATATTTGCCCCTCTACATTTCAACGATGCAAACTAGTACAGTTTCATCAAATCTTTGCAGCAAGAAAGTAGTTCCTCTAACATGTGCCTGTAATCACAGAAAGATGGCTTGAGGCACTGGCTGTCACAAATCAGTTTTTGAGTACATCATTCCTGCATGATGCCTTCATGAAGAAATATGCTGCAAACTGACACATTTCAATAAATAATTCTGCAAATCTGCTCAGCTATAATTCAATCCACAAAATGACCCAAAACCTGAATCGATAGTCAACTTATGAGATAGGAGACTCTTGTAATGTGATGGCTTGAACAGCTAGAGTCAGCACTGTGCCATCAACGAGTAATAGGCCTCCATTGCAGTGTGGAGGTCGTCGTAATCCTTTCACTTCCAGTCAATGTTGTACACCTTGCGCTCCTCGATGCCACCACTCTTGAGGTAGTTGTTGTCGCTGACCAGCCAGTAGGAGATGTCGTTGTTGTAGCCCGGGTTGGACCGCTTGGCCCGCACTGCGGTGGGCTGGAACAGGGCGTGGCTCTGGATGCCCTCTGTGGATCTGGTCTCCGGCATGTAGAGCTGGATTTTGTCCAGCAGGAAGCCTGGCCAGAAGACGTCGTGCTCTGGCACATTCTCAAGGCTGATGTACCGCTTCTTCAGATGCCTGCAAAAGAAGGTAAAAAGACATGACAATTTGTTGACAGTTGATCCTTGAATTTTAGCACCAATGTGATACAGGTTATGACAAAAGAAAGGGCAATATGCCTCCTATTTTATTTCAAAAAGATGTGCTTTAATTTGTTGCTTTCTGGCAATTTTCTTTAAGACCTCATAAACATAGCTTTCCCAAGGAAATCTACCTTCATTGCAACTGATTGACAAATTGCCCTACATCGACGTAAATAAGCACTGAATTGATCAGTGTTTTAGTAGTAGCCATGATAAAAAATCATGGGCATACATACTCGAGCAGGATTCGAACCCACGACCTCCTGATCACCGGACAGGCGTCATCTCCACTAGACCACCGAGCTTTCGCCCGACAGCAAGTGTTGGTTCTAATCCTTGTAACATGCAGCGGGTACTGCTTTTGTTATTCAAATTTATGAAGTTCTTCCGTCGAGATGTTTTCATTGCAACTGATTGACAAATTGCCCTACATCGACGTAAATAAGCACTGAATTGATCAGTGTTTTAGTAGTAGCCATGATAAAAAATCAATCATGGGCATACATACTCGAGCAGGATTCGAACCCACGACCTCCTGATCACCGGACAGGCGTCATCTCCACTAGACCACCGAGCTTTCGCCCGACAGCAAGTGTTGGTTCTAATCCTTGTAACATGCAGCGGGTACTGCTTTTGTTATTCAAATTTATGAAGTTCTTCCGTCGAGATGTTTTCATTGCAACTGATTGACAAATTGCCCTACATCGACGTAAATAAGCACTGAATTGATCAGTGTTTTAGTAGTAGCCATGATAAAAAATCATGGGCATACATACTCGAGCAGGATTCGAACCCACGACCTCCTGATCACCGGACAGGCGTCATCTCCACTAGACCACCGAGCTTTCGCCCGACAGCAAGTGTTGGTTCTAATCCTTGTAACATGCAGCGGGTACTGCTTTTGTTATTCAAATTTATGAAGTTCTTCCGTCGAGATGTTTTCATTGCAACTGATTGACAAATTGCCCTACATCGACGTAAATAAGCACTGAATTGATCAGTGTTTTAGTAGTAGCCATGATAAAAAATCATGGGCATACATACTCGAGCAGGATTCGAACCCACGACCTCCTGATCACCGGACAGGCGTCATCTCCACTAGACCACCGAGCTTTCGCCCGACAGCAAGTGTTGGTTCTAATCCTTGTAACATGCAGCGGGTACTGCTTTTGTTATTCAAATTTATGAAGTTCTTCCGTCGAGATGTTTTCATTGCAACTGATTGACAAATTGCCCTACATCGACGTAAATAAGCA